>NC_140991.1:47534002-48196502 GCF_052327205.1 Somniosus microcephalus | reverse complement strand
ACAGCGACCTAGGGTTCAAGATATAATCAGTCGCATTCACATGCCCATTTGGACATTGCCCAGTATACATGAATAAAAAGAGTTTTCATTCCTACCGAGTAAATAGTCAGATTGATTCTGCAATCAGGCTGACAGTGAGGAGTAGCACTCACAAAGCGCACAGTTCAGAATATTGTCCACCCATTCTTTTGCCCATTCCTCGCCAGCAGCACCAAATCATTAAATTAGCCCAATCCTGTGACTGCAGACTTAGAATTATGCACATTATTGCCTCAGTCTTTCCTCGAATCATTCCCAATCCAACATTATAGTACTCTTCCCAGGGGACAGAAGGCTGCAGGGCTGGTTGCTAGGTATCTGGCCTCTGCATTGCTACTGTGTCTCATGCACAAGCTACATCCCAGAAATCAGATGTGGTACAGCGAAAACTATGCCCAGACCAGGTGCTGATCGAGCAGACCTTTGGCATGACCATGCAATCACTTCTGTTGCCTGCTTGTTAAACCACACACTTTGTAGATGGAAAGATGTCCAGGTTTTAATCCTTGCAAAATCCCAGAAAGGAAACAGTTTACCATTGAGGGTTTTTTGCTTGTAAAGACAAGTTTGTTAAATTGCTTAATGGTCCTGCAGTTAGTTACAGAACATTCTCAGCAAAGCATTTCCTCGTCTGTCTAAAGTGCCAGTGAGTGGAGTGTGCACAACTGCTGATTTGAAGAAGTGCACAATTTGGAGAAGAGTAGCGAGTTCTCCTGGTCTTCTGGGAAACAGTTGTCCCTCAATCAACACCACAAAAACAGATTATCTGTCATCACTAAAGCATAATATCTGGCCATTCATCTCATTGCTGACTGTGGAACCTTGCTGTGCTCAAATTGGCTGCTGAATTTGACCCATAACATCGTAACTACACTTCAAATGTAATTAATTGCCTGTGAAATGCTTTGTGACATCCTGAGGATGCAAAACAGCACTAAATAAATGTAAGTTTTTATTTTATAAAGCTTCCTCGGCTCCGTCATATCACCAGGATTTCTTAGAATCATAGAATCATACAGCACAGAAGGAGGCCATTCAGCCCATCGTGCCTGTGCCGGCTCTTTGAAAGAGCTGCCCAAATAATCCCACTCCTCTGCTATATCCCCAGAGCCCTGCAAATGTTTCCTTTTCAAGTATATATCCAATTCTCTTTTGAAAGTTATTACTGAATCTGCTTTCACCACCCTTTCAGGCAGTGCATTCCAGATCATAAAACTCGCTGCGTAAAAGAAATTCTCCTCTTCTGTCTGTGCCAGCTCTTTACTAGAACTATACAAAAACTAACCTGACAGTCTACCTCTCTTTCCTACAGTCCTGTGCCTTCCTCAGCTTCAAATATTTTTTCTAGTTGCTCCTCAGAAGATGTCTCAAACAACCCCCTGTGGCAAAGCATTCCCTGCTCCAGCAATCTTCTGCATCAAGATAATACTCCTAGGAAAATGGAAAACATATATGGGGGAGAAATTCGGTATCGCCCCGTTTGGGGCGCAATTATTGGCCAGACGCAAAGTTTAGCGCCTGGTGCTAATTATCGCCTTCGACTGCAATCTTGGCTTCTATCACCCCTGGAGGTGATTGGAGTGCTAAATCAGGTGCTACACACCTCTCTTAAGGCGCGAACGCTGAGGAGTGAGGCGCTACCTCAGAGCGCTGGCGAAGCTCATGTGATGTTAATCAGCAATGGAACACAGACACACTGGTGCCGGCCAGTTCTTAAAGGGGAGGGTCGATCTTGCTTTCCATTAACACCCTACTCATTGCAGCCTTGAATCTCAGACCTGGAGAGACCTGTACATCAATTCTGCTGGAAAGAACAATGGAGAGACCCAGGGAAAGAGCTCAGAGTGCAGCCCCCATAGTCTCTTCTAAATCGATGCAAGGAAGATCAAATCAAAATGAACCTGCAAAGTGCTGCTCAGTACCCAAAACTCCTCAACACAGCATTGAATATCTCCAGAAGTCTCTCTCTCTCTCACTCAGAATGTGTGGTGCAAAAATGTCACCAACAAAAAAAGGCAGGAAGCGGTCGCCTTTAAATAGCGCTCCCCAGTCCCTTCCTGACTGCAAAATGCTCCCCTCAACCTGTCGTTGCTAGCGGCAGGCGGTAAGGCAAGGGGCGCCACTCAATATCCGGACCGGGGCGCTACTGGGGTGTTGCACGCTCGACTGACATCACAATCTGCGGGCGCAGGAGATCATGGCGGTAGTGTTTAGCGCCGCCACAAAATGTCTGGTCAATTTCGCGAGTGGCGGAAATATCGCCGTGCCCGGACGCTAGTTGCTTTGCGCCCCATTAGCGCCCTCTTAAGGCGCTAACGGGAGGTGCAAACCAAACGGATTTTTCCCCCATATTCTTCTCAATTCATCAAAACTGAGCCACTTTGAATTACTTCCTACAACGGCAGTTCAGGGACAAAAGAAATCTATAAATATACATGACTTCAACAAGTACTGCCTAGTCAAACAAAATTTGAATTAACTGGATTCGGGTCCAGGCTGATGCTTGTATCTGCTCCCGATACAATTAAAATTGATGAAATAAAACTGTTGTTTACTGGCATTGTAACCAGATTTGTGCATTTGTTTGACACTTGACCCACCCGCCGCTTACACATTTAGAAACAAACGCAGACCCATTCTCATTTAACAGGCAGCAGCAGTGGAAACATTTTTTTAACTATACTTGGCCTAATTACAAACTCATAGAAAAAGACGAAATACAAATTTGCATAACTTGAAATTGGATGGATCTTGGCTTCCACCCACCTCCCCCGGCGTGGTATCTCACTGTTCTCACCCATGCTGGACCAGCCAGAGCTGTTTTACAGTTCCTCATTCAACGAACTGTCCAGAATCTACTGGCAAGTATTTCTGGGATTGGCAGCCCATGGAACATGTGCAATCTTACCTGAAACAGATTCCCCTGCATCCACAATTATGTTTGTTGCGGTGTCGTGCATTTTGTCCCAAGCGGTGCCTGTCTGGCATCATATTTTTCACGTTTGCTCTTTGGACAAGTGGTCGTGCACAGCCAGCCCTGTCTGGTGGCAGCAGCTGGAAGTAATGATAGCTCGACTCATGTCCACGACTTAGCTGAAACATTCATGCTCTGTGCCCAGCTAATCTGCAAACTGAGTGACCACATCCCCAACTCTCAGCATATAAGACAAATAAAGCAGACAGAGGCCGCAAAAATTTGGCTCCGTAACGGCCGTTGTTTGGGCGCAACAGGTGTCACTTTGGTTCCAAAATTGTGTCCGCAGCGCGCGCATGCACTTCTGGTGCGGGCCGCACAGGACGCCATCTTGGATAGGGTGTTACCACGGGTGCATGTGCCGAAATGATGCAGAGTAGGCAGATCGTTCTGCCAATCAGTGTGCAACGCTGATTTGACACCAGAGCTGACATTTTGGAGCTCAACGCTCCAGCTAACTCCTTCTCTTAAACACACGCAGCTGAACGCACATTCAGCGTCAGGAAGGACCCCCCACCAGTGCTATTTAAAGTATCATCACCTACTTGCAGGTTAGTTGCAAGTTGATTTCTACTGGCTGTTGCTGAGTTTATAGAAGTGTTTGGTGGCTTTTACAGTTATTTAAAGTTGCTAAAGTCTACAGGGAGCGGGTGTGGCAGGTGCTGAAGGACTTAGTCCTGCCTTCAAGGATTCTGCACAGGCCACTTGCTCCAAGACATGGGTGCAGTAATAGACATTCCACTTGACCTACAGCATGACTGGGAGAATGAGCAGAGGTGACACAGAGCAGGACAAGCTGCTGGAAGAGGGAGGAGGAGGATGGGGGGGAAGAAGGGCTCTCACCAGATGGCCATATCCACCCAGGGTGTTCAGGGAGCAATACTGCTACCTGAACCTCTGAGGAACAGTGTGTCAGATGTCTGTGCTTCACCAAGGACGTCCTCACTGAAATCTGCCACCTGCAGCAGCCACAACTGCAGCCTCCGAGCAGGGTGAGGACCGCACTGCCCGTGGCTGTGAAGGTCACGGTGGCCACGAACTTTTATACGTTGGGCTCCTTCCAGGCTGGAGCAGGAGATATTTGCAACATTTCCCACACTCTGCAGTCCACCATTGCATAAGGGAGGTAACTGAGGCTCTGTATTCCAAGAGAGCTGAATACATTTCCTTCTCTCTGGCCAGACAGCAGGAGGCGGAGTGAGCACATGGCTCAGCGAGGATTGCAGGCTTCTCCATGGTGCCGCATCCTAGTTGGGTCCGCAAGTGCGCTAATGGCGTTGCCCATCACTTCCATGCTGGAAAGGATGGATGCTAAGTTCTGCACAAAGCCCTGTTCCAAGTTGGTGCCGGACTCCTCCATGCTCCTTGACATTGCACGCAGGCTTTCTGGAAGGCATGCCAATGCACCAAGCATTTCATTGTGCACACCCCACAGCCTTCTTCTTTAACTTCCCCATCAAAGTGCATATCTGAGTCCTCTGCAGCAGAACTCATGTGCGACCTCGTCCTCCGGGGAGCTGGCACCTACACTAACCTTGCCCCCTGCCCTGGCTGCAGGCCACTCGTGCCCAGTGTCTCACCATGTGCAGATCCCGCATCTAAACTATCCTCTAAAGTAAGCGGAGTGTCAGTGTCTGAGCTGTTGTCTGTGAGTGTGAGATAGTGACGGTGCTGTGCCTTCATCATCACTGCCTTCTTCCTCCTCCACCTGCTGCTCTGCCACCACTGCCTAGCCAGGTTGTAGTTCTTGGGTATCTGAAAGGAGAAAGGCAGAAGGGTAGGGTTGTAGCGCATGGAGGAGGGAAAGTAAGAGGTGCATGCTTACACCATCTGCAGCTTTTAAATCAAAAGACATTGGCCCAGAATTTTCAGGTCTCCACGGGTGAGTACACATGGGGTACTCACCCATAAGCCCAATAGAAGTGCCGGTTTCGTGCATGCACTGCGCTTGTGCAGGAAACCGGAACTTCCGTTCCTCTGAAAGAAGGGGTTGAGAGGTGGAACGCGTGCGCCAGAGAGGCAACACGTGCGCATCGAACTTACGTTTTTTTCCCAGGTTTTTCCAGGAGGGTAAGTCTCCAGCAGTTACTCTTTTAAAAAGCAGGTGCAAGGCCTACTTTTAAAAAGGTAAGTGGTGAATTAATTAAAATTAAAACATTTTTTCCACAGGTTTATTATTTTTAAATACTTTAAAGAAAGGTAAGTTTATTTTTAGCCCCGTTTGAAAATGTAATTAATTTTTTCAAAAATGTTAATTATTGTTTAAAATAGTTATTTCGTGTAATTTATAGTTATTTTAAAAATGTGATTAAAAAAAAAATGTATTTGAAGTTTTAGCGATGTTTTGGGGCTTATAGTATTTATAGGTTTGACAGCTCTTCCTGTCAAACTTATGAATGGAGCATTCCCTGCTACCATTGGCTCTCCATGGCCCACGTGATCCCAGGGGACGCATCAAACTAACTGCGCCCCTGGGATACGCAAGCACTGCGCGCCGGCAGTTGGAGGAGGCCCAGGATCGGAATCCCATGCGGGGCCACAGCACAACGGCCGGCGCACTAGGTAAGTGCAGGTCGGAGGCTTGCACTCGTGGGAAGCCTCCGACCCGAATTTCTGGGCCATTGAGCGATGAGGGGGACATGGGATATGAGAAGGAGGGTTAAGTATGAGGATACTGTTATCTTCAATGGATTCAGCCCTGGCGCTGGCCATGGGCTTAGCGATGGTCGCTCCAATGATGACAACCATTGTCTCCTCCATCGGGGTAAGGTGATGCAGACGTGCCTCTCCCCCGCTGGATAGCTCCTGCTGTCTCCGGTTATGTGCCAACCTGTCCTGCAAGAGAGAGGGAAGTGTTTCAGTGAGTGTGGTGCAATGTGTTTGAGTGATGTAGCTGTCATAGTTGAATAGCTGGCAGTGAGTGCAAGCTGAAAAATGTGGGTATGAGGCTTGCAGGAGTGTTTATTGCATGACGGTGAGGTGAAGCTATGAATTTGAGGTATGAGTCCTGTTTGATAGAGATTGTTGGTAGGTGAGTGATGTGGGGGTTCTGCATTGAGCAGTGTATGAGACTAACGGTGCAGTTGGAAGAAGACGGCTTTTGAAGATGCATTCACTGACCTTGACCACTCGTGTGAGGTCATTGAACTTTTTTGCGGTATTACATCCAAATCCTCGAGGCTTGACTTCTGGCGTTGACCACCATGCTACCTGCTCCCAGTGCCTTCACAGATTTTGTCGCCTGGTCCCCCGTGGATAGAGGGCCACGTCCACCTCCTCCACCAGGGCCTCCAGTGCAGCGTCGGAGAACCTTGGAGCCACTCTCTCCCCTGTTGGGCCATTAGTCACTTTTCTTGCAGGTCAGACTCCCTTCCCCAGCCACTTCCAGCACCTACTCCAACCAGAATGCACCTCCCCTTTAAGAGGTGCAAATTGGTTTTAAGTAGTGCAGGCTGGCTTTAAGTGGTGCTAGCACAAACTTGGGCCCCCTGCTGAGGCGGTCAGCCACTCAACAGGGCATGTAGTGTTGCCTCAATGCAGCAATCATTTTAATTAGCATGCAGCACAAGGTTTGTGTGTTGCCTGCATCGGAAGCAGCGGGCACAGTCCTGAATTTAGCCCCCAAGGTGTTTAATTATAGTTGTACTGCATCAGGTGTTCCCACATTAACTGATGACATGTTCTCTGAATGAAATTGCCCTGAGAATTCAGATTGCGCTGCAAGGTCAGTGTTCTTTGTCTGCCTCTATCATGTCCCCCGTGTAGGGTCATCACACTGAAACTTTTGCAATGTTATGCACTTCACATTATCCAGGCTCTCCTGGGCAGTAGAGGGACACTTGGCAGGTGACTTACTGCCCCGCGCCCCCCCACATGCCTCCACTATACCCAGCATTCCAGCACGTCATCTGCCAGTGGATAACCTGACCCCATGACCATGACCAGCCCCTTTTCCTTCTTTAGATATCACAAAGCTGGAATAAGCGAAAGAGGATGAAGTTCTGCCAGACCCCTCTGCTTCAGACCCTGACAATGCTGCATTGCACACCATCATCTACCTCTGCTCCTGAGCATTGGCCCAGAGATTTCCACCTGAGACGAACGAGGCAGTGATCCACAGGGGATTGCACCAAGTAATCCACAGAGCATGACATGGCGCTGGAAGTGGAAGTTGAGGAGGCAGCCACTCCTGGCCTGAGGGAACGGTAGCATAGTGGTTACTGCTATTGTTGGATCCGTGGTTCAGTGGATATGCTATTATTAAATAACCACACGGATGCTGTACATTAACAAATAACAGGTCTTTACTGGAGGAGGGTAATCTCTAGACTGGGGGTACAGAGGCATGCGCAAAGCTTATATACCGGTGTGGTCACTGCCGGTACTACAGTATACAGGAGCTGTAAAAGTAGTTCTGACTTAAAGGCACATACACTACAATTCCTCCCCTTTTAGATTAGTAATACCCCTAATATTCAAATAACAATTAACATTTCAACATGTACATTAAACACCAAAAGTCCATTTATAGATTCAGTCTTTGGGGTGGCTTCCTGACCCTTTCGGGATAGCGCCTTTCCAGAGGTTCTTGTTCTTGGTGCAGAGGCGATTCTGACCCCTTTTCATCGGGTAGTTCATCGGGTTCCACTGCTACTGGGTCTGAAGTAGATGCTACCGGTATGTCGGGTTCATCCCCAGGTACTCGAGACATGGGGTTGACGTGTTCCTGTGATGCTAAGATCTGATCGACGTGGCGTCTCACAATGTTCTCCCCGACATCCACTGTGTACATTAATGGGCCCTGCCTTGTACATATCGTTCCGGGTTGCCACTTCTCTGTTCGACAGTCACGGGCCAAGACTGGTTGCCCTACATTGAAGCTCCTTGTCGGCTTCTCATTGATGTGCTGGAATTGTTTGTCTTCAACATTTCTTCGCACATTTGGTCTGAGCAAGTCCAGACGAGATCGCAACCTTCGGTTAAAAAACATCATGGCCGGGGTCTGGTTGGTAACTGCATGTGTCGTGTTTCGGTAGGCTAATAAGAAATTGTCCATCTTATGCTGTAGTGGAATTTCATCATCGCACATGGCCTTTATCGCCTTCTTAAAGGTTTGTACGAACCTCTCAGCCAATCCATTTGTGGCTGGATGATACGGGGCGGATGTGTAATGCCTTACCCCATTCCTTTTCATTAATTTTTGGAACTCATCGTACACAAACTGTGGTCCATTATCAGAGCAAATCTGCTCTGGCAAACCGTTTCTGGCAAATATGGTCTGTAGGACTGCAATCATTTTCTCGGTAGTGGTTGAAGACATTTTTATCACCTCAGGCCACTTTGAATGAGCATCCACTGCTGCTAAGGACATTGAGTCCATAAATGGACCAGCAAAATCAATATGCACCCGTTGCCATGGAGAGGAGGGCCACTCCCATGGGTGTAGAGGGGCATGTGGTGGTGCATTTTGGACCTTCTGGCATCCTAAGCAGCTCTTAGTTAGGTCTTCGATATGTTGATCGATTCCCGGGATCGATTCCCGGCCACCACACATAAGCCCTAGCAAGGCTTTTCATTTTCACTCCCCCCAGATGACCTTCATGTAGCTCATTTAGCAATCTCCCTTAACTTGGGTGGAATCACCACTCTGGATCCACACATCACTGTCCCCTGGCATACTGACAGCTGTTCTCTTCTGGATGAGAATGCTGGCAACAGTGAGTCGCCATGTGTTGGCCATCCCCTCACCGTCAATTCATATACCCATGACAGCGTCGGATCATTGCGGGTCTCCTTCTCTATATCCGCGTTTGTTACTGGCAATCGTTCAATTATTGACGAATAAAATATCTCGATAGGGTCCACTGCTGGTGCTTCCTCCACAGTAGGCAGTGGCAGGCGCGATAGCCCATCAGCGTTCCCATGCTGTTTCGTGCCTTTATATTCTATTTCATATTGATTCGCCCCTAGAAACAGGGACCATGCAGATAGTGGTTGAATTTTTTTACTCCCCATACTTGTAGGGGTTGTTGGTTGGGTGGTCGGTTTGGCCCGGGCCTGACCCAGTGGACGTTTTCGAGGTGTCCCCACACTCCCACTCAGTTCTGACACTGGGATCCTACCAGGCAGCTGATGCGCAGAATAACAAGCTCGAGACAGACAAGCAGGTGAAAGGTTCAAATAATAACGGTTTTATTGAGAGAAAAATTAAACAAAACAAGCAAGCAGAGAAATTAATTGGTTCAACGATACTAAACCAAGGCTACAGCTCTATACACTTTAAAAAGAGAAAAAAAAGGAATACTATATATTCAAAACAGAGGGCACGCGAGTGCGGGAAGGAGTACGACACATCGAGGGGTATCACACATTAACACTCCCCTTAGCCTTATCCCCACCTCCTACACTATCCCTAACCTAGGTCGAACTAAAGGGGGGTCAGACTCTCATGCTCACCCAACGCATTGGAACAAAGGCCTTTAGGTTGTCCTGGGACTGCAGCTTTAGTTGGTCTGGCCTGGTAAAGTTCAGTGTGCACTGGCCACACACTCTCCCGTCAGTCAGGTAGTAGATCTTCCTCCTTGGCTGGGCGAAAAGGCTTCCCTCCTGGGTCGGGCTGCGCCGTTTAGCGAGGCCCGCTCTGGGCTCCAGTCCGTACCGGGATGGTACACTCCGTCCCGTGTCTTCCTGGTTTCACTCTGAATCCCTGCCTGAGGTGGTGGGCACGGGGGGGGGGGGGAACAGTCAGGTTTAAATCAGGAGGCAGTACGGACCGGGAGCTTCGCCTGCTTACCAAAGCATGGGCCTGCTGCGCATAGCCTTCCCCGTCTTGGAGACTGCTTCTCCCAGTAGAGCCCTTGAAGTTTCCCTTTTGCAGCGAAGTCCCAGGATGAAATCGAAGTGAAGTGTAGAAGCTGTCTCTCCCGAAGTGTGTTCCAAGTCGAAATGTCTCCAACTGCCCTTTCTGTCTGCTTGCTAAAAACAGTTATACTCTCTCGATCTGCCTTGCCTCCCCCAGATCGAGAGGTGTCCCAGGTTACTTTGTTAACTGCAAATGGCTGCAAAACGGCCGATTTCCCACTAACGGCCTTATCACCGACCCTCATTGTTTTTGGTTTCAGTCACACAATGGTGTCTCTGGTGCCTAGTCCTCTAAAACGGTTTCTGATATGATTGGATCTGTTAGGATGGGCCCGATGATGGTTTTAACTAGCTTAACCCTGATTGCAGTGCAGCCAGGTTCATTGTTCTTACCGGCCTACTGGCGACTTGCTATTACATATTCAATTCCATGTCTGGCCTGGAATCCACATAGGGACTGTGGAATTCTAGGCCCTGTCTCCAGTCTTGTTGCTGGGGAGAAAAATGACTCACTTCCAGCAGCTTTCTGGTCACGTGTCCCAGAACTCCATTTTGTACGTTTAAAAAGTGGCCAACTTTGTTTGATTCGGAAAGCAGGCGAGGTGGGGGAATTTTGCAAACTCCCTACACCCCCCTGTGATACATAATAATTTTTCTTGAAAATTCCATTACGTATCATAATTCTGGCCCTCCTTAGTCGACCTTCCCCTTAGATTAATCTCTCCCCTCTACAGATACCCGCGATACATCGCACTTCCCATAACGCGAGACCGTGGTGTACACAAGCAGCTAGAAAAGGAAAAATCAACCAAGTACATTACATTACTTACATCCAAACATGGAGGGGCTCCGACGTCCCTGCTCAGTTCGGTACATTCGTCATTCACAATCTTTATTAACAACCGCGCCGCAAGAATTCTCATAGTACGGAGAGTTCCTTGGGAGGGTTTACGCAGACGAATCCCCGTTGATTCCCACGTAGTGTTCCTGCCAAGTTCTTTGGTTGCGGAACTGTGTCAACCGACCCCTCCCTCTACACTGCACGCAGACTAGGTACAGTACGATCCCTATCTGACACACCACCAGGATGTGGGAGGCCAGACGGATCCACGAGGGGACCTCTATACTCTTTACATGCCACTTTCCCTCAATGCCCAACAGCATAAGGGCCGTCTGCATCACCTGTCCAGTGAAGTGACTCCCCCGGTCGGACTCCACATACTGTGGCAGTCCCCACCGTGAGAACACCTCTCGGACTAGAATCCTTGCAGTTCCCAGAGCCGTGGCATTTCTACAGGGGAAGGCCTCCACCCACTTGGTGAACACATCCACCAGGACTAGGCCGTACTTAAAGCCTCCCTGGGCGGTGGGCAGGGGCCCGATGTAGTCGACCTGGATCGACTGCCATGGTCCCTCTGCCCGCCAGATGTGTCCGATGGGCACCTTCCTTTTCCGGGGGTCAGGGTTGTTTGCAGCGCACACGAGACAGTCTGCACAGAACTCGCGGACGTCCTCCCTGAGTCCCGGCCACCATCCCGCCTGTTCCACCCGCTGCCAGGTGGCCTTGGGCCCAGGGTGTCCCGCTCCTGGTCCCTCATGGGCCAGTTGCAGGAACTCCCTCCGGTGTTGTTGCGGCACAATCCACTGCTCCCCCCTGAACAGCATGCCCTCTTTAACGGAGAGGGTCGCTGTCCCATATGGCCCCTCTACCCTCCTGCCCTCAATGACTGCGCTGAGGACAGCCTTCAGGGCCGGGTCCTGAGCCTGGACGGACTTAAGGTCCGGGGCTAATGCTACCCCTACCCTCCTTTGTGTCCCGTCCCTACCTCTGACCGCTGCCACAGGTCCGGACCCGAATGGATCCCAGAAAGTGCCGGTGCGGGCACCCTCCTTGGCAAGCAGGTCAGCCTGCTGGTTACCCTGACCGCGGGGTTCTGTGGAGAAATGCGCTTTCACCTTATGGATGAACACGTCCCCTTCCTCCCCCACGGCTGCCAGAATCTTTTCCAGCAAGGGCTTCACTGTGAGGGGTCTCCCGTCAGCGGAGGTGTATCTGCGGCGGGACCAGATGGCCAAATATTCTGTACACGAGTTGCACGTGAACATGCTGCCCGAGCAAATCGTGTAGGGGGTAGGGAAGACTTCGGGGTGTGTAACGACATACACCACCGCGGACAGTTCAGCCTGCTGGGCACTCATGGTGCTGGGGAGTTTAATTGCCAGGGCAATGCTTGCCGTAGGGTCATAAATCCCACATCCCGTGAGACGCTTGCCAGCAGACACCGTGCTGGAACCATCAACATAGATTTTCCGGCCTGTGGGATGTATCCCGGCCCGTGAACCTATGTTCACCTCCCAAACCCCTTCTACGGAACACCGATGGGCTGTTCCCGGGTAGACCAAATTGGCCGCGAGCTTTGGCTCGCAGAGACCCTTCACCCTCAGATCCATCTGGGAGAGGAGCAAGGTCCAGCGAGCAATGCGGGCACTGCTCACTGTCCCATCCTTAATTCTCCCATCCAGTAGCATCTGAGTCGGCGTGTGATGCGTGAGGAGGGTGATGGGAGAGGTGCCTGTGAAGATTAGGGACCTCTTCACAGCCCAATGCGTGGCTAACAGATGCCTCTCGCAATTGGAGTAGCTCCTCTCAACATCAGTGAGCACCCTGGAGGAGTATACCACGGGCCGCAGCCGGCCGTGCCGCTCTTGAAGCAGCACTGAGCTCAGGCTGTCCCCGCTGGCTGCTACCTCCAGAAAAAACTCCTTTCCCTCATCTATGGCTCCCAGGGCTGGTGCGGTCTGCAGATTCTCTTTTAGCCCGACAAACGCTGCCTGGCACTCCTCATCCCAACGCCACTCCACTCCCTTGTGCAGGAGTCGGAGCAGAGGAGCTGCCGAGGCTACATAGTCCTCAATAAAGTCTCGACAGTAATCGGTCAGTCCTAGAAACGACCTCACACCCGATACTGTTTTTGTGATCGGTAGCTCTTGCACCGCCTCCCTCCTGGCCTTATCTATGGCCCTTTCTCCTGCGTGCACGGTCAGGCCCAGGAATTTTACCTCCTGCCAGCCGATCTGCGCTTTCTTGGGGTTAACTTTAAACCCCTTCTGCCCTAACAGCTCCAGCAACTCGGCCAATAGTGGGCCATGCTCCTCCATTGAATCGGTGAAGAGGAGTAGGTCGTCCACATATTGGACTAGTTGTCTGGGCTGGCTAAACTCCTTGATGCTACCTGCCATGCACTGATGGAAGATGCTGGGGCTGTTGTGAAAGCCCTGTGGCAAGCAGTTCCAAGTGTACTGATGCCCCCTAAACGTAAAGGCAAACTTGTACTGGTCCTCCCTCCGTACAGGGATGGACCAAAACCCGTTTGAAATATCCAGTACCGTGAACGTGGTCGCGGATGCTGGGATACTCCCAATTAGGTCAGCGACTGCTGCCACGGTGGGGGCGCAGGCAGGAATGTTACTATTGAGGACCCGATAGTCCACCGTGGCTCTCCAGGCACCGTCCGGTTTCCTCACCGGCCACAATGGAGAGTTCACGTGGGTTGCTACAGGTCTCAGAACTCCCTGCTGCACTAGGGGGGACATGGCTGCTTCCATGTCTGGCTCAGCTTCCCTTGGGAAATTATACTGTTTCTGTGGTCTGGCCATGGGATCCCCGTCTACTGTGACCTCAAACCCCGAGACCCTACCGCAGTCGTGCTGGTGAGTGGCAAACGTGGCCAGGTGCGCCTTCACGAATGCCCGAAACTCCTCGGGGACACCACTGACCATAAGCCCAAGGTCGTAGCCTCCCTTTGGCTTCATGGTGCAGAGAGTCCCCTTCCCTTCCTTTCCCGGGATCACTACTACCTCACCATCCTTTATTCCACCTGCTCCCCACAAGCAGTGGTTCCTTAGATCCACCAGAATCCTGTGACCTACAATGAAGTCGGCCCCCAGGACTCCCCTTCCACCCTCCACCTCCCACCTCATCAGGATGCACTTCCATGTGGTGTGGAGTGGTCCCAACTTGATGGAAAGCGGGATGGACACCGACCCAGCCTGTTCCTTCCCTGTAAATCCCGATAGACTGTAGGGGACCCCGCTGGAGAGGGTTGAGGCGGCGGGGTTATCTGCATAGATTATAGTGCTTGATGCGCCCGTATCCAGCAGATAGGTCCCCTTCAGCCTCTCCACCTCCATCTCCATGAGGGGTCTCCCCCACTCATCATAGCGGACAGAGTACAGGTGGACCGGTTGCGTTCTTGCTAGTCAGGGTTGGGAATTGGCTGGGGCTGCCGGAGTAAGAGCGCCGGTGGCCATTGCTACCTTCCCCTGGCCAGACAATATGGACCGTACGCCGTCTAGTATTATCTTGACCTGGCTGGGTCCTGCCCCCGCCGGTTGGGCTGGGGCAGTGGGCACCTTCCCCCTGGTCTCTTTCCAAGGGTTTCTACACTCCTTCCGCCAGTGGCCATCTTTACCACACCCGTAACAATTAAGTTTGGGGTGTGTTGGGGTAGTCCCTTCCTGGCGCCACTCCTTCTTACCCGGCCCGGGTTTTGCCTCATGCAGCTTCCCTTTCGCTGGGAGCACTTCGGCTGCTCGACCGTTCTTGTAGGCTAGGGTGAGCTGCCAGATCACCCCGGCTTCTGTGGCCCCGGGGTCCTTGGGGTCGAACCAAACTTCCGCTTTTGCTCTAACTTGCGGCAGGCTGTTCGCCACCAAACAATGGAGCCAATGGGTCAGGAGATTTCCGTTCAGGAATGCCCGGTTGGGTGTCCCTGGGCAAGCTCTCCGGTACACCGGCCACAGCCGGTCCGTGAAAGCTTGCGGAGTCTCTTCCACCAATTGGACCGTTTGCTCCACACGGGAGAACGGACTACCCAAATCCATGTCCAATGCCTCTAAGACTGTGTCCTTGAGCTCCTCGTACCCACTCTGACCTCTTTTATCCCCGTCAGAGAGGGACTGGAGGAGGCTGCTTTCTAGGGAAAATAGCAGCATTTTGGCCTGCTCAGCGTCATCACAGTCGTTGACGCTGGCTGCCTGCTCTACCTCCCTAAAATGAACCGAGGGATCTCCCTTCTGGGAGAGCTTTGGAATATGGCTCACCATACTCCTAAGCTGTTGGGTATTAAAAGGGACCACAAACTGGTTCTGGAGAAGCCCTTCCCTGTCCCGTTCGGCGGGCGGGCCTAACCTCAGCTGCCGGGCCGGGCACATGGGCCCCGCTCCTGTCCTAGCCAGGGCTTGGACCACCTCCGCCTTCACCTCCCCTTGGTGCCACACTTCCCCGAAACTCGGAGTAGTGGGTGGTGGACGCACGGTTTCCTCTCTTTCCTCTATTGCTTCCCTAGGTACCACTTGGGATGGTGAAATGGTCCTACCCTCGTTCCCCAGAAAATCCGCCTGACCCACCTTCGGATTCATCAGGCATACCATGCTCTTGGCCTTCCGGAGGGCTCGGCTAAGACTCTCTATCTTCTCCTGACAGGGGCTGTGGTCAGCTTCCCCGAACCCCTGTTCACTGGCCAGCTTATAGGCTGCCTTCACTTCCCTGACTTTCTCCTCCTGTTCTTTTACTTCCTTTACCAAGCGGGCACTTTTGTCCCGCAGCCTAAGCTCATTCCCCTTGGCCTCGGTGACTTGACACCGCAGGTATTCCAACTGGGAATTATAATCCCCTAAGAGCTGCACCCTCTCCTGTGCGAGAGCCTGCAGCGCCACAACCAACTTCTCTCCTGCCTGAGCCTTCTCCTGGACTTCCAGTTCCAGCTCCTTTAACCTGGCTGCCTGGGCTGCGATGAGCCCATCCAGGAGCTGTACCTGCTTTTTGTAGCAGCACAGCCACACAGTCTTTTCAAGAGATCTCTTGTGTTCCCTCCCCTGCGTCCACTGAGCTGCGGCGTCCACCGGATGGCCAGCCTTCAGCAGAGCGGTGATCCACTTCTTAGTGAGATTCACCTTCCTGAACATATAGTCCGAGATTCTCTCGTCCATCAAGCTTGTCTCATTCGACTCGCCATCTACAACACCAGATGCCTGCGCCCAGTGTCCTGCCGCGGTCGCCATTTTGTAGGGGTTGTTGGTTGGGTGGTCGGTTTGGCCCGGGCCTGACCCAGCGGACGTTTTTGAGGCGTCCCCACACTCCCACTCAGTTCTGACACTGGGATCCTACCAGGCAGCTGATGCGCAGAATAACAAGCTCGAGACAGACAAGCAGGTGAAAGGTTCAAATAATAATGGTTTTATTGAGAGAAAAATAAAACAAAACAAGCAAGCAGAGAAATTAATTGGTTCAACGTTACTAAACCAAGGCTACAGCTCTATACACTTTAAAAAGAGAAAAAAAAGGAATACTATATATTCAAAACAGAGGGCACGTGAGTGCGGGAAGGAGTACGACACATCAAGGGGTATCACACATTAACACTCCCCTTAGCCTTATCCCCACCTCCTACACTATCCCTAACCTAGGTCGAACTAAAGGGGGGTCAGACTCTCATGCTCACCCAACGCATTGGAACAAAGGCCTTTAGGTTGTCCTGGGACTGCAGCTTTAGTTGGTCTGGCCTAGTAAAGTTCAGTGTGCACTGGACACACACTCTCCCATCAGTCACGTAGTAGATCTTCCTCCTTGGCTGGGCGAAAAGGCTTCCCTCCTGGGTCGGGCTGCGCCGTTTAGCGAGGCCCGCTCTGGGCTCCGGTCCGTACTGGGATGGTGCACTCCGTCCCATGTCTTCCTGGTTCCACTCTGAATCTCTGCCTGAGGTGGTGGGCACGGTGAGGGGGGGGGGAAAACAGTCAGGTTTAAATCGGGAGGCAGTACGGACCGGGAGCTTCGCCTGCTTACCAAAGCATGGGCCTGCTGCGCATAGCCGTCCCCGTCTTGGAGACTGCTTCTCCCAGTAGAGTCCTTGAAGTTTCCCTTTTGCAGCTGTTAAGTCTGTGTGTTCCAGTTGTATTAAGATTAATTACTGACACAGACTACAAGAATAAAGTTCAACAGGCCTTTACTAGTTGGAGGTCAGGACTATACTAAATACAATATCACTACACAATACTTATATACCGGTGGTCACCACCGGTATTACGTATACAGCAGCCAGAGAAAGTAGTACATCTCTTAAGGTGGAACAGGCTTAAGTTCTCTTAAGGTGGAACAGGTTACATACACCACAATCCTCCCTTTTTAGCTTAACAGTCATATCCCCATTTAACATAACATCATAACATATATACATATATAACTTCAGGTATAAACAGTTCAAAGGTTCAGTCTCTCAGGAGGCCTTCTGATTCGGTCTGGATAACGCCTTTCAGTGGTCTCTGATTCTTGTTGCTGAGGTGACTCTTCTTGTTGGTTTCCTATGTATTGGACGTCATCATCCAGGTACAGTCCCTGCCGAGGTAGATGCTTCAGGTTCATTAACGTCTTCCACAGTTGTCTCTGTCGCAACCATGGGTTCGACCCTTGCTCTTGATTCTACCAGTTGATCCGCATGATGCCTTATCACATTGTTACCAATATCTACTGTGTACATCAGAGGTCCTTGTCTGGCCCGAATTGTTCCGGACTGCCATTTTTCGTTTCCATAGCCCCTTGCCAACACTGGTTGTCCTACGTCGAAACTTCGAGTGGACTTGTTATTAATATGCCGGAACTGTTTGTTTTCCACTTCCCTCCGCACATTTGGTTTTAACAAGTCCAACCTGGACCGCAACCTCCTGTTATAAAATATCATGGCAGGACTTTGGTTAGTCACTGCATGAGCGGCGTTTCGATATGCCATTAGGAAATTGTCCACCTTGTGTTGTAACGGAATCTGATCATCGTTCATGGCCTTTATTGCCTTTTTGAATGTTTGGACAAATCTCTCGGCCAACCCGTTTGTCGCCGGATGATATGGGGCAGAGGTATAATGTTTCACCCCATTCTTCTTTAAGAATTTTTGGAATTCTTCCGACACGAACTGTGGTCCGTTGTCCGAACATATCTGTTCTGGCAATCCGTTCCTTGCGAATATTGTTCTTAACACCGCAATTGTCTTTTCTGAAGTAGTGGTATTCATCTTGATCACTTCTGGCCATTTGGAATGTGCGTCCACCGCAATTAGGAACATGGAGTCCATGAATGGACCAGCAAAGTCAATATGTACGCGTTGCCATGGGGCTGAAGGCCATTCCCATGGGTGTAGCGGTGCGATCGGAGGTGCATTTTGCACTTTTTGGCACCCAGCGCAGCTTTTTGTCAACTCCTCTATCTGTTGGTCAATGCCCGGCCACCATACATAAGCCCTAGCAAGACTTTTCATCTTAACTCCCCCCAGATGACCTTCATGCAGTTCCTTTAGAACTCTTTCCCGTAACTTGGGAGGAATAATCACTCTTGTCCCGTACATCAAAGTACCATGGCAGACGGACAGCTGGTCTCGCCTTGCCGAGAATGCTGGTAACAGAGGATCACCATGTGTTGGCCATCCCTTCACTGTCACCTCGTAAACTCGGGACAGTGTCGTGTCGTTCCTGGTTTCTCTTTCAATTCTTGCATTGGTGACTGGTAAACACTCGATGATGGTCGAATGAAATAACTCAACAGGGTTAACTTTCGTCGTCTCTTCTGCTTCAGGTAGTGGCAGGCGCGACAGCCCATCAGCATTGCCATGCTGCTTTGTACCTTTGAATTCTATTTGATATTGATGTGCCCCTAGGAAAAGAGACCATCTCTGGAGTCGCTGTGCTGTCATCACCGAAACACCCTTCTTAGGGTTAAAAATGGACACCAACGGCTGATGGTCTGTTAGAAGTGTGAATTTTTGGCCCTGTAGGTAATGATTAAACTTCTTCACTCCCCATACAAGGCTGAGAGCCTCCCTATCGATCTGCGCATAGTTGCGCTCAGCGGAGGTCAATGATCTGGATGCAAACACGACTGGCCTTTCCGTGCCATTTGGCAACTTGTGTGAGAGTACTGTCCCAATACCATATGGAGAAGCATCACAAGCCAACCGAATAGGCAGTGTCGGGTTGAAGTGAGCCAACACTTCCTCTGAGGTGATCAATTCTTTGCTTTTGCGAAATGCCTTCTCACAGTTTTCGCTCCATTCCCATGGTACCCACTTCTGTAAAAGAGCGTTCAGCGGGTGCAGTACCGTGGATAGATTCGGTAGAAACTTATGGTAATAGTTAATCAATCCCAGAAACGACCTCAACTGAGAGACATTATCCGGAGCGGGAGCCTTTACAACTGCCTCTATCTTGTCAGGAGACTTATGAAGCCCCTCCCGGTCAATGACATGACCACAGTACGAGATCCGCTTCTGAAAGAACTCACATTTCTGCCGATTAACTCTAAGTCCATACTCTTTCAGTCTGTTGAGCACCAGTTCCAAGTTTGCGAGGTGTTCTTCATCACCATCACCTGTAATCAGAATATCGTCCAGGTAACATTGTGTGCCTGGAATTCCCTGTAATACCTGCTCCATGGCCCTCTGCCAAATTGCCGGAGCCGATGCCACTCCAAAAACCAGCCTATTATACCGGTACAAACCTCTATGCGTGTTGATCGTGAGGTACTGGCGTGACTCTTCATCAACCTCCATCTGCAAGTACGCCTGCGCCAGGTCTATCTTGGTGAAGTGTTTCCCGCCAGACAACGAAGCAAAAATATCCTCAATCCGCGGAAGCGGATACTGCACCGTGTGAAGCACCGGATTAACGGTGATCTTGAAATCTCCACAGATGCGAACCTTCCCTGGTTCTCCTGGCTTGTTGCTCGAAGGACGTTTCATAACGGGAACAATGGGCGTAGCCCACTCACTCCAATCTACCTTAGACAGTACACCTGAACGTTCTAGCACTTCCAGTTCCTGTCAGGGTTGGGGAACCACGGGGCCGTGTAGGTACGGGGCCGTGCTCTCCGGGCAAGGTAGGTTCTGGACCCAAGTGCAGAAACCAGACTAGAGGCAGGTATACAATCTTAAGGAACAGTACTTTATTCATTACTTAACTAGATTCACACATAACTAGAATCATACAAGAAACACAACAGCATACGTAAGAACTCGAGATGGGAACACCACAGGATACATAGAACTCGAGACAAGAACAATATACATAGAACTCGAGACAAGTTACAAAACGGCTAGTCAAGAATAGGAACTCAGGACAGCTTCCATGAGGCAACCTACTTGTCCATACTGAGCTGGGATAAGCTTACCACAAGCGCAACCAGCTTGCCGAGACGAGACTCGAGACAAGCTATCACGAGCGGCTGCCGCAGGGGTAACAGGCTTATCAATACAAAGCTCAAGACAAGCGCCAGCATGGCAATACGCTAGTCCTGCCCAGTACCTTATCAAGACTAAGAACAACAAGAACACAAACTTAGTTACATCTTAAATACAGAGCTCGAGAGAACCATGGCAACCAGCTAGTTAAAGCCAGGAGCCACGGAGTGAAGGCTAGTCCTCGGATCCCCGGTTAGGACTGAGCCAGGAAGGAAGCAACCCCAGAACTTATATACCAAGAAAACCAGGTGCAACCCATGAACAGCTAACAGGCCGTTAAGAATTAACACAGGAGGCTAGGAACAATTAACAAAGGGCTGGAGCCAAACAAGTGAAGGTGCCATCTAGAGGCTAAAGAAGGAACTGACTGGCACCGTCACAGGACCCCCCCCCCAGGAACGGCTCCTGACGTTAAAGGCACAGGGCTCGAAAAGGCACAGGGCTCGAAAAGGCACAGGGCTCGCAAAGGCACAGGGCTCGAAAAGGCACAGGGCTCGAAAAGGCACAGGGCTCGAAAAGGCACAGGGCTCGAAAAGGCACAGGGCTTGAAAAGGCACAGGGCTCGAAAAGGCACAGGGCTCGAAAAGGCACAGGGCTCGAAATGGCACTGGGCTCGAAATGGCACTGGGCTCGAAATACACTGGGCTCGAAATACACTGGGCTCGAAATACACTGGGCTCGAAATACACTGGGCTCGAAATACACTGGGCTCGAAATACACTGGGCTCGAAATACACTGGGCTCTAATACACAGGGCGCTAATACACAGGGCGCTAATACACAGGGCGCTAATACACAGGGCGCTCTTCTTAGCTTTTCAAGCAATGATATTCCCCATTCCAACTGTTCACAAACAGCAGATGTTCAAAAATCTCAAGACAGAAACATCCTCTTCATCCACTAGCGGCAGAGACATGTCGTGGCGATCATCTGACCAAAATCTTGGTAAGCAACGGAGCCATCTTTTCTCCAGAGTTAGCACGCTCAATGGACTATATTCCGAAGGGATGCAAGAAGGGCGAAGACTCGAGAATTTAACTTGTCCAGGAGAGCTTGAGAATTTAATTGTCCAGGAGAACTCAAGAATGTCTTATCCAGTAGAGCTCAAAAGTTTCATTTGTCCAGAAGAACTCGAAAATATTCCTATCCAGGAGAGCTCAAAAATTTAACTTGTCCAGAAGAACTTGAGAGTTTACCTTGCCCAGGAAAACTCGAAAATTTAACTTGTCCAGGGGAACTTGAAAACTTAACTTGCCCAGGAGAAACTTGAAAACTTAACTTGCCCAGGAGAACTTGAAAACCTAACTTTTCTAGGAGAACTTGAAAGCTTAATTTGCCCAGGAGACTTGAGAGTTCACTCGAAAATTTCACTCTATGAAGGTCCAGGAAACTTGAAAGTGGACTTGAAAGTTTAACACAACGGGAGGCCCAGGAAGCTTGAGAACTTACTTGGGGTTTAACACGGTAGAGGCCCAGGAAGCTTGAGAATTTACTTGGGGGTCTAACAGTAGAGGCCCAAGAAGCTTGAGAGTTGACTTGGGGGTCTAACAGTAGAGGCCCAAGAAGCTTGAGAGTTTGACTTGAAAATATAACACAACAAAGGCCCAGGAAACTTGAAAGTTCACTCGAAATTTTAACACAATGAAGGCCCAAGAGACTTGAAAGTTCACTCGAAAATTTAACACTATGAAGGCCCAGGAGACTCGAAAGTTTTACTTGAAATTTTAACACAAGAGACTTGAAAATTGACTTAAACATTTAACACTGGAGGCTTGAAAATTCACTCGAAAATTTAACACAGGAGGCTCGAAAATTCACTCGAAAATTTAACACAGTGGGGGTCTTCTTCCTAGGAGAACCGAATATTTGCCCAAGAGAACTCGAAAATTAACTCGAGAGTTTCAAACCTTAGCCGGTTGGTTTCTACTGGGTCCATGTATGGCTCAGTCCTACTGTCAGGGTTGGGGAGCCACGGGGCCGTGTAGATACGGGGCCGTGCTCTCCGGGCAAGGTAGGTTCTGGACCCAAGTGCAGAAACCAGGCTAGAGGCAGGTATACAATCTTAAGGAACAGTACTTTATTCATTACTTAACTAGATTCACACATAACTAGAATCATACAAGGAACACAACAGCATACGTAAGAACTCGAGACGGGAACACCACAGGATACATAGAACTCGAGACAAGAACAATATACATAGAACTCGAGACAAGTTACAAAACGGCTAGTCAAGAATAGGAACTCAGGACAGCTTCCATGAGGCAACCTACTTGTCCATACTGAGCTGGGATAAGCTTACCACAAGCGCAACCAGCTTGCCGAGACGAGACTCGAGACAAGCTATCACGAGGGGCTGCCGCAGGGGTAACAGGCTTATCAATACAAAGCTCAAGACAAGCGCCAGCATGGCAACACGCTAGTCCTGCCCAGTACCTTATCAAGACTAAGAACAACAAGAACACAAACTTAGTTACATCTTAAATACAGAGCTCGAGAGAACCATGGCAACCAACTAGTTAAAGCCAGGAGCCACAGAGCGAAGGCTAGTCCCCGGATCCCCGGATAGGACTGAGCCAGGAAGGAAGCAACCCCAGAACTTATATACCAAGAAAACCAGGTGCAACCCATGAACAGCTAACAGGCCGTTAAGAATTAACACAGGAGGCAAGGAACAATTAACAAAGGGCTGGAGCCAAACAAGTGAAGGTGCCATCTAGAGGCTAGAGAAGGAACTGACTGGCATGGTCACACAACCTCAGTCTAGACCTTGCTCTCAGTGGAGCAGGTTGTGCTGCTGCTGCTGCTGTGTGGGAGGTGATGGTCGCCTTGGCCTGGGAGTGGAGGGGAAGGAGTGACCCCAGGCCACCACTACCAGCAACCATCCATCTACAACCATCTACATCTACCGAGGTGCCTGGAGAGGGAGGAGTAGAGGACAGAGGAGGAGGCCAGTATTACAACTGGAGAGGCCTTCCATCACTGCCTCCCAATTTGGCCTCCGGTCCAGGAGAGGGAGAGAGGGGAGAGGAACATCACTCAGCTCCAACTTGGAAGGAGGGGAGGAGCTGCATCTTTCAACATCTGCAGGTGGGTGTCTTTTGTGCATTCCCCTAAAGACTTTGCATTCTAGGCGGGGGGAGGAAAGAAGACGGGCCGGAAAGCCTGGCCTGGGTTGGCTGGAGCCTGCCCGGGTGAAGCGTTTTTTCCCTGACAGTGAGAAGACCTGGTGTGGGGCTGAGCCTGGGCTTTCTCCAGCCTACCCAGGCGAAGACATCTTCTCCCCCTGCCCGAAGACCATCTGCCTAAGACTTTGCTTTTCCATCGGGGAGTGCACCCTGCCGACACCCACCCACCGAATACCACCTTGAGTGAGGACCCTGCATTTGCGGCCCCCCCCTCCTTCACACCCCCCTTCTCTCTCTCTCTTTGTCCTCTCTTTGCCTCTCTGGAAAGGCACCCTCTTTAAATCTACTAATTGCCACTTGAGCAGAGGGAAGAAAGGCCCCTCTCACAATTAATTCCATCAAGGGGAGAGGCGGGCCAATTACTTTACACTCCCTCTGCTCAAGGGAAGACTTTTTTACCAAGGCCATTAATACCTTCAGGCCTGTGACTTGGGGTGTGTGTGGCTCTTTTAAAAACCACCCCATTATGGCTTCCACATCTACGGCGGTGACGGGGCCAGCAATGACTTATGCGGCAGTGACGGCCAAAGCCACGGCTGCTCCCGCTTCTGCTGCTGCCCCGTCGCCGTTCCGACTAATAACAAAGAAGCTTGGGGTGAACAGCTACACCCATCCCAACATGACCATTGAGGCGTGCGTGAGGGCCATGGCTGGGGTTGTCGGCCCTCCAGCCATACTCGCCGCCTCGAAAATGTATGGGAAGGCTGTGTTCTTCCTGGAGTCGGAGCGGGCGGTGGCCCTGGCCATCGCCAAGGGGCTCACCGTGGGCGGGACCTTCCTGCCGGTGGACCCTCTAGAGGCCACCGCGCAGAGGGTTGTGTTATCGAACGTCCCGCCCTACGTCTCGAGCGAGCTCCTCCTCCCCCACTTGCTCCAACTCGGGGAGGTGAGGTCGGGGATCACGCCGATCCCGCTCGGATTCCGGGAAGCCAGCCTTCGCCATGTCTTCTCCTTCCGGCACCAGGCCTTTGTTCAGCTGGCGCGGGAGGGGGAGACTGACGGGGCTTTTTTGGTCCTCCATGAGGGGACCCTTCACCGCGTCTTCTGGACGACAGACGGCGTGCGGTGCCACGCCTGCAAGGAGGTGGGGCATGTACTAAAAAACTGCCCCGCCTCCAAGGCCGCCAGGTCGTCTGGCGTGGCCGAGGCTGGCGCCGCCGCCGCTCCTCCCCCCGGGTCTGGCCGTGCCCCCCCCAAACAAATACTACCGGGGTGCGGTCGTCGTCGGAGGTCGATGCCATCCAGGCCTCCGGTGAGGGGGAGGAAGTGTGTCTGGTCGGGAGGAAGGCGCGGGGGAAAAATAAACACCATAGGGCGGGTCCCCCCGTGGAGGGCGTGCCCCATGACATGGAGCCCCTGATGCCCGAGAGCATTGCCGCGTAGATCGCGGGGGGCGAGAGTGGGAGGGGCCTCGTGCCCGAGCCTGTGGCCGCGACCGCCGAGGCGGAAGCGCCAGAACCTGCGGCCGGGCTTGGGCCTGAGGGTCCCGACGAACGTGCTCCACTGGAGGGAGCAGGGGAGGCCCCTGCAGAAATGGAGGTCTCCCCCTATCCCTCCACTTTAAAATGAAGGCGCGACCCCCAGGATGAGGAGGAGGACCAGGAGGAGGAAGGTCCCTCCGGTCAGGGGGAGTCGTTGCCCGCCGCGGGTACTGCGCCCCACCCCACCGCTGTCACCATCGTAAGCGATCGGCAGGGGTCACCCGTCCCTGGGGAGGCTGAGGCAGAGGTGTCTGCCCAGCTCGTGCCTCCCGGGGCTGGGGATGAGACCCTGCCCGTGGGGGGGGTCGCGGAACAACCCGCGGCCGAGATCGATCCCCTTTCGGTGGCGTTACCCCTCGACGAGTCGGGCGGCTTGGAGTCTGGGTCGGGCGAGCTCGCGGAAGATGAGCTCGCCCAAAGCGGCCCGGACTTTTCCCAGGTGCTGCTCGACCTCGTCGAGGATTTTACTAGAAGTACCCCTTCTGCTGGGTTGGAGGCCGGTGGCGCGGTAGCGGAAGGCCCTCTGTCTGTGTCTCTGGCGCCGGGCGATTTGGAGGAGATCGGATTTACATATTCTCCGGTCTCTCCGGTCTCTCCGGTCGTTCCGGCGCCTGCAGCGGAGGGGGGCTCCGGACCGCCGCCGTCTTCTGGCCCGGCGCCCCTGCAGGAGCCCAGGGAGGAATCCACCGCCAAAGATCCTGGGGGTGGGATCCGGGCGGAGGCGGGGCCGGCCGTTGCGGCCGAGCCGTTCACTGCGCTCTGCGTGACGGACGGGTCGGCCGCCGGTGGCGACCCCCCGGAGGAGGACGGGGACTCGGTGGTGGGGGCGGAGGACAACTGGGATTCCATCACCGATGAGGCGATGGATGACCTCCCGTCCCTCGCCGGGACCCCACTCATTCCCGTCGAGGAACTCCGGGACTTTGTGGCCACGTGCCAGGGTCGTCACAGGATTCGGGTGGCCCTCGACAGATGGCCGGACCTGGCGCTGCTCCTCGGGTCGGCCCGCACCGCCGTCAAAGGCATGGACGCGGGCGCGGGAGTGTGCCCGCTCGTGCGGCGTCGGCTCCGGTCGTTCCTCACTGGGCTGCTAAGGGAGTGACGGTTGACTAGCGGCCGCCCTCTCCCTTCCCCCGTTAGTCTTAAGTAGAGGGTGGATTATGCTTCTGAAATGAAGATAACCATAGCCAGCCTCAACATCAACGGCAGCAGGGAAGCTAGCCGCAGATTTAATAACTTTTCGGTCCTTCGGGACGGGAAGTATGCGGTGTGCTTCCTGCAAGAAACCCACACCGTTCCGGGAGACGAGGCCACGTGGCTCCTGGAGTGGCAAGGAGGGGTCAGCATGAGTCACCTCTCCAGTGTTTCCAGTGGGGTGGCTATCTTGCTGGCCCCGCATTTTCAGCCGGAGATCTTGGGGGTCAAGGAGCTCATGCCGGGCCGCTTGCTCCAGGTCACTGTTCGCCTGGGGGGCGTGCCGCTCCATCTAGTGAACGTGTACGCCCCTGGGGCCGGTGCGCAGCAAGCGCGCTTCTTTGAAGAAGTGTCCACTCTTCTGGGCTCCATCGACGCGGGCGAGTGCGTCATCCTCGGGGGGGATTTTAATTGTACCCTCGAGGCGAGGGACCGCACGGGCACCCTGCCATGCCCAGCGGCGATGGAGAAGTTGAGGGACCTGGTCGGGTCGCTCGACTTGGTGGACGTCTGGCGAAATCTCCATCCCGAGTCCAGCGCCTTCACTTGCGTGAGGTCCGGGAGAGGAGCGTCCAGGATCGTCCGCCTCTACATTTCCCGGGCATACATCTCCTGCGTTCCGGTGGCTTCCATGCGGCCGGTGCCGTGCACGGACCACCACCTGGTGTGGGCGGAGCCCGTTCCGCTGCGCGCACGGGAGGGGGTCCGCGTATTGGCACTTTAACAACCTGCTGCTGGAGGACGCACGGTTCCGGGATTCGTTTAGTCGGTTCTGGGCCGGCTGGAGAAGGAAGCGGGGGGGCTTCCCCTCCTTGAGGCTATGGTGGGATGTGGGCAAGGCTCACATCCGTCTCTTCGGTCAGGAATACGCGAAGGGGTCGACCAAGAGGCGGGAGGTCCGGGTCGGGCAGTTGGAGAAGGAAGTGCTCGACCTGGAGTCCCGTCTCGGTCAAGTCTTCGAGGACCCGGCCCTGCGGATGGTGTACGAAGAGAAGAAGGGCGCGCTGAAGGACCTGCAGCTTGTCGGGTCCCGAGGCGCGTACGTGAGATCGCGGATCCAGTTCCTGCGGGACCTGGACCGCGGCTCCCCCTTCTTCTACTCGCTGGAAAAAAGACGGTGGGTCCGTAAGCAGCTCTTGGAGCTGCTGGCCGACGACGGATCTCTGGTCTCGGATCCGGAGGGAATCCGCGCGCAGACCCGCGCCTATTACGGGGCTCTGTTCTCTCCGGATCCGTCCAGCGAGGATGCGCGTGGAGTATTGTGGGAGGACCTGCCGAAGGTCAGCCTGGAGGACGCCGACAAATTGGACGCTCCTCTGAGTCTGGGGGAGCTGACCGGCGCCCTCCGCCAGCTCTCTAGGGGAAAGTCCCCGGGGCTGGACGGGCTGACCGTGGAGTTCCACAGGGCGTTCTGGGACGTCTTGGGGGGCGACTACGCGCGGGTCCTGGGGGAAAGTCTGGCGACCGGGGAGATGCCCCTCTCTTGGCGCAGGGCGGTTATTGTCCTGCTGCCTAAGAGGGGTGATCTCCGCCTCCTTAAAAACTGGCGCCCGGTCTACCTCCTCAGCATGGACTATAAAATCTTTGCCAGGGCTATGTCTGCTCACCTAGGCGCTGTGCTGGCCCACATGATCCACCCCGACCAGTCCTACACGGTCCCGGGCCGGACCATCCATGATAACATCCATCTGGTCCGGGACCTGGTCCACCATTCCCAGAGGGCTGGTCTGTCGGTCGCCTTCCTTTCCCTGGATCAGGAGAAGGCTTTCGACAGGGTGGATCATGAGTATCTCTTCGGGACTCTGCGCGCATTTGGGTTCGGGACGCATTTTGTCGCCCGGATCCGACTTCTGTACGCTGCCGCGGAGTGTCTGATTAAAGTTAACGGGTCCTTGACGGCGCTCCTTCGCTTCGGGAGGGGGGTGCGTCAGGGATGCCCCATGTCCGGCCAGTTATATGCCGTTTGCGTAGAGCCTTTCCTGCGCCTCTTGCGGAAGAGGTTGACGGGACTGGCTGTGCAAGGGCCGGGCGTGGAGGTGGTCCTCTCGGCTTACGCCGATGACGTGCTCCTCACGGTCACGGATCCCGCTGACTTGCCAGCAGATTTACTCGGACGCATCCTCCGCCAAGATCAACTGGGAGAAATGTTCTGGACTCCTGGTGGGTTAGTGGCGGGTGGACTCCCTGCCGGAGGAGTTCAGGCCCTTCGCCTGGAGCATCACGCACCTCCTCTACTTGGGAGTCTAACTCAGCCCTGCCGAGGACGCCTGGCCGGCGAACTGGCAAGAGTTGGAGGCCAAAGTCACCGCTCGCTTAGGACGCTGGACAGGATTGCTCCGAGTGTTGTCCTACAGGGGTCAAGCGATGGTCATAAACCAACTGGTGGCCGCCATGTTGGGGTACCGGTTCGTTACTTTGATCCCTCCCCCTGCGTTTGTCGCCAAGATACAGAAGAAGCTCGTCGACTTCTTCTGGGACAAAAGGAAGCACTGGGTCTCTGCCGCGGTTCTGAGTCTCCCGCTTAGGGAGGGCGGTCAGGCGTTGGTGTGCCTCCGCCCCCAGGCTGCGACTTTCCGTCTTTAGATGCTGCAGAGATACCTGTACGTCGAGAATCCTCCGAGATGGTGTGCGCTGGCGACGTATTTTTTCCGCCAGCTGCACGACCTCAATTACGACATGCAGCTCCTGTTTTTGGAAGTGGGCGGCAGGCGTGCCAGCCTGCGGGAGCTGCCTGTCTTCTACCAGGAACTGCTATGGGTTTGGAACTACGTCGCCTCCAGGCGGAGCTCTCCCCCGTCAGGAATGGCGGCTGTCCTCCGGGAGCCGCTGTTCAGGAATCCGCACCACCACGTCCGCGAGTTCGGGTGGCTGGTGGAATGCAGGGCTGTGCCTGGCAGGGTGACTAGAGTCGGGGACCTACTCGATGGCGAAGGAGCGGGCTGAATGGCGCCGGAGGAGTTGGCGCGGCGCATGTCCTGGGATAACATCCGGCTCGCGGTCGATGCCATCGAGGCAGTGAAAGCGACGCTGCACCCCGGCGCCACGAGGTGTATCGAGGCGGCTCAAGTGCGTGGGGCGATCCCGTCCGAGCTTTCCCCCGTTCGGACGGAATTCCTTATCGGCGCCCTGCCCCGAAACTCCCCTCGGGGATCGGCGCCTCACAACTTGAGCCGTCTCGAGGAGATGCCCTCCGTGCCTTTTCATTCCGCACGGAGGGGTTTCCTGTACGGGCTGCTCCTGCACACCTTCCACTTTGTCATCTTCGCCTGCCGTCCGGACACGCCATGGCGTGCCGTTTTGCCTTCCGGCAGAGACGGAGGTCCCCAATGGAGGGCTCTCTATGCGGGAGTCCTCCCTTGTTCTATTGGGGACTTGGCCTGGAGGGTGTTGCACGGAGCAGTCCCGTGCAATATATTGTTAAATAGGTTCACGGACACCCAGACCGCCTGTTTGTTCTGCGGTCTGGAGGAGTCCATGTTCCACGTTTATGTTCAATGCGTGAGGTTGCAGCCCCTCTTCCATTATTTGAAGGGGCTGCTCCTTGATTTTTGGTTGCACTTCAGTCCCACGCTCTTGATCTACGGTCACCCGGTGCGGAGGGGAGCGGGCAGGCTGGAGGACCTCCTCGTGGGTCTGCTCCTGGGCCTGGCAAAAAAAGCCATTAATTGGTCCAGGCAGCGGGCGGCCGAGTGGGTCATCCAGCCAGATTGCCTCCCTCGCTTCCGCGGCCATGTTCACGCCCAGGTGGCCCTGGAGATGGAGCACGCGGTGTCCGCCGGCGCGCTCGAGCACTTTCGTGATCGGTGGGCGCCGCGGGGACTGGAGTGCATAATTGGTTTAAACGACCAAAATTTAATTTGATTTGTTAAGTTTTATTTAAAGATTTATTAGAGTTTTAGTTACAGTTTACTTGTTTAATTTATTTTGGTCTTACAAAAAGAGGGCCAAACAAGTGAAGGTGCCATCTGGAGGCTAGAGAAGGAACTGACTGGCACCGTCACAGTTCCTCATTCTAGACCTTGCTCTCAGTGGAGCAGGTTGTGCTGCTGCTGCTGCTGCTGCGTGGGAGGTGGTGGTCGCCTTGGCCTGGGAGTGGAGGGGAAGGAGTGACCCCAGGCCACCACTACCAGCAACCATCCATCTACAACCATCTACATCTACCGAGGTGCCTGGAGAGGGAGGAGTAGAGGACAGAGGAGGAGGCCAGCATTACAACTGGAGAGGCCTTCCATCACTGCCTCCCAATTTGGCCTCCGGTCCAGGAGAGGGAGAGAGGGGAGAGGAATACCACTCAGCTCCAACTTGGAAGGAGGGGAGGAGCTACATCCTTTAACATCTACAGGTGAGTGTCTTTTGTGCATTCCCCTAAAGACTTTGCATTCTAGGCGGGGGGAGGAAAGAAGACGGGCCGGAAAGCCTGGCCTGGGTTGGCTGGAGCCTGCCCGGGTGAAGCTTTTTCCCTTGCATTGAGAAGACCTGGTGTGGGGCTGAGCCTGGGCTTTCTCCAGCCTACCCAGGCGAAGACATCTTCTCCCCCTGCCCGAAGACCATCTGCCTAAGACTTTGCTTTTCCATCGGGGAGTGCACCCTGCCGACACCCACCCACCGAAGACCACCTTGAGTGAGGACCCTGCCTTTGCGGCTCCCCTCCTTCCCCCCCCCTCTCTCTCTCTTTGTCCTCTCTTTGCCTCTCTGAAAAGGCACCTCCCCTTTAAATCTACCTATTGCCAATTGAGCAGAGGGAAGGAAGGCCGCTCTCGCATTTAACTCCATCAAGGGGAGAGGCGGGCCATTAGCTTTAAACTCCCTCTGCTCAGTGGAAGACCTCAAACCTTTACCAGGGCCATTAACACCGTAGGGCCTGTGACTTGGGGTGTGTGTGGCTCTTTTAAAAACCACCCCATTATGGCTTCCACATCTACGGCGGTGACGGGGCCAGCAATGACTTATGCGGCAACGACGGCCAAAGCCACGGCTACTCCCGCTTCTGCTGCTGCCCTGTCGCCGTTCCGACTAATAACAAAGAAGCTTGGGGTGAAGAGCGACACCCACCCCAACATGACCATCGAGGCGTGCGTGAGGGCCATAGCTGGGGTTGTCGGCCCTCCAGCCATACTCGCCGCCTCGAAAATGTATGGGAAGGCTGTGTTCTTCCTGGAGTCGGAGCGGGCGGTTGCCCTGGCCATCACCAAGGGGCTCACCGGGGGGGGGACCTTCCTGCCGGTGGACCCTCTAGAGGCCACCGCGCAGAGGGTCGTGTTATCGAACGTCCCGCCCTACGTCTCGAGCGAGTTCCTCCTCCCCCACTTGCTCCAACTCGGGGAGGTGAGGTTGGTGATCACGCCGATCTCGCTCGGATTCCGGGAAGCCAGCCTTCGCCATGTCTTCTCCTTCCGGCGCCAGGCCTTTGTTCAGCTGGCGCGGGAGGGGGAGACTGACGGGGCTTTTTTGGTCCTCCATGAGGGGACCCTTCACCGCGTCTTCTGGACGACGGACGGCGTGCGGTGCCACGCCTGCAAGGAGGTGGGGCATGTACGAAAAAACTGCCCCGCCTCCAAGGCCGCCAGGTCGTCTGGCATGGCCGAGGCTGGCGCCGCCGCCGCTCCTCCCCCCGGGTCTGGCCGTGCCCCCCCCCAAACAAATACTACCGGGGTGCGGTCTTCGTCGGAGGTCGATGACATCCAGGCCTCCGGCGAGGGGGAGGAAGTGTGTCCGGTCGGGAGGAAGGCGCAGGGGAAAAATAAACACCGTAGGGCGGGTCCCCCCATGGAGGGCGTGCCCCATGACATGGAGCCCCTGACGCCCGAGAGCATTGCCGCGTTGATCGCAGGGGGCGAGAGTGGGAGGGGCCTCGTGCCCGAGCCTGTGGCCGCAACCGCCGAGGCGGAAGCGCCAGAACCTGCGGCCGGGCTTGGGCCCGAGGGACCCGACGAACCTGCTCCACTGGAGGGAGCAGGGGAGGCCCCTGCAGAAATGGAGGTCTCCCCCTATCCCTCCACTTTACAAAGAAGGCGCGACCCCCAGGAGGAGGAGGAGGACCAGGAGGAGGAAGGTCCCTCTGGTCAGGGGGAGTCGTCGCCCGCCGCGGGTACTGCGCCCCACCCCACCGCTGTCACCATCGTAAGCGATCGGCAGGGGTCGCCTGTCCCTGGGGAGGCTGAGGCAGAGGTGTCTGCCCAGCTCGTGCCTCCCGGGGATGGGGACGAGACCCTGCCCATGGGGGGGGTCGCGGAACAACCCGCGGCTGAGATCGATCCCCTTTCGGTTGCGTTACCCCTCGACGAGTCGTGCGGCTTGGAGTCTGGGTCGGGCGAGCTCGCGGAAGATGAGCTCGCCCAAAGCGGCCCGGACATTTCCCAGGTGCTGCTCGACCTCGTCGAGGATTTTACGAGAAATACCCCTTCTGCTGGGTCGGAGGCCAGTGGCGCGGTAGCGGAAGGCCCTCTGTCTGTGTCTCTGGCGCCGGGCGACTTGGAGGAGATCGGATTTACATATTCTCCGGTCTCTCCGGTCTCTCCGGTCATTCCGGCGCCTGGGGCGGAGGGGGGCTCCGAACCGCCGCCGTCTTCTGGCCCGGCGCCCCTGCAGGAGCCCAGGGAGGAATCCTCCGCCACCGATCCTGGGGGTGGGATCCGGGCGGAGGCGGGGCCGGCCGTTGTGGCCGAGCCGTTCACTGCGCTCTGCGTGACGGACGTGTCGGCCGCCGGTGGCGACCCCCCGGAGGAGGACGGGGACTCGGTGGTGGGGGCGGAGGACGACTGGGATTTCATCGCCGATGAGGCGATGGATGACCTCCCGTCCCTCGCCGGGACCCCCCTCATTCCCATCGAGGAACTCCGGGACTTTGTGGCCATGTGCCAGGGTCGTCACAGGATTCGGGTGGCCCTTGACAGATGGCCGGACCTGGCGCTGCTCGTCGGGTCGGCCCGCACCGCCGTCAAAGCCATGGACGCGGGCGCGGGAGTGAGCCCGCCCGGGCTGCGTCAGCTCCGGTCCTTCCTCACTGGGCTGCTAAGTGAGTGGCGGTTGACTAGCGGCCGCTCTCCCTTCCCCCGTTAGATATAAGTAGAGGCTGATCTATGCTTCTGAGATGAAGATAACCATAGCCAGCCTCAACATCAACGGCAGCAGGGAAGCTAGCCGCAGATTTAATAACTTTTCGGTCCTTCGGGACGGGAAGTATGCGGTGTGCTTCCTGCAAGAAACCCACACCGTTCCGGGAGACGGGGCCACGTGGCTCCTGGAATGGCAAGGAGGGGTCAGCATGAGTCACCTCTCCAGTGTTTCCAGTGGGGTGGCTATCTTGCTGGCTCCGCATTTTCAGCTGGAGATCTTGGGGGTCAAGGAGCTCGTGCCGGGCCGCTTGCTCCAGGTCACTGTTTACCTGGGGGGCGTGCCGCTCCATCTAGTGAACGTGTACGCCCCTGGGGCCGGTGCGCAGCAAGCGCGCTTCTTTGAAGAAGTGTCCACTCTTCTGGGCTCCATCGACGCGGGCGAGTGCGTCATCCTCGGGGGGGATTTTAATTGTTCCCTCGAGGCGAGGGACCGCACCCTGCCATGCCCGACGGCGATGGAGAAGTTGAGGGACCTGGTCGGGTCCCTCGACTTGGTGGACGTCTGGCGAAATCTCCATCCCGACTCCAGCGCCTTCACTTGCGTGAGGCCTGGGAGAGGAGCGTCCAGGATCGACCGCCTCTACATTTCCCGGGCATACGTCTCCTGCGTTCCGGCGGCTTCCATGCGGCCGGTGCCGTGCACGGACCACCACCTGGTGTGGGCGGAGCTCGTTCCGCTGCGCGCACGGGGGGGGTCCGCGTATTGGCACTTTAACAACCTGCTGCTGGAGGACGCACGGTTCCGGGATTCGTTTAGTCGGTTCTGGGCCGGCTGGAGAAGGAAGCGGGGGGGCTTCCCCTCCTTGAGGCTATGGTGGGATGTGGGCAAGGCTCACATCCGTCTCTTCTGTCAGGAGTACGCGAAGGTGTCGACCTAGAGGCGGGAGGCCCGGGTCGGGCAGTTGGAGAAGGAGGTGCTCGACCTGGAATCCCGTCTCGGTCAAGTCTTCGAGGACCCGGCCCTGCGGATGGTGTACGAAGAGAAGAAGGGCGCGCTGAAGGACCTGCAGCTTGTCGGGTCCCGAGGCGCGTACGTGAGGTCGCGGATCCAGTTCCTGCGGGACCTGGACCGCGGCTCCCCCTTCTTCTACTCGCTGGAAAAAAGATGGCGGGTCCGTAAGCAGCTCTTGGAGCTGCTGGCCGACGACGGATCTCTGGTCTCGGATCCGGAGGGAATCCGCGCGGAGACCTGCGCCTATTACGGGGCTCTGTTCTCTCCGGATCCGTCCAGCGAGGATGCGCGTGGAGTTTTGTGGGAGGACCTGCTGAAGGTCGGCCTGGAGGACGCCGAAAAATTGGACGCTTCTCTGAGTCTGGAGGAGCTGACCGGCGCCCTCCGCCAGCTCTCTAGGGGAAAGTCCCCGGGGCTGGACGGGCTGACCGTGGAGTTCCACAGGGCGTTCTGGGACGTCTTGGGGGGCGACTACGCGCGGGTCCTGGGGGAAAGTCTGGCGACCGGGGTGATGCCCCTCTCTTGGCGCAGGGCGGTTATTGTCCTGCTGCCTAAGAGGGGTGATCTCCGCCTCCTTAAAAACTGGCACCCAGTCTCCCTCCTCAGCACGGACTATAAAATCTTTGCCAGGGCTATGTCTGCTCGCCTAGGCGCCGTGCTGGCCCACATGATCCACCCCGACCAGTCCTGCATGGACCCGGGCCGGACCATCCATGATAACATCCATCTGGTCCGGGACCTGGTCCACCATTCCCAGAGGGCTGGTCTGTCGGTCGCCTTCCTTTCCCTGGATCAGGAGAAGGCGTTCGACAGGGTGGATCACGAGTATCTCTTCGGGACTCTGCGCGCATTCGGGTTCAGGACGCATTTTGTCGCCCGGATCTGACTTCTGTATGCTGCCGCGGAGTGTCTGATTAAAGTTAACGGGTCCTTGACGGCGCCCCTTCGCTTCGGGAGGGGGGGTGCATCAGGGATGCCCCATGTCCGGCCAGTTATATGCCATTTGCGTAGAGCCTTTCCTGCGCCTCTTGCGGAAGAGGTTGTCGGGACTGGCTCTGCAAGGGCCGGGCGTGGAGGTGGTCCTCTCGGCTTACGCCGATGACGTGCTCCTCACGGTCACGGATCCCGCTGACTTGCGGAGGATTTGGGAATGCCAGCAGATTTACTCGGACGCATCCTCCGCCAAGATCAACTGGGAGAAATGTTCTGGACTCCTGGTGGGTCAGTGGCGGGTGGACTCCCTGCCGGAGGAGTTCAGGCCCTTCGCCTGGAGCACCACGCACCTCCTCTACTTGGGAGTCTACCTCAGCCCTGCCGAGGACGCCTGGCCGGCGAACTGGCAAGAGTTGGAGGCCAAAGTCACCGCTCGCTTAGGACGCTGGACAGGATTGCTCCGAGTGTTGTCCTACAGGGGTTGAGCGATGGCCATAAACCAACTGGTGGCCGCCATGTTGTGGTACCGGTTCGTCACTTTGATCCCTCCCCCTGCGTTTGTCGCCAAGATACAGAAGAAGCTCGTCGACTTCTTCTGGGACAAAAGGAAGCACTGGGTCTCTGCCGCGGTTCTGAGTCTCCCGCTTAGGGAGGGCGATCAGGCATTGGTGTGCCTCCGCACCCAGGCTGCGACTTTCCGTCTTCAGACGCTGCAGAGATACCTGTACGTCGAGAATCCTCCGAGATGGTGTGCGCTGGCGACGTATTTTTTCCGCCAGCTGCACGGCCTCAATTACGACATGCAGCTCCTGTTTTTGGAAGTGGGCGGCAGGCGTGCCAGCCTGTGGGAGCTGCCTGTCTTCTACCAGGAACTGCTATGGGTTTGGAACTACGTCGCCTCCAGGCAGAGCTCTCCCCCGTCAGGAATGGCGGCTGTCCTCCGGGAGCCGCTGTTCAGGAATCCGCACCTCCACGTCCGCGAGTTCGGGTGGCTGGCGGAATGCAGGGCTGTGCCTGGCAGGGTGACTAGAGTCGGGGACCTACTCGATGGCGGAGGAGCGGGCTGGATGGCGCCGGAGGAGTTGGCGCGGTGCATGTCCTGGGACAACGTCCGGCTCGCGGTCGATGCCATCGAGGCGGTGAAAGCAACGCTGCACCCCGGCGCCACGAGGTGTATCGAGGCGGCTCAAGCGCGTGGGGCGATCCCGTCCGAGCTTTCCCCCATTCATACGGAATTCCTTATCGGCGCCCTGCCCCGAAACTCCCCTCGGGGATCGGCGCCTCACAACTTGAGCCGTCTCGAGGAGATGCCCTCCGTGCCTTTTCATTCCGCACGGAGGGGTTTCCTGTACGGGCTGCTCCTGCACACCTTCCACTTTGTCATCTTCGCCTGCCGTCCGGACACGCCGTGGCGTGCCGTTTTGCCTTCCGGCGGAGGCGGAGGTCCCCAATGGAGGGCTCTCTATGTGGGAGTCCTCCCTTGTTCTATTGGGGACTTGGCCTGGAGGGTGTTGCACAGAGCAGTCCCGTGCAATATATTGTTAAATAGATTTACGGACACCCAGACCGCTTGTTTGTTCTGCGGTCTGGAGGAGTCCATATTCCACGTTTATGTTCAATGTGTGAGGTTGCAGCCCCTCTTCCATTATTTGAAGGGGCTGCTCCTTGATTTTTGGTTGCACTTCAGTCCCACGCTCTTGATCTACGGTCACCCGGTGCGGAGGGGAGCGGGCAGGCTGGAGGACCTCCTCGTGGGTCTGCTCCTGGGCCTGGCAAAAAAAGCCATTAATTGGTCCAGGCAGCGGGCGGTCGAGGGGGGTCATCTGGCCAGATTGCATCCCTCGCTTCCGCGGCCATGTTCGCGCCTGGGTGGCCCTGGAGATGGAGCACGCGGTGTACGCCGGCGCGCTCGAGCAGTTTCGTGACCGGTGGGCGCCGCGGGGACTGGAGTGCATAATTGGTTTAAACGACCAAATTTTAATTTGATTTGTTAAGTTTTATTTAAAGATTTATTTGAGTTTTAGTTACAGTTTATTTGTTTAATTTATTTTGGTCTTACAAAAAGAGGGCCAAACAAGTGAAGGTGCCATCTAGAGGCTAAAGAAAGAACTGACTGGCACCGTCACAGTTCCGCTTCTACAGTAAGTCGTATTGCATAGGGAGCGGTCTGGCTTTGAAAAATTTTGGTTGTGCATGTTCATCAATCTTGATGTTTGCCGTAATTCCTTTCAGTGTTCCCAGTCCTTGCTGGAACACCTCCTTAGCATCATCCAATATTTTGGACAATCGTTTAGGTTTGACATCTGTTTCCCCGGAATCTACCGTTAGTGCTTTTAAGGAGTGCCAGTCCATATTCATTTTCCTAATCCACTCCCGTCCCAGTAGTGGTGGACCTCCTTCAGGTAGCACATATAAGTCCATTACTTGGCTTTCTTCGCTGTTGTGGACCACTTTTACCTTTATCTTTCCGATGGCGTGCACTCTTTGCCCCGTGTATGTTTTCAATATAATCTCCGTATCCCGTAGGGGAATATGTTGGAATAACCTTTTGTAATCTTTCTTATTCATGACCATCAATGCCGATCCAGTGTCCAATTCCATCTTTACTTGGACTCCTGCTATCTGAAGAGTGACCCAAATTGTCTGGAGATCTGCATCCTTACCAACGTTGTGTACTCTTAAGCTACCCAGTTCATTACTGCTAGCGTCTGAATCTGACTTCTGTTCGTTCGAACTGGTCTTTGTCACCTTGTGCACCTTTATGTATTTTCCTTGCGGTGACTTATTGTTGCTGGTCTTCTTTCCTGACCGGCATACTTTAGCTATGTGGCCAAGCCTGCCACACATTCTGCATTCTTGGTTTTTAAACCAACACTGGTTCTGATTGTGTGTTGTCTTTCCACAACGATAACATTTTACAGTACTCAAACCCAATTTATTTGTACTGTGTTCCGGTGACCGTAGCTGCATTACTGCCGTGCCTATCGCTGCGGCTTCGTGTGCTCCTGCCATAGTGACCGCTTTCTCAAGCGTCAGCTCATTCTCCTCGAGCAGTCGCTTTTGTGTATCTTCTTTTAATAATCCACACACAAATTTATCTCTTAGCGCGTCTGTTAGTCCCGTTCCAAACTGACAGTACTTTGCTAGCTTACGCAATTCCATTAAATATTCAGCATTGCTTTCATACTTCAGCTGCCTTCTGCTGTGAAATTTAAATCGTTCCGCTAGCATCAGCGGCGTGGGGTTTAGATGATTTTTCAGGACAGTAACAATCTCCTCGAACGTCTTATCCGCCGGTTCATCTGGTGATAAAAGGTGTTTCAATTGCCTGTATGTCTTCGCACCCATTAAGTTCAATAACGTTAGTGCTTTCTCTGCATCTGGGATTTTATTTGCTTTACAATAATTTTGTATGCGTTCTACATACATGGCCCAATCTTCGATGTTGCCATCAAAGGTATCAATGTTCCCATGTTTAGGCATCGTTGCAATTTATATTATCCCAAGATGGTGCTTCCCGCTCTTGTCTTCGTCCTCCGCCTACAAAATGGCGGTTTTCCCACGCTTGGCGGTCTTCACCCACTGGCTGCAATGGCGTTTGGCGTGCCGCTGCTGCTCCCCTTTCCCAGCGGTTAGTAACTCCCCCGACGCTGTCTCCGCTTCACCGCGGCTCCCTCGGGCATTCGCGCTTCCCTGATGTCGCGCCTCGCAGCCCTTCTTGCAGCCCGGTTATTAGCACCGGCTGCGTTCGCCTTCACCGCGGCTCTCGCGCCTTCAGTCGCCCCAGACGCTGCACCTTTTTGGCCCGAAAGCGGCCCGGCCCTTATCACCAGCCGTGATCGATGTCCCCGCGCTGCGCCTTTCGGCCCGAATGCGGCCCGGCCCTTATCTCCGGTCGCGATCGATCTCACCGCCCTTATTCCTCCGTCTTCCTCCCCCTGTCTGTACAGCCAACGCGGCCGACTTTCTGCTCGCGTCGCTGACCGGCTTACCCACCACCGAGGTAGAAAGAAGATAGCTGACTGCCGCTGATGGAGGCTTCGAGTTCAGGATGTCTTCTGCACTCCGGGTTCTCGATGCCTGCCGCGCGACGTGTCTTCCAGCAGGGTGATGAGGGTGGATGCCTCTCTTCGACACCCGTTCTGTGGACGAAGTCGCCGTGGATATAAACTGCCGCAGGGTAAGAATCGGACTCGTCGCCACTGTTAAGTCTGTGTGTTCCAGTTGTATTAAGATTAATTACTGACACAGACTACAAGAATAAAGTTCAACAGGTCTTTACTAGCTGGAGGTCAGGACTATACTAAATACAATATCACTACACAGTACTTATATACCGGTGGTCACCACCGGTATTACGTATACAGCAGCCAGAGAAAGTAGTACATCTCTTAAGTTGGAACAGGCTTAAGTTCTCTTAAGGTGGAACAGGTTACATACACCACAGCAGCGAAGTCCCAGGATGAAATCGAAGTGAAGTGTAGAAGCTATCTCTCCCGAAGTGTGTTCCAAGTCGAAGTGTCTCCAACTGCCCTTTCTGTCTGCTTGCTAAAAACAGTTATACTCTCTCGATCTGCCTTGCCTCCCCCAGATCGAGAGGTGTCCCAGGTTACTTCGTTAACTGTAAATGGCTGCAAAACGGCCGATTTCCCACTAACGGCCTTATCACCGGCCCTCATTGTTTTTGGTTTCAGTCACACAATGGTGTCTCTGGTGCCTAGTCCTCTAAAACAGTTTCTGATATGATTGGACCTGTTAGGATGGGCCCGATGATGGTTTTAACTAGCTTAACCCTGATTGCAGTGCAGCCAGGTTCATTGTTCTTACCGGCCTACTGGCGACTTGCTATTACATATTCAATTCCATGTCTGGCTTGGAATCCACATAGGGACAGTGGAATTCCAGGCCCTGTCTCCAGTCTTGTTGCTGGGGAGGAAAATGACTCACTTCCAGCAGCTTTCTGGTCACGTGTCCCAGAACTCCATTTTGTACGTTTAAAAAGTGGCCAACTTTGTTTGATTCGGAAAGCAGGCGAGGTGGGGGAATTTTGCAAACTCCCTACATACTAGGCTGAGGGCCTCCCTGTCAATCTGGGCGTAGTTGCGCTCGGCTGAGGTTAGTGTCTGAGACGCAAAGGCTACTGGCCTCTCCAACCCGTCTGGGAATTTGTGCGACAGCACCGCTCCAATACCGTAGGGTGATGCATCACTTGCCAAACGAATTGGTAGTGCTGGGTTGAAATGGGCCAACACCTCTTTTGAAGTGATCAATTCTTTACACTTCTGGAAAGCTCGTCAACGTTCGTCATCCCACTTCCATGGTACCCCTGTTTGCAGTAGAGTGTTCAGCGGGTGTAATACCGTAGACAAATTTGGTAAGAACTTGTGGTAGTAGTTTACCAGCCCGAGGAACGACCTCAGTTGTGACACATTTTCCAGTGCTGGAGCCTTGACTACTGCCTCAATCTTGTCAGGGGACTTATGTAACCCCTCTTCATCGATGACGTGGCCACAATACGAGATCTGTTTCTGGAAAAACTCGCACTTGTGGCGATTAGCTCGTAGCCCATACTCCTTTAATCTGGTGAGCACCTTCTCCAAGTTGGCGAGGTGATCACCGTCATTTTCACCCGTGACCAAGATGTCGTCCAAATAACACTGGGTCCCTGGAATCCCTTGCAGGACCTGATCCATTGCCCTCTGCCAGATAGCCGGAGCCGAGGTTACTCCAAATACCAGCCGGTTGTATTGATAGAGACCTTTATGAGTGTTGATCGTAAGGTAATGTTTTGAAGCTTCTTCTACCTCCATTTGCAAGTACGCCTGGGCTAGATCAATTTTGGAGAAGCGGTTACCTCCAGATAGCGAGGCGAAAATATCCTCAATTCGTGGAAGCGGATATTGCACCGTGTGAAGGACTGGGTTCACTGTCACCTTAAAATCCCCACAGATGCGGACCTTCTTTGGTTCCCCAGGCGTATTACTCAACGACTTCTTCATTACAGGAACGATGGGTGTAGCCCACTCGCTCCAGTCCACTTTGGACAGTACTCCTGAACGTTCCAACCCTTCCAGCTCTGCTTCAACAGCTGGTCTGATCGCATAAGGCACTGGTCTGGCCTTCAGAAACTTTGGGCTTGCATTTTCCTCTATTTTAATCGTTGCTGTTATTCCTTTTAGTGTTCCTAGTCCCTCCTGGAACACTTCTTTTGCGTCAGTTAGCATTTTTGACAGTCGTCCAGGTGTGACGTCGTCATCCTTTTTGGCCTCAACCTTCAGTGCCTGTATGGAATGCCAATCTAATTATATCTTCCAGATCCATTCACGTCCTAGCAGTGGTGGTCCTCCATTTGGCAATACATATTGATATACCTATCAATTCATCCAATGAAAAGCGACGAGTTAAGAAAGTAACTATAGGTTTTTATTGGCTAAATAACAGAGCCCACCCTCGTGGGTGATCGGATACAACAAGGAGGAATGCCAGCCAGTCGACTACCTTTATACCTGGGCAGGTAGGTGGAGTCATGGGCGGAGTCAGCAGTGGTCAGCCCAGGTATAGCAGCGTGACAAGAGGCGACCTCGTATAGTGATACAACAGTGTGAACAGTGATAACCATAGAGTAACGATATAACAGTGATAACTATAGTGTAACGATAGTGAACGATAAAAGTGGTTTACCACATTCACCCCTTGTTTAGATTTGAGTCCGGCGGGGTGAAGTGTACTACCAGTTCTGGTATGTCAGTCTGTCCGGAGGCCTCGTAAGCCTTTCTGATCGTCGCAGCGGCGGTGTTGCATTATCCGGTGTTAGTGCTGGTGTCTGCGTGGTCGGCGAAGGCTCGTGGGGTTCCGGCATGCCGTCTACCTGGGCTGGAATTGGGGGGGTGGTGGGGGGGGTGAAGGTGGTGTCTCCGGAGTGCCCGAGGGTGCGAGGTCTCGTAAGGAGACTGTGTCCTCCCGCCCGTCTGGGTATGCCACATAGGCGTACTGGGGGTTGGCGTGCAGGAGGTCCACCCTCTCGACCAGGGGGTCCGTTTTATGGGCCCTCACGTGCTTTCGCAGCAAGACGGGCCCCGGAGAGGTCAGCCAGGTTGGTAGCGTGGTTCCCGTAGTCGACTTCCTGGGGAAAGCAAACATTCGTTCATGGGGGGTGGCGTTGATGGCAGTGCAAAGTAGTGACCGGGTGGAATGCAGCGCTGCCGGGAGGACTTCCTGCCAGCGGGAGGTTGGGAGGCCCTTAGACTTTAAGGCTAAGAGGACGGCCTTCCATACCGTCGCGTTCTCTCTTTCCACCTGGCCGTTCCCTCGGGGGTTGTAGCTGGTGGTCCTGCTTGCAGCAATACCTCTCGCTAGTAGGAACTGACGGAGTTCCTCGCTCATGAAGGAGGAGCCCCGGTCACTATGTATATAGTTTGGGAACCCGAACAAGGCGAAGAGGTCGTTCAGGCATTTAATGACCGTGGTACTGGTCATGTCTGGGCAGGGGAAGGCAAAGGGGAAACGGGAGTACTCATCAACAATGTTGAGGAAGTACACATTACGGTTAGAGGACGGGAGGGGCCCCTTAAAGTCGATGCTCAGGCGCTCGAAGGGGCAGGTGGCCTTGATCAGGCTTGCTCTGTCCGGCCTAAAGAAGTGCGGTTTGCACTCGGCACAGGTCTGGCAGTTCCTGGTCATGGTCCTGACCTCCTCGATGGAGTAGGGCAGGTTGCGGGCCTTAATGAAGTGGTAAAGTCTGGTGACCCCGGGGTGGCAGAGGTCGTTGTGGAGGGTCTGAAGTCTATCACTTTGCGCGCTGGCGCATGTAATTCGTGACAGAGCATCGGGGGGTTCGTTCAGCTTACCTGGCCGGTACAAGATATCATAATCATAGGTGGAGAGCTCGATTCTCCACCTCAAGATCTTGTCATTCTTGATTTTGCCCCTCAGCTTGTTATTAAACATAAAAGCGACCGAACGTTGGTCGGTAAGGAGGGTAAATCGTTTGCCTGCCAGGTAGTGCCTCCAGCGTCGTTCCGCCTCCACAATCGCCTGGGCCTCCTTCTCGACCGATGAGTGTCAGATCTCAGCGCCCTGTAGGGTCCTTGAGAAGAAGGCCACCGGTCTCCCCTCCTGGTTAAGGGTGGCGGCTTGAGCGAAGTCGGATGCATCGCTCTCGGCTTGGAAGGGGATGGACTCATCCACTGCGTGCATTGTGGCCTTGGCAATGTCTCCCTTAATGAGGGAGAAGGCTGCGCACGCTTCCTCCGTAAGGGGGAAGGATGTGGACTTCATGAGGGGTCTGGCTTTGTCCGCATAATTGGGCACCCATTGGGCATAGTAGGCGAAGAGCCCCAGGGTTCTCTTCAGTGCCTTTGGACAGTGGGGGAGGGGTAGCTCCATGAGGGGGCGCATTCTTTCGGGGTCGGGGCCGATGACTCCGTTCTCTACTACACAGCCGAGGATGGCAAGGCGCGAGGTGTTAAACACACATTTATCCTTATTGTAGGCGAGGTTCAGCCGTTGGGCCATACGGAGGAATCTCTCCAGATTAACATCGTGGTCCTGCCGGTCGCGGCCGCAGATGGTGACGTTATCTAGATAGGGGAACGTGGCGTGCAGCCCGTTCTGGTCAACCACCCGGTCCATCTCCATTTGGAAGACCGAAACCCCGTTGGTGACACCGAAGGGAATCCTAAGGAAGTGGTAGAGGCGGCCGTTCGCCTCGAAGGCTGTATACTGGCGGTCCTCAGGGCGGATAGGGAGTTGGTGATAGGCCGACTTAAGGTCGATGGTGGAGAATACCCGGTACTGCGCAATCTGATTGACCATATCAGATATGCGGGGAAGGGGGTATGCGTCCAGCTGGGTGTACCTGTTTATGGTCTGGCTGTAGTCGATGACCAGGCGGTTTTTATTGCCGGTCTTAACGACCACGACCTGGGCACGCCAGGGGCTGGTGCTCCCCTCGATGATGCCCTCCTTCAGGAGACGCTGCACCTCAGAGCTAATGAAAGCTCTGTCCCCGGCGCTGTACCGCCTGCTCTTGGTAGCGACGGGTTTGCAGTCGGGGGTGAGGTTAGCGAACAGGGAAGGTGGCGGGACCTTGAGGGTGGATAGGCCGCAGGTGTTACGCGGTGGGCGGTTTAAAATCTGCTGGTTGTCGACTGTGAGTGGGGGGAGGGGTCCGCCGTATGCTAGCGTGACGCTTTGGAGGTGGGATTGGAAGTCTAGGCCTAGCAGGACGGCAGCGCATAGCTGGGGCAGGACGAGGAGTTTAAAATTTTTATACTCCGTACCCTTAACCGACAGGGTCACAACACAGTAGCCGCTGATGTCTGTGGCGTGTGACCTCGATGCCATCGAGATCCGGTTGCACGTTGGCAGGACAGGGAGGGAGTAGTGGCTCACCGTGTCTGGGTGGATGAAGCTCTCCGTGCTTCCGCTGTCGAACAGGCAGGTCATGGCGTGGCCGTTTAGTTTGATGTCCATCATCGACTTGGACAGGTGATGCGGGCGGGCCTGGTCCAGTGTGACGGAGGCTAGTGTATAGCTGAGCGAGTTGTTGTAGTCTGCGGTTGAGGCGGTAGTCGGGTCTAGAGGCACGGTGGCGGTCGGGCGTGGTGGGTAAAATGGCGTCTCCCACGAGGTTGGACAAAATGGCGGAGAAGATGGCTGCCCCCATAACTCACATGAGGCACTGCTGGTGTCGGTTGCCTGTATCAAAGATGGCCGCCCCCATGACTCACATGTGGGGATGCTGGCCTCTGTTGCCTTGAAGGAAGATGGCCGCCCCCACAGCTCGCATGAGGCACTGCTGGCCTCTGATGATCCACCTCTGCAGGCCTTAGCGAAGTGGCCTTTCTTCATGCAGTTTGAGCAGGTAGAGTTCCTGGCTGGGCAGCGCGACCTCGGGTGTTTCGCCTGGCCGCAGAAGAAGCAGCCGGCGGCCCGATCGCGGGGGTCCGATGTCGGAGCCGGTACCGGGGGTGGCGGTCTCGATCGGGTCCGGGACGCCGACGCTGAGGTAGGTCCCAGGGGGGTTGCTGCGGGGGGTATCGCGGTCGGGGTCGGTCCCAAGTCCCAGGGTCGTGAGTTACAGTACCTTGAGTATGCCTCGAGGTCCCGATGGGCCACCTCTAGAGAGAGAGCGAGGGCTGCAGCTTTGTCCAGGTCGAGGTCCCTTGCTTCCAGTAGTCTTTGCCGTGAGTAGTCGGACCGCAGGCCTTTCACGAAGGCATCGCGGACATTGTCTTCAGTATTTTCTGCCGCCGTTACCGCTTTAAAGTTACAGTCTCTGCCGAGTGCTTGTAGCACCCGTAAAAATTCCTCCACGGGCTCTCCTGGCTGTTGCGGGCGGGATCTTAGGAGGTGTCTGGCATACATGGAATTTACCGGGGTTTGGTACTGTCTTTTCAGCCGGTTGATGGCGTCCTCGTATGTTTTAAGGTCCCGGATGAGTGCGAATACTTTAGGGCTCACTTGGGCGTTCAGAACTCTTAGCATGGATTTCTGAGGCACGCCGGATTCTCCCAGGTAGGCTTCGAAGCAGCTCAGCCAGTGTTCGAAGTCGAGGGCTGAGTTTGCTGCCTGTGAGTTTAGGTCCAGGTACGGTGGTCTGAGGGCTCGCAGCCAGGCCGGCTGCTGTGGCTGTTGTAGCTGGGCGTCTGGCTGGTCGCTTGGCTGGTCGTTTGGCTGGTCGTTTGACTGCTCAAGTGTCGACATTTTAAAATTTAGCCAATAAAATTGACATACCTATCAATTCATCCAATGAAAAGCGACGAGTTAAGAAAGTAACTATAGGTTTTTATTGGCTAAATAACCTAGCCCACCCTCGTGGGTGATCGGATACAACAAGGAGGAATGCCAGCCAGTCGACTACCTTTATACCTGGGCAGGTAGGTGGAGTCATGGGCGGAGTCAGCAGTGGTCGGCCCAGGTATAGCAGCGTGACAAGAGGCGACCTCGTATAGTGATACAACAGTGTGAACAGTGATAACCATAGAGTAACGATATAACAGTGATAACTATAGTGTAACGATAGGGAACGATAAAAGTGGTTTACCACACATATATATCCATTTTAGGTATTTCCTGGCCTTTATATGTCACTTTCACCCTTATTTTTCCTTTGGGTAGACTTTTTGCCCCGTATACGTCTTCAAGACAATCTCTGTAGCTTTCAAGTGTATGTGTGAAAATAGCCACTTGTAGTCTCTTTGATTTATGACTGTTAGAGCTGACCCTGTGTCCAATTCCATTTCCACTTGGACTCCGTCTACCTTGAGTGTAACCCAGATAGTCTGGTGATCCTCCATTTCGGTTACCTTATGTAGTTTCAGACAACCCAGCTCCTTGCTTCTGGAGTCTGTGTCACTTTTCTGTTCGTCTGAACCACTGTCCATCTCCTGGTGTACCTTTTTGTACTTCTCCTGTGGAGATTTCTTACTGTTGGTTTTCTTCCCAGACCTGCAGACTCTTGCTATGTGTCCTGCTTTCCCACACTGTCTGCACACTTGGTCCTTGAACCAACAATCTTTCTGGTCATGTATTGTTCTGCCGCAGCGATAGCACTTCCCTGTTCCATAGGACATTTCATTGGTGCCATATTCTTGCGGTCTCTGTTGTATCTCTGCAGCGCCCCTTGCGGCTGCTTCGTGTGATACTGCCATACTGAAAGCTTTGTCCAGCTTAAGGTCCTTTTCTGATAGAAGCCGTTTCTGGGTTCCTTCACTTTGTAGCCCACACACAAACTTGTCCCTTAACGTGTCTGCTAGTCCCGCTCCAAACTGGCAGTGTTTCGATAGCTTGCGTTAGGTACTCAGCATTGCTTTCATCTTTGTGTTGGTTCCTTTTATGGAACTTAAATCGTTCTGCTATCAGCAGCGGTGTGGGGTTTAAGTGGTCCTGTAGGATTTCTACTATGCTTTCAAAATTCTTGTTTACCGGCTTCACTGGGGTTATTAGATTTTGCAGTAACCCATAAGTTTTTGTACCCATGGAATTTAACAGAACCAGTGCTTTATTAGCATCTGGCACTTCATTCGCCCTGCAGTACACCTCAATATGTTTCACATATGTCGCCCAATCTTCGACTTCATTGTCGAACGTAGAGATACTGCCACTCTTCGGCATCCTTGGGTGTGCGTTAACTATCACCAATGGTGCCTCCCGCGCATCCCCTTCTTCTCCGCTGGCACAAAATGGCGTCTCCCGCGCTTTCCTTCCTTCCCGCGCTCGCCCTTCTTCTCCGCTGCGGCTTCTAAAAATGGCATCTCCCGCGCTCTTCCTTCTTCTCCGCGGCTCAATGGCGTCTCCCGCGCTCTCCCTGCTTCTCCGCGGCTCAATGGCACCTCCCGCGCTCTTCCTTCTTGTCCGCGGCTCAATGGCGTCTCCCCTTTCTTCGCCCTGCGGACCCTGTCCAGCCCGTGAGCACTGGCTGTGCTCTGCGCGTTCTTCTTTTTATATTTTTCGACGCCGCTCAGTCTAGAACCCGGCTGTTTCTTACCCTCTCTCTCTCCGGTTTGTTTTATTTTCCTCGACGCCGCTCGGTGTTCAACCCCCGGCTGCGCCTTGCGCTCTTCACCCTCTGTCTTACCCCATCGACGCTGCTCGGCTCTCTCTCCGCCGTCGGTCAGCTCCAGCCGCCGCTGCTCGGGAAGGGTCTGCGCTGGACCTGTCGTCGGTCTCTCACTGCTCGTTGTGGCTGGGGAACCAAGCCCGGCTCTCCACAGACTCCCCTGTGAAGTTGGATCTCTGCCTGACTGCTGGGCGGTTGCTCGTGGTCGACGCCCATGTTCCTGGCCTCGACTATTTTTTTTTTTTTTTTTGTTGCAGGTAGATTCGAATCGACACTTGTCGCCACTGTTGGATCCGTGGTTCAGTGGATATGCTATTATTAAATAATCACACGGATGCTGTACATTAACAAATAACAGGTCTTTACTGGAGGAGGGTAATCTCTAGACTGGGGGTACAGAGGCATGTGCAAAGCTTATATGCCGGTGTGGTCACTGCCGGTACTACAGTGTACAGGAGCTGTAAAAGTAGTTCTGACTTAAAGGCACATACACTACAGCTATGAGACTAGTAATCCCATAGGCCTGGACTAATGATCCAGAGACATGAGTTCAAATCCCACCACAGCAGCTGGGGAATTTAAATTCAGCTAATAAATGAATCTGGAATAAAAAGCTAGTGTCAGTAATGGTGACCATGAATCTACCAGATTGTCGTATGGTTCACTAATGTCCTTCAGAGAAGGAAATCTGCCTTCCTTACCCAGTCTGGTCTGCATATGACTCCAGACCCACAGCAATGTGGTTGACTCTTAACTGCCCTCTAAAATGGCAAGCCACTCAGTTAAGGGCAATTATGGATGGGCAATAAATGCTGGCCTTGCGATGCCCACATCCTGTGAATTAATAAATAAAAAAATTGTGAAGATTCCAGGTGGCTTTTGCTGTTCTGTTAATAGAGGAATGCTTACAGAAAATCACATGTGTGTGCAGGCACTGGAGATGGGCAGTAGGTGATAGGGCAAGTGGAGGAGTCTTGCCTTTCTGATTATAAGAGTGTGGGCACAGTGTATCGCTGATATGGTGCTACTGCTGTCAAATGATCTGGACATTGAGTGAGTGGAATCCTGTTCTGTTGATGCAGGTGATGGGATCGAGTAACGGAGCACAGATGACCACATAAGTGCAATCTATGACTCCTTGTACTTTGAGGAATCCTGCCAATCAGTAAAGTTGCAGCGCCCTATCATGTCACTGCAGGCAGTCCATGTGATGTAAAGGTAAAGGTGTTCTAGCAAACAATGCAATGTGACTTGCTTGATGCTTTTACGCACAACTCATGATGATGGTCACCGTCCTAGCCACTCGTAGTGCCATGCCTACGCTGGAGGGCAGGTTTCAGCATGTGGCATAACTCATCGACGGCTTCCTGTTGCGAAGAGCAGCCTCCATAAGCTCTGCTCCTGGGTCACCTGGAGGTAGCAGTTCCTGCATATTCCACCATGGGGCTTGCACTCCACCTCCGTTCCGCCCCCTTTTTCTTCTTGTCATCCTCCAAGAAATGCAGATACAGGGGTATTCCCAAAGGAAACTCTCTTTAGAAGGGGAGTGGATGCAGAAATGAATGTACAGAAGTTGAAGCATTAGACAGTGAAAACTTTACAACAGTTTTTAAAGTACCTGCTGTAGCTTTTTAAATTTAGTTCTGTCTTGCTCGCACCTAGTAATGCTGGATACCAGTTTTATACATGACATGATTAGCATCTGACGTAAATGAGGACATAATGATGGAAAATGGGATGCAGAATGTCGTCATGTCGCTACTCCCTCACTTAAATACACCCGCCGGTATTTGGGCAGGTGCTTCTTCTGGTGTCCAAGTGATGATGGCAAATACAACATCATGTTTTGGCATAACAATTGTCCGGCCCATTTTTCACTCCTGCCCACCCCAATACCGCCCGCAAAGTGAGCGGCGTGAAGTGGAAACACTTGTCATGGGTGATTGCGATGTTTTGGTCTTAAAGTGACACAGATCTGAACTAATTTAGTAATCTCGATCAGAGTAGCCGGAGGATGAGCTGTGTTGATCTGGATAAAGAAATACGCACTGATGCAGCCGGAGGCGGCTGTTCCAAGATCGGGAAATAAGGCACATTGTTGGGGCAGAGGAGAGATCTTTTACTTCACATTACATTTATGTTTGACCTGAGAATGCTTGATTCTAGACTCTAATTTTTAAGCCCAGGACAAATGCTTTGCGTGACTGATTTTTGTTTGTAAATTACATTTTGCAAATACGGTATTTTAAGAAGCATGTTGAAGAAATATGAGGTCAGAATTGCAGTTTGTAATATTAGCATATGACTTTTTTCCTCCTCTATATTAATGGAGACATTAACCTATAAATTTTAAATGGGTTAACACCTCTTTAAGTGCACAGAGGAATGTCACACAAATGCATTAAGCTTAAGTGTTGTAATCAGTAATATCTAGGCCATAGAATTCAGTTTGGTTAAATCTATAAATCGGTATATCATCTAGTTAGATAACAAATAGTCTGAACTAACAGTGTCGCAGCTCACCTTGGCGCAGGAAAGAAAGACTGATTTAAAATATTCTCTGGTATTTCTTATGATACAATATTTTACACTGAACGGTCAAACTAAATATCACTACAATCTGTCTTTCCTCGATGATCCAAGGAAGCACATTTTGATACATTTGTGAGTCAGTCTTCGGGCACATTGTTAAAAAACGGGCAGTTTGAGGAACAGCAAAGTCAGGGTCTTTGCTTTGCATTAATGCACAAGTCGGCATTCTGCAGAGTTTTGAAATAATTGATCGTGACATCAAACAGCCCAGTGTCTTGTTTAGTCTATCTCGCACAGCTTGGTGAGGGTAATGTGCTTTAGTGAACATGGCAGCAATTACTGTAAAGCAATGAACAGCAATTCCTTTCTTGTATGCCGCAGCACACCAGTGTTTTGGACAGGTTCTGAATGTGACATCGCTAATCAGGTCTTTCCTAATCCCTGACAAATTTGCAAATTTAAGGAATTTGTCATCCAGTAACCCCTGAGATTGTAGCTGGTGGCAAGAAGATTCAGATTATCATCTCAATTGGAAAATGAAACTGCTTGGCATACAAATGACAATAATTTTTAATGCATTTAAAGGCCTTATTTCATTAACAATCGTAGCAAAATTTCCAAAAGTACTTTGATCAAATAATAAAAGTGTACATTTAATCGTTAGCTGAAAGGCTGGGTGATGGGAGAAGATTTTTAAAATATATTATTATTCAATAGATATAATTTATTTTTACATTTTTGCAATTCTCATTCCAATCTCTAATAAAGACATGATGGACCAAAGGGTTACGTAGAACTACACGGAATTTACAGCACAGAAACAGGCTATTCGGCCCAACTGGTCTATGCCAGTGTTTATGCTCCACACCCACCTCATCCCACCTTAACTCATCTAATCCTATCAGCACATCCTTCTGTGCCGCAAGCTTCTATGGTTCTTTGATTTAATATGAGGAAGATTTCCTATGGTATGTTCAGGAAATCCTGAAATCATTTCGAAAGGATCCACTCATGAATTCACTGTACCTGGTACAAACAGTAAACCTTTTGTGGTATGTGGAACTTTTGAAATGATAGTAGAATCAGTCTATCATTTTCAAACAGTTTTAAAGCCATTGATAATATAACCCTCCAGCTTCTTATTGCCTCATATTTTCTCGGTTAACACGTCCAACCCTCAAAGTAGGGCTCATAGTTCCATAGTCAGCACTCTTCAACCAGCCATTCTTCTTGTGTGAGCCTTGACAGTGGGCATTGCAAGAGTTAAATGACCCCCAAGCTTTTTGTTAGAACTGCTATTCTGCAGAACTTCATGGCATTCAGACTGAAGGTTCTGGGTGCGTCAGAGGCAGAAATACACTTACTTTTGCTAGAAAAGGCAAGGGAACAGACCAAAGGAGGCTCCAAGCTATCTCAGTCTTAGTTTTTTTATCTGGTTCTTGTCTGTGGGAAAGTGAAACTTCGGAGAGCCATCGAAACATAACCAATGAAATCCCTTTTACTAATTTTCAGTATTAAGCTTTGCTAGACCATAGTTTAATAGTAAGATTTCCAGTTTATAGTTCTTATTAAATCAATATCGTTTTAATAATTTGGTCTTATTCCAGTTAGTATTAGGTTAAAGCATGTTAAAAACCGAACACTAATGAGAACCCTAATACAAAAAGAAAATACAGCAGATGCTGGAAATCTGAAATAAAAACAGAAATTGCTGGAGAAACTCAGTTCTGACGAAAGGTCATCGACCTGAAATGTTAACTCTGTTTCTCTCTTCACAGATGCTGCCTGACCTGCTGAGTTTCTCCAGCATTATCTGTTTTTATTTCTAATTAGAACCCAAGTCCAGGATTACATCATTACTGTTATGTCCGTGTATCTTAATGTTGTGTCCTTCAATAATCAGACAACGGACTGCAGGGAACGATTCAACAGGTGTTTACTGAATGAGGGTTACTCTAGAACTAACTTTACAGATCACTACTCAGGGTTTATATACAGGTGTGGTCACTGCCGGTATTACAGTATACAGGAGCTGTAAAAAGTAGTTCTCTACCTTAAGGTATATATACATTACATACATTACAATTCCTCCCCTTTTAGATTAACAGCACCATAATACTCATTTAACAATTAACATTTTTAATATACAACGTTATATGAAAATAGTCCATTCATATATTCAGTCTCTGGGGAGGCTTCCTGATTCTTTCTGGATAACGCCTTTCCCGAGTGTCTCGCTCTTGGTGCGGAGGTGGTTCTAGCACCCTGTCGTCAGTTGATTCATCAGCTTCCAATGCTATTGTTTCTGAGGTAGATGCAACCTGTACATCGGGTTCCTCACCAGGTACGTATGGCCGAGACATGGGGTTGACTCGTTCCTGTGACTCTAGGATCTGGTCAGCATGGCGTCTCACAATGTTCTCCCCAACATTCACTGTGTACATTAGTGGCCCCTGCCATGTGCATATCGTTCCTGGTTGCCATTTCCCTGTTCAGTAGTCGCAGGCCAAGACTGGTTGCCCTACATTGAAGCTCCTTGTCGGCTTCTCATTGATGTACTGGAATTGCTTACTCTTAACATCTCTTCGTACATTTGGTCTGAGCAAATCCAGAGGAGATCTCAACCTTCGGTTAAAGAACATCATGGCCGGGGCCTGGTTGGTGACTGCATGTGTCGCATTTCTGTAGGCTAACAGGAAATTGTCCACCTTATGCTGCAGTGGAATGTCGTCATCGCACATGGCCTTTACTGCTTTTTTAAAGGTTTGTTCGAACCTCTCAGCCAATCCATTTGTGGCTGGATGATACGGGGCGGATGTGTAATGCCTTACCCCATTCTTTTTCATAAATCTTTGAAACTCTTCGGACACAAACTGTGGTCCGTTATCAGAGCAAATCTGCTCTGGCAAGCCGTTCCTGGCAAAAATGGTCCGTAGGACTGCAATAGTTTTCTCCGTGGTGGTGGAGGACATTTTGATCACCTCAGGCCATTTCGAGTACGCATCCACGGCTATTAAAAACATTGAGTCCATGAATGGACCAGCAAAATCAATATGCACCCGTTGCCATGGAGATGAGGGCCACTCCCATGGGTGTAGAGGGGCATGTGGTGGTGCATTTTGGACCTTCTGGCATCCTGAGCAGCTCTTTGTCAGGTCCTCGATTTGCTGATCGATCCCCGGCCACCACACATAAGCCCTAGCAAGGCTTTTCATTTTCACCCCTCCCAGATGACCTTCGTGAAGCTCATTGAGCACTCTCTCCCTTAACTTGGGTGGAATTACCACTTGGGATCCACACATCAAGGTCCCCTGGCATACTGACAGCTGTTCTCTTCTGGATGAGAATGCTGGCAACAGTGAGTCGCCATGTGCTGGCCATCCCTTCACCGTCAAATCATATACCCGAGACAGTGTTGGATCATTTCAGGTCTCCTTCTCTATACCAGCGTTAGTTACTGGCAAGCATTCAATTATAGTCGAATTAAGATATTTCAACAGGATCCACTGCTGGTGCTTCCTCCGCAGTAGGCAGTGGCAGGCGTGATAGCCCATCAGCGTTTCCATGCTGTTTCGTGCCCTTATACTCGATTTCATATTGGTGCGCCCCTAGAAGAAGGGACCATCTTTGTAGCCGTTGTGCAGTCATCACCGGAAAGCCCTTCTTTGGATTAAAGATGGAGACAAGTGGTTGGTGGTCAGTTAGCAAGGTGAACTTCTGCCCGTGCAGATAGTGATTGAACTTTTTCACTCCCCACACTAGGCTGAGGGCCTCCCTGTCAATCTGGGCGTAGCTACGCTCGGCTGAGGTTAGTGACCGAGACGCAAAGGCTACTGGCCTCTCTGAGCCGTCCGGGAATTTGTGCGACAGCACCGCTCCAATGCCATAGGGTGATGCATCACACGCCAACCGAATTGGTAGTGTTGGGTTGAAATGAGCCAACACCTCTTTTGATGTGATCAATGCTTTGCTCTTCTGGAAAGCTCGTTTACATTCGTCACTCCACTTCCATGGTACTGTGGCGACACGCCATCACTGGACATAATCTGCTCACGGCGGCACGGACAGTTTAAGCAGACGCCCCCAGCCGGGGGCCCTTTCCTCCAGCAACTTGTTTCCCGCAGGGACAGGCTGCCGGGAGCACTTCCTGTCTGGGGAGTATTTAAGTGGTTGCGCGGGCTTTTCCAGTTTCTCTTTGCCATGAGGTTGATTAAAGCAGTTGTGTTTCACCAACTCTGGTCTCGACTCCCACGTTTGCCGCGGTATCTCAACAGTACCCCCGTTTGCAGTAGGGTGTTCAGTGGGTGTAGTACGGTAGACAAATTCGGCAAGAACTTATGGTAGTAGTTCACCAGCCCGAGGAACGACCTCAGTTGTGACACATTTTCCGGTGCTGGAGCCTTGACTACTGCCTCAATCTTTTCAGGGGATTTATGTAATCCCTCTTTATCAATAACGTGGCCACAATACGAGATCTGCTTCTGGAAAAACTCGCATTTGTGGCGATTAGCTCGGAGCCCATATTCCTTCAATCTAGTGAGCACCTGCTCCAGGTTGACGAGGTGATCATTGTCATTTTCGCCCGTGACCAGGATGTCGTCCAAATAACACTGGGTCCCTGGAATCCCTTGCAGGACTTGTTCCATTGCCCTTTGCCAAATAGCCGGAGCTGATGCTACCCCGAACACCAGCCGGTTGTATTGGTAGAGACCTTTATGAGTGTTGATCGTGAGGTACTGTTTCGAGGCTTCTTCTACCTCCATTTGCAGGTACGCCTGGGCCAGATCAATCTTAGTGAAGAGTTTCCCTCCAGATAGCGAGGCGAAAATATCTTCAATCCGCGGAAGCGGATATTGTACAGTGTGAAGGACTGGGTTCACTGTCACCTTAAAGTCCCCACAGATGCAAACCTTCTTTGGTTCCCCAGGCGTATTACTCAATGACCTCTTCATTACAGGAACGATGGGTGTAGCCCACTCGCTCCAGTCCACTTTGGACAGTACTCCTGAACATTCCAAACCTTCCAGCTCTGCTTCGACGGCTGGGCGGATCGCATAAGGTACCGGTCTGGCCTTAAAAATCTTTGGGCTTGCATTTTCCTCTATTTTGATCGTCGCTGTTATGCCTTTTAGTGTTCCGACTCCCTGCTGGAACACTTCTTGTGCGTCAGTTAGCATTGTTGACAGCTGTCCAGGTGTGACGTCGTCATCCTTTTTGGCATCTACAATCAGTGCTTGTATGGAATGCCAATCTAGCTGTATCTTCCGGATCCATTCACGTTCTAGTAGTGGTGGTCCTCCATCTGGCAATACATATAGGTCCATTTTTGGTGTTTCCGTGCCGTTATATATAACGTTCACCCTTATTTTTCCTTTGGGGTAGACGTTTTGCCCCGTGTATGTCTTCAAGACAATCTTTGTATCTCTCAAGGGTATATGTGAGAATAGCCGCTTGTAGTCCCTTCGGTTTATGACTGTTAGGGCTGATCCTGTGTCCAATTCCATTTTCACTCAGAGTCCTGCTATCTTGAGCATGACCCAGATAGTTTGGTGATCCTCCATTTTGATCACATTATGTAGTTTCAGACAACCCAGCTCCTTGCTTCCGGAGTCTGTATCACTCTTCTGTTCGTCTGAACTACTCTCCATCACCTTATGTACCTTCTTGTACTTCTCCTGTGGAGATTTCTTGCTGCTGGTTTTCTTTCCCGATCTGCAGACTCTTGCTATGTGTCCTAGTTTTCCACACTGTCTGCACACTTTGTCCTTGAACCAGCAATCATTACGGTCGTGTGTTGTTCTGCCGCAGTGATAGCACTTCACTGTTCCGTATGACATTTCATTTGTGCCATATTCTTGCAGCCTCCATTGTATCTCTGCAGCACCCCGTGCTGCTGCTTCGTGTGATACTGCAATGCTGAAAGCCTTATCCAGCGTAAGATCCTTTTCTGATAGAAGCCGTTTCTGGGTTCCTTCACTTTGAAGCCCACACACAAACTTGTCCCTTAAAGTATCTGCTAGTCCCATTCCAAACTGGCAGTGTTTCAATAGCTTGCGCAGTTCCATTAAATACTCAGCATTACTTTCATCTTTATGCTGGTTCCTTTTGTGAAACTTAAATCTTTCTGCTATCAGCAGCGGTGTGGGGTTTAAATGGTCCTGTAGGACTGACACTATGTTTTCAAAATCCTTTTCTACTGGCTCTCTGGGGTTACTAGGTTTCATAGTAAGCCATACGTTTTGGCACCCATTGAATTCAACAATACCAGCGCTTTCTTGTCATCTGGCACTTCATTCGCCTTGCAGTATACTTCTATGCGTTCGACATATGTCGTCCAATCTTCGACTTCATTGTCGAACGCTGTGATACTGCCACTCTTCGGCATTTTTGGGTGTGGTTAGACTGGCTTAAAATGGTGTCTCCTGCGCTTTCCTTTCTTCCCCGCTGCGGCTTAAAATGGCGTCTCCCGCGCTGCTGCCAACGCCGCTCTCGGCGGTCCTCTTGGCAAATGGCGATGCCCTTTGGGTTTTGTGCACTGCTCCTGCGCTGCTGCCAACGCCGCTCTCTGCGGTCCTCGTGGCAATGGCAGGGCCTCGTGTTTTCCTGCGCGCCTCTCTCCCCCATTGTCGCTACTCAGCCCTTGAACACCGGCTGTGCTCTGCGTGTTTTCCTGCGCGCCTCTCTCCCCCGTTGACGCTGCTCGGCCCTTGAACACCGGCTGCGTCCTGTGCGCTCTGCCCTCTCTCTCTCCCCCGTCGATGCTGCTCGGCCTTTTTCTGTGCCGCTCGGTCGGGCTCTAGCCCGTCGCTGTCCGGGAAGGGTCTGCGCAGTACCTGTTGCCAGCCCATTTCGCTGGACCACCATGACTGGAAAGCCAAGCCTGGCTCTCGACAGCCTCCCCTGCGATGCTCAAATCTCCGCTGGATACATAGATACATAGATACATAGAAGATAGGAGCAGGAGTAGGCCATTCGGCCCTTCGTGCCTGCTCCGCCATTCGATGAGATCATGGCTGATCCTTTAATTCAGTATCCCGTCCCCGCCTTCTCTCCGTAACCCTTAACCCCTTTTGCCCGTAGAAATATATCTAATTCCCTCTTAAATATATTTAATGAGCTGGCGTACACTGCCCTCTGTGGCAATGAGTTCCACAGGTTCACCACTCTCTGAGTGAAGAAATTCCCCCTCATCTCTGTCCTAAATGGTTTAGCCCTTATCCTTAAATTATGTCCTCTAGTTCTGTTCTCACCCGCCAAGGGAAACATTCCTTCTGCATCCAGTCTGTCTAGACCTGTCAGAATTTTATACACTTCTATGAGGTCCCCTCTCAATCTTCTAAACTCCAGTGTGTACATCCCTAAACTACATAGTCTCTCCTCATAGGTCATTCCCGCCATTCCTGGTATCAGCCTGGTGAATCGCCGCTGCACCCCCTCCATGGCAAGAACATCCTTCCTCAGATGAGGCGACCAAAACTGTACACAGTACTCGAGGTGTGGTCTCACCAGTGCCCTGTACAGCTGCAGCAAGGTATCCCTGTTCCTGTATTCTAACCCTTTTGCTATGAAGGCCAGCATACCGTTTGCCTTCTTGACCGCCTGTTGCACCTGCATGCTCGCCTTCAGTGACTGGTGTACAAGAACACCCAGGTCTCTCTGTACTTCCCCCTCTCCCAATCTATTGCCATTTAAATAATAATTTGCCCTCCCGTTCCTGCACCCAAGGTGGATAACTTCGCACTTGTCCACATTATAGTGCATCTGCCATTTATCCGCCCAATCGCCCAGTCTGTCCAAATCGCTCTGGAGCTTCCTGGTCTCTTCCTCTGAGCCCACCCCCCCTCCTAGTTTAGTGTCGTCTGCAAATTTGGAAATGCTGCATCCGACTCCCTGATCCAGGTCATTAATGTAAATTGTGAACAGCTGGGGGCCCAGGACAGATCCCTGTGGTACCCCACTTGTTACTGCCTGCCATTCAGAAAATGAGCCGTTTATTCCAACTCTCTGTTTTCTATCTGACAGCCAGTTCCCTATCCACGCCAAAACTTTCCCCTTTATCCCATGAGCCTCAATTTTCCATGCTAATCTTTTATGTGGGACCTTATCGAAGGCCTTTTGGAAGTCCAGGTACACCACATCTACTGGCTCTCCCCCATCTATTCTACCAGTTACTCCCTCAAAAAATTCCAATAGATTAGTCAAGCACGATTTACCCTTTGTAAATCCATGTTGACTCTGTCCTATCCTGTCCCCATTTGCTAAGTGCTCCGCTATTTCATCCTTAATGATGGACTCCAGCATTTTGCCCACAACTGATGTAAGGCTTACAGGTCTGTAATTACCTGCTTTTTCCCTACCCCCCTTTTTGAATAGTGGGGTAACGTTAGCTACCCTCCAATCCATCGGCACTGTTCCCGAGTCTAATGAATTCTGAAAAATCATCCTTAGTGCATCCGCTATCTCTAGGGCCACCTCCTTCAGTACCCTAGGATGCATGTTATCAGGCCCTGGGGATTTGTCCACCTTCAATCCCTTTAGCTTCCTTAACACCATATCCTTAGAGATATTGATTTGCGTCAGTTCCTCCTTTGCCAATGTCCCTATTTTTCCCGATATCCCAGGGAGGTTTTTTGTGACTGGGTAGTTGCCCGTGGTCGACGCCCGTGCTTCTGGACTCGACCTTCTTCCACTGTTCTCCAGGTGCGAATCCCTGGGAGGTGATGCAGAGTTGCAGGTAGGTTCGAATCTGCTCGTCGCCAATGTTATGTCCGTGTATCTTAATGTTGTGTCCTTCAATAATCAGACAGCAGACTGCAGGGAACGATTCAACAGGTGTTTACTGAATGAGGGTTACTCTAGAACTAACTATACAGATCACTACTCAGGGTTTATATACAGGTGTGGTCACTGCCGGTACTACAGTATACAGGAGCTGTAAAAAGTAGTTCTCTCCCTTAAGGTATATATACATTACATACATTACAATTACCATGGAAACAGAAACAAAGCACAGAAAAAGCTTGTGCTCAGGCTAAAAACCAGATAAGGGAGGCACAAGGCCTGTGCTGGCCACAGAATTTGCTAGGGTCCTGATTGGGTAGAATGGGGGATATTGAAGATACATGATTGGATACATCTTTCTGCAGTTCTGGTTTTGGGGTATATCCTACGCGGTTTGGGTCATTCTCAGTGTAGGAGGGTCAGAAAGGGCACCGACCAGACAGGTGAAGATGCGTATATAGAATCATAGAATGGTTACAGCATGGGAGAAAGCCATTCATCCCATTGAGCCCATGCCGGCTCTCTGCAAGAGCACTTCAGCTAATCCCACTCATAGAGTCATAGAGTTATACAGCACAGAAAGAGGCCCTTTGTCCCATCATGTCCGCGCTGGCCATCAAGCCCTGTCTAATCTAATACCATTTTCCAGCATTTGGTCCGTAACCTTGTATGCTATGGCATTTCAAGTGCTCATTGTGATGAAATATGCCATTCATCAGGCACTGTATTCCCTGTGTTTAGTTTAGTTTCAGTTTCATTTCCTTACCTGTATTGTATTGTGTGTAGGGCTCCGCCCATACCTGGCCCCTACTTAAGCAGGCCCCAGCGTGTCTCACAGCAGTACAGCAGATCTCTGGATGAGAGACACTTCTCCAATGTGTATTACTTTCTGAGTTAATAAAAGCCTTGCTTTGCTCCGTTAACGTCGAGTCTCGGATTCATTGAGGCACATCAATTTTAGTAACTCAATTTTCAACGCAATGGACCAACTCTTGAAACCTGAACATTTGGATTTGGACCCGCATGCTTCGGACGCATCGGCACGATTCGGACACTGGTTTAAGTGTATGGAATTCTTCCTGGACAATTCCGCAGCCATCACAGGCACTACGGACGCTGAGAGTATGAAACTCGGAATCCTGCGGAATTGGGTAAGCCACCGGGTTTACCCCCTCATCCAAGACGCCGACACGTACCCGGCCGCCTGCGACATCCTAAAGGCGCATTACCAGCAGCCTACGAACGAGGTGTACGCTAGGCATCTGCTCGCTACTCGCACACAGCGACCTGGGGAATCGCTGGATGAGTTCCTAGTCACCCTGAAAACGCTTGGCAAAGACTGCAAGTGCCAAGTTGTAAAAGCCGCAGTGTACACTGACGAGCTTGTTCGTGATGCCTTTATCGCAGGCCTCAGCTCCACTTACATCCGGCAGAGACGACTGGAAAAAACGAGATTGGACCTGAAACAGGCTGTGGACACAGCGCGATCCCTGGATGTGGCCTAGAGAAACTCGGACGCCTACTCTTCGGCCCGCGCCGCCCACGCCGCCACGTGTGCACCAAGGGCGCCGCCATCTTGGAAGGCATCTTCCCCGCCCGGCAGCCCGACACCGTCGGGGCCCCGCTCTCCCCCCAGGAGCCCTACGACAGCCGCGACGCGTCGGGGCCCCAACTGCTACTTCTGCGGGCAGCCGAAGCACATCAGAAACCTGTGCCCGGCAAAAGGCACCACCTGCTTTAAGTGTGGTAAGAAGGGGCACTTCGGGAAGGTGTGCAGAGGGAACCCCGCTGGAAAACCCGCCACCGCCGCGTGTGCGCTGTGGGAGCGGCCATCTTGGATGCCATCTTGCCCGACCTCGTGGGGTCCGCCATCTTGTGAGCAGACAGCGTGGATGCCATCTTGTCTCAATCAGGGCCCTACAGTGGCATCGGTCACAGTGGACCAGACCAGACCACACCCGCTATCCAAATCAATGGTGGACATCGAGGTAAACGGGTGCGGGGTTAAATGTTTAATTGACAGTGGAAGCACGGAGAGTTTTATCCACCCTGAACTAGCACAACAACTCTCTCTAATGGTGGTCCCTGCTCGGGGCACCATCTCTATGGCTGATAAAACCCAGACATCGACCATTATGGGTTACTGCGCGGTACAATTGTCCGTTAACGGAACTGTATATGATAATTTGAAATTACTAATCATGAAGAATCTATGTGCGAGCGTAATCTTGGACCTGGATTTCCAGTGCCAGCACCAAAGCATCACGCTCAATTACGGTGGGTCCCAGCCGCCCCTCACAGTGTGCGGTCTGGCTACCCTGAAGGTAAAGCCGCCTTCGCTATTCGCGAACCTTACTCCCAACTGCCGGCCAATAGCGACCAAAAGCAGGAGGTACAGCTGGGAGGACAGGCGGTTTATCGCGACCGAGGTAGCCAGGCTCCTGAAGGAGCGCATTATCGAACGCAGCAACAGCCCGTGGCGCGCCCAAGTGGTGGTGGTGAGGGGTAGCGAGAAGAAGCGGATGGTGATAGATTATAGCCAGACGGTTAATCTATACACCCAGCTAGACGCCTACCCGCATATCCGAGATGGTGAACCAAATCGCCCAATACCGGGTGTTCTCCACCATCGACCTCAAGTCAGCGTACCACCAGCTCCCTATCAGACCAGAGGACCGCCCGTACACCGCCTTCGAGGCGAACGGACGCCTCTACCAATTCCTCAGAGTCCCCTTTGGGGTGACGAATGGGGTCTCGGTCTTCCAGAGGGAGATGGACCGCATGGTCGATGACCACCACTTGCAGGCAACCTTCCCCTACCTCGACAACGTCACCATCTGCGGTCACAACCAGCAGGATCACGACTCGAACCTCGAGAGGCTCCTGAAAACCGCACAAAAACTCAACCTCACTTACAATGAGGACAAGTGCGTTTTCAACACCACGCGCCTCTGCATACTAGGCAGCGTGGTGGAGAATGGGGAAATCGGACCAGACCCCGACCGATTGCGCCCCCTATGGGAGCTCCCCCTGCCCAACACTCCCAAAGCCCTGAAAAGGTGCCTGGCGTTATTTTCTTATTATGCCCAATGGGTCCCCAGCTACTCCGACAAAGCCCGCCCCCTCTTGAAAGCATCCTCTTTTCCGTTCTCTGCTGAGGCCCACGCCGCCTTCAAAAGCATTAAGCGGGATATTGAGCGGGCCACGCTACAGGCAGTGGACGAGAACACTCCCTTTCAAGTGGAAAGTGATGCGTCTGACTTTGCCTTGGCGGCCACCCTCAACCAGGCAGGGCGGCCCGTAGCTTTCTTCTCGAGGACCTTCCAAGGGCCCGAGATCAGACGCTCCTCCGTGGAAAAGGAGGCCCAAGCCATCGTGGAGGCAGTGCGCCACTGGCGGCACTACCTAGCCGGCAAACGCTTCACCCTACTTACCGACCAGCGGTCGGTAGCGTTTATGTTCAATAATAAACAGAGGGGGAAGATTAAAAATATTAAGATTCTTAGGTGGCGGATCGAGCTCTCCACCTTCGAGTATGACATCATTTACCGGCCAGGGGCCCTTAACGAATCCCCCGATGCCCTCTCACGAGGGATGTGTGCCAGCGCCACCGGGGATCGGCTACAGACCCTCCACAACGACCTCTGCCACCCAGGGGTCACACGGCGGTTCCACTTCATAAAGTCCCGTAACTTACCCTACTCGTTTGAGGAAGTTCGGTCTCTGACCAGGAACTGCCGCACTTGCGCTGAGTGCAAGCCTCGCTTCTACCACCCAGATAGAGCCCACTTAATCAAAGCTACACGGCCCTTTGAGCGGTTCAGCTTAGATTTCAAGGGCCCTCTCCCGTCAGTCGACCGCAATGTTTACTTCCTGAACATTGTGGACGAATACTCCCGTTTCCCATTCGCCTTCCCCTGCCCAGACATGACCAGCGCCACGGTCATTAAATGCCTCAACAGCCTGTTCTGCCTGTTCGGTATGCCGAGCTACATCCATACGGATAGTGGGGTGTCCTTCATGAGTGAAGAGCTACGCCAGTACATGCTGTCCAGGGGGATCGCCACGAGCCGTACCACCAGCTACAACCCCCAGGGTAACGGCCAGGTGGAGCGAGAGAACAGGACAGTATGGAAAGCAGTCACTCTAGCTCTAAGGACCAAGGGCCTCCCTATCTCCCGCTGGCAGGAAGTCCTCCCAGATGTGCTCCATTCGATACGGTCGCTATTGTGTACTGCCACTAATGCTACGCCTCATGAACGAATGTTTGTCTTTCCCCGGAAATCCACCTCAGGCGTATCCATGCCGTCATGGCTCTCCACCCCAGGTCCAGTATTTGTACGAAGGCATGTGAGGGGCCACAAGACGGACCCCCTCGTGGAGTCAGTGCACCTACTCCACGCCAACCCCCAATACGCGTATGTCCGGCACGCCGACGGAAGGGAGGACGCCGTGTCCATAAAAGACGTCGCCCCAGCCGGTAACGACAACAACCATGACAACAACAGCAACAACGATCACAGCAATTCTTACCCACCCACTATCCTTTCACCACCCCCGGAAGAACATCGACCAACGGTACCCCCACCAACTACCCCTTCAACAACCCTGGCGGCGCCCCCAGCAGAGACCCAGGAGGCCACCGGGGACACCCAGTCAACACCCGCGGCACCACAACAGCTACGTCGGTCACAGAGGACTATCAAACCCCCAAACAGACTAAATCTGTAGAAGGGGTGAATGTGATGAAATATGCCATTCATCAGGCACTGTATTCCCTGTGTTTAGTTTAGTTTCAGTTTCATTTCCTTACCTGTATTGTATTGTGTGTAGGGCTCCGCCCATACCTGGCCCCTACTTAAGCAGGCCCCAGCGTGTCTCACAGCAGTACAGCAGATCTCTGGATGAGAGACACTTCTCCAATGTGTATTACTTTCTGAGTTAATAAAAGCCTTGCTTTGCTCCGTTAACGTCGAGTCTCGGATTCATTGAGGCACATCACTCATCCAAATGCTTCTTGAATGTTGTGAGGGTTCCTGCCTCTACCACCCTTTCAGGCAGTGAGTTCCAGATTCCAACCACCCTCTGGGTGAAAAGGTTTTTCCTCAATCCCCTCTAAACCTCCTGCCCCTTACCTTGAATCTATGCCCCCTTGTTATTGACCCCTCTACTAAGGGGAAATGTTCCTTTCTATCCACCCTATCTATGCCCCTCATAATTTTGTATACCTCAATCAGGTCCCCCCTCAGCCTTCTCTGCTCCAAGGAAACAACCCCAGCCTGTCCAGTCTTTCTTCATAGCTGAAGTGCTCCAGACCAGGTAACATCCTGGTAAATCTCCTCTGCACCCTCTCCAAAGCAATCACATCCTTCCTATAGTGTGGTGACCAGAACTGCACACAGTACTCCAGCTGTGGCCTTACCAGCATTTTGTACAGCTCCATCATAACCTCCCTGCTCTTATATTCTGTGCCTCGGCTAATGAAGTCAAGTATCCCATATGCCTTTTTAACCACCTTATCCACCTGTTCTGCTGCCTTCAGGGATCTATGTACATGCACATCAAGGTCCCTCTGATCCTCTGTCTTTCCTAGGGTCTTACCATTCATTGTGTAATCCCTTGCCTTGTTAGTCCATCCAAAATGCATCACCTCACACTTTTCAGGGTTAAATTCCATTTGCCACTGTTCCGCCCATCTGACCAACCCATCTATATCGTCCTGTAGCCTGAGGCTTCCCACCTCGCTATTTACCACCCCACCAATTTTCGTGTCATCTGCGAACTTACTGATCATACCTTTTACATTCACATCCAAATCATTAATGTAGGCCACAAACAGCAAGGGACCCAGCACCGATCCCTGCGGTACCCCACTGGACACAGGCTTCCAGTCACAAAAACAACCTTCCACCATCATCCTCTGCCTTCTGCCACTAAGCCAGTTTTGGATCCAATGTGCCAAGGCACCCTGGATCCCATGGGCTCTTACCTTCCTGACCAGTCTCCTATGCGGGACTTTATCAAAAGCCTTACTGAAATCCATGTAAACCACATCCACTGCACTACCCTCATCCACACACCTAGTCACCCCCTTGAAGAATTCAATCAAATTCTTCAAACATGATCTTCCCTTGACAAAGCCATGCTGGCTATCCCTAATTAATCCCTGCCTCTCCAAGTGGAGACCAATTCTGTCCCTCAGAATTTTTTCCAATAATTTCCCTACCACTGATGTTAGGCTCACTGGCCTGTAATTCCCTGGTTTATCCCTACTACACTTCTTGAATAATGGTACTACGTTAGCTGTTCTCCAGTCCTCTGGCACATTCCCTGTGGCCAGAGAGGTTCTGAAAATTTGTGTCAGAGCCCCTGCAATCTCCTCCTTTGCCTCACATAGTAGCCTGGGATACATCTTGTCCGGGCCTGGGGATTTATCCACTTTTAAGCCTGCTAAAACCGCTAGTACCTCCTCCCTCTCAATGCTAATATGTTCAAGTATATCACAGTCCCCCTGCCCGATTTCTATGTCCACATCGTCCTTCTCCATAGTGAACACAGATGCAAAAATTCATTTAAAACCCCATCTACATCCTCTGGCTCTACACACAGTTTGCCACTTTGGTCCCGAATGGGCCCTACTCTTTCCCTAGTTATCCACTCCCCCGCCCTTTCCCCAAAGCCCTGCAAATTCTTTTCCTTCAGGTACTTATCCAACTCCCTTTTGAAAGCCGTGATTGAGTCTGCCTCCACCACGCTTTCAGGCAGTGCATTCCAGATCCTAACCACTCGCTGAGTAAAAAAGATTTTCCTCATGTCGCCTTTAGTTCTTCTGCCAATCACCTTAAATCTGTGTCCTCTGGTTCTCGACCCTTTTGCCAATGGGAACAGTTTCTCTCTATCTACTCTGTCCAAACCCCTCATGATTTTGAACACCTCTATCAAATCTCCTCTCAAACTTCTCTGCTCTAAGGAGAACAATCCCAGCTTTTCCAGTCTATCCACGTAACTGAAGTCCCTCATCCCTGGAATCATTCTCGTAAATCTTTTCTGAACCCTCTCTAAGGCCTTCACGTCATTTCTAAAGTGCAATGCCCAGAATTGGACACAGTACTCCATTGAGGCCGAACCAGTGTTTTATACAGGTTCAGCATAATTTCTACGCTTTCGTACTCTATACCTCTATTCAAGAAGCCCAGGAACCTGTAAGTATTTTTAACTGCTTTCTCAAACTGCCCTACCACCTTCAAGGATTTGTATACATATACCCCTAGGTCTCTCTGTTCAAGCACCCACTTTAGGCTTATACCCTTTAGTTTATAAGTCCTCTCTTCATTTTTTCTACCAAAATGTATCAATTCGCACTTTTCTGCATTAAATTTCATCTGCCACGTGTCCATCCATTCCACCAGCATGTCTATGTCCTCTTGAAGTCTATCACTATCTTCCTCACTGTTCACTATACTTCCAAGTTTTGTGTCATCTGCAAATTTTTGAAATTGTGCCCTGTACACCCACATTCAAGTCATGAATATATATCAAAAAGAGCAGTGGTCCTAGAACCGACCCCTGGGGAACACCACTGTATACCTTCCTCCCATCCGAAAAACAACCGTTTACCACTACTCTATGTTTCCTGTCACTTAACCAATTTCGTAACCATGCTGCCACTGTCCCTTTTATTCCATGGGCTTCAACTTTGCTGGCAAGCCTATTATGTGGCACTTTGTCAAATGCCTTTTGTAAATCCATGTACACCACATCAACCATATTGCCCTCATCAACCATCTCTGTTACCTCATCAAAAAACCCCATCAAGTTGGTTAAACATGATTTGCCTTTATTAAATTCATGCTGGCTTTCCTTAATTAATCCACACTTGTCCAAGTGACTGCTAATTTTGTCCCTAATTATTGTTTCTAAAAGTTTTCCCACAACCGAGGTTAAACTGACTGGCCTGTAGTTGTTGGGTTTATCTTTACACCCTTTTTTGAACAAGGGTGTAACATTTGTAATTCTCCAGTCCTCTGGTACCACTCCTGTATCTGAGGAGGATTGGAAGATTATGGCCAGTACCTCTGCAATTTCTTCCTTCACTTCCCTCAGCATCCTAGCATCCTAGGATGCATCCCATCTGGTCCTGGTGACTTATCTACTTTAAGTACAGCCAGCCTTTCTAGTACCTCCTCTTTATCAATTTTTATCCCATCCAGTATCTCCTCTACCTCCTCCTTCACTATATCTATGGCAGCACCTTCTTCCTTGGTGAAGACAGATGCAAAGTACTCAATTATTTCCTCAGCCATACCCTCTGCCTCCATGCGTAGGTCTCTTTTTTGGTCCCTAATCGGCCCCACCCCTCCTCTTACTACCCGTTTACTATTTATATGCCTATAGAAGACTTTTGGATTACATTTTATGTTGGCTACCATTCTATTCTCATACCCTCTCTTTGCCCCTCTTACTTTCTTTTTCACTTCTCCTCTGAACTTCCTATATTTAGCCTGATGCTCAGATGTATTCTCGACCTGACATCTGCCATATGCACTCTTTTTCTGCTTCATCTTACTCTCTATCTCTGTGAGTAGAAGGAACAAGGAATGGGCCACTCCTACTACCCAAAGGACAATAACGGGTAATATAATTCTTAATTGTACTTTGTAAACTGCTGCTTGAATACTGTAATGTATTAATTCTCACTTATGCTTAAATAAAAGTTGCAACTGTTACCAATATGGAGTCAGCTTCGAACCATTGAACAGACAGTCCAAAGGGACTTCCAATTTTTTCTTACGACATGAGCAGACTAGTTGACAATGGTGCACATGACAGCTGACCCAATACCTTAACCTGAGTCTACAGATGTGCACTTCTAACAGGAGTTCACTATACAGTGATGAGGAGAGAGAACCCTGACAAATGTCTTCTCTTTTTAACAGATGTTTCTGAAGCCTACTTTATATGTATATAATGTATATAATGCTCTCACCCCAGCTAGGGTTGGCCTTCAAACTGAAATTTTCCTGATCTGCATGATGAGGTGCATTGAACCACTGAGACACATGATGCAAAAATGATGGCGACTCATCCAAAGCAAACAAATATTTAAGGAGTGTGATGGAATACTCTCCACTTGCCTGGATGAGTGCAGCTCCAACAACACTCAAGAAGCTCAACACCATCCAAGACATAGCAGCCCGCTTGATTGGCACCCCATCCATCACCTTAAACATTCAGTTCCTCCACCACCGGTGTACCGTGGCTGCAGTGTGTACCATCTACAAGATGCACTGCAGCAACTCACCAAGGCTTCTTCGGCAGCACCTCCCAACCCCGCGACCTCTTCCACCTAGAAGGACAAGGGCAGCAGGCGCATGGGAACACCACCACCTCCAAGTTCCCCTCCAAGTCACACACTATCCTGACTTGGAAGTATATCGCCGTTCCTTCATCGTCGCTGGGCCAAAATCCTGGAACTCCCTCCCTAACAGCACTGTGGGAGTACCTTCACCACACGGACTGCAGCAGTTCAAGAAGGCGGCTCACCACCACCTTCTCAAGGGCAACTAGGGATGGGCAATAAATGCTGGCCTTGCCAGCGACACCCACATCCCATGAATGAATATTTAAAAAAATTGTCCAACCATATCAAAGCAAAAGCTAATTAAAATCATTGCTACCAATCATCATCATAATGGTACACATGCAAACAACTTAATTCTGAAAGAAAAAATCACGAGATGCTGATCAACTGGTGAAATTGTAACTTGTTGCAAAAATGTAGGGATCGCTTGACATTCATTCACTTAGACTAGTGAGTGACTCACTTTCACTTATACTGCCATGATGCACATTTCACCTATCATTAAATGCTTAAACCAGTCACCAAACCGCTATTACTCAAAATAGGTTTTCTAAAAGCAGCTTTAAAGGCATTTAAATTATGGTTTGCATATAAAATAATGACCTTTGGCTAAATGAGCTGGAAGAACATCATGCAGCTCTGATGGACAGAGATGAGGAGGAATTTCTTCACCCAGTGAGTGGTGAACCTGTGGAATTCTCTGCCAAAGAAGGCAGTGGAGGCCAATTCATTAAATATATTCAAGAAGGAGTTGGATATATTTCTTAAGGCTAAAGGGATCAAGGGATATGGAGAGAAGGCAGGAACGGGGTACTGAATTTGGATGATCAGCCATGATCTCATTGAATGGTGGAGCAGGCTCGAGGGGCCGAATGGCCTACTCCTGCTCCTATCTTCTATGTTTCTATGTTTCTATGAAAGGTCAACGACCTGAAACGTTGGGCTCGATTTTGCCATTGGGGCGGGCTGGGGCGTGTCAGGTGGCTTTCGTGTCAGGACCCCGACCCCGATGTGAAGTGGGGAAAAAGTGCGATTTTCCCCGAATTGGGCAATTGATTTCCAGTGTGCGGAAACCCCTGACCCAATTAGTCTTTTCAGACAGAAAGTCGCCTCCGATGATGTCATCAATGCTGCTGGATTTAAGGCCTGCAAGCAGCCTTGCTTCTTCTGGAGACTGGAAAATGTATGACCTTTGTTGTAAGCCCTTCATTCATCCACTATGTCCACCAGTAGGCCAAAGTGTGCTCCATGCTTCGATGAGGCCTCCCTCCAAGCTCTGGTGGAGGGAGCAAGATCCAATAAGGAGGTGCTCTTCCCTTCCTCAGGGAGAAAAAATCCACCTCAGCAGATAAAAGTTGTGTGGCTGCAAGTGGCCCAGGAGGTCAACTCCATCTCGATGAGCCACAGAACCTGGCTGGAATGCAGGAAGAGGTTTCATGACCTTCTCCGCACAGGAAAAGTGAGTATGACTTTCCCAACGCCCTCAATCCGATCCCCATTGTCTCTCCTCACCAGCACTCTGCTTTGCCAACCTCTTCCTCTACACCCCACCTGACACTGACATCCCTGCACCCTTACCCATTGCCTCTCTCTATGTTCAAATTCACTTAACTATTCGACCATGTAGCCCTCACACTCCCTAAGTGATGCAACAACAACAACTTACAACACACAGGGAGGGCCCTTTGTCTCCTTCTAAGCATCTATGCTATGGATTCTCTACACTCACTCCTTCATTCTCACTCAAACTCCACTTGTGTCCCTCATTGCAGGAAAAGAGAGCCCACAATAAGAGGGAAAGAACGAGAACAAGAGGAGGGCCACCCTCAGTAGCCCAGCTCACTGCCTGGGAGGAGGCAGCCCTGGAAATTGCCGGTGTCAAGGACGATTCCCAAGTGGGGGACGGACAGACGGGCGCATCACAGCAAGCTGGTGACAGAATAGTTTGGCATCTCTCTCATTGACATTGCATGAGTCACTGATAATGATTCTGATGCTCTAACAGATTGACTTATGATCATCTGCACTATTCAATGTGCATGTATCCTTGACCTCACATCTCTATAACTCTTTCCTTTACTCCCCCACAGGACCATCGAACGCCCCCGTCCCCACTGTCCAGGAGGAACAGCCCAAGCCTCCAGACTCCTCAGAGGAAGCTGCAACCTCTGAGAGCGCAGCATCAGAAGAATTCAGCGCACCCAGCACCAGCGCAGACACACCTCGGTGGGACCTTCGCGAGATAGAGTAGTGTTGTCACCTGGTGTATCACAGCTCACAAGTGAGCATCAGCAGATGGTGGAGAGAGGGACAGCAGTGGAGGGTCCTCATCGGAGGGCGCAGGGCTCTGCCAGCTCGGCTCAGCTGCATGTCGACCCTGTGCCTCTGGGTCCATCCAGAAGGAGAGCGGTGCTGGAACTCCAGGAATAGGTGCAGAAGTCTCTGGCAGGTTTTGTGTCCAGGGTCGCTGCGAGTGTGGAGCGAATGGAGGAGTCCATCGCAAACATGAGCAGAGCCTTTGTGGAGGCATTAGCACATGAACGCATCACCAAGGAAAGGATGGCAACCTCCGTGGAAAGGATGGCTAATGTAGACGAGAGGATGGCTATGGCCATGGAAGAGCTAAGTCGCCAGAGTGTTGAAAATATGGTCATTGTTCAGAATAGACTGACATCTCTTGAGGAGCGATGGTCAGTTATTGAGCATAGAAACCAGACCTTCATGGAAGTTCTCTGGAGTAGGACTTCCAGTGCAGAAACGGGTCCTCATGGCTCCCCTGAAGTGCAGCAAGGTGCTGTCAATCCACTTGCTAGCTCTGAAGTGGGGCTGACCCATGAGAGGGATGTTGGCAGCAGACAACAAGGAAGTGGGGGCTGCTCTTCAAGCGCTCACATGACCATGCCACTGCAAAGCCCTCGGTCAGAGCCCCACCAGGGTCCTCACCCAACTGTGATGGACGTCTCATCCCCTGCACAGCCACAGGAGCAGCAGACTGTTGTCGCGCCCTCACAGGTTCGCAACCCCAGAGGACAGTCGCCAAAGGTGTCGAGACAGGAGCAGCAAGAAAGTGAGCAAGGGGCCTCCACATCTGCTAAAGCCACAGGGGAAGCACCATGTAGGAGCACGCGTAAGAGGAAGATAATGCACAAGTAGTCACAAGGGTAGTCACTTGGGTGTTATGTTGTGTTTATTTTTGAAATGCCATCAGTTGATTGTGATAAAAATTTCTGATGGCAAACTGTTGAATTTGTGGCCTGTGTCATTTTGCAAATGGGACTTTCACATTAAGGGCTTAGAGTGACATGCAATTGTCAGTATGGCGGTCAGAGTGATAGGAATCCACAGGTTCTTGTCCATTGTCGATGCTCTGGTAAGAAGGTGCGAGGCAAAAGTGTTTGATTGTGCAAGTTAAACAAATCTGGCCAACGTGAGTGTGTCCCTTGCATCCTGGGCAGCAATGTGGTCGCGTGCTGGCGCCTTCTGGCCTGTGCAGCTTCAGGTGGGTGAGCAGCAACTTGGCACTCCTGTTGTTGCTGCTGCTGTTGGTGCTGCTGTTGCTCAGGGTTCTGCTGCTGCCGTGGAAGGTCTTCGTCTGAATCTGATGTCCAGGAGGAAAGGAAATAAATGGTCGCCATGCTTCTAGTATATGCCTCAGTTGAAGAAGCGCTCAGTCAAGGTGGGGAGAGGTCACACTGGAGATGGGTGTAAGGCTCCAAACTTCTACAACAATGAGTATGCCTGCTAAAAGCTCCCCCAGACCTGAGACAACAAAGTTCTGCCACCTGCAAGTGATCATTGGTGAAAACTGCTTTTTAATGGTGGAGCTGCAGCTGTTCGTAAGCAATCCACTTGTGAGGCCACCAGGATTAACTGGCGTGTTCCAGAAGAGGCATGTAGGATGGGGGAAATGTGTTAAAATCAGAAAGGCCTCTCAAAATGGGATTATAGAGGCAATTAAGTGGTTGTTAAGGGCCTTGGAGGCGGGATGGAAACGGAGTCTGAAACCACGAAAATTGCTCAGAGGCGGGATGGAGGTGGGATCGGAGCCACCTGCCATTTTTGCAATTTTAACACCTCACACGCCTCCAATCCCGCCTCCTCAGGCCTGGCAAAATCGAGCCCGTTAACCTCACATTGAAAGATATGAATTGTAATTTAGTTTTCAATAACACCACATTACTATATATAGGGTTATTAAGGTTGTTGAACATGCCAGCTCATTAATAGTGTGGTGAATAGAATGATTTCATTCGCTGTTTTAGTAATTAAAGTTAAATGTGAGGTAAATCAAGTAAATAAATAACTCAATTGTTGACAATGAGGAAAAATGTGCCTTTATTATTCCTAAATACAAAGTACATTAAATATTTATTATAGAGATTCCTTTACTTGCCAAAACAAAGGATTTCCCCCTTCCGTGCTCTTGACATTTTACAACAGTAAAGTGTTATTGTTTTGTTTCCCTCATTACTGTGACTACGCTTCCAATGTCCTCCACTGTCTGTAAAGTGCTTTGGGATGTCCTGAGGTCGTGAAACCGCACTACAAATGCAAGTCTTTTTCATTTATTGTAGCACAGGATCCACTTTTCTTGTTTCCTTCTGTAAGAGCAAATTTTTGTTTCATGTCACTGGTCGCAGCCAATGTTCTTTGCATCAATTTCACACAAATATACATATAACAAAAGTTAAATGTAATTTATTTCACAATTAGCCGGACAGAACTTCTATCACGTAAGGTACTCTGTGTTCTTCTTTCTTACAACCTAAAGGTGGTATTGTAGCTTTGAACCTCTCTTGTTCTGAGACTAGTAGACTCTTCAAAGTTTCCTCTTCAAACTCCAAGTATGCAATTTTAATCACAGTTCCAGTCATCCAACACCAGAGAGATATCACAGTTTGGCAATTCAAAAGCACTAAATACTTTCATTTCAGCCACTGGTGCCTATCACTCTCAAACTATTAATCTATCTCATTTGCAATTATTGCATGCATTTGATGTTTAAATCTTTCTTTTCCATTGCAGCTTTTGATTATTGACTAACTAGTCACTGTCCTCAGTTAGTTTTCAGAAGGACCAGAAATATAGAGAACACTGTCTCGCTACCATTGAGATGAAACAGAATTATACTGCTGCAACAAGAAAAAAGAAAATGGGCTTTTATATTGCAATGATGGTCACATCTTACTGATATGAAATTTGAATATAAAAATCCAGAAACATAATGGTTTTAACCTTCATGATTTTCACCTTGAACAGGAAGTCCAAGGCACCAAGCTCCCAAGGAGAAATGAATGAGGGACTTCAGTAATGCAGAGAGATTGGAGAAGCTGGGATTGTTCTCCTTAGAGCAGAGAAGGTTAAGGGGAGATTTAATAGAGGTGTTCAAAGTTTGGAAGGGCTTTGTTAGATAGGGAGAAACTGTTTCTACTGGCAGAAGGGTGAGTAACCAGAGGACACAGATTTAAGATAATTCTCAAAAGAACCAGGGGAGATGAGGAGAATTCTTTTTATGCAGCGAGTTGTTATGATCTGGAATGCACTGCCTGAAATGGTAGTGGAAGCTGATTCAGTAGTAACTTTCAAAAGTGCATTGGGTATACACTTGAAAAGGAAAAACTAGCAGGGCTATGGGGAAAGGGACAAATTGGATAGATCTTTCAACGAGCCAGCATAGGCAGGTTGGGCTGAATGGCCTCCTTCTGGCCTATGTGGTATTATAATTCAAAGAATCAGGTTTGAACAAGGTCTGGGCAATAGAATTACTTAGAATGTACAGCACAAAAACAGGCCTTTCAGCCTAACTGGTTAATGCCATTGTTTATACTCCACACAAGCCTCCTCTTACCCCTCTTCATCTGACCCTCTCAGCATATCCTTCTACTCTTTTCTCCTTCATGTACTTATCTAGCTTCCCCTTAAATGTATCAATAGAGAGAAAACTTTTACTAAGGCACAGCCTTATAGTGGATCTTTCCCCTTGTTCTATACAAGCAGTTGTTATTTGTCTGTCGAATACATTGCTGTGGATGTCACTGAAAAATAGATGCAGTTGTTTATGCTGCCACTTATTTGCAAGTGAGACTGATAATGTTAACAGAACTTTCATTATATTGTAGTTTTCTCAACTGAAAAATAATCTATAATTATTTTTTTTAACTCTTGTACTTAGTGTCATGTCACACTTTGAATGTGTGGCGTCAGCATTAAAAACATTGTAACGTTTTTTTCTTTTTTGCTCAAACTTCTTCAGAAACCAATCAAAAAACCACTTCAACATTTACTTCACTGCCGCTAAGCACGACTTTCTTTCCATATCCCTGGGTCTTTTTTCTATCTCCGATTTCTCTTCATCTCCATATGTTACATTTGCTGAATTTACTATATCCTGCAACTTAACATGACAAACTACAAGAGCTCCATTAAGAGTCTGAACATTTCATTTTATTTATTAACACATTCACGTTAAATTGGTATGGCATACAGATATGAGAATTTCCCACTAAATTGGAAGATGTAAAGGGCACTCTTCAAACAGCATTTTAACAGAATATTGTTAACGGACTGCCTGCGCTGTGCAGAAAGTTTTTTTTGAAATAACATGTGTTTGCAGTGTTCAACGACTTTTTCTGTATGTAGTCCATTACAAGCCAATATTGTGATGCTCTTACGAATATAAATCCCACATAAAACACATGGGGGAAAAATTCAGTATCGCCCCGTTTGGGGTGCCATTATTGGCTGTGCGCAAAGTTTAGCACCTGGCGCTAATTATCGCCTCTGACGGCAAACTTGGCACTTATCGCCCCGGAGGTGATTGGAGCGCTAAATCAGACGTTTCACACCTGTCTTAAGGCGCAAAGGCCGAGGAGCAAGGCATTACCTCAGAGCACTGGCGAAGCTCATGTGATGTCAGTCAGAAATGGAAGACAGACACAATGGCGCCGGCCATTTCTTAAAGGGGAGGGTCGATCTTGCTCTCCATCCACACCTTACTCATTGCAGCCTTGAATCTCGGCCTGGAGAGACCTGTACATCAAATCTGCTGGAAAGAACAATGGAGAGACCCAGGGAATGAGCTCAGAGTGCAGCCCCCACAGTCTCTTCTAAATCGATACAAGGAAGGGCAAATCAAAATGAAGCTGCTCAGTACCCAAAACTGCTTCACACAGCGTTGAATCTCTCCAGAAGTCTCTCTCTCTGAATGCGTGGTGCAAAAATGTCACCAACAAAAAGGAAGCGGTCACCTTTAAATAGCGCTCCCCCAGTCCCTTCCTGAATGCAAACACTCCCCTCAACCTGTCATTGCTAGTGGCAGGCGGTAAGGCAGGGGGTGCCACACAATATCCGGTCCGGGGCGCCACCGGGGCGTTGCGCACTCGACTGATGTCACAATCTGCTGGCGCAGGAGATCGTGGTGGTAGTGTTTAGCGCCGCCGCAAAATGTCTAGTTAATTTCGCGAGCGGCGCAAACATCGCCGTGCCCGGGTGCTAGCTGCTTTGTGCCCCATTAGCGCCCTCTTAAGGCGCTAACGGGAGGTGCAAACCAACTGAATTTATCCTCCATGGTTATATCATTATGGAAACCCTACAGGACACAGAAATTTACTACCAGACATTTAAAAAAAATCTCAATGCGTATTCCTACATTACAATTGTGACTACACTTCAAAAAGTACTTCATTGGCTGTAAAGCGCTTTGGGACATCCGGTGGTCGTGAGAAGCAATCTATAAATGCAAGTCTTTCTTTCTTTCATTTAAGAACAAGGAAGTAAATGAATAAAATTGGGCCATCATTTGCTGTAGGAGTGAATTTAACGGTGACTGCCGTTAGTTAGACTTGTCCTCGCACGTTTAGGTTTTTAAATTTTTTAGCCTTAAAGTTGCTGAAAGTGCGAGCTGATAACGTCACAGTGAGGGAAACCGGGTATCTGGGACCTGAGTGAACAGGGCAAGCAACTGTGTATCTCCTTAATTCAATGTCAAATCAGGTACAGAAAGAGAGATAAAGAGAGGGAAAGAAAGATTGGATTATGAGAGAGAGAAAAGAGACGGAAAGGAAAAGTTTAAAAAAATAATTTAAAATTTTACATTTTTTAAATCTCCAACAATTAAAACCTGAAGGAATGAGACTCCACACTTGTAATTTTCAGTGCCAGAGATGTTGAAATGTATACAATTCTGACAGGGCTAGACAGACTGGATGCAGGGAGGATGTTTCCTCTCGCTGGGGGGTTTAGAATGAGGGGCCACAGTCTCAGGATACAGGGTAGGACATTTAGGACTGAGATGAGGAGAAATTTCTTCACTTAGAGGGTGGTGAACCTGTGGAATTCTCTGCCACAGAAGGCTGTGGAGGCCAAGTCACTGAATATATTTAAGGAGGAGATAGATAGATTTCTAGATGCAAAAGGCATCAAGGGGTATGGTGAGAGAGCGGGAATATGGTATTGAGATAAAGGATCAGCCATGATTATATTGAATGGCAGAGCAGGCTCAAAGGGCCGAATGGCCTACTCCTGCACCTATTTTTCTATGTTTCTATGTTGACTGACAGTAATTAACAATTATCACATCGTTAAAATGGTACTTAGACTTAAAATGACAAGTCTTAATTTTCTGTGGCATGTTTAGTTTGTATCGCGCAAATACAGCAACTTCACACCATTCAATGCATGTCAATGGTGAGGCAGACAGCGAGATGTCGTTTTAGCTAAGTTAATGGCGGAGTGGTGCAGCTCAGACAGCAACCTTAGGATATCTGAGTTTAACTGCGCATCTGCCTTTCGCCTGAAGTTGCTGTGCCATTTGAGCATAAATAATGATGAGTGCCAGTAGCCTCGCTGTTATTTTGACAGCAAATTCTGGAATATCTCCAGTAAAGCAATCTAGAAACATTGACCTTGATAGCTCTGTTCACTGCCCTGTGTAGTACTGTGCTATATTGAACAAGAAGATCCCGAGGTCAAACCCAGGTCAGTGCTAAGCTATATGATTTCAGCTGGGGAGACTGGGGCAATATAATTGACAACAGAACCCATAGGCTAGCAAGAGGAAAATCAGTCATGGCTTGCACACTGGACGGCTGCCTATTGATTCCTGCTGGAAAGTGTGCTGGTCAAGTGAGGGTTGGATTAGATTTGGCTATGCTGTTTCCCCAAAGCTGATTCGCCTGCCAACACTCACTGGCTCGCATATGAATAATACTGTAGATTGTCCAACGCCTCCGAAACCCACCACAGGAGAGGAGAAAAATAGTGGGAAAAAAATCTCTGTTTAAAGAAAACGGGCTGGATTTTACTGGGACAGCTGCCTTTCGGGTTCTGATCCCGCCCCCAACGACGTCTGACGCATAAACGCTATTTTGCGTCAATTGGCCTTGTTAAGCCCACCCTGCGGGCTTGCCAGTCAATTAAGAGAAAGCCGGTGTCAGATGACGTCAGTTGATGACGCGTCATCTGCCGGTTTTCTTAAAGGGGCCACACACAATTTTTTTTTGACAGGTGATTTTTTTCAGTGTTTGACCACATTGAGGTGCTGCAAACACTGCCAATCACTGTACAAAGGTGAGCCCTTTCACCCAGGCTCTCCAGTGACTCCCTCCTATGGCTAGAACAGATGGCAGCTGCAGGTGAGGTTACAGAAGCGATCTGTCACTGGTGAGAGAGGTTCTCCCAGTGAGGTGGGACTACACAAACACTTCAAAACTTGTTACCTACAGAAAACTCTAAATACATTAAAAATGATTTTCCCAACATTTTCGTACCTCTGAAACTCACCAGTGTATCATTGGATCCTGCACACCATTTCTGCAGCTGTCATCAATGAAGAAACATTACAGTAGACCCACAACACACCACACTTTCCCTGGTGTGGTGTTCGGACGTCGGGAAGCCCGCAATAGACCTGTCAAAAGTGGAAAAAGCCTCTTAACTGCCTGTTAACAACTTGTTAATAAGCAGTTAAGTGCCTATAATCCTCTTCCCGCCACTAGGTGTCGGGTCCATGTGAAAATCGGGGACCCGACACCTGGGAAGATTGTTTGGAGGCAGCTTGACAGCGGGTTCAGGACCCGCTGTCAATCTTTGCAATTTTGCCACCGGTCCCGCCTTCAAACGCGCCCCCTGAGCGCTGGCAAAATTCCCCCGTCTCTTACGGGTCATCATCTGGGAATATTTTAAAGCATCTGAAATGGCAGCGGAAACAAATGTCTGTCCCAGTGTTCCTAGGTTTATGTGAACCCATTCCCAAAGCCTAGCTTGCCAGGATTGCTCCTGCCACTTTGCAAGTTCACGGCCAATTGATATTGCAGAATACTTAACAATTGCAAAGTGCTGCAAATTAAAATAAATTAACAGATAACCTTAATAACATTGGGGAAACCCAATTTAACAGCAACATCAATGCTTTGAGAACAAGGTACAAATTATTATTAGACAGTTTAGAGAATCACAGTATTTAACAAAACCAGCTTTAATTCCAACGTTTGCTAAACAACTATCAGTAAAGATGAGGAACCTTGCTGTGGTATTGTTAATCACATATGGACAACTCACTAATAAATCTCTTATATTGATCAAGCTAGAAGCTCACATTAGTAATTTTGGTATAAAAAAACAGGTTAGGGTTCTATAAAATATAGCACCATTATAGGACTTCGAGTAATGGATTGGGCTGTCAAATACAAACAGCTGTAAATGAGCCCCAGCTTGATATAATGGCACTGGAACTTCAGGTGACTATAGATTCATGGGCAGACAAGATACATTTGATGCAGTGACATTGGAAGGGCTATAAAAGCTACCAAATAAAATATGGATGTGGTTACCAAGTGCTAATAGGCTTACAGCTTTTGAAGACATTCAAGTAGATTTAGGGCAGGTTAGAATGAACGACAGAGTATCAGTAATTAGACTCAGCAACCCGTTACAATGTCAATTCACCAGAAAAACCGAGCTAAATGATTTCTAGAAATATCAGTTTATAGTTAAATAAAACGCTTAAATAATTGCACTGGTGCAGTAATGTGCTGTAGCATCACTCTGCGCGAAGACCAGTGGATTTGTTTCTTTTCTAATATACTTTTGGTGCAAATATTGTGTCGTGCAATTAAAGGAGTGCTACACTACTACTGTTTTGTAAATGTGTAATTTCTGTCAGTGAAAGTAATCATGTTGCAGAAAATATAATTGTGCCATCTGTGCCTGGTGTGATATGACACTAGACTTTTCTGGGCAACCTGTTTGTCCAAAAGTCCAACAATCCCCTTTAAACAAAACACCTATTGGCCTAGAAATTCGATTTTGTTGCATCGGCCATTAAGGCCGGTTTGGTTGGAAAAAGGGCAGCTGCCTCGCTTCCACCCGCTTCCGGCCACCATTTTGGTGAGGGCCATAGCACTGCCATTGACAGCGTTGGCCTATCAAATTTAAATAAGCAGATCATGATGTCAGTCGGCGCGCAACGCCTGATTTGACGCCATGACTGCTAATTTGGACGTTCTCGCTCTTCATAACGCCGTGTCCTGAATACGCACCGAAAAGCCTGGGTGAAGCAGCCCTACAGAAATGCTGTGAGCACTTCCTAAAGGGACACACACATCTATAAGTTTGGATTTGTCCCATACCTTACCGTCCCTCTGTTACTGACCATCACAGTGTCCTCTTGGCCACAATGCGGAAATAAAAGCCACCACAAAGCAAACTTTCCAATCCAACTTTATCCATATATACATCCAATATGACATCAAGAAATCAACTAATCACCCTTGTGCATTCTCTTAGTCACTGTCTTGTCTGTGACTTTGCCTATCCCACTGATGTCATGCAGTGTTACCCCAGTGGCTGCAGCATGGCTGGTGGAAGGCTGCTGATTTTCAGTGGGGGACGCTGCAGGACGACCTTGAGGAGCAGGTGGCTGGGAGTGTCAAATCGAGTGATGCTTCTTCTTCTTCTTACTTCTTCTTCTTCTTCTCCTTATCCTTCTCCTTCTCCGTCTCCTTCTCCTTCTCCCTCTCCCTCTCCCTCTCCCACTCCCTCTCCCCCTCCCTCTTCTTGGTCAATCATTGGCTGGGCAGGCTGCGTTTCTTAGAAATAAAGAAGGCACAAGGGTACAGTTGTGGTGAGGGGAGGGCGGGAAACCAAGAGGTGCATGCTTACACCATGTGCACCTTGTAAATCAGAAGATATTGTGAGATGAGGGGGTAGTGGGACGTGCGAAGGAGGATAATGTATGTGGATACCAGCATCTTGTATTCTTTCAGCCCCACCACTGGCCAAGGGCTCAGCCACGCCCTTGCCAAGAATGGCTAGCACCGTCTCCTGCAAGGGGGTGAGGTGAAGCTAAGAATATGAGGTGTGCCTTGTTGATACAGATGGTTGGTAGGTGAGTAATGTGGGGTGGGGTGCTTCATGCATTAGGCGATGTGTCAGGCTAGTGACCCAGTTGGTAGGAGATGGCTTTTGAAGATACATTCACTGACTTTGACCACTGATCTAAGGTCATGAAACTTCTTTGGGCACTGGACCCAGGTCCTGGGGGCGACACTGCTGGCAGTGACCGCCTTGCTGACCTGGTCCCACATCATTCCCTATGGATAGAGGACTTCTCTTGCCATGTTGACACTCTACACACAGCTGGAGTGCTGTGTGCGAGACCCTGGTTGCCCTTTCCAAGGCTTGCTGAGCCATTTGTGTTAGTGCTGAAACACCTTTACCATTTTTTTATGTGCAGAAGCCAGTTCATCTTTAAGAGCTGAATTCTGCCATTTTGGGATTATTTTTAAGGTTTATTTTTTTCAGAATGCAGTTGAGCTTTAAGGGCTAAAGACTGCCTATTTTAAAATTATTTTTATTTTTTTCATTTTAATAGGCAGTTCCCCTTTAAGGGCTTGAGACTGCTTTCTAAAATGACAGGCTAGCTTTAAGACAATACTGCCTTGCTACATTGGGCCTCCTGCTGAGTGTACCACCTGAAACAGCACGGTACACGGTAGGTTCTGTGCTCCGATCATTTAAATCAGCAGGCAGCACTAAAATAACGGTGCTGCCTGCGCTCTTTTTACAGGCGAATGTTATCCTTGCCCGGTGGTGGCACCGACCCTTTTCCATCGCTATCGGATTTTGAGGCCATTATATCCATAGTTATTATAGGGACATCGGTATTTGCACTTCAGTTCGTGGGCAGGGCTGTTCACGTGCAAATATATTGGACACCAAGTAATTCAAGACTGTAGTGTATGTACCTTTAAGGGGAGAACTACTTTTTACAACTCCTGTATACTGTAGTAACAGCAGTGACCACACCTGTATATAAACCCTGAGTAGGGATCTGTACTGTTAGTTTTAGAGTAACCCTCATCCAGTAAACACCTGTTGATTGTTCCTCTGCAGTCTCTGTCTATTTCTTGAAGGACACCATACATCAAGGTTCATGGATTTAACATTGGTGACGAGGCGATTCGAACCTACCTGCAACTCTGCAGAGGAAGGCCGATTCCAGGGGCACGGGCGTCGACCATCCGGCGGAGACTCCAGCGAGGCGGGCTGGCAACAGGTACGGCGCAGACCCTTCTCGCACAGCGGCGGCTAGAGCCGACCGATGGCACAGGATAAGGCCGAGCAGCATCGACGGGAGCAGAGACAGAGGGTAAAGCGCACAGGGCACAGCCGGGGTTCAGGACCGAGCGGCGTCAACGAGAGAGGCGCGCAGGAAAACGCGCAGAGCGCAGCCGGTGTTCAAGGGCTGAGCAGCGTCCGTGGGGGAAGAAAGGAAAGCGCGGGAGACGCCATTTGAGCCGCAGCGGAGAAGAAGGGAGAGCGCGGGAGACGCCATTTTTAGCCAGTCTAACCACACCCAGGGATGCCAAAGAGTGGCAGTGTCATAGCATTCGACAATTAAGTCGAAGATTGGACGACATATGTAGAACGCATAGAAGTGTACTGCAAGGCGAATGAAGTGCCAGATGCCAGGAAAGCACTGGTATTGTTGAATTCCATGGGTGCAAAAACATATGGCTTACTGCGAAACCTAGTAACCCCAGAGAAGCCAGTGGAAAAGGATTTTGAAAGCATAGTGGCAATCCTACAGGACCACTTAAACCCCGCACTGCTGCTGATAGCAGAAAGATTTAAGTTTCACAAAAGGAACCAGCATAAAGACGAAAGTAATGCTCAGTATTTAACGGAACTGTGCAAGCTATCGAAACACTGCCAGTTTGGAACGGGACTAGCAGATACTTTAAGGGACAAGTTTGTGTGTGGGCTTCAAAGTGAAGGAAACCAGAAACGGCTTCTATCAGAAAAGGATCTTACGCTGGACAAGGCTTTCAGCATGGCAGTATCACATGAAGCAGCCGCACGGGGCGCTGCAGAGATACAATGGAGACCGCAAGAATATGGCACAAATGAAATGTCATATGGAGCAGTGAAGTGTTATCGCTGCGGCAGAACAACACACGACCATAAGGATTGTTGGTTCAAGGAGCAAGTGTGCAGACAGTGTGGAAAAGTAGGACACATAGCAAGAGTCTGCAGGTCAGGAAAGGAAACCAGCAGCAAGAAATCTCCACAGGAGAAGTACAAAAAGGTACATAAGGTGACGGAGAGTAGTTCAAACAAACAGAAAAGTGATACAGACTCCGGAAGCAAGGAGCCGGGTTGTCTGAAAATACATAATGTAATCAAAACGGAGGATCACCAAACTATCTGGGTCACGATCAAGATAGACGGAGTCCAAGTGAAAATGGAATTGGACACAGGATCAGCCCTAACAGTCATAAACCGAAGGGACTACAAGCGGCTATTCTCACATATACCCTTGGGAGATACAAAGATTGTCTTGAAGACGTACACGGGGCAAAAAGTATACCCCAAAGGAAAAATAAGGGTGAACGTTATATATAACGGCAAGGAAACACCAAAAATGGACCTATCTGTATTGCCAGATGGAGGACCACCACTACTAGGATGTGAATAGATCCGGAAGATACAGCTAGATTGGCATTCCATACAAGCACTGACTGTAGATGCCAAAAAGGATGACGACGTCACACCTGGACGACTGTCAAAAATGCTAACTGACGCACAAGAAATGTTCCAGGAGGGACTCGGAACACTAAAAGGCATAACAGCGACGATCAAAATAGAGGAAAATGCAAGCCCAAAGTTTTTTAAGGCCAGACCGGTGCCTTATGCAATCCGCCCAGCCGTCGAAGCAGAGCTGGAAGGTTTGGTACGTTCTGGAGTACTGTCCAAAGTGGACGTGAGCAAGTGGGCTACACCCATCGTTCATGTAATGAAGAGGTCGTTGAGTAATACACCTGGGGAACCAAAGAAGGTTCGCATCTGTGGGGACTTTAAGGTGAAAGTGAACCCAGTCCTTCACACGGTACAATATCCGCTTCCGTGGATTGAAGATATTTTCGCCTCGCTATCTGGAGGAAAACGCTTCACTAAGATTGATCTGGCCCAGGCGTACCTGCAACTGGAGGTAGAAGAAGCCTCGAAACAGTACCTCACGATCAACACTCATAAAGGTCTCGAACAATATAACCGGCTGGTGTTCGGGGTAACATCAGCTCCGGCTATTTGGCAAAGGGCAATGGATCAAGTCCTGCAAGGGATTCCAGGGACCCAGTGTTATTTGGACGACATCCTGGTCACAGGCGAAAATGACAGTGATCACCTCGCCAACCTGGAGCAGGTGCTCACTAGATTGAAGGAATATGGGCTCCGAGCTAATCGCCACAAATGTGAGTTTTTCCAGAAGCAGATCTCGTATTGTGGCCATGTTATTGATGAAGAGGGGTTACATAAGTCCCCTGAAAAGATTGAGGAAGTAGTCAAGGCTCCAGCACCGGAAAATGTGTCACAGCTGAGGTCGTTCCTTGGGCTGGTGAACTACTACCATAAGTTCTTGCCGAATTTGTCTACAGTACTACACCCACTGAACACCCTACTGCAAACGGGGGTACCATGGAAGTGGAGTGACGAATGTAAATGAGCTTTCCAGAAGTGCAAAGAATTGATCACATCAAAAGAGCTGTTGGCTCATTTCAACCCAGCACTACCAATTCGGTTGGCGTGTGATGCATCACCCTATGGTATTGGAGCGGTGCTGTCGCACAAATTCCCGGATGGCTCGGAGAGGCCAGTAGCCTTTGCGTCTCGGTCACTAACCTCAGCCGAGCGTAACTATGCCCAGATTGACAGGGAGGCCCTCAGCCTAGTGTGGGGAGTGAAAAAGTTCAACCACTATCTGCACGGGCAGAAGTTCACCTTGCTGACTGACCACCAACCACTTGTCTCCATCTTAAATCCAAAGAAGGGCGTTCCGGTGATGACTGCGCAATGGCTACAAAGATGGTCCCTTTTTTTAGGGGCGAACCAATATGAAATAGAGTATAAGGGCACGAAACAGCATGGAAACGCTGATGGGCTATCACGCCTGCCACTGCCTACGGCGGAGGAAGCACCAGCAGTGGACCCTGTCGAAATATTTTATTCGACTATAATTGAACGCTTGCCAGTAACTAACGCGGATATAGAGAAGGAGACCCGAAATGACCCGACACTGTCTCGGGTATATGAATTGACGGTGAAGGGATGGCCAACACATGGCGACTCACTGTTGCCAGCATTCTCATCCAGAAGAGAACAGCTGTCAGTATGCCAGGGAACCTTGATGTATGGATCCCGAGTGGTAATTCCACCCAAGTTAAGGGAGAGAGTGCTCAATGAGCTTCACGAAGGCCATCTGGGAAGGGTGAAAATGAAAAGCCTTGCTAGGGCTTATGTGTGGTGGCCGGGGATCGATCAGCAAATCGAGGACCTGACAAAGAGCTGCTCAGGATGCCAGAAGGTCCAAAATGCACCACCACATGCCCCTCAACACCCATGGGAGTGGCCCTCCTCTCCATGGCAACGGGTGCATATTGATTTTGCTGGTCCATTCATGGACTCAATGTTTTTAATAGTCGTGGATGCGCACTCGAAATGGCCTGAGGTGATCAAAATGTCCTCCACCACCACGGAGAAAACTATTGCAGTCCTACAGACCATTTTTGCCAGGAACGGCTTGCCAGAGCAGATTTGCTCTGATAACGGACCACAGTTTGTGTCCGAAGAGTTTCGGAAATTTATGAAAAGGAATGGGGTAAGGCATTACACATCCGCCCTGTATCATCCAGCCACAAATGGATTGGCTGAGAGGTTCGTACAAACCTTTAAAAAGGCAGTAAAAGCCATGTGCGATGATGACATTCCACTGCAGCATAAGGTGGACAATTTCCTGTTAGCCGACAGAAATGCAACACATGCAGTCACCAACCAGACCCCGGCCATGATGTTCTTTAACCGAAGGTTGACATCTCGTCTGGATTTGCTCGGACCAAATGTACGAAGAGATGTTGAGCATAAGCAATTCCAGCACATCAATGAGAAGCTGACAAGGAGCTTCAATGTAGGGCAACCAGTCTTGATCCGCGACTACTGAACAGAGAAATGGCAACCAGGAACGATATGCACACGGCAGGGGCCATTGATGTACACAGTGGATGTTGGGGAGAACATTGTGAGACGCCATGTCGACCAGATCCTAGAGTCACAGGAACAAGTCAACACCATGTCTCTCGTACCTGGTGATGAACCCGACATACAGGTAGCATCTACCCCAGAAACAGTAGCATCGGAAGCTGATGAACCAACCGACGACAGGGGGCCAGAATCACCTCCGCACCAAGAGCAAGACACTCAGGAAAGCCGCTATCCAGAAAGGATCAGGAGCCGCCCCAAAGACTGAATTTATAAATGGACTATTTTAAGTTAATGTTGCATGTTAAAAGTGTTAATTGTTAAATGAATGTTATGGTACTGTTAATCTAAAAGGGGAGGAATTGTACTGTTTGTACCTTTAAGGGGAGAACTACTTTTTACAGCTCCTGTATACTGTAGTACTGGCAGTGACCACACCTGTATATAAACCCTGAGTAGGGATCTGTACTGTTAGTTTTAGAGTAACCCTCATCCAGTAAACACCTGTTGATTGTTCCTCTGCAGTCTCTGTCTAATTCTTGAAGGACACCATACATCAAGATTCACGGATTTAACAAAGACCAGCAACTCTATTCTAAAATCAGCACTTCGTGTGCTTTAGCCTTGTCAATGAGGCTAAGACCGGAAGGCTAGCTGTCAGTAAAATTCCACAATGTCTTTATTGGAATGTGGGCCTTTTATTACTGCCGTTTATTACTCAGGAAGAGAGAGATTCCTTTGAGGAAATGTATTTCCTCATTTCAAAATTTAAAGTTGCACAGCAACACCCTGAAAATGGCAGGAGAATTCTTCACTGAGGTTCCAGAGCCCAAATGCTGCTCAAACAAATCCACAATAAAGCTTCCCAAGAATGGCCTCCACTACTCAGTACCTGGCAGTGGAACACTGCTCTGCTGCTCATACCTCCACTTTTAGAAGGATGTTATTCTCTGTGTTTAGGATCGGGGTACTAACTGGGGGGAGATGACCTTGATGTACCTATGCCGGAATCTTTAATTATTTTTTTATTCATTCACAGGATGTGGGCGTCGCTGGCAAGGCCAGCATTTATTTCCTGCCCCTAATTGCCCTTGAGAAGGTGGTGGTGAGTCGCCTTCTTGAACCACTGCAGTACTGAGTGGCTTGCTAGACCATTTCAGAGGGCAGTTAAGAGTCAATCACGTTGCTGTGGGTCTGTGGGTCAGACCGGGTAAGGATGGTAGATTTCCTTCCCTGAAGGAACAACAACTTGATAGCTTCATGGGCACCGTTACTGATACTAGTTTTTTATTCCAGATTTATTTATTGAATTTAAATTCCCCAGCTGCCGTGATTCAGGATTTGAACTCACGTCTCCAGATCATTTGTCCAGGCCCTCTGAATTACTAGTCCAGTAACATTACCATTATGCTACTGTAGCCAGTATAAATATCTTCATCTGAATGTACCATTTAAACTTCTGTGTTTTATCTTCATTCACATTTTTTAAGTATTGGCAGCTACCTCATAACCAATCAAGGATGCCTGCTCTCGCCCTCAGAAAACTGTTCTGATAAGCAGACCGGTCGATGTAGCGTACATTTTCAACCGAAGAGTATTTTGTTTCTACGGTGTCTCTCTTTAATAGTCACTTGGCACATTTATAAGGGTGTTATAACAGCACTCGGAGGAACCTTCATGTTGAAAATAGTGAATTCCTCGCAGTTTTAAAGTGCATGAGGGAGTCTTGTGAAGGCTCTGTCAGTACAGGTACAAGCACAAGACAATAAAGGCCTAAGTGCCTTTGCGTATTGTCATTAAGTAACATAACGTGGGGTGTCTGTAATATTTTAACTGTGTTAGAAAGTAAAAGTAACAACAGAAAATATTCAATATGGACGTCAGATTGAATTGTGTGACCAGCACCAGTAGTCTGCAAGTAGTAGAAACATAGAAACATAGAAGACAGGAGCAGGAGTAGGCCATTCGGCCCTTCGAGCCTGCTCCGCCATTCAGTGAGATCATGGCTGATCATCCAAATTCAGTACCCTGCCCCTGCCTTCTCCCCATATCCCTTGATCCCTTTAGCCTTAAGAAATATATCCAACTCCTTCTTGAATATATTTAATGAACTGGCCTCCACCGCCCTCTGTGGCAGAGAATTCCACAGGTTCACCACTCTCCGGTGTAATGATCAGTAACATGTCATTCTAGAATGGTAAACTAGGTGGAGCTATATGTATATAAGAGTGGGGCTACCCACAAGGCACTAGGCTACCCACAAGGCAGTAGTCAAGATGGATGCTGTGTGAATCCACATTGCTGAATAAAGTAACTAGCTCAAGCTAGCTGTTCATAATAAAAATGTCTATTTATTTATGAACATAACATCTGGGTGAAGAAATTCCTCCTCATTTCAGTCCTAAATGGCTTACCCCTTATCCTTAGACTATGACCCCTGGTTTTGGACTCCCCGGCCATCAGAAACATCTTTCCTGCATCCAGTCTGTCCAGGCCTGACAGAATTTTATAGGTTTCGATGAGATCCCCTCTCAATCTTCTAAACTCCAGTGAGTATAAGCCCAATCGACACAATCTCTCCTCATACGTCACTCCTGCCATCCCAGGTATCAGCCTGGTGAATCTTCACTGCACTCCTTCCATGGAAAGAACATCCTTCCTCAGATAAGTCGACCAAAACTGCACACAATACTCAAGGTGCAGTCTCACCAAGGCCCTGTACAACTGCAGCAAGACATCCTTGTTCCTGTACTCGAACCCTCTTGCTATGAAGGCCAACATACCATTTGCCTTCTTAACCGCCTGCTGCACCTGCATGCTTACCTTCAGCGACTGGTGCACAAGAACACCCAGGTCTCTTTGCACTTCCCCTTCTCCCAATCCATTGCCATTCAAAAAATAATCTGCCTTCCTGTTTTTGCCACCAAAGTGGATAACCTTGTGGAAGCTTCTTGGCTAGCAGGCATTCACAAACAAAGTAATTGGTCGTAGGTTTAGAGGGGATTTGAGGGGAAATTTCTTCACCCAGAGGGTGGTGGGTGTCTGGAACTCACTGCCTGAAAGGGTGGTAGAGGCAGAGACCCTCATCACATTTAAAAAGTGCTTGGATATGCACTTGAGGTGTTGTAACCTACAAGGCTATGGACCAAGAGCTGGGAAGTGGGATTAGGCTGGATAGCTCTTTGTTGGCTGGCGCAGACACAATGGGCCGAATGGCCTCCTTCTGTGCTGTAAATTTCTATGATTCTATGAAAGTCATGTGATTGGCAACATACACTAAAGTGTCTTCAATGACATGTGGGTTCCATTAATTGCACTCTGAACCTAAGGTTCATTCTACTGAATGAAAGTTCACTGCTCATTCTCATTGCTTGGCTGGGTCCATAGGGAAGGATATGAATTGTAAAGTTACTCCTGCATGTTGCGTTTCCCACCACAGTCAAACAATCTGTCGACACTCACTGTGCAGGTTCATACTAAAGAATATGCATTTGGGTGAGGTACCAGATGTCTGGCAGTGCCTGTGGCTACGGTACAGATAGATGACTGTGGCACCACAACCTTGCATTAGTCACCGGTTTCAAACGTCCTTGAGGGTTCTGGCTCATGGATTTTTGGGGTCACCTTCTTTAAGAAATTGGGGATCAGTAAAAGAGTCAGCACTGTACACAGCCACATGCTAAATAGAGCATCACACCATTGACAGTGCTTTACTCATTAAAAAGCATCCGCTCATGCTTGCAGTCATCAAAACATTCATGAAAACACTTCCATAAAGCATCATCACATATTTGCTAGATGCATTTAAGAAAACATTTACTAGCTTTTTACATCTGTCAGAAACCTCCCTAAGGACTTCACAAACAATGAACTCTTTTAAGTGCAGTCATTGTTGGAGTGCAGATGGCCACCATTTTGTACACAGCAATTGCCCACAAACAGCAATAACATGCATGACTTGTTGATGTATCTTTAATGGTTGATTAAGGGAAAAATATTGACTAGTGCAACAAGGGAATTCCCTGCTGTTACAATAGCAAAATACTGCGGATGCTGGAAATCTGAAATAACAACAGAAAACGCTGGAAACACTCAGCAGGCCAGGCAGCATCTGTGGAGGGAGAAACAGAGTTAACGTTTCAGGTCTAGGACCCTTCATCAGAACTGGAAAAAGCTGGCGATGTAACAGGTATTAAGCAGGTGCAGAGAGGGCGGGGCGTGGGGTGGGTGGGAGGGGAGGAAGGAATTGAAGGAACATACTGTGCTTATGTAAGAGGCAGGAAAGATAAAATGTTGCAAATGGGAATGGCAAAATCATACAGCATGAATAATGGGGGCAGGGGTTATAGTTTGAAATTGTTGAACTCAATGTTGAGTCCAGGAGGCTGTAAAGTGCCTAATCGAAAGATGAGGTGCTGTTCCTCGAGCTTCATTGGAACAATAGTGCCATGGAATTTTAGACATGCACCTGAGCCACCAGAATAAGAACATAAGAACATAAGAAATAGGAGCAGGAGTAGGCCAATCGGCCCCTCGAGCCTGCTCCGCCATTCAATAAGATCATGGCTGATCTGATCCTAACTGCCAATCTACTATCACAGAACCATCTCCTGAATCTAACAGAATTAGACACACGAAATAGGAGCAGGATCAGGCTACACAGCCCCTGGGCCCGCTCCGCTACCCACAGGGCCATGTCCGATCCGAACCTAGACTCATGTCCAAATTCCTGCCCGCTCCCCGTAACCCTTAATTCCCTTTACTTCTAGGAAACTGTCTATTTCTGTTTTAAATTTATGTAATGATGTAGCTTCTACAGCTTTTTGGGGCAGCATATTCCATGGACCTACCACCCTCTGAGTGAAGCAGTTCCTCCTCATCTCAGTTTTGAAAGAGCAGCCCCTTATTCTAAGACTATGCCCCCTAGTTCTAGTTTAACCCATCATCGGGAACATCCTCCCCGCATCCACCCGATCCAACCCCTTCACAATCTTATATGTTTCAATAAGATCGCCTCTCATTCTTCTGAACTCCAATGAGTAGAGTCCCAATCTACTCAACCTCTCCTCATATGTCCATCCCCTCATCCCCGGGATTAACTGAGTGAACCTTCTTTGTACTGACTCGAGAGCAAGTATGTCTTTTCTTAAGTATGGACACCAAAACTGTATGCAGTATTCCAGGTGCGGTCTCACCAATACCTTGTACAACTGAAGCAATACCTCCCTATTTTTATATTCTATCCCCCTAGCAATGAAAGCCAACATTCCATTGGCCTCCTTAATCACTTGCTGCACCTGCATACTAACCTTTTGAGTTTCGTGCACCAGGACCCCCAGATCCCTTTGTACTTCAGTACTTTCCAGTTTCTTGCCATTAAGATAATAACTTGCTCTACGATTTTTCCTGCCAAAATGCATAACCTCATACTTTCCAGTATTGTATTCCATCTGCCAAATCTCTGCCCACTTAGTTTAATGTTTCACCTAAAGGAAGGTATGACTGACAATGCAGAATTCTCTTAACGCTGTACTGTAGTGTTAGAGCCATAGGGTAGAAATTCTGGTCCCAATGAGACCAGATTTGAGCTTGTAAACTATGGGCCTGTTCAACAGAGATGGCCTGGCTGAAAATTACAATGTCAGCTCATTTGAATAAATTCTTCACCGACAATGAACCAGGCATAAAGAGTATGCCGTTAGAGGAGGCAGTATTTCTGCTCATATAGCAGTCCTTAAAGGGCTGCTACTCCCATTTAAAAGGGAGCTACAAGAAAAGTTGCAGCTGGCTGTAATAGGTGATGGGAAAAGAAATGTTATCACAAAAGAGTTCAGCAAAAGCAAAAAATGAATGCAGTCATCAAAATGCAGCAAAAGTACTCCAAAAGGCACGAAAGAACTAACTCCTAGTGGATGAAATTCAACTTCAGCGGGGGACACAGCATGGGCAGTAGTGAATGGGCTGTCTGTTATATACCCACCTGACTTTCCTTTCCATTGACTTCAATGAAAAGGAATATTGAGCGGGGTGTATAACGGACAGCTGATTCGCTACCACCCATTTTGTACCAACGTTGAATTTCACCCCTACCAGTACAGCAACAGAAATGGTGCATCGCATATTTAAGTTTGGGGCCAAAATTGGGCTTTGTAGTGCCTGTTTTTTGGGTGCTATGAGGCCCCTTAAGGTTCCAAAATGGCGTCCGTGGAGTGGCGCACATTTCTGCCGTGAAATGCGCTGGATGCCATATTTGTTAAGGGGTTACCACGCGCACACCTAACGTCCGCCGGCAGCATGCAGAGCAGGCAGATCATGACGTCAATCAGCATGCAATGTTGATTTGACGCCAGCGCTGCCATTTTGGAGCTCCCGCTCCAGCCTTATCCCTCTCTGAACCTCACACAGAGCTAATTAAAGGGATTGTCAACTGCTTACAGATTAGTTGCTGGTTGATTTCTTTTGGCTGTTGCTGAAATTCTAAGAGTTTTGGGTGCTTTCGATAATTGGTTAATGTTTCAGTAGTGTACAGGGAGTGGTGCGGCAGGTGCTGAAGTACTTTATCGCTGACTTAAAGGCTTCGGCACAGAACAGTTGCTCCAAGAGATGGGTGGACTAGTAAGCCATCTTCTTGGCATTGATCATGACTGGGAGAATCCAGAGAGGCCACGCAGAGCAGGACAAGCTGCTGGAAGAGGGAGGAGGTGAAGGAGGAGAAGGGCTCTCGGCAGTAGGCCATATCCGCAGAGGATGTTTAGGGAGCAATTCTCCTGCCTAAACTTCAGCCACGACCAATGCTTGAGACATCTGCACTTCTCAAAAGAGGTCATCATTGAAACCTGCTGATTGCTGCAGCCACAACTGCAATCTCAGAGCAGGGCGAGGACTGCATTGCCAGTAGTTGTCAAGGCTCTGAACTTTTATGCATCCGGCTCCTTCCTAGCTGCTGTTGGAGATATTACATCACATTGTCCTCTTTCCCACAAGGCAAAAATAAAAGCCAACACAAAATATACATTCCAATCCAAATTGATATATGAAATCATACCATAGTGCATACAAAAATAAAATAATCACCCTTGTGCATTCCTTTAGTGATTCTTCCGTGTGCCTCTGCCTGTCCTAGTCCTCCTACTAGGTGGTTCCCCAGTGGCTACAGCATGGCTAATGGAAGGCTGCTGGCTTTCAGTGGAGAGGGCTGCAGATTGCCTTGGAGGACAACATCAAACAGCTCTGGGTCTAGAAGGCCCGGCTTCAGACTGCACCATCTCAGCCTGGGCTGCAGCAGTCTGGGCTGGTTGGCTGACAGGCAAAAGTAAGGGCCCTGGCAAAGTGGCATGGGTGGGCGCATGAATGCTGTCATCCGGAGAGAGCTGCTTGTGCTGCAATGGAAGCTGAGGCAACAGCCGTCTGATGCTGCATCATGGTTGGTTCCACAGGTGTGCTGATGGAGGTAGTCACCCGTTCCGTGGTGGAAAGGATGGGCTCCAAGCTCTGCGCAAAGCCCTGTGCCAAGTTGGTTCCAGACTCTTCCATGGTCCTTGACGCTGAGCGCAGGCTTTCCGGCAGGCTCCCCAGTGCGCCAAGCATTTGGATGTGTGTGCTCATCAGCCTTCTTCTGTAGCCTGGCCCATCAAAGTCCTCATCGGAGTCCCGTGCAGTAGAACTCGTGTGCGACCTCGCCCTCTGGCAAGCTGCCCTTTCCCCCTGCCCTGGCTGCAGCACACTTGTGCCCGGTGTCGCACCACATGCAGATCCCGCCTCTATACTATGCTCTAAATTAAGCACAGTGTCAATATCTGAGCTGGTGGCTGCGACTGTGAAATCGAGTGATGGTGTGTCTTCATCTTCACTGTCTTCTTGCTTTTCCTCCAATGCCTGGCCAGGTTGCAATTCTTGGGTATCTAAAAGGAAAAATGGACAAGGGTAGGGTAGTGGTGAGGGGAGAGGAGAAAGTAAAAATTGCATGCTTATACCATCATCAGCTTCTCAGTCAAAAGAGACTGTGGCATGAGGGAGAAGTGGGATGAGAGAAGGAGGATTAGATATGCAGATACCCTCACCTTCAATGGCTTCAGCTCAGCCAGTGGCCACGGCCTCAGAAGTGACCCTTCTGATAATGGCTGTCACCGTCTCCTCCATTGGGGTTAGAACATGTAAGTGCAACTCTCCCCCTCCGGTTAGTGCCTGCTGCCTCTGGTGATGTGCCACCTTCTCCTACAAGAGAGAGGGAAGTGTGCCAGTGAGCATCGAGCAATCTGTTTGGAATACGTAGCTGTCATGGTTGAATAGCCACTAGTGTGTGCAAGCTGTGAGATGTGGGTTTGTGGCTTGCAATAGTGCTAAGTGTGTGAGGGTGAGGTGAAGCATATGAATGTTAAATATAATTGATAGAGATTGTTGGTAGGTGAGTGATGGGGGTGTGGTGAATAAAGCAGTGACTGAGGTTAGTGAGGCAGTTGGTAGGATGTAACATTTGAAGATGCATTCACTGGCCTTGAGCACTCATGTGAGATCATTAAACTTCTTCCTGCACAGCATCTATGTTCTTGGAACTATACTCTTGGCATTGACCTCTTCCGCTATCTCTTGCCACTGCCATCTGAGCATGCGTCTGGAGGGCCTCCACCCCCACCGCGCCCCCCCCCCCCCATCGTGGATACAGGACATTGCTCCTTCTTTCCACCTCTTCAACCAAGACCTCAAGTGCAGTGTCTGAAATCCTTGGTGCTCACTCTCTCCCATGGTCAGCCATTCTTCGCTCTTTCCCAGGTCAGAATCACTTGTAATACTCCTCCCAGCACCTATTGCAGCCACAATGCTCCTCTCCTTTAAGAGGTGCAGGCTAGCTTTACATAGCGCAGGCTAGCTTTAGCCACTCACGATATTGAGCCCCCTGCTGAAGCGTGCAGCCAATGAACAGTGCGGGGAGCTGGCTGCACGCAGAAATCATTATAATGAACCGGCATCACGAAGTTGGTGTGCTGCCTGAATTCCACTCAATGTGCGCCGGTTAATCACGCATCCTGATAGCCACGCCTGTTTTCAGGGGCTAACCAATTTAACACCCTTGAACTTTCAATGGCCAGAGTGTGACTTGGCTCCATGGGCTTCTGACATTGTCAACACATTCTTGGTAGAAAGTTCAACAATTTGTCTGTTACATCTTTTGAAATAATGTACACGAGACTTGCCCTTTTAATTAGATTCTTGTATACTTTGTATGAGAGTTCCCATCACATATACAAACATACAAAATTGACCGGCAGGAGTAGACCATCTGGTCCATCAAGGTTGCCCCACACCATGATGGCAGGTGCATCATGCCTAAAAACTTCTTCCCTCCATCCCTCCCCCCACCTCCCACCCACCCCCGCAGCTGATTAATCTCTTGGGAGAGAGAGGCAAAAATTGTGTACATCTTGACAGAAAATATTGCAATAGAGATTGGGTGGGATTCAGACCAATAGCTTGCTCATTGTGCATAGAAACATAGAAAAATAGGAGCAGGAGTGGGCCATTCGGCCCTTCGAGCCTGCTTCACCATTCAATATGATCATGGCTGATCCTCTGTCTCAATACCATATTCCCACTCTCTCCCCTTACCCCTTGATGCCTTTTGTGTCTAGAAACCTATCTATCTCCTTCTTAAATATATTCAGTGACTTGGCCTCCACAGCCTTCTGTGGTAGAGAATTCCACAGGTTCACCACCCTCTGAGTGAAGACATTTCTCCTCATTTCAGTCCTAAATGTCCTACCCCGTACCCTGAGACTGTGACCCCTCATTCTAGACCCCCCAGCCAGGGGAAACATCCTTCCTGCATCCAGTCTGTCTAGCCCTGTCAGAATTTTATATGTTTCAATGAGATCCCCTCTCATTCTTCTAAACTCTGGAGAATACAGGCCTAGTCGACACAATCTCGCCTCATATGACAGTCCTGCCATCCCAGGAATCAGTCTGGTGAACCTTCGCTGCACTCCCTCTATGGCAAGTATTAATTAAGGAGGCCAAAACTGCACACAGGACTCCAGGCATGGTCTCACCAAGGCCCTGTACAACTATAGTAAGACATCCTTGCTCCTGTACTCGAATCCTCATCTGCTATCAGGAATTCTATCCTCATAGGCTCGCACAATGTTCGAAATGCTGACCACCCACTAACTATCTTGAGCACTTTCATTGCAGGCAACGGTGAACTGAGCAAACAGTTCAATTATTTATCATATTTAAAACGGAGACAATATTTAAACAATTCCGGCAGTTTAATTACTTGCATACAGCTTAAGCAATGGATTACTGCAAGGTTCCAGCCTCCAGTGAGAGTGGGAAACAATAACAGCATCAAAGCAGGTATGTATAATGCAAGTCCAATTGGAAATATCCCTGTAGTGAGTCTCTTTGCTCTCTAGGCTAACAAGGTACTGATATCTCCCATTACAGCATCGATATTGTACTGCAAATGGGAAATAAAGGTCTTTCAAAGCTGCAAACAAGGTGTAATTTTATAGTAACACTGAACATGAGGCTTTTCAAACAGAAGCTTTTAGCCACAGTTAGAGTAGTATTTTTAAGAACTATTAGAGCTCGGAGAGAGATTCTGAAAGACTCTCCTGGAAATGGTCACAGTAAATTTTCTGCAATTGTTTCCAAAAGGCTTTTCAAGAACCCAAATGTAAATGTATTTGATGCCGATCCAGGAAGAGTATTTTTGACAGCCTCATTCCCAAGTATATCAACAGTAATCAAAACAGCCAAGAAGGAGGTTAATGGGAAATCTTTCAGTATATTGGTCGGCAGCAGTCCAATCCCGAGTAATAAGATGATGTCAGAAACTGTGAGAACAAAGCTTTTGCGACATCTGCTTGCTACGTGAATTGGATTTCATTTGTTTTCACCTAATTCTCACCAATTTACAACTCCCGCTGCGCCTCTGCTCAAAGGCATTGGCCGAAAAATTGAATCGCGCTCGAATCGGGGCCTGATCCAGGTGCAGCAGCGAGCCGAAGGAGGCAACTGGCAGGCACGTTGGATGTTGGTCCGCCAGCCTCATTAGTGCAGTACCGGCGAGTTGTGGCACCTTGCCAGTCACTGGGAGGGGAAGGGAGCGGGGGTCATTGATTCTCTTGCTGGGACCCTGGTCGAGGGCAGCAGGTAAGTCTGGAGGGGAGAGGCAATTGGGACGTGGCGCGGGTGGGGATGCGAGTGGTGGCTAGCGGCAGCCCGCAGTTGTAACATGGCAGGACATTGGGTGTGTGATCCTCAGCTAATGTTACATTCAGGCTAAAGTATCGTGAAAGACCTCCCTCGATGACCCAGTGGTTAAATTCCACCCCCGCCCCCCACCTCCCCACAACCACCCCACCCCACCCCCTGACATATTGAACCATAAGGACTGGAAAGGTGAACAAAAATGAATAATCCAAAACAAAACAGGAAATGCTGGAAATACTCAGTGGGTCAGGAAGCATCTGTAGGGAGATAGTGAAGTTAACGTTAGAGACATGGGTCCTTAGCCCACTCTGATGAAGGAACCCCCACCTGAACCGTTAACTTACCTGTTCTCTTCACAGATGTTGCCTGACCTGTTGAGCATTTCCAGTATTTGCCACTTTGGTTTCAGACCAGAAAGGTAACAGGCTTGAGCCCTGCTCCGTGCTGAGTTAGAGGGAGGCATACGTGTGTGGTCATACCTTAAAGTCGTGCCATATTAAAGCCATGGCTCAATGTTAGCACCCTTGTCTCTAAGTCAGAAAGTTGTGGGTTCAAGTCCCACTCCAGAGACTTGGGCACAAAATCTGGCTTGACAAAATCTAGTGCAGTACTGAAGGAGTGTTGCACTGTTGGCGGTGCTGTCTTTCGGATGAAACATTAAACCAAGTCTGCCATCTCATCTGGATATAAAAGATCCCATGGCACTATTTCGAAGAAGAGCAGGGAGTTCTCCCTGGTGTTCTGGCCAACATATATCCCTCAACCAACATAACCAAAACAGATTATCTGGTCATTGTCAAATTGCAGATTGTGGGACCTTGCTGTGTGCAGATTGGCTGCCGTTTCCCACATTACAACAGTGGCTACACTCCATATATGTAAAGTGCTTTGGAGCACCCTGAGGTTGTGAAAGGTGCTATATAAACACAAAGGGCAGGATTTTCATTGGGCCGTGGCGGCAGGATTGGAGGCATGTGGGGGGTTAAAATCCCGAAATCGGGGGAAGCACGAACCCATCCCGCCCCCAACCCGCCTCCATGCCAGTTTCAAAGGAGGCGAGTACCCGACCTGCACTGGGATCCACATCCCCGAGGCGGGAAGGGGATTAGTGCCAATTAACTGCCTGTTAACAGGTAGTTAACAGGCAGTTTTTAGCCTAATCCCTATTTTCATTCTTGAAGTGTGGGATTCCTGACGGCTCCAAACCATGCCAAGTTAGCAAGGTGGGCCGTCGGGCTGAAGGGCTTGGAGGGGTCGAGATGTCCGGTGTTCAGGTGAGTGATGGGTGCATGATGTGCAGAGATAAGTGTGTTTGGTGTGCTTAAAGTGTTTAAAGGAGTTTTACTTACCGTTACAGCCTTCCTTCCTTCAGGTCTCGGGAGTCTCTCATCTCACCGGCACAGAAAGCAGAATGGCCACGATCTGTCAAAAATTGCAGCATTCAGCTTTCTGTTCCGGAGAGATCTCTAAATCATCCTGAGAGGAAGGAATTAACTTAGGGTACAGATTGTCAGTGTTTGACAGCTTCAAACAGCTGTCAAACGCTGATATTTCATCTGTCAAAAGGTCTTGACAGATGAAATTTCAATCTGTGACGTCACCTGTTGCCGGGTGGCCCTTAATTGGCCTGCTAAGCCTGCTCGGCGGGCTCAACAAGGTCAATCAAGTCAAAATCGCGTGGGTTGGCTACAACTCGATGGAGGCAGGACTACAACCCCGAAAGTTGTAGTCCCGCCTCCTACCCACCTCCTCAATGAAAATCCAGCCCAAAGGCCAAGATTTCCCTTACCTCGGTGGGTCTGGTGCGGCCGAGGTTGGTGGTCCCGCTGCTGGCTCCATCTCGCTCTGGGAAATGAATTTCTGTTGATAGAGCTTGTTAAGCCCGCCCAGTGCATTTCCCGGTCCAATTAGAGAAAGCGGGCCTGATCACGTCATTTGATGACGCGTCATCAGTCGGTTTCTTTAAAGGGATCATGGACAAATTTCTTTTGACATTTGTGCTGTCAGTGTTCTATAGCATTGAGGTGCTGCAAACACTGACAATCACTGCACAGAAGTGCAGGGCTGCACCCAGGCTCTCCCATGACTCGATCCATATACTTATGGAGGGAGTCAGAGCATGCAGGGTGGGGTGGTGCCAACCCGGAGCATCATGTGGCAGCCAGGGCGTGCAGCATCAAGTGAAATAAGTCTGGCCATGGCGAGACCACCCCTGGCCTCCCGGGCAGCAATGTGTTTGGGTGCTGATGCCCTCTGTCCTGTGCAGCATCAGGTGATTGCGAAGAAGGTTGGTGTTGTTGTTGGTGCTGCTGGTCATAGAGTCATAGAGTCATAGAGTTTTACAGCACAGAAAGAGGCCCTTCGGCCCATCGTGTCTGCGCCGCCCATCCTTCCCTGTCCAGTCTAATCCCATTTTCCAGCATTTGGTCCATAGCCTTGTATGCAATGGCATTTCAAGTGCTCATCCAAATGCTTCTTGAATGTTGTGAGGGTTCCTGCCTCCACCACCCTTTCAGGCATTGAGTTCCACATTCCAACCACCCTCTGGGTGAAAAAGTTCCTCCTCAAATCCCCTCTAAATCTCCTGCCCCTTACCCTGAATCTATGCCCCCTTGTTATTGACCACCCCACTAAGGGGAAAAGTTCCTCTTTATCTACCCTATCTATGCCCCTCATTATTTTGTACACCTCAATCAGGTCCCCCCTCAGCCTTCTCTGCTCCAAGGAAAACAACTCCAGCCTGTCCAGCCTCTCTTCATAGCTGAGGCGCTCCATCCCAGGTAACATCCTGGTGAATCTTCTCTGCACCCTCTCCAAAGCAATCACATCCTTCCTATAGTGAGGCGACCAGAACTGCACACAGTATTCCAGCTGTGGCCTCACCAGCGTTTTGTACAGCTCCATCATAACCTCCCTGCTCTTATATTCTATGCCTCGGCTAATGAAGGCAAGTATCCCATATGCCTTTTTAACCACCTTATCTACCTGCTCCGCTGCCTTCAGGGATCTATGTACATGTACACCAAGGTCCCTCTGACCCTCTGTACTTCCTAGGGTCCTACCACTCATTGTGTATTCCCTTGCCTTATTTGTCCGTCCAAAATGCATCACCTCGCACTTTTCAGGGTTAAATTCCATTTGCCACTTTTCCGCCCATCTGACCAACCCGTTTATATCGTCCTGTAGCCGGAGGCTTTCCTCCTCGCAATTTACCACCCCACCAATTTTCGTGTACCTGATGCTGCTGGTATTGGGGCTGATCGTGGTCAGATTCTGAGGACCAAGGTGAAACAGTATAAAGGACACCCATGTTGATGGAATAGCTGGCAGGTGAAGTAGAGATGATAGAAGCATTCTGTGAATGGTGAAAGAGTTTTCCAATGAGGTGATACTGGATGTAGAGTGGAAAGTGGGAAGCCTGCAGAATCTGTGCTGGAAATGGACTGAGAAAAAGCTTGTGGCTGCGGAAAGTAATGATCTGTCAGGTAGGAGCTTTTACTGTACAGGTGAAGCTGTCAAGTAATCAGCTGGAGCAATGGCCACTGAACTTCCGCCTCAGGTTGACAGCCGTGGTCCCCAAACAGCGTGGTTCCCGTGGGCGAGCAGTTAAATTCAAAAGGTAAGTTATAAAAGCCTGTTAATCATCTGTCAACTAGATGCTAATGAGTTTAATTGGATTGCCTGCTCAGCGCTGACAGACCCGACATTGGGAAAGGCATGTTGTGGTGGGTTGACAGCAGGTTCCCGACCCACTGTCAAAAATAAACATTTTCCCACTTGACCCACCACCGATCCCACCCGCTGCCATCCCGGAAAATCTCGGCCAAAGTTTTTTTTGAAAGGTAAAATTAAAATTGAACAAAGTCTTCCAAATCGTCATGCAAACCCACAGATATATAATATTTAATGGACTGTCAGTTTCAGTAAGATTTCTGCTACAAGTTGTATATTCTGGGCCATACACTAGACTTTTTCCTGGCTGCAAGCTCTCCTTTACAGGAGATGATGTGTTGTGGGCTGTCGGTGTCTCACAACAAAGCAGCTTCAAGTCCTTTGACTGAAACACCAAATAGAATCAACGATAAATTGTCTGCAAAGACCACAAACACAGAAAAGCTCTATAATGGTATCTGAATTTGATGCCACTTCGATTTACAGAGAGAGGTCTGGGTTTTTGAGTCAGTCAAAACGCTCGTCATAAATTATCCTCATCAAACCTTTCATGCCTTTTTTTTAATCTAAGTTAAAGAATAATGGCAGCCCATAATACTAGACATTTTCTGGATCCATTTTATGTAGCTGCTGTCTTTTTTGCAATATTTATAGTGAAATATATTGCACTCTACACTTCTGATCTTTTTTTAAAGGGCCACTGTTCTCGCTTTAAAAGAAAAAAGTGTCACTACTCTCACTATGATGTCAGGCATTAGTGGTCTGTTGTTTTTAGGTAGTTAATGCACATGTTTTCCAAACAAAATTAACATGGAAAGATTCCTCGGGCACTATGGTAATGAAATCATAAACCTCTTTTATGAAAATCAGGGTTATGCTTTTATACCTTGCAGCTCATGGAGAAAAATCTTTCTCCACTGAAAATCTAAACAAAATACACAACAAAAAAATGGAGAGAAAGCAGTGAAAGACTTGTAGAAATATAGGGGGGGTGGTACTGGGGTTATTGTCTCTGGCCAGTCAGAAGTATCTGAGCTGCTCCAGAGCCCCGTGCGGTTTCGAATCGCTCCCCTTTTCTGGTTCTGACTGCCGGACTTATTTCAGTAGCGATGTAGACAAAATGAGACTCATGGTTGGGTGCAAAGAAGACCAGTATTTATTGAAAATAAGAAGAAATAAATTGAAAATATTGAATACAACACACCTTTGCTTAATACAGCGCACCTTTGCTTAATACAGCACACCTTTGCTTAATATAGGACAGCCTTGCTTAATCCAGCACATCTTTGCTTAATACAGCACACTTTTGCTTAATACAGCACACTTTTGCTTAATACAGCACACCTTTGCTTAATACAGCACACCTTTGCTTAATAGGGGAGGAGAAATGGACACATCGAGGGAAAATTGACAATATTACAATTTAACAAAATCCCCCTTTAATTCCCACCCCTAATACCTATCTAGGTTGCCTTGTAAAGGGCCAGAAAGTTTTATGCTCACCAGTAAACACCTGCTCCACGCCCCTGCAGTCTGTCTTTTGGCTTCTTCACCGCCCTGAAGTAGAGATACCCCAGTAATTCAAAAGTAACTGCTGGTATTCCACTTCTTGGGCGGGCTGCTGAGCTGTTCCTCTGTAGGCAGGGCACAGAGGTGAGGCGGCAGAGAGAGAGAGAGAATGGTTTCCCGAGAGGCTATCTTTATACCCCATTGGGAGCCGTTGTCTTTGCGCCCAAATCTGGATGTATCTGGGCTATACAAAAGGGATCGATCTGTCCCCATTGGCTTTAATGGGTTTGAATGTATTACCCATTCATTTTAACTGGTTTGTGCTTAATACAAAATGTCTCAGGCATCCTTAAGTGTTCAGTCAACAGCACTCAAGTGGTTTGTAAACAAACCATTGTCCTGCGGTCGCAGTCCAACCGCAATTGATTGACAGCTTTAAGTATTTAAGCCTTTGAGTCAATATGTAGAGAGTTCTGTAAACAAACATCCTTTGTCCTGTGGGTGAAACTTCCTAAACTGCAGTTAATTGAGTTTCAAGTACTTCAACATTCGTGCAGGCTGGTGTTTTTTCAAATCCTTTGTCAGCCCGTGATTGAAGGTATACAGCCAGGCTGTCTTTTGTCTTCTGCCATGAGGTCTGACAGCCATTTTGATGCCCTGGGTTTTTAAGGTATATTCCACCCAGGTTTTCTTTAATCAAAAATAATCTTCAGGGGCTGTAAAAATCCTCCGAAATTTTTGCGAACCTTACAGACTGAAGAATGCAGTTAGAAATAAAGAACTGTCATGTCTTCAGCTTAGAAACATAGAAGATAGGGGCAGGAGTAGGCCAGTCAGCCCCTCGAGCCTGCTCCGCCATTTAATGAGATCATGGCTGATCATCCAATTTCAGTACCCTGTCCCTGCTTTCTCCCCATATCCCTTGATCCCTTTAATCTTAAGGAATATATCTAACTCCTTCTTGAATATATTTAATAAGTTGGCCTCTACTGCCTTCTGTGGTAGAGAATTCCACAGGTTCACCACCTCCTCATCTCAGTCGTAAATGGCTTATCCCTTATCCTTTGACTGTGACCCCTGGTTCTGGACTCCCCCGCCATCGGGAACATCCTTCCTGCATCTAGTCTGTCTAGTCTTGTTAGAATTTTATAAGTTTCAATGAGATCCACTCTCATTCTTCTAAACTCTAGCAAATATAAGCCTAATCAACTCAATCTCTCCTCATACGTCATTCCCGCCATCCCAGGTATCAGTCTGGTGAATCTTCACTGCACTCCCTCCATGGCAAGAACATCCTTCCTCTGATAAGGCGACCAAAACTGCACACAATACTCAAGGTGTGGTCTCACCAAGGCCCTGTACAACTGCAGCAAGACATCCTTGCTCCTGTACTCGAATCCTCTCTCTATGAAGACCAACATACCATTTGCCTTCTTAACCGCCTGTTGCACCTACATGCTTACCTTCAGCGATTGGTGCACAAGGACACCCAGGTCTCATTGCGTTTCACCTTTTCCCAATCTATTGCCATTCAGATAATAATCTGTCTTCCTGTTTTTGCCACCAAAGTGGATAACCTCGCATTTATCCACATTATACTGCATCTGCCATGCATCTGCCCAATTACCCAACCTGTTCAAATCATACTGGAGTTTCTCTGCATCCTCCTCACTGCACACACGCCCACCCAGCTTTGTGGTGTCTGCAAACTTGGAGATATTACATCTAGTTCCCTCGTCTAGATCATTAATATATATTGTGAATAGCTGGGGTCCTAGCACCGATCCCTGAGGTACCCCAATAGTCACTGCCTGCCACTCGGAAAAAGACCCGTTTATTCCAACTCTTTGCTTCCTGTCTGCCAACCAGTTCTCTATCCAAGTCAGTACCTTACCCCCAATCCCATGTGCATTAACTGTGTATGCCAATCTCTTATGCGGGACCTTATCGAAAGCCTTCTGAAAGTCCAAACACACCACATCCACTGGTTCTCCCTTATCTATTCTACCAGTTATATCCTCAAAAATTTCCAGCAGATTAGTCAAGCATGATTTACCTTTGTAAATCCATGTTGACTTTTTCCGATCCTGTCATTGTTTTCCAAGTGCTCTGCTATTACATCTTTTATAATGGACTCTAGCATTTTCCCCACTACCGATGTCTATAATTCCCTGTTTTCTCTCTACCACCTTTTTTAAATAGTGGGGTTACATTAGCTACCCTCCAATCCATAGGAACTATTCCAGAGTCTATAGAATTTTGGAAGATGACCAGAAATGATTCTACTATTTCTAGGGCCACTTCCTTAAGTACCCTAGGATGTAAATTATCAGGCCCTGGGGATTTATCAGCCTTCAATGCCGTCAATTTCCCTAACAGCATTTCCCTACAAATACTGATTTCATTCAGTTCCTCCCTCTCATTACACCCTATGTTCCCTGACATCTCTGGGAGGTTATTTGTGTCCTCCTTTGTGAAGACAGAACCAAAGTGACATAAGAAAACTACTAGGCACTTAGTCTAAGCGTTAAACAAAGCTTTAATCAACTGTTTTACAACATGGAGGTCTAGTTGTGACCTTCACTAGTTCCTGTTAAGAATGACCTGCGCAAGCTGGGCCCATGCCCGAGTATTTATACTCTCCCTGGACAGCGCCACCCGCAGGCCGCTCAGTATGATTTCATAAGTCTTTCTTTCATGAATGACTGATTCATGTCACAAAGTATGCATTTAATTGGTCTGCCATTTCTTTGCTCCCCATTATAAATTCCCCTGATTCTGACTGCAAGGGACCTACGCTTGACTTCACCAATCTTTTTCTCTTCACAGATCTATAGAAGCTTTTACAGTCAGTTTTTTTGTACCCTGCAAGATTACTCTCATACTCTATTTTCCCCTCCTTTGCTGAATCCTAAACTGCTCCCAATCCTCAGGCTTGTTGCTTTTTCTGGCCAATTTATATGTCCTCTCCTTGGATCTTATGCTATCCCTAATTTCCCTTGTTACCCACGGTTGAGTCACCTTTTTGATTTATTTTTATGCCAAACAAGGATGAAGAATTTCTATAGTTCATCCATGCGATCTTTAAATGTTTGCCAATGCCTATCCACCATCAACCCATTAATAACATTCCCCAATCCATCCTACCCAACTCGTGCCTCATATCATCGTAGTTTCCTTTATTTAAATTCAGGGCCCTAGTCTCTGAGTCAAATACTTCACTCTACAACTTATTGAAGAATTCTATCATATTATGATCGCTCTGCTCCAAGGGGCCTCGTACAACAAGATTGCTAATTAATCCTTTCTCATTACATAATACCCAGTCTAAGATGGCCTGATCTCTAATTGGTTCCTCAAAATATTGGTTCAGGAAACCATCCAATATACACTCCAGGAATTCCTCCTCCACAGTATTGTTACTAATTTGGTTAGCCCAATCTATATGTAGATTAAAGTCACCCATGATAACTGCTGTGCCCTTATTGCACGCATCTCTAATTTCCTGTTTAATGCCATCCCCAACCTCAGCATTACTGTTTGGAGGTCTGTATAAAACTCCCACTAACGTTTTCTGCCCCTTGGTATTTCTCAGCTCTACCCATACAGATTCCACATCATCAGAGCTAATATCCTTCCTTACTATTGTATTAATCTCCTCTTTAACCAGCAATGCTGCCCCACCTCCTTTTCCCAGCCTTGGTCACCCTGGAGCCATGTCTCCGTAATTCCAATTACATCATATCCGTTTATATCTATTTGCGCAGCTAATTCATCCACTTTATTACGAATGCTCCTCGCATTAAGACACAAAGCCTTCAGGCTTGTTTTTTTAGCACTCTTCGTCCTTTTAGAATTATTATTTACTGCGGCCCTGTTTGATTTACACCCTTGATTTCTCTGCCTTCCACTTTTGCTTTTCTCCTTCCTGTCTTTTGTTTCTATTCTTGCTTCCCTTTCCTCTGTCTCCCTGCACACATTCCCAACCCACTGCTATTTTAGTTTAAACCCGCCCCAACAGCACTAGCAAACACTCCCCCCAAGGACATCAGTCCTGGTCCCGCCCAGGTGCAAACCATCCAGTTTGTACTGGTCCCACCTCCCCCAGAACTGGTTCCAATGTCCCAGGAAATTGAATCCCTCCCCCTTGCACCATTCCTCTAGCCACGTATTCATCTGAAATATCCTTCTATTTCTACTCTGACTAGCACGTGGCACTAATAGCAATCCTGAGATTACTACCTTTGAGGTCCTATTTTTAATTTACCTCCTATCTCCCTATATTCAGCTTTTAGGATCTCATCCCGTTTGGTACCTATATGCACCACGACAACTGGTTGTTCACCCTCCCCTGGAAGGGGTGGTGTGTGTGGTCAGCTTTGCCTCTGACTCCTGAGTGGTTCGAATCGCTTCCACTCCCTAGGTTCTAGACTTTGGACTTATTTGGGGGTTGTAATGAAATTGCAACAGACAACTGAGTTGGTGAAAAGAACTTGGATTTTTATTTGAGACAGGAAAATATACACAACACAATAATCTTATCACTCTATATATGAATATACGAGGGAGAATGACAATAGACAAAATACTTCACCCCTCCCAATCCCACTACACTAACTAGGTTGGATTCCAGAGGACCAGGGAAATGCTCACCAAACGACTTTCTTGACAGTTGTAGAGGTTCGCAATTTTGGGGTTCTCTTTAGGTGTGGTGGTTGGGGCCTGCCGTACTCCGGACATGGTAGAAGACTTCACCTGCGTCGGTTTTTCAGTCTTCGCGTGTCCGCTGATGCGGTCGGGTGCGTATTGGGTCTATCGGGCAAGTACCCAATTTCCTTTGGTTAGGTATATGGTTTAGAGTCTTTTTCATAAAATCTTACCTAGGGGTAAGTCAGGATAGCTTGTAGAGTGGAAACAAACTTGCGAATCTTCGGTTTCTTCCAGGTTGGTTTCTTGTTGGTCGCGGTGGCCCAATATTACCGAGTTGTTGGTAATATTGTTAGTTGTTGGTTTCTTGGGGCCCTTGGTTGCCGCGATTCCTTTCCATCCTCCTTCTGTCGTCCTTCCGCCAACTGATTGTCCCGAGGCTGATGTCTTTCGAATGAGCTGTGCCTCTGTCTGTATGAACTGTACCTTCAACTTCACTCCTTGCCCGAATAACCATCTGTGTGTAAAAGCAGGCCTCAATTATACCGTTTGAGGCCTTGCGTATCTGCCCGCCAAATCTTCTCTGGCCCATTGTTAATTTTGGTGGGCTCGTTAACTTTAATAGTTTTAAATTCTTTAATGGGTTCCTGGCTGGTCCCATTTACTTTTAATTGACTTAAGTTGGTGTAAACTAGTTTCGGGACAGTTCGTCGAAACTTAAATTAGCATTTAATGGCTGTTTAAACTCTTGTCCGATGAGTGAGTTTTGTCTTCTCCTGCTGGGGTCAGGGTCCCTTTTGTTGATCAGTGGCATGTACTGCATTATGCATATTCTTGATGGCTCTGTAATTTAGGCGGGAACTGTCCTTCCGTAGGCCTATTGTCATTTATGTGGAATGACTGAAACGGTCCAGAACATTCCCAGACAGTTTGGCCTATGCCAATACTCAAACTGTTTGTTTTACAGAGGCTTATCCCAACCCCTTTGTCACAGCCTTCCACAGGCCTGGACATGTCCTTTTTAAAATGACAAAATCCTGGGGTTTTAACTTTAAGCCCCTTTTCGGCCCAATATTCTTTATAACAGTCCAAAATCTCTTCTTTTCTTGGTTTGAGGGGATCTGTAGAATTTTGCGAACCTTACACCCCTCCAGAATGCCCTGCAGCCACCCCGAGACATCCTTGACCCTTGCACCAGGGAGGCAACATGCCATCCTGGAGTCTCGTTTGCGGCTGCAGAAACACCATCTATTCCCCTTACAATAGAATCCCCTATCACTATAGCTCTCCCAGTCTTTTTCCTCCCGTCCTGTGCAGCAGAACCACCCATGGTGCCAGGAAGTTGGCTGCTGCTGCCTTCCCCCGATAAGCCATCTCCCTCAACAATATCCAAAGTGGCATATCTGTTTGAGAGGGGGATGGCCACAGGGGACACCTGCACTACCTGCCTGTGCCTACTACTCTGCCTGGTGGTCACCCATTCCCTTCCTTCCTGTGCAGCTTTTACCTGTGGTGTGACCAACTCTCTAAACGTGCTATCCACGATGTCCTCAGCATCGCGAATGCTCCAGTATGTATCCATTCGCAGCTCCAGTGCTGCAATGCGGTCTGTCAGTAGCTGCAGCTGGATACACTTCCCGCACACATGGTCGTCAGGGACACAGGAGGACACAGCATATCCCAAAGCCATTGAATTATGCTTGAAGTGTAGTCGCTAGTGTTATACAGGTAAATGGGGCAGCCAATCTCCATACAGCAAGGTCCTACAACAATCAATGAGGTAACAACAACAACCTGTATTTATATAGTGCCTTTAACGTAGTAAAACATCCCAGGGCACTACACAGGAGCGTTATCAAACAGCATTTCACTCCGAGCCAAATAAGGAAATATTAGGGCAGATGACCAAAAGCTTGGCCAAAGAGATAGGTTTTAAGGAGCGTCTTAAAACAGGAAGGAGAGGTAGAGAGACGGAGAGGTTTAGGGAGGGAATTCCAAAACTTAGGCCCTAGGCAGCTGAAGGCACGGCCGCCAATGGTAGAGCGATGAAAATCGGGGATGTTCAAGAAGCCAGAATTGGAGGAGCGCAGATATCTTGGAGGGTTGTAGGGCTGGAGGAGATTACAGAAATTATGAGGAGCGAGGCCATGGAGGGATTTGAAAACAGGAATGGGAATTTTAAAATCGAGGCGGTGCTTAACTGGGAACCAATGTAGGTCAGCGAGCACATGGTGAACGGGACTTGGTGCGAGTTAGGACACGGGCAGCAGAGTTTTGGATGACCTCAAGTTTCCGGAGGGTAGAACGTGGGAGGCCAGCCAGGAGTGCATTGTAATAGTCCAACAGTTCATCAGGGAGAAATTCGGTATTGCCCCGTTTGGGGCGCAATTATTGGCCGGGCACAAAGTTTAGCGCCTGGCGCTAATTATCGCCTCTGACAGCAAACTTGGCTTCTATCACCCCTGGAGGTGATTGGAGCACTAAATCAGGCGCTACACACCTTTCTTAAGGTGCTAACGCCGAGGAGCGAGGAGCTAACTCAGAGCGCTGGCGAAGATCATGTGATTTCAGTCAGCAATGGAACACAGACACACTGGCGCCAGCCAGTTCTTAAAGGGGAGGGTTGATCTTGCTCTCCATCCACACCCTACTCATTGCAGCCTTGAAACTCGGCCTGGAGAGACCTGTACATCAATTCTGCTGGAGAGAACAATGGAGAGGCCCAGGGAAAGAGCTCAGAGTGCAGCCCCCACGGTCTCTTCTAAATCGATGCAAGGAAGGACAAATCAAAATGAACCTGTAAGGTGCTGCTCAGTACCCCAAACTCCTTCACACAGCGTTGAGTCTATCCAGAAGTCTCTCTCTCTCAGAATGCGTGGTGCAAAAATGTCACTGACAAAAAAAGTCAGGAAGCGATCGCCTTTAAATAGCGTTCCCCCAGTCCCTTCCCGACTGCAAAACATTCCCTTCAACCTGTCATCGCTAGCGGCAGGTGGTAAGGCAGGGTGCGCCACTCAATGTCCGGTCCGGGGCGCTACCGGGGCGTTGCACGCTCGGCTGACCTCACGATGTACGGGCGCAGGAGATCGTGGCGGTAGTGTTTAGCGCCGCCGCAAAATGTCTGGTCAATTTCGTGAGCGCCGCAAACATCGCCACGCCCGGACGCTAGTTGCTTTGCGTCCCATTAACGCCCTCTTAGGGTGATAACGGGCGGCGCAAAGCAACCAAATTTTTCCCCCTATGTGTTTTAGTGGTTAAGGTGCAGTTATACTGCTGTTCCTTCTTTGATGCGCAGCTGAAAATGCTTCATAATAAGGCAAAAGAAGCAGTATAATTATGGAGTAGGTCCCAGTTTGATTCTAGACTAGTCTACAGCAAAGGACAATAAAACTCCAAGAGAGGCAGCCTCACACGCTTGGACCTGGCTCTGCAGATAACATAACTCCAGTCCAATGTAATGCCAGGTTTAAAAAGTACTCAGGCCCTACATGGGGCCATAATAAACTAATTCCAAGGTTGTTTCAATGTTCAGAATTTATTGCAATATAACTCGGGTCATGGAGTCATAGGGCTGGATTTTCATTGAGGAGGCGGGACTACAACTTTTGGGGTTGTAGTCCCGCCTCCATCGAGTTCTAGCCAACCCACGCAATTTTGACTTGATTGACCTTGTTGAGCCCGCCCAACGGGCTCAGCAGGCCAATTAAGGGCCACCCGGCAACAGGTGACGTCACAGATTGACATTTCATCTGTCAAGACCTTTTGACAGAAGAAATATCAGCGTTTCACAGCTGTTTGAAGCTGTCAATCACTGACAATCTGTACTCCAACTTAATTCCTTCCTCTCAGGATGATTTAGAGATCTCCCCAGAACAGAAAGCTGAATGCTGCAATTTTTGACAGATTGCGGCCATTCTGCTTTCTGTGCCGGTGAGATGAGGGACTCACGAAACCTGAAGGAAGGAAAGCTGTAAAGGTAAGTAAAACTTCTTTAAACACTTTACACACACCAAACACACTTACCTCTGCACTCATGTACCCATCACTCACCTGAACACCGGACATCTTGACCCCTCCAAGCCCTTCAGTCCAACGGCCCGCCTCGCTAACTTGGCGTGGTTTGAAGCCGTCAGGACTCCCATACTTCAGCATTAAAAATAGGGATTAGGCTAAAAACTGCCTGTTAACTAACTGTTAACAGGCAGTTAATTGGCATTAATCCCCTTCCCGCCTCGGGGAGGTGGGTCCCAGTGCAGGTCGGGTACCCGCCTCCTTTGAAACTGGCATGGAGGCGGGTTGGGGGCGGGATGGGTTTGTGCCCCCTGATTTCGGGATTTAACCCCCCATACACCTCCAATCCCGCCTCCAAGGTCCAATGAAAATCCTGCCCAGAGTCATAGACTTATACAGCACAGAAAGATGCCCTTCGGCCCATCATGTCACACCGGCCATCAAGCCCTGTCTATTCTAATCCTATTTTCCAGCACTTGGTCCATAGCCTTGTATGCTATGGCATTTCAAGTGCTCATCTGAATGCTTCTTGAATGTTGTGAGGGTTCCTGCCTCTACCATCCTTTCAGGCAGTGAGTTCCAGATTCCAACCACCCTCTGGGTGAAAAAGTTTTTCCTCAAATCCCCTCTAAACCTCCTGTCCCTTACCTTGAAACTATGCCCCCTGGTTATTGACCCCTCTACTAAGGGGAAAAGTTCCTTTCTATCTACCCTATCTATGTCCCTCATAATTTTGTACACCTCAATCAGGTCCCCCCTCAGCCTTCTCTGCTCTAAGGAAAACAACCTCAGCCTGTCCAGCCTCTCTTCATAGCTGAAGCACTCCAGCCCAGGTAGCATCCTGGTGAATCTCCTATGCACCCTCTCCAATGCAATCACATCCCTCCTATAGTGAGGCGACCAGAACTGCACACAGTATTCCAGCTGTGGCCTAACTAGCGTTTTGTACAGCTCCATCATAACCTCCCTACTCTTATATTCCATGCCTCGGCTAATGAAGGCAAGTAACCCATTGATGTGCCTCAATAATTCCGAGACTCGAAGGTAGCAGAACAAAACAAGGCTTTTATTAACTTAGAACGAAACACGTAAGCGAGAGAGATGTCGTCCTTCTGGAGATTGGGGCTAGACTGAAGCTAGCTTACAAACGGGGCCAGGTATGGGCGGAGCCCTACACACAGCACATTCCAGCACATTCCAGTATACAATACAGCACATTCCAGCACACAATACAATGAGGTCTGGGGGAAGGGAAATGACACTGAAACCGATCTCACTCACAGGCAGTGATGAATGGAAATATTTCATCACATTCACCCCTTCTATAGATTTAGTCTGTTCGGGGGTTTGATAGTCCTCTGCGACCGACGTGGCTGTTGCGGTGCCGTGGGTGTCGGCTGGGTGTCCCCGGTAGCCTCCTGGGTCTCTGCCGGGGGTGCCGCCAGGGTTGTTGAAGGGGTAGTTGGTGGGGGTGCCGTTGGTCGGTGTTCTTCCGGGGGTGATGAAAGAGTAGTGGGTGGGTAAGAGTTGCTGTGATCATCGTTGCCGCTATTGCCGTGGTTGTTGTCGATGCCGGCTGGGGCGACGTCTTTTATGGACACGGTGTCCTCCCTCCCGTCGGCGTGCCGGACATATGCGTATTGGGGGTTGGCATGGAGTAGGTGTACTGGCTCCACGAGAGGGTCCGTCTTGTGGCCCCTCACATGCCTTCGCACGAGTACCGGACCTGGGGTGGAGAGCCATGACGGCATGGATACGCCTGAGGTGGATTTCCGGGGAAAGACAAACATTCGTTCATGAGGCGTGGTATTAGTGGCCGTACACAATAGCGACCGTATCGAATGGAGCACATCCGAGAGGACTTCCTGCCAGCGGGAGATAGGGAGGCCCTTGGTCCTTAGAGCTAGAGTGACTGCTTTCCATACTGTCCCGTTCTCCCGCTCCACTTGGCCGTTACCCCGGGGGTTGTAGCTGGTGGTACGGCTTGTGGCAATCCCCCTGGACAGCATGTACTGGCGTAGCTCTTCACTCATGAAGGACGCCCCCCTATCCGTATGGATGTAGCTCGGCATACCGAACAGGCAGAACAGGCTGTTGAGGCATTTAATGACCGTGGCGCTGGTCATGTCTGGGCAGGGGAAGGCGAATGGGAACCGGGAGTATTCGTCCACAATGTTCAGGAAGTAAACATTGCGGTCGACGGACGGGAGGGGGCCCTTGAAATCTAAGCTGAGCCGCTCAAAGGGCCGTGTAGCTTTGATTAAGTGGGCTCTATCTGGGCGGTAGAACCGAGGCTTGCACTCAGCGCAAGTGCGGCAGTTCCTGGTCAGGGACAGAACTTCCTCAATCGAGTAGGGTAAGTTACGGGACTTTATGAAGTGGAACAGCCGCGTGACCCCTGGGTGGCAGAGGTCGTTGTGGAGGGTCTGTAGCCGATCCCCGGTGGCGCTGGCACACATCCCTCGTGAGAGGGCGTCAGGGGATTCGTTAAGGGCCCCTGGCCAGTAAATGATGTCGCACTCGAAGGTGGAGAGCTCGATCCGCCACCTAAGAATCTTATCATTTTTAATCTTCCCCCTCTGTTTATTATTGAACATAAATGCTACCGACCGCTGGTCGGTAAGTAGGGTGAAGCGTTTGCCGGCTAGGTAGTGGCGCCAGTGGCGCACTGCCTCCACGATGGCTTGGGCCTCCTTTTCCACGGAGGAGTGTCTGATCTCGGGCCCTTGGAGGGTCCTCGAGAAGAAAGCTACGGGCCGCCCCGCCTGGTTGAGGGTGGCCGCCAAGGCGAAGTCAGACGCATCACTTTCCACTTGAAATGGAGTGTTCTCGTCCACTGCCTGTAGCGTGGCCCGCTCAATATCCTGCTTAATGCTTTTGAAGGCGGCGTGGGCCTCAGCAGAGAGCGGGAAAGAGGATGCTTTCAAGAGGGGGCGTGCTTTGTCGGAGTAGTTGGGGACCCATTGGGAATAATAAGAAAATAACCCCAGGCATCTTTTCAGGGCTTTGGGAGTGTTGGGCAGGGGCAGCTCCCGTAGGGGGCGCAATCGGTCGGGGTCTGGTCCGATTTCCTCATTCTCCACCATGCTGCCTAGTATGCAGAGGCGCGTGGTGTTGTAAACGCACTTGTCCTCGTTGTAGGTGAGGTTGAGTTTTTGTGCGGTTTTCAGGAACCTCTCGAGGTTCGAGTCGTGATCCTGCTGGTTGTGACCGCAGATGGTGACGTTGTCGAGGTAGGGGAAGGTTGCCTGCAAGTGGTGGTCATCGACCATGCGGTCCATCTCCCTCTGGAAGACCGAGACCCCATTCGTCACCCCAAAGGGGACTCTGAGGAATTGGTAGAGGCGTCCGTTCGCCTCGAAGGCGGTGTACGGGCGGTCCTCTGGTCTGATAGGGAGCTGGTGGTACGCTGACTTGAGGTCGATGGTGGAGAACACCCGGTATTGGGCGATTTGGTTCACCATTTCTGATATGCGGGGTAGCGGGTAGGCGTCTAGTAGGGTGTACCTGTTGATCGTTTGACTATAGTCGATCACCATCCGTTTCTTCTCGCTACCCCTTACCACTACCACTTGGGCGCGCCACGGGCTGTTGCTGCGTTCAATAATGCGCTCTTTCAGGAGCCTGTCTACCTCGGTCGCGATAAACCGCCTGTCCTCCCAGCTGTACCTCCTGCTTTTGGTCGCTATTGGCCGGCAGTTAGGGGTAAGGTTCGCGAATAGCGAAGGCGGCTTTACCTTCAGGGTAGCCAGACCGCACACTGTGAGGGGCGGCTGGGACCCACCGTACTTGAGCGTGATGCTTTGGTGGTTGCACTGGAAATCCAGGCCCAAGATCACGCTCGCACATAGGTTCTTCATGATTAATACTTTAAAATTATCATATACAGTTCCGTTAACGCACAATTGTACCGTGCAGTAACCCAGAATGGTCGATGTCTGGGTTTTGTCAGCCATAGAGATGGTACCCTGAGTAGGGACCACCTTTAGGGAGAGTTGTTGTGCCAGTTCTGGGTGGATAAAGCTCTCCATGCTTCCACTGTCAATTAAGCATTTAACCCGGCACCCGTTTACCTCGATGTCCACCATTGATCTGGATAGCGGGTGCGGCCTGGTCTGGTCCACTGTGACCGATGCCACTGTAGGGCCCTGATCGATACAAGATGGCGTCCACGCTGTCTGCTCACAAGATGGCGGACCCCACGAGGTCGGGCAAGATGGCGTCCAAGATGGCCGCTCCCACGGCGCACACGCGGCGGTGGCAGGTTTTCCGGCGGTTGGTTTTCCGGCAGGGTTCCCTCTGCACACCTTCCCGAAGTGCCCCTTCTTACCGCACTTAAAGCAGGTGGTGCCTTTCGCCGGGCACAGGTTTCTGGTGTGCTTTGGCTGCCCGCAGAAGTAGCAGTTGGGTCCCTGACGCGTCGCGGCTGTCGTAGGGCTTCTGGGCGGAGAGCGGGGCCCAGCCGGTGTCGGGCTGTCGGGCGGGGAAGATGCCTTCCAAGATGGCGGCGCCCTCGGTGCACACGTGGCGGCGTGGACGGCGCGGGCTGAAGAGTAGGCGTCCGAGTTTCTCTGGGCCACATCCAGGGATCGCGCGGTGTCCGCAGCCTGTTTCAGGTCCAACCCCGTTTTTTCCAGCGGTCTTTGCCGGATGTAAGTGGAGCTGAGGCCTGTGATGAAGGCATCGCGAACAAGCTTGTCAGTGTACACCGCGGCTTTTACATCTCGGCACTTGCAGTCTTTGCCAAGCATTTTCAGGGTGCTTAGGAACTCCTCCACCGATTCCCCAGGTCGCTGTGCGCGGGTGGCGAGCAGGTGCCTAGCATACACCTCATTCGTAGGCTGCTGGTAATGCGCCTTTAAGATGTCGCAGGCGGCCAGGTACGTCTCGGCGTCTTGGATGAGGGGGTAAACCCGGTAGCTTACCCAATTCCGCAGAATTCCGAGTCTCATCCTTGCAGCGTCCGTAGCGTCTTTGACGGCTGCGGAATTGTCCAGGAAGAATTCCATACACTCAAACCAGTGTCCGAAGCATGCTGATGCGTCCGGAGCATGTTGATCCAAATCCAAACGTTCGGGTTTCAGGAGTTGATCCATAGTGTTGAAAAAATAAGTTAATAAAATTGATGTGCCTCAATAATTCCGAGACTCGAAGGTAGCAGAACAAAACAAGGCTTTTATTAACTTAGAACGAAACACGTAAGCGAGAGAGATGTCGTCCTTCTGGAGATTGGGGCTAGACTGAAGCTAGCTTACAAACGGGGCCAGGTATGGGCGGAGCCCTACACACAGCACATTCCAGCACACAATACAATGAGGTCTGGGGGAAGGGAAATGACACTGAAACCGATCTCAGTCACAGGCAGTGATGAATGGAAATATTTCATCACACCCATATGCCTTTTTAACCACGTTAAACCAAGTGTTTTTAACCAACTTTTTAACCAAGTGTTGCTAACTCTGTTTCACACTCTACAGTTGCAGTCTCAGACTGGTCGTGCAATGTAACCGTAGCCTCAGACAAGAGACGTGAGGCTGCCTCCAGATTCTAAACTCACACTGACTTGGCATCACATCTGCTGCTGTACAACTGGAATTGCATAGGCCACTGTACTTACGAGGAGCCGGGGAGGGAGCAGGGGTTGTAGTAGCCGGAAACCTGGAAATGCGGGTAACCCAGATGTTGTGCCGAATTTAACGGCAGGACTTCATTTAAGTTCTTTTTTTCCGTTTCTCGGCCGGCAGCCAGCCAGATTGAGAGGGAAGGTTTGTGGCATCGGGCCTTCAGCTGGGAAGCGGAGAGGAGGGAGGAAGGGAGGGTGGGAGAGATCGCGATGGGGGAGATCAAAGATTGGGGGGATATCAGGAGGAGATCGGAAAGGCCAAGAGTTCATCGGATATACCGGGGGTGGGGGGGTGGAGATCGTGAGTCAAGGAGCGCGAACAAATTGGGGGGGTGGGGGTTGGTCGGTCAATTGCAGGGGATGGGGGGTGTTCGATCTCAGGAGGGAAGCAGGTTAGCTTGGTGGGCTGAGGGGGAAGCATTTCTGCTCCTCCTAGTCCACAGGCAGTGCTTCTCACCTCCCTCCAGCTGCCTGGGAAACACGGGCCGCAGCACTTGAATTTAAAACTGTGTTAAAATTTGAGGCTCACAGCCTCATTATCATATTTAACTGGCAGGCCTACCCCTGGAGAGCAGGTTAGTTGCCCCCTGCCTCTCAACCCCCCTCCGTTATAATCAGAAGTGGGCGTGTTGGGGTCAGGTTTCCGATTTTTTAAATTTTAACCCTCCCCTGCCCCTCTCCCACCCATCCTGGGGAGTTAAAATGACCCCCATAGAATCTACACCACAGGAAAAGGGCCATTCGGCCCAACTGGTGTCTAGCCTCACTCCCTCGTTACTCTCTAGATTTCAATGCAATGCATTACTGTCCCAGCCACTCCCTCATTACTCTGTACAATGCAATGCATTACTGTCCCAGTCACTCTCTCACTAGTTTCTAGATTAAAATACAATGCGTTGCTGTCCCGTTAATGAGCCTCCAACCATTTTAATTACCTCTGCCAATCTTGCCTCCATATCCCTCTGTTCCCTTCTCCATCATATATGCATCAAACCACCCCTGAAATGTATCAATGTTGCCTGCTTCAAACACTCTCTGAGGGGGCGAGTTCTAGCGGAAACCGTACAGCTTACCTGCACAGAGCAACTGAGAAAGGTTGTATACTGGAAGAAACAGTGAACAGGAGTTAGGACATAAAACTACTTACTTTAATATGAAACTGTGGAATAAGAATATAGATGTTATAATAAAGACAGATCCAGTTGCACAGAGACTTGATGGGAAAGGGCAAGAGCAAGATATTTTGAACTGCACTCTCATTTGAAAATATAATGTCATTAATCATTCAAGTTACTTAATCTCAAAATTGGTTGTCAAATGGAACTCCTACATCACAAAATCCAGCCAGCAGATTCCCCGCAGCCATTATGTTGATTAGTGTAAGGGCGTATTTCACCACATCATCTTCTCTATCCAGTGCTTAACAAAGAATAATGCATCCAATTATTATTGAAGACTGTTAAGTCTGTGTGTTCCGGTTATATTTAAGGTCAATTACTGACACAGACTACAAGAATAACTTTTCAATAGGTCTTTACTATTCGGAGGTTAGGGCTGTACTACCCAGCAAATTACTACACAGCACTTATATACCGGTGTGGTCACCACCAGTATTACCGTATACAGCAGCCAGAGAAAGTAGTACATCTCTTAAGGTGGAACAGGTTTAAGTTCTCTTAAGGTGGAACAAGTTACATACACCACAATCCTCCCTTTTTAGCTTAACAGTTATATCCCCATTTAACATAACATAATAACATATATACATATATACAACTTCATGTAGAAACAGTTCAAAGGTTCAGTCTCTCAGGAGGCCTCCTGATTCGAGTTGGATAACGCCTTTCAGGGGTCTCTGATTCTTGTTGCTGAGGTGACTCCTCTAGTTGGTCTCTTATGTCTTGGACATCATCATCAGGTACATTCACTGCCGAGGTAGATGCTTCAGGTTCACTAACTTCTTCCACGGTTGTCTCTGTCGTAAACATGGGTTCGACCCTTGTTCTCGATTCTACCAGTTGGTCAGCATGACGCCGTATTACATTTTTACCAACATCTACCGTGTACATCAGGGGTCCTTGTCTGGCCCGAATTGTTCCGGATTGCCATTTCTCGTTTCCATAGTCCCTGGCCAACACTGGTTGTCCTACCTCGAAACTCTGAGTGGTCTTGTTATTTATATGCTGGAACTGTTTGTTTTCAACTTCCCTCCGCACATTTGGTTTTAACAAGTCCAACCTGGACCGCAACCTCCTGTTATAAAACATCATGGCAGGACTTTGGTTTGTCACTGCATGAGCGGCGTTTCGATATGCCAGTAGAAACTTGTCCACCTTATGTTGTAGTGGAATCTGATCTTCGCTCATGGCCTTTATTGCCTTTTTGAATGTTTGTACAAATCTCTCGGCCAACCCATTTGTAGCCGGATGATATGGGGCAGAGGTATAATGTTTCGCCCCATTCTTCTTTAAGAATTTTTGGAATTCTTCTGACACGAACTGTGGTCCGTTGTCGGAACATATTTGTTCTGGCAATCCGTTCCTTGCGAATATCGTTCTTAACACCGCAATTGTCTTTTCTGAAGTAGTGGTAGTCATCTTGATCACTTCTGGCCATTTAGAATGTGCGTCCACCGCAATTAGAAACATGGAGTCCATGAATGGACCAGCAAAGTTAATATGTACGCTTTGCCATGGGGCTGAAGGCCATTCCCATGGATGCAGCGGTGCAATCGGAGGTGCATTTTGCACTTTTTGGCACCCTGAGCAGCTTTTCGTCAGCTCCTCTATCTGTTGGTCGATACCCGGCCACCACACATAAGCCCTAGCAAGGCTTTTCGTCTTGACTCCCCCCAGATGACCTTCATGCAGTTCCTTTAGAACTCTTTCCCTTAACTTAGGAGGAATAATCACTCTCGTTCCATACATCAATGTTCCTTGACAGACGGACAGCTGGTCTCATCTTGCCGAGAATGCCGGTAACAGAGAATCACCATGTGCTGGCCATCCCTTCACTGTCACCTCGTAGACTCGGGACAGTGTCGGGTCGTTCCTGGTTTCTCTTTCAATACTTGCATTGGTGACTGGTAAACACTCGATGATGGTCGAGTGAAATAACTCAACAGGGTCAACCTTCGTTGTCTCCTCTTCTTCAGGTAGTGGCAGGCGCGACAGCCCATCAGCATTACCATGCTGCTTTGTACCTTTGAATTCTATCTGATATTGATGTGCCCCTAGGAAAAGGGACCATCTCTGGAGTCTCTTTGCTGTCATCACCGACACACCCTTCTTAGGGTTAAAAATGTATACCAACGGCTGATGGTCTGTCAGAAGCGTAAACTTTTGGCCCTGCAGGTAATGATTAAACTTCTTTACTCCCCACACAAGGCTGAGAGCCTCCCTATCTATCTGAGCATAGTTGCGCTCAGCGGAGGTCAATGATCTGGATGCGAACGCGACTGGCCTCTCCGTGCCATTTGGCAACTTGTGTGAGAGTACTGCCCCAATACCATATGGAGAAGCATCACAAGCCAAACGAATAGGCAGCGTTGGGTTGAAGTGAGCCAACACTTCCTCTGAGGTTATCAATTCCTTGCTTTTGCGAAAGGCCTTCTTACAGTCCTCGCTCCACTCCCATGGTACTCCCTTCAGCAAAAGAGCGTTCAGCGGGTGCAGTACCGTGGATAAATTTGGCAGAAACTTATGGTAATAGTTAATCAATCCTAGGAACGACCTCAACTGAGATACATTAACCGGAGCGGGAGCCTTCACAACCGCTTCGATCTTGTCAGGAGACTTATGAAGTCCCTCCTGGTCAATGACATGGCCACAGTACGAGATCCGCTTCTGAAAGAACTCACATTTCTGCCGATTAACTCGAAGTCCATATTCTTTCAATCTGATGAGCACCAGTTCCAAATTTGCGAGGTGTTCCTCGTCACCATCTCCTGTAATCAGAATATCGTCCAGGTAACATTGTGTGCCTGGAATTCCCTGTAATACCTGCTCCATGGCCCTCTGCCAAATTGCTGGAGCCGATGCCCCTCCAAAAACCAGTCTATTATACCGGTACAAGCCTCTATGCGTGTTGATCGTGAGGTACTGGCGTGACTCTTCCTCAACTTCCATCTGTAAGTACGCCTGCGCCAGGTCTATCTTGGTGAAGTGTTTCCCGCCCGACAATGAAGCGAAGATATCCTCAATCCGCGGAAGCGGATACTGCACCGTGTGAAGCACCGGATTAACAGTGATCTTGAAATCTCCACAGATGCGAACCTTCCCTGGTTCTCCCGGCTTGTTGCTCGAAGGACATTTCATCACAGGAACAATGGGCATAGCCCACTCACTCCAGTCTACCTTAGACAGTACTCCTGAACGTTCTAGCGCTTCCAGCTCCGCTTCCACAGCAGGTCGTATCGCATAGGGTACCGGTCTGACTTTGAAAAATTTTGGTTGTGCATGTTCTTCAATCTTGATGTTTGCCGTAATTCCTCTCAGTGTTCCCAGTCCCTGCTGGAACACCTCTTTAGCATCGTCCAATATTCTGGACAATCGTTTAGGTTTGACATCTGTTTCCCTGGCATCTACCGTTAGTGCTTTTAAGGAATGCCAGTCCATATTCATTTTTCTAATCCACTCCCGTCCCAGTAGTGGTGGACCTTCTTCAGGTAGCACATATAAGTCCATTCCTCGGCTTTCTTTGCCCTTGTGGACCACCTTTACCTCTATCTTTCCGATGGGGTATACTCTTTGCCCCGTGTATGTTTTCAATACAATCTCCGTATCCCGTAGGGGAATATGTTGGAATAACCTTTTGTAATCTTTTTTATTCATGACCGTCAATGCCGATCCAGTGTCCAATTCCATCTTCACTTGGACTCCTGCTATCTGAAGTGTGACCCAAATTGTCTGGAGGTCTGCTTCCTTACCAACGTTGTGTACTCTTAAGCTACCCAGTTCATTACTGCTGGCGTCTGAATCTGACTTCTGTTCGTTCGAACTGTTCTCTGTCACCTTGTGTACCTTTCTGTACTTTCCCTGCGGTGACTTTTTGTTGCTGGTCTTCTCTCCTGACCGGCATACTTTAGCTATGTGACCAAGCCTGCCACATTTTCTGCATTCCTTATTTTTGAACCAGCACTGGTTCTGATCGTGCGTTGTCTTTCCACAACGATAACATTTTACTGTACCCAAGACCATTTGATTTGTGCTGAGTTCCCGTGACCATAGCTGCATTACCGCCGTGCCTCTCGCTGCGGCTTCGTGCGATGCTGCCATAGCGACAGCTTTATCAAGCGTCAGCTCATTCTCCTCAAGCAGTCGCTTTTGTGTCTCTTCTTTTAACAATCCACACACAAATTTATCTCTTAGCGCATCTGTTAGTCCTGTTCCAAACTGACAGTACTTTGCTAGCTTACGCAATTCAATTAAAAATTCAGCATTGCTTTCATCTTTCAGCTGCTTTCTGCTGTAAAATTTAAATCGTTCCGCTAGCATCAGCGGCGTGGGGCTTAAATGATTTTTCAGGACGGTAACAATATCCACGAAAGTCTTATCCGCCGGTTTCTCTGGTGATAGAAGGTGTTTCAATTGCCCGTATGTCTTCGCACCCATTAAGTTTAATAAGGTTAGTGCTTTCTCCCCATATGGTATCTTATTTGCTCTACAATAAACTTCTATGCGTTCTACATACGTGGTCCAATCTTCGATGTCGCTATCAAAAGTATTAATGTTCCCATGTTTAGGCATCTTTGCAATTTTTTTTTCCAAAATGGCGGCTTCCCGCACTTGGCGGTCTTTCCCGCGCTCGTCTTCTTCACCCGCTGGCCGCAATGGCGATTGCTGTGCTGCTGCCGGTCTCACCTCCCCAGTGGTTAACAACTCCCCTGACGCTGCTTCTACTCCACCGCGGTTCCCGTGGGCATTCGCGCTTCCCTGCCGTCGCGCCTCGCAGCCCTTCTTGCAGCCCGGTTATGTGCACCCACTGCGTTCGAATTCACCGCGGCTCTCGCGCCTTCAGTTGCCCCAGTCGCTGCGCCTTTCGGCCCGAATGCGGCCCGGCCCTTTTCACCGGCCGCGGTCGATTTCACCGCCCTCTTTCCTCCGTCTTCCCTCCCCTTCGCTACAGCCAACGCGGCCGACTTTCGCTGATTGGCTTACCCACCACCGTGGTAGAAGGAAGATAGCTGTCTGCCGCTGATGGGGGCTTCGAGTTCAGAATTTCTCTTCTTCACTCCAGGTCCTCGATGCCTCCCGCGCGACGTGCTGTTCAGCAGGATGATGAGGGTGGATGCCCCTTCTCGACGCCCGTTCTGAGGACGAAGCTGCCGTGGATGTAAACTGCCGCAGGGTAAGATCGAACTCGTCGCCACTGTTAAGTCTGTGTGTTCCAGTTATATTTAAGGTCAATTACTGGCACAGACTACAAGAATAACTTTTCAATAGGTCTTTACTATTCGGAGGTTAGGGCTGTACTACCCAGCAAATTACTACACAGCACTTATATACCGGTGTGGTCACCACCGGTATTACCGTATACAGCAGCCAGAGAAAGTAGTACATCTCTTAAGGTGGAACAGGTTTAAGTTCTCTTAAGGTGGAACAAGTTACATACACCACAAAGACCTTATACCCAGATGTTATGTAAGCATATGCAATCTCCTCCTCCCTCTCCCGTTCTCCCTCCTCCTCACCATTATATCTTTAATGCAATGACATCTGTTGTATCTATGCTTTAATGCGTTCAATCAAGCATGTAGATACGTCGAATTAAATCAGAGTCAGGCAGACAGGCTTATAACTGCGATGTTCACTTTATTGTGTAAAATGGCCGACTGCCGTTTTCCCAGGTAATTCCCATAATGCAATGCACATTACATTACTGTATTGACTGGTGTCAAACTCGCAATCAATGCACGACATCCCCCTTTTCCTTGGAAACAAACTTGCAGTTTACAAACAGTTGCTTACAATAACACTGCATTGTGGCGGATCGCCACCTGAACGGGCGCAATCCACTTTTCCGTCTGTGGACAGTAAATCAGGCACCTTGCCTTTAAGAGGCATGCTGCCTTTAAGGCATATCAAAGGAGTGGGCGTCGCCCTCAGTGTGTATATAAAAGCGTGGGCGTCGGCCTCATGGAGCTTCTGGTTTTAGCAGAGAGAGGAGCTGGAGCAGCCATCTCTCAAGAGAATGTAATAAAAAGTCATGTGTTTCTCAGATTGGTTCGGTCTCCATTCGTGTTCCGCGGCAGCCTCAACATTGGTGACCCCGATGCTCAGAACGTATTCCGAGCACTGCAATGGCGGACACAAACGCAGTTTCCGTGAAACTGCCGGAGTTTTGGGAAAACCAGCCCGAAGCCTGGTTCCTCCAAGCTGAGTCCTGATTCCGGCTGCGACACATTACCACAGATGGGACGAAGTATGACTACCTCGTTGCATCACTCGGTAGCTCCACAGTCACGAAGGTCTGGATAGCGCTGCAGAACTCACCAGAGGAGGGCAAGTATGCACATCTTAAGGCCGCGCTCCTCAAAAAATTTACGACCTCAACATACCAGCGAAACTGCCGCCTCCTCGACCTTCCAGGCCTCGGTGACGCCTCACAGTCAGACCTCCTCTCCCACATGCTCTCACTCACCGACGAGAGCCCACCCGGGTCCCTTTTCCGCACGCTGTTTATCCGCCAGCTACCTCCCAGCATCCGCCCAGCGATCGTGGCGTCCGGCCTCACGGACCTAGAAGCCCTGGCCGACAAGTTGCTGTCCACTCACTCCAGCCGCGATGTCGCTCCGGACCTGGCAGCCACAGCCTGGGCACGCCCCTCACCGGCCACCACGCGGCCACAAGGCCCAGCCACGGGGCCTATGGGGCCTTCGCGCCCCACAAACCCGGGCTACTGTTACTACCACGCACGGTTTGGCGCCAGGGCACAACGGTGCACACCTCCCTGCTCCTTCAAGTCCGCCCCCGTACCAGCCCCCGCGAAGGCCGTGGGCCACGCGGGTTCCCTGCTGTACGTCACGGATGACAGAACCGGCCGTCGATTCCTGTGCGACACTAGAGCTCAGCACAGCATTATCCCGGCCTCCGCCCTCGACATCCAAAAGGGCGAACGAGGACAGGCGCTGGCTGCTGCTAACGGTTCGGACATCCGGACGTACGGCACCCGTACAGTCACCCTCGACCTTGCTGGTCGCTGCTACCGATGGGAGTTCATTACTGCCAAGGTACTCTCCCCCCTCATCGGCGCATATTTCCTGTGCGCACACGGCCTACTGGTAGACATCCCTCGACACCGCCTCGTGGACATGAACACCATGCCCCCCATCCTGGGCGCCATGGCCTCCCGTCAACCCGCCGACATGGCGTCACAGTGCCACGCCCGGGCTACGGATGACTACTCGGCACTTCTGGCCGAATTTCCGGCCCTCACCAACCCGACCTTCTCTGCGGAGGTCGCCAAACATGGGGTGGAACACTTCATCCCCACTACAGGCCCCCCAGTGTACGCCCACGCCCGCAGGCTGGACCCGGCCAAACTGGAGATTGCGCGGACTGAGTTTGCCACTATGGAACAGCTTGGCATCATTCGCCGCTCCAACAGTCCCTGGGCCTCCCCACTCCACATCGCCCCCAAACCCTGCGGGGATTACCGCCGCCTTAACGACGTCACCACCCCTGATCGGTACCCTGTGCCGCACATTCAGGACTTCTCCGCTAGACTGGCCGGCCGCTCAGTCTTTTCTAAAGTCGACCTGGTGCGCGGCTACCACCAAGTCCCTGTCCACCCCGCGGACGTCCCCAAGACGGCCGTAATCACCCCCTTCGGGCTTTTTGAGTTCCTGCGGATGCCCTTCGGCCTTAAAAACACGGCCCAGGCATTCCAACGGCTCATGGACTCGGTCCTTCGGGACCTGAAGTTCCTGTTCGTCTACCTGGACGACATCCTGGTAGCCAGTTCCTCCAAGCAGGAACACCTCGAACATCTTCGCATCCTGTTCGGGTGCCTTAGCGACCACGGGCTCATTCTCAGCCCAGCCAAGTGCCAGTTCGGCCTGGACAAGATCAATTTCCTCGGCCACCACATTACTCATGCTGGGGCCATTCCCCTGCCCACCAAGATACAGGCCGTCCAGCAATTTCCCCGCCCCACCACCATCAAAGGACTACAGGAGTTCCTCGGGATGGTGAACTTCTACAACCGCTTCATTCCCAAAGCGGCGTCCCTCATGAGGCCTCTGTATGAAGCCCTCCGGGGCAGGAGCGGCAAGATGGCGGTCGAATGGACGGCAGACGTATCAGCCGCCTTCAACTGCACCAAGACCGCGCTCGCCGACGCCACCCTGCTTGCGCACCCACGGCCCAATGCCAGAGTAGCGCTCACCACGGACGCCTCCGACCACGTGGTCGTCACCGTGTATGAGCAGTGGGTCGACGGCGCCTGGCAACCACTTGCCTTCTTCAGCCGCCAATTACGCCCCCCGGAGGTCAAGTACAGCACCTTTGACCGCGAGCTTCTCGCGCTGTACCTGGCGGTCCGCCATTTTCGTTTTTTGCTGGAGGGTCACCCCTTCACTGCGTTTGTCGACCACAAACCCTTGACATTCGCAATGGCAAAGACAACCGACCCCTGGTCCGCCAGGCAGCAGCGCCAGCTCGCGGCAGTGTCCGAGTTCACCACGGACATCCAACATGTCTCTGGCCGAGACAACGTGGTAGCCGACTGCCTCTCCCGCCCCGCCATCCACGCCGCACACCTGGCAGTCAACTACGCTCAACTCGCAGCAGACCAGCTCACGGACCCTGATCTGCTCTCCGCACCTACCAACCTACCAGGGCTACGTCTGGCCGATGTCGCCTGCGGCCCGACCGCAGTCACGGTCAAGTGCGACATATCCCTATCTCAACCTCGGCCCGTCGTCCCAGCGTCCTGGCGCCGCCGGGTATTCGAGATTCTCCACAACCTCTCCCACCCTGGCGCCCACGCATCCATCAAATTGGTAGCCAACTGCTTTGTCTGGCGCGGCCTTCGCAAGGATGTGCGTACTTGGGCCAACTCCTGCCTAGCCTGCCACCGGGCCAAGGTGCAGCAACACACGAAAGCACCCCTCAAGGAGTTCACTGTCCCTTCACGTAGATTCGACCACATCCACGTGGACATCGTCGCGCCCCTGCCGCCGTCGCAAGGCTACATGCACTTGCTGACGATCGTCGACCGCACCACGCGCTGGCCCAAGGCAATTCCACTGACCTCTACCACCACCGCCGACATCGCCAGAGCCTTCGTCAGCACCTGGGTCACACGGTTCGGCGTCCCCTCCGACATGACGTCGGACAGAGGTCCGCAATTTACCTCTGAACTTTGGACCGCCGTCGTACGCAATCTCGGGGTGACCATTCATCGCACCACAGCGTACCACCCCCAAGCCAACAGACTGTGTGAGCGGTTCCACAGATCCTTGAAGGCATCTCTTCGAGCCAGCCTCCAGGACGGCGCCTGGACCGACCGACTCCCGTGGGTCCTCCTCGGCCTGCGCTCTGTGGTTAAAGAAGATCTCCACGCATCGGCAGGAGAGCTCGTGTACGGCCAGCCGCTGCGCGTACCCGGCGAGTTCCTGCCCACCGCCACGACACCCTGGTCAGCCGACCAGCAACGCCACGACTTCACCTCACCGGCGCTACAGTTCGCCCCGGTGCCCATTGCCCGGCATGGCGAATCCGCCTCACATGTCCCGCTAAGCCTGCACCAGGCACGGTTCGTTTTCGTCCGGCACGACGCTCACCGCGGACCTCTTCAACCCCCGTACGATGGGCCCTACAAAGTGCTACAGGCTGGGGACAAATTTTTCGCCCTACCAGTGGGCGACAGGACTGAAAAAGTGTCGTTTGACCGACTTAAGCCAGCACACTCGGAGCCCGGTGAGCAGGTCCCAGTAGCTCGTCCACTGCCATGCGGCCGACCTGCCCTCAAGCCAGTACACTCGGCTGCTCCACGCCTGGCCGTTCCACGTCAACCGGCGTCCAACAAGAGCCGCTTCGGCCGGCCCATTAGACCGCCGCACCGTCTCGTCCACACCTCCTAAGCGAATTCTGGGGGGAGCTGTGTGGCGGATCGCCACCTGAACGGGCGCAATCCACTTTTCCATCCGTGGACAGTGAATCAGGCACCTTGCCTTTAAGAGGCATGCTGCCTTTAAGGCATATCAAAGGAGTGGGCGTCGCCCTCAGTGTGTATATAAAAGCATGGGCGTCGCCCTCATGGAGCTTCCGGTTTTAGCAGAGAGAGGAGCTGGAGCAGCCATCTCTCAAGAGAATGTAATAAAAAGTCATGTGTTTCTCAGATTGGTTCGGTCTCCATTCGTGTTCCGCGGCAGCCTCAACAGCATACCTTATTTGGTTTATAAACTTTTTACAAACTTGTGTCTTACCACACAACTAAATAATTCCCAGGTTTAAACATTTAACATCACCCATGCAGTTCTCGCACAGTTTATGTTGTGACATAATCAGACAGTCTTTGGGGTTTTCTTTTAACCCTTTGAGGTCTGGCTGTATTGGGTATGTCTGACATGTTGGTGTCAGTGGGTATTGCCTGTGTCACAGTGGTATGTGTGTCAGGGTCTACTATACTGTCCTCAGTCCCTTGTGTTTCCTCCTGCTCATAGAGTGTCTGCTTTGGTCCATTGGTTCTGTATTTCTTCACAAATGTAGTGTTTCTCGAGTAGCGTGCTCCGTCTGGAGACCCTACTACTACTTGACTCCCTGTTTTACTCAAAACTTTGTGGGGTGTGGCATTAAAAGGAGTGGTGAACTTGTCCACTTTGTCCTGCCGTACCAGCACCGTGTCGCCAACTTCCACCTCTGAGTACTGTGTTCTCCGCTGTTCATCTGCGTACAGTTTGGACTTGCCTTTTTGTTCTGCGTCCCGGTCACGTACTTCCATGTCTGCACGCGACTCTGTGATATCTGGCAGCTTTCCTCTCATTTTCCGTTTAAAGAGCAGCTTTGCCGGGCTCTTTCCTGTCGTGGCATGGTCAATGCTCCTGTACACAGTCACATATTTTCTAAGTTCATGTTTCCAATCTAGTCCTTCTGACTGAGCAATTCTGATTCTCTTCATCAGCGATGCATTCTGGCGCTCGACTTCTCCGTTAGCCTGAGCCCATTTTGCTGTCGTTTTCAGGTGTTTGACCCCGTTGTTTTCACAGTATTCTTTGAATAATTCAGATATGAATTGGGGACCATTATCAGATTTGCAGGTGATTGCCAAACCATGACGGCTGAAGATTGACTCTAAACTATCAATAACCTTCTCTGTTGTTGTGGAGGTCATGATGTCGTATTCATAGTAGCGACTATAATAATCAACTACCACAAGAATGGAGTGGTTGGATGGCAAGGGTCCCAGTAAGTCTATAGCTACATCCTGCCAAGGGCCCTCCGGTAATGGTGTTGGTCTCAACGGTTCAGGTGGGTCGGGTCTGGCTACTATCTGACAGCCGTGGCACGCTTTACAGTGTTTTTCAGCTGCCTTGTCCATGCCAGGCCACCAAACCTTGGTTCTGAGAATTTAAGAACATAAGAAGTAGGAGCAGCAGTAGGCCATATGGCCTACTCTGCCATTCAATAGGTTCATGGCTGATCTGAATCTAGACTCAGGTCCACTTCCCTGCCCTCTCCCCGTAACCCCTAATTCCCTTATCTGCTAGGAAACTGTCTATCTCCATTTTAAATTTATTTAATGTTGCAGCTTCCACAGCTCTCTGGGGTAGCAAATTCCATAGCCCCCTCACAATCTTATATGTTTCGATAAGATCACCTCTCATTCTTCTGAACTCCAATGACTGGAGTCCCAACCTACTCAACCTTTCCTCATACGTCAACCCCCTCATCTCCGGAATCAACCGAATGAACCTTCTCTGAACCACCTCGAGAGCAAGTATATCTTTTCTTAAATATGGAAACCAAAACTGCACGCAGCATTCCAGGTGTGGCCTCACCAATACCCTGTATAACTGCAGCAAGACTTCCCTGTTTTTATACTCCATCCCCCTTGCAATAAAAGCCAAGATTCCATTGGCCTTCCTGATCACCTGCTGCACCTGCATACTAACTTTTTGTGTTTCATGCACCAGGACCCCCAGATCCCTTTGTACTGTAGCACTTTGCAGTTTCTCTCCATTTAGATAATAACTTGCTCTTTGATTTTTTCTGCCAAAGTGCATAACCTCACACTTTCCAACATTATATTGCATCTGCCAAATCTCTGCCCACTCACTTAGCCTGTCTATGTCCTTTTGCAGGTTTTTTATGTCCTCCTCACTCATTGCTTTCCCTCCCATCTTTGTATTGTCGGCAAACTTGGATATGTTGCACTCGGTCCCTTCCTGCAAATCGTTAATATAGATTGTAAAGAGTTGGGGTCCCAGCACTGACCCCTGCGGAACACCACTAGTTACTGATTGCCAGCCCGAGAATGAACCATTTATCGCAACTCTTTGTTTTCTGTTAGATAGCCAATCTTCCACCCATGCCAGTATATTACCCCCAATCCCGTGATTTCTTATCTTGATCAGTAATCTTTTGTGTGGAACCTTGTCAAATGCCTTTTGGAAGTCCAAATACACTACATCCACTGGTTCCCCTTTATCCACCCTGTATGTTACATCCTCAAAGAATTCGAGCAAATTTGTCAAACATGACTTCCCCTTCATAAAACCATGCTGACTCTGTCCTATTAAATTATGTTTATCCAAATGCTCTGTTACTGTTTCCTTAATAATGGACTCCAACATTTTGCCAACCACAGATGTTAGGCTAACTGGTCTATAGTTTCCAGCTTTTTGCTTTGTTCCAACTATTCCCAAGTGTCCTTCATGTGCTAACACCAGGGCTCGTGCATGTAACACTGTGGGTAGCACGATGCGTGTTCCCCGAAGAACTAGGTACCCCACTATGCACAGCTCATTTGCAATTGCTGCATAAGCTTTACAGTTCTCAAAATGTCCATTTGTGATTGCCTTCCGTACCTCAATCAGCTCTGGGTCGGTAGCAGAGGCTTCCTCCACCTCTCTAGTAGTGAGTGCTTTTGGTGTCGCACTCACAGCTACAAATCTCATGTATTCATCTGAGCCATGAGAATGTCTCTCCTGTTTTGCTATCTCCCACAGCAATCGTGACAGTGGGTCTGCAATGTTTTGCTTGCCTGGAATGTGTATCACCTTAAAATCGTACGGCTGTAACCTAAGTACCCATCTCTCTATACGGGCACAGGGTTTAGAGTGTGGGCCGTATATCACTTGTAATGGCTTATGGTCAGTTACCAAGTTAAATATTCAGCCATTCACATATGGATGCAGCCTCTCACAAGCCCATACAAGAGCTAAGGCCTCTCTCTCTGTTAGTGAGTATTTCCTCTCACAGTCTGTTAAACTACGACTTACATAGCATATTGGCACCTCTAGTCCCTGTTGGTCCTGAACTAGTACTGCGCCTAAACCTACAGGACTGGCATCTGCTATCACCTTGGTTGGTGCGTCCTTATCAAAATATGCTAAAGTGCCGGCTCTGGCCAACTCTTCCTTGAGTGCACTGAATGACTGTCTCTGTTGTGATCCAAATTTCAATGGTGTGTCTTTTCTCGTCAGGCGTCGCAGTGGCTCTGATAGCATTGCAAACTGCGGGATGAATCTGCTACTGTACCCAACGAGTCCCAAGAAACTCCTCATCCCTGTAGCATTCTCTTGTTCCCGAGCTTCTGCCACCACTCGCACTCTCTCTGCTGTTGGTCCGATGCCCTTTTCAGACAACAGGATTCCCATGAAAATCAATCGGTCCATGTTGAATTGGCACTTCTCTGAGTTTAGTGTCAGTCCGCTTTCCATTAGTCTGGTCAAGACAGCGTGCAGGCGTCTGTCGTGCGTTTCCTGGTCGTGTGCATGCACGATAATGTCGTCTGAGGTGTTTTCAACACCCTCTATTCCAGCTAAGGCATTAGCTATCTCATGCTGATATTGCTCACTAGCTGAAGATACACCGAATATCAGCCTCTTGTACCTGTATACTCCGCTATGTACTGCAAACGTTGTGATTTCTCGTTACTCAGGGGTCAGTTCTAGCTGGTGATAACCCCATTTCAGGTCTAGCTTACTAAACACCGTCGAGCCGTTCATACCTTGGAGTATCTCATCAACGGTGGGGATTGGATATCATTCCCTCACTATTGCCTGGTTTGCTCGTCTCATGTCTAGGCATAACCTTACATCCTTATCCACTTTTGGTACAATAGCCACAGGATTTACCCATGGGGTGGGACCAGTTACAGGTTCGATAATGTCCATGTCCCTCAATTGTTTTATTTTGGCCTCTACTGCCCCCCTTAAGTTGAATCGTATACGCCTGAGTGGCTGGGCCACAGGCTTCACTTGTGGGTCGATATACAAACTGATCTGTTTTGTGTTCAGCCTTCCTACTCCCTGGAACACCTTTGGATACCGCTGTTCTAGTAGCTGTCTTACATCTACCACAGCTGAGACATCTGCGCCTATTTTTAAAACTCCCAGTTTCATGGCTGTCTCCCTTCCTAGCAACGGCTCTCCATGGCCTTTAACCACAATGAACTCCACCTGCTCAGTTCTCTTACCTATTGTAATCCCACATGTGAATATACCTTTAACTGACAGTGGTTGGCTAGAAGCATAAGAGAATAACTTTCTCTCTGTCTTAGGGACATGTGACTGACACTTAATGTGTTCTGACTTTAATCCTTCCAATGTATTCTCATCTATCACATTACTAGTTGCACCCAAATCAATTAACCTTCTCAGGTTTACTCCCCCCACACAAAAGTTAAGTCTCTCTGTCATGTTATTTCCAGTAACAGCAAATGCAAAGTCATTTTGTTCCTCTACATTGTTCACACTGTGTTTCTTTGTACCCTTTGTGCGGCATACTTTGGAGAAATGATCCTTTCCCTTGCACTTATGACACCTTTGTCCTCGTGCTGGGCATTTCGGATCACTGCCCATGTGGTCTGTGTGTCCACATCTGTAACATTTCCTTTCTTTCCTATCGCCATTTCCCTTTGGTTTCTCTGTCGAGCTTTTCGCATAATACCCTCTTTTCTGTGTAACACGATGAACAGTATCTGTCTCCGCCTTCTCTGTACATGACATGGCTGACATCTGCTCCTCGACGTTTTCACATTGTGAGGCCAATTGTAACATGTGGGCAAGCATTAGACCTTGCCCTTCCTCTAGCAATTTCCTCCGCACATAGGCTGATGTGCACCTACTCAGGATAGTGCCTCTTATTTGATTATCCGCAGCTCCCCCAAAAGCACAGTCTTTAGCAGCCTGCCGCAAGCGAGTAGCAAATTGTTGCACAGTCTCACCTGTCTTCTGGGACAACTTATGAAAAGTCTGTCTAGCAAATGCTGCGTTGACCTGGGGCACGAAGTAGTGATTCAAAGCACTAACCCCCACCGTGTAGTCTGCTGGCTCTCCTGTGTCCGGTAGAGTCGAAAAGATATCCTGGACATCTGGTCCTGCTAGGTGTAGAAGTAGAGCTCTTCTCCTCTGCTTTGTGGCACCTGTAGAGGTATCGTCGATAATGAGTCCTTTGCCGTTGGCATAAAGCTCAAAAGACGTTAACCACCTCGTCCATCTTGGACCCAACGTGGCTGGCTCGGCGAAGCATGCAAAATTTTGAATGCCGGTCTTCTCCATCCTAGCTAACTAAACTTGGGCAACTACCTATCTAAAATGATTCCGTTCATTATCCTCATTGCCAATGTTGTATCAATGCTTTAATGCATTCAATCAAGCATGTAGATACGTCGAATTAAATCAGAGTCAGGCAGACAGGCTTATAACTGCGATGTTCACTTTATTGCGTAAAATGGCCGACTGCCGTTTTCCCGGGTAATTCCCATAATGCAATGCACATTACATTACCATATTGACTGGTGTCAAACTCGCAATCAATACACGACAACATCCACATCAAGAACTGCTACAGACACTCTCCAAGATTTGATTCTAACATTTATGCCTATTCTACTACAGTGCTGTTGCTATCCCTCCCCTGATTCAGTCCACTTCATATGTTGGTATCTGGGTTCCGTACAGGGTTTATTTTGCCATCGATAGATTTCTCTTATAGGATCAATCAATGTCTCAGTGGCCCTGAACTTCTGGAGGCTGGAGAGGATGGAATGAGCTGCATCGCCTACCAGGGGACTGGAACTGGGGATGGACCCCAGCTCCGCTGGGATTCTGATCCATGCACAAAGTTCTAAAAATTCTAGTTGGTGAGGCTGCAGGTGCGTTTCCCTTCCCCCCGTCCCCCACCCACCCCCCACCCCCCCACCCCACATCAAAGAGGCATGTCTGGGGGTGTTCCTGGGATACTACGGGAATTCCTCCACTTGCAGCTCTATTAGGTCCAAATAGCACTCATGCCAACTGAATTCTGCTCAGGGCCTAGTGAAGGCCCCAAAACTCATCAAGACACAGGTCAGCGAACCAAAGGGCATGGATTAGCTTTAACAGAACCTCTTAGGAGTTCAAGAGGAATTTACCTTGTATTATCTTTGGCCCGGGAAGAGCCTCTGGGTTACGTTAGAGGAGTGGCTATGGTTAGGTTATCATTTCAGGTCTATGACCCCACCAAATTGAAAGAAATCATTGTCTTACCTGGAAGGAGTGTTTGGGGTCCTGGACGCTAGTAATGGGAGGAGTTGAAAGGGCACGTGTTGCATCTCCTGCACTTTCATGGGAAGGTACCATGGGTAGGAAAGCAGGTGTTAGGGGTGGTGGAGGAGTGGGCAAGGGCATCACTGAGAAAAGGTCAATGTGGATTGCTGAGTGGGAGATTTACCTTGTATAGATCGGGTTCACTTTAGCTGAGTGTCTTTGCTTGTGCTCTTGTGCCAGCAGTTGTTATGTGAGAAGTTCTGAGAATGGGGAGGCCTTCTTTGAGAGCAGGCAAAGGAAGTGCACAGGTGCAAACTACAAGCACAAAGCTCTGCTTTTCTCACAGGTTGCGAGCAGCAGTGACGTAAATGTTTCAGGAACATTTGATTTGAAAGATATTGCCCCAGCAAACAAACTCCATGCTTCGCTGATGGTAACACCAGTGATCTAATTTAATTTTCCTGGATTCACCCTCAAGACCCCAGAATTAAGGTACTAATAAAGCCAAAAACAAAGACCTAATCCCAGCAAGAGTCTCCTTGGGCCACCAGGAAACAAATCGTTCCCACTGTAAAACCAGCTGGCGAAAATGAACATCAGAATTAGGGGCAGGCACCACTCAACCACTGCAAGCTCCCCCTCCCCTAGCTATTCGAGCTAAGTCATTCAGGGATAAAGTCAGGAAGCACTTCTTCACACAAAGGGTAATGGAAATCTGAAACTCTCTCCCCCCAAAAAGCTGTGGGTGTTATGTCAACTGAAAATTTCAAAACTGAAATTGATAGATTTTTGTTATGCAAGGTTATGGAATCAAGGTGGGTAGATAGAGTTAAGTTACAGGTCAGCCATGATCTAATTGAATGGCGGAATAGGCTCGAGGGGCTGAATGGCCTACTGCTGTTTCTATGTACTTATGATACTGAGCTGTCTGTCAGCATTCCCTTCAAAACGAGAACAGACAGCCCACCTTTCTCATGAATGGATAAATGAAAAATGATGGCACACATGAACTGAGGCATGAAGTGTCTATCCATGCATATGTGCTGCCATTCCAGTGATATAATTTTCTCAGGGCAGGTAGTAGGTGAGTGATAGCCTGTGAAGGGGGAGGACACAGGCAGATGGCACTTGCCCACAACACGTCTTGGAGCAAAGTGCGACGGGAGAAGTGAAATGGCAATGGACGTGCATTGTGACAAATAGTGGGTGCAAATTTTTACCCCTACACGACAAATGGACTTGTCTCCAACAGCTACTGTGCAGTTTGGGATTTTTGAATAGATTCTTTTGGAATAATTTCTTGTTAGCTAGAGACATAATTATCAGTCGACTGAATTAGAGGAGGGAAGAACGGGACAGGAAATATTGTCCCTGGATTTTTTAAAAATTTGTTCTGGAGATGTGGGCGATGCTGATAAGACAATATTCCATCTTAGGTGCAAGAGAAGTTGCCATATTTCTTGTAACTACCTCTAAGAACTGGCTTTTCCCTTTCAGCTGTGGCTCAGTTGGTAGCACCCTCGCCTCTGAGTCAGAAGGTTCTGGGTTCAACTCCCACTCCAGAGACTTGAGCACAAAATAGCTGAATACAGACTCAGGGCTGGATTTTCATTGTGGAGGCGTGTAGGAGGTGGGACTACAACTTTCGGGGTTGTAGTCCAGCCTCCATCAAGTTGTGGCCAACCCATGCGATTTTCACTTGATTGACCTTGTTGAGCCCGCCCAGTGGGCTCAGCAGGCCAATTAAGGGCCACCCGGCAACAGGTGATGTCACAGATTGACATTTCATCTGATATCAGCGTTTGACAGCTGTTTGAAGCTGTCAAACACTGACAATCTGTACTCCAAGTTAATTCCTTCCTCTCAGGCTGATTTAGAGATCTCTCCAGAACAGAAAGCTGAATGCTGCCACTTTTGACAGCTCGCGGCCATTCTGCTTTCTGTGCCGGTGAGATGAGGGACTCCCGAGACCTGAAGGAAGGAAGGCTGTAAAGGTAAGTAAATGGAAGTAAAACTTCTTTAAACACTTTACACACACCAAACACACTTACCTCTGCACTCATGCACCCATCACTCACCTGAACACTGGACATCTCGACCCCTCCAAGTCCTTCATCCCGACGGCCCGCCTCGCTAACTTGACGTGGTTTGGAGCCTTCGAGAATCCCACATTTCAACAATGAAAATAGGGATTAGGCTAAAAACTGCCTGTTAACTACCTGTTAACAGGCAGTTAATTGGCACTAATCCCCTTCCCGCCTCGGGGAGGTGGGTCCCAGCACAGGTCGAGTATCCATCTCCTTTGAAACTGGCATGGAGGCGGGTTGGGTTCGTGCCTCCCGATTTTGAGATTTTAACCCCCCACACACCTCCAATCCCGCCTCTACGGCCTAATGAAAATCCTGCCCTCAGAGTCAAACTTTTTTTTATGAGTCAGGAAGACTAAAGCTAAAGTTGTAATTAGAACCTTGTTTATCTGTTTGCTTTGTTCTGTGGAGGTTCCTTTGTATCCATTGGAGGTTTTTGTTACACTGGCCTAAATGTATTTTCTGTGGCCTGGAGGAGTCCATGTTTCACGTTTATATGGAGTGCGAGAGGTTGCAGCCCCTCTTTCACTACCTGAAGGGGCTGCTCCTCGATTTTTGGTTGCACTTCAGTCCCACGCTCCTGATCTACGGTCACCCGGTGCGGAGGGGAGCGGGCAGGTTGGAGGACCTCCTTGTAGGCCTGCTCCTGGGCCTGGCTAAAAAAGCCATCAATTGGTCCAGGCAGCGGGCGGTCGAGGGGGTCGTCCAGCCGGATTGCCTGCCTCTCTTCCGTGGCCATGTTCGCGCCCGGGTGGCCCTGGAGATGGAGCACGCTGTATTTCCGTGACTGGTGGGCGCCGCGGGTACTGGAGTGCGTCGTCAACCCGGAAAACCAAATTTTAATTTGATTTGTTAAGTTTTAGTTGAACTTTTGTTAATTTACAGACAAATTTGTTTTTGGTCCAAACTAAAAGAGTACACTGGCCTAAAGATTCTGCTGCAGTTAGAGCTGCCAACTCTCATTGGACATATTCCTGGAGGTTTAATCATGGTATGTCTGATCATGTGACATCCAATCACATGACACTTGTTAGCCGATTACAAATGTTATTGCATTTACCTCACAAAGGTTGGGTCCCCTGAAGACCAGGAACAATTGCATCCACACCAGCAATAGTTCTAATGTTCGGACATCAAACCTGTGTCCACTGGACAGGGTAAAACATACTTGCTCGTTGAACAATTTCAAGCCTTAACAGGTGTCCATTGAAACAAGCCGCTTAGAAAACGAGGCGTCACAAAGTAAATGTTCGAGTCTGTACAACAGAGCTGTGCAAAATCAGTCCACTGAACAGAGCTTTCCATCACCCAGCTCCAGTTCCCCTTCCTGGCGGCTCCACATGCTCATTGAACCCAATGTGCAGCATTGCAGCAGCCACTTTCAAAATCAGCCTGACAGTAGGGGGAATACATTAGAAAAAGTGCCTGCAAATAACTAATTTGTATGTATTTGTTCAAAGCGGCAGGTGGAACTATTGCTCCCGGAGTTCTGTGATAATATCTGTCATTAGAATCTTCCAGTGACTGAAGACAACAAATCAGGCACGGTTTCACCTCAGAACTGACAAGGCAAAGCTTCTATTACTGTGGGAGCCAATTCTGCTCTCTCTATAGACAAAGAAGTCCCGTACACATTGGCAAGCACATACGTACTTATCGGAGTAGAAAAACCCCTTTCCTCTCGTTTAAAGTGACAGAACAAAATACGCGGGGACAGATGAGCTTTGCAAAAAAGCCACTAAATAAATCTCATGAAGTGAGAAGGGAAAATGGACACAGCATTGCCTGAAGACTTCTAGTTTACATCTCTAGCTTCCAGATGTACAATTCTGAGGCCCACTGGTTCACTCACACAGTAGAGCATTCTTCAGAGGAATGCAACAGCAATTTGGGATGAAAATCATAATAATACCAATAACAAAATTGCTGTTTTGAATTTATTACATGAACACTGTAATTCATTTAGGCTTTCAAATGTTGTTTGTTATAATATTCAACAGGAAAAATTAACAGAAAATCACTGAAAACGTGTGTGCTAATATATATAGGACTAGCTGGAGTACCCGGCGTTGCCGAGGGAACTGAAGAACCCTCTGCCATGTTTATAAAACTGTTTATAAAACTGTTGGGATTGAAGAACTCTTGCTAAGCACCCAGGAGGTGGTTGTTTAACTTTGTTTTTTGTTAATGGGGATCGCCAGTAGCCATATACTCCAGGTTTTATAGTTTTCCTTCTATGTGAATTTGGAGGTAGCAAGCAGAATTATAATTTTGCAATGTTATCATTGACATTAATGAGAGAGAGAGAGAGGGGGAAAGAGAGAGAGAGAGGGGGGGGAGGAGAGAGAGAGGGGGAAGGAGAGAGAGAGAGAGAGGGAAGGAGAGAGAGAGAGAGAGAGAGAGAGGGAAGGAGAGAGAAAGGGGGAAGGAGAGAGAGAGAGGGGGAAGGAGAGAGAGAGAGGGGGAAGGAGAGCAAGAGAGGGGGAAGGAGAAAGAGAGAGGGGGAAGGAGAGAGAGAGAGGGGGAAGGAGAGAGAGAGAGGGAAGGAGAGAGAGAGAGGGAGGGAAGGAGAGAGAGAGAGAGAGAGGGAAGGAGAGAGGGAAGGAGAGAGGGAAGGAGAGAGAGAGGGAAGGAGAGAGAGAGAGGGGGAAGGAGAGAGAGAAGGGGAAGGAGAGAGAGAGAGAGGGAAGGAGAGAGAGAGGGGAAAGGAGAGAGTGAGAGGGGGAAGGAGAGAGAGAGAGGGAAGGAGAGAGAGAGAGAGGGGGAAGGAGAGAGAGGGAGGGGGAAGGAGGGAGAGAGAGAGGGGGAAGGAGAGAGAGAGAGAAAGAGAGAGGGAAGTAGAGAGTGAGGGAAGGAGATAGAGAAGAGAGGAAGACACCCCGGGGAAGGGTTTGGACTCAGAGCCCGGCCGCGGTGACCAGGAGCCCCCATGCGCGGCCTAGCGCCTCAGGCCCGGTCCAACTCACCTCAGCTCAGCTCCCAAGATACAGCCAGAATTGGAGGAGCTCAGATATCTCAGAGGGTTGTAAGAGATAGGGAGGGGTGAGGCCATGGAAGCAATGTTTCCGTTAAGCTGCGTGGCTGCGCAGCATTCTGGAGGTCCCTCGCAGGTCACTTGTCGGCTTCACAATGGGAAAAACCGCGCATGCGCTGAAATTTGAATGGGCCACACAGCCCCTTAAAGGGACTGCGCAATCAAAAAAATGTTTTAAGGGAACATTGCATGGAAAGGGAATTAAGGGTTACGGGGAGCGGGCAGGAATTTGGACATGAGTCTAGGTTCGGATCGGTCATGGCCCTGTGGGTAGCGGAGCGGGCCCAGGGGCTGTGTAGCCTGATCCTGCTCCTATTTCGTGTGTCTAATTCTGTTAGATGCAGGAGATGGTTCTGTGATAGTGGATTGGCAGTTAGGATCAGATCAGCCATGATCTTATTGAATGGCGGAGCAGGCTCGAGGGGCCGATTGGCCTACTCCTGCTCCTATTTCTTATGTTCTTATGTTCTTATGTAACAAGGGTGAGAATTTTAAAATCGAGGCATTGCTTAACCGGGAGCCAATGTAGGTCATTGAGCACAGAGGTGATGGGTGAACGGGAGTTAGGACATGGACAGCAGAGTTTTGGATTACCTCAAGTTTATGGAAGATAGAACATGGGAGGCCAGCCAACAGTGCATTGGAATAGTCAAGTCTAGAGGTAACAAAGGCAAGGATGAGGGTTTCAGCAGCAGCTGAGCTGAGGCAGGAGCGGTGTCGGGCGATGTTACAGAGGTGGAAGTAGGCGGTCTTAGTGATGGCGTGGTACGTGGTCGGACTAAATTAAGATGCACAGTTGAGTGCATTAGTGAGCACATTCTTACAATGTTAATCCAGTAGCACTTCTGAGCCATCCGGCCTGATGGTGTCATCGGCATTCGGTGTTTGAAAGCATTTATAACTTTCTACAGAAATCGAATGCCATTTAAACCCTTATGAATGGACACACAATCCCTGGGCAAATCCAGACTGAAATGGCAGGCACGCCCAAAGAAATTACACTTGCAGTCATTCTCAGCCACTGTGGACAACGCAGCTTGTTACATTATACATTTTCCTTTCCTTCATACATTAGTCTAAAAATGAAAGGTGAATAATATTCCTTAAAGTGTGCATTAAAAATGGAAGTATAGTCCATCAATCAGCGAAGACTCAGCATGTTCCATTCTGGAGCCTTCCATACTGTAGATCTAATTACAGACATTGCCACCCGTGTGATGGCTGTGAATTATGGACACAAAGTGTGACTGCAGAATCATCCCCTAATAATTGAATTTACAACAAAAGCATTATGGTTAAAAAATGCCTTTTTACTTTCGATGATCATTGAATTTTGAAAACAAATAGATTGGCAGGAAAATAAGAACATTTTGAGTCAGAAAATTTAGCTCATATTTACATTCTTTTTTCACCAATTTTCACCTGAAAGTCTTAATTCCTTGCTTGGGTATTGTTGAATCAGTGAATCTTTAGGTAGTGTGTCCTTCAAATAATCGACAGAGACTGCAGAGGAACAATCAACAGGTGTTTACTGGATGAGGGTTGCTCTAAAACTAAACAGTACAGATCCCTACTCAGGGTTATATACAGGTGTGGTCACTGCCGGTACTACAGTATACAGGAGCTGTAAAAAGTAGTTCTCCCCTTAAAGGCACATACGCTACAATTCCTCCCCTTTTAGATTAATGGTACCATAACATTCATTTAACAATTAACACTTTTAACATGCAACGTTAACTGAAAATAGTCCATTTATAAATTCAGCCTTTGGGGCGGCTTCCTGATCCTTTCTGGATAGCGCCTTTCCTGAGTGTCTTGCTCTTGGTGCGGAGGCGATTCTGGCCCCCTGTCGTCGGTTGGTTCATCAGCTTCCGATACTACTGTTTCTGGGGTAGATGCTACCTGTATGTCGGGTTCATTGCCAGGTACGCGAGACATGGGGTTGACTCGTTCCTGTGACGCTAGGATCTGGTCGACATGGCGTCTCACAATGTTCTCCCCAACATTCACTGTGTACATTAGTGGCCCCTGCCGTGTGCATATCGTTCCTGGTTGCCATTTCTCTGTTCGGTAGTTGCGGGCCAAGACTGGTTGCCCTACATTGAAGCTCCTTGTCGGCTTCTCATTGATGTGCTGGAATTGCTTATTCTCAACATTTCTTCGTACATTTGGTCTGAGCAAATCCAGACGAGATGTCAACCTTCGGTTAAAGAACATCATGGCCGGGGTCTGGTTGGTAACTGCATGTGTCGCATTTCTGTAGGCTAACAGGAAATTGTCCACCTTATGCTGCAGTGGAATGTCGTCATCGCACATGGCCCTTACGGCCTTTTTAAAGGTTTGTACGAACCTCTCAGCCAATCCATTTGTGGCTGGATGATACGGGGTGGATGTGTAATGCCGTACCCCATTCCTTTTCATAAATTTCCGAAACTCTTCGGACAAAAACTGTGGTCCGTTATCAGAGCAAATCTGCTCTGGCAAGCCGTTCCTGGCAAATATGGTCCGTAGGACTGCAATCGTTTTCTCAGTGGTGGTGGAGGACATTTTGATCACCTCAGGCCATTTCGAGTGCGCATCCACGGCTATTAAGAACATTGAGTCCATGAATGGACCAGCAAAATCAATATGCACCCGTTGCCATGGAGAGGAGGGCCACTCCCATGGGTGTAGAGGGGCATGTGGTGGTGCATTTTGGACCTTCTGACATCCTGAGCAGCTCTTTGTCAGGTCCTCGATTTGCTGATCGATCCCCGGCCACCACACATAAGCCCTAGCAAGGCTTTTCATTTTCACCCCTCCCAGATGGCCTTCGTGAAGCTCATTGAGCACTCTCTCCCTTAACTTGGGTGGAATTACCACTCGGGATCCACACATCAAGGTCCCCTGGCATACTGACAGCTGTTCTCTTCTGGATGAGAATGCTGGCAACAGTGAGTCGCCATGTGTTGGCCATCCCTTCACCGTCAAATCATATACCCGAGACAGTGTCGGGTCATTTCGGGTCTCCTTCTCTATATCCGCGTTAGTTACTGGCAAGCGTTCAATCATAGTCGAATAAAATATTTCGACAGGGTCCACTGCTGGTGCTTCCTCCGCCATAGGCAGTGGCAGGCGTGATAGCCCATCAGCGTTTCCATGCTGTTTCGTGCCCTTATACTCTATTTCATATTGATTCGCCCCTAGAAAAAGGGACCATCTTTGTAGCCGTTGTGCAGTCATCACCGGAACGCCCTTCTATGGATTAAAGATGGAGACAAGTGGTTGGTGCTCAGTCAGCAAGGTGAACTTCAGCCCGTGCAGATAGTGGTTGAACTTTTTCACTCCCCACACTAGGCTGAGGGCCTCCCTGTCAATCTGGACGTAGTTACACTCGACTGAGATTAGTGACCGAGACGCAAAGTCTACTGGCCTCTCCAAGCCGTCCGGGAATTTGTGCGACTGCACCGCTCCAATACCATAGGGTGATGCATCACATGCCAACTGAATTGGTAGTGCTGGGTTGAAATGAGCCAACACCTCTTTTGATGTGATCAATTCTTTGCATTTCTGGAAAGCTCGTTTGCATTCGTCATTCCACTTCCAAGGTACCCCCGTTTGCAGTAGGGTGTTCAGTGGGTGTAGTAACGTAGACAAATTCGGCAAGAACTTATGGTAGTAGTTCACCAGCCCGAGGAACAACCTCAGTTGTGACACATTTTCCGGTGCTGGAGCCTTGACTACTGCCTCAATCTTTTCAGGGGACTTCTGTAACCCCTCTTCATCAATAACGTGGCCACAATACGAGATCTGCTTCTGGAAAACTCGCATATGTGGCGATTAGCTTGGAGCCCATATTCCTTCAATCTAGTGAGCACCTGCTCCAGGTTGGCGAGGTGATCACTGTCATTTTCGCCCGTGACCAGGATGTTGTCCAAATAACACTGGGTCCCTGGAATCCCTTGCAGGACTTGATCCATTGCCCTTTGCCAAATAGCCGGAGCTGATGCTACCCCGAACACCAGCCGGTTGTACTGGTAGAGACCTTTGTGGGTGTTGATCATGAGGTACTGTTTCGAGGCTTCTTCTACCTCCATTTGCAGGTACGCCTGGGCCAGATCAATCTTAGTGAAGCGTTTTCCTCCAGATAGCGAGGCGAAAATATCTTCAATCCTCGGAAGCGGATATTGTACCGTGTGAAGGACTGGGTTCACTGTCACCTTAAAGTCCCCACAGATGCGAATCTTCTTTGGTTCCCCAGGCGTATTACTCAACGACCTCTTCATTACAGGAACGATGGGTGTAGCCCACTCGCTCCAGTCCACTTTGGACAGTACTCCAGAACGTTCCAAACCTTCCAGCTCTGCTTCGACGGCTGGGCGGATCACATAAGGCACCGGTCTGGCCTTAAAAAACTTTGGGCTTGCATTTTCCTCTATTTTGATCATCGCTGTTATGCCTTTTAGTGTTCCGAGTCCCTCCTGGAACACTTCTTGTGCATCAGTTAGCATTGTTGACAGTCGTCCAGGTGTGACGTCGTCATCCTTTTTGGCATCTACCGTCAGTGCTTGTATGGCATGCCAATTTAACTGTATCTTTCGGATCCATTCACGTCCTAGTAGTGGTGGTCCTCCATCTGGCAATACATATAAATCAATTTTTGGTGTTTCCTTGCCGTTGTATATCACGTTCACCCTTATTTTTCCTTTGGGGTAGACTTTTTGCCCCGTGTACGTCTTCAAGATAATCTCTGTATCTCTCAAGTGTATATGTGAGAATAGCCGCTTGTAGTCCCTTTGGTTTATGACTGTTAGGGCTGATCCTGTGTCCAATTCCATTTTCACTTGGACTCCGTCTATCTTGAGCATGACCCAGATAGTTTGGTGATCCTCCATTTTGGTTACATTATGTAGTTTCAGACAACCCAGTTCCTTGCTTCCGGAGTCTATATCACTTTTCTGTTCGTCTGAACTATTCTCCGTCACCTTATGTACCTTTTTGTACTTCCCCTGTGGAGGTTTCTTGCTGCTGGTTTTCTTTCCCGACCTGCAGACTCTTATTATGTGTCCTACTTTTCCACACTGTCTGCACACTTGATCCTTGAACCAACAATCCTTATGGTCGTGTGTTGTTCTGCCGCAGCGATAACACTTCACTGCTCCATATGACATTTCATTTGTGCCATATTCTTGCGGTCTCCGTTGTATCTCTGCAGCGCCCCGTGCGGCTGCTTCGTGTGATACTGCCATGTTGAAAGCCTTGTCCAGCGTAAGATCCTTTTCTGATAGAAGCCGTTTCTGGGTTCCTTCACTTTGAAGCCCACACACAAACTTGTCCCTTAAAGTATCTGCTAGTCCCGTTCCAAACTGGCAGTGTTTCGATAGCTTGCACAGTTCCGTTAAATACTCAGCATTACTTTCGTCTTTATGCTGGTTCCTTTTGTGAAACTTAAATCTTTCTGCTATCAGCAGCGGTGTGGGGTTTAAGTGGTCCTGTAGGATTGCCACTATGCTTTCAAAATCCTTTTCCACTGGCTTCTCCGGGGTGACTAGGTGTCGCAGTAAGCCGTATGTTTTTGCACCCATGGAATTCAACAATACCAGTGCTTTCCTGGCATCTGGCACTTCATTCGCTTTGCTGTACACCTCTATGCGTTCTACATATGTTGCCCAATCTTCGACTTCATTGTCGAACGCTGTGACCCTGCCACTCTTCTGTATCCCTGGGTGTGGTTAGACTGGCTAAAAAATGGCGTCTCCCGCGCTCTCCCTTCTTCTCCGCTGGCTCAAAATGGTGTCTCCCGCGCTCTCCCTTCTTCTCCGCTGGCTCAAAATGGCGTCTCCCGCACTTCCCTTTTATTAAATCGGTGATCTTAAGATGGCGTCTCCCGCGCTTCCCTTTCTTCCCGCGCTCGCCCTTCTTCTCCGCTGCGGCTTCAAAAATGGCGTCTCCCGTGCTCTCCCTTCTTCTCCGCGGCTTCAAAAATGGCGTCTCCCATGCTCTCCCTTCTTCTCCATGGCTCAAATGGCGTCTCCCGTGCTTCCTTTCTTCCCCCGCGGACGCTGCTCAGCCCTAGAGCCCTGGCTGCGCTCTGTGCATTTTCCTGTGCGCCTCTCTCGTTGCCGCCGCTCAGTCCTGAACCCCGGCTGTGCTTTACCCTCTCTCTCTTTTTGTTTTCCGTCGAAGCCGCTCGGTCTTCAACCCCCGGCTGTGCCCTGTGCGCTTTACCCTCTCTCTTACTCCGTCGACGCTGCTCGGCCTTTTCTGTGCCGTCAGTTGGCTCCAGCCGCCGCTGTCCGGGAAGGGTCTGCGCTGTACCTGTTACCAGCCTGTTGCTGGATCGTCGTGGCTGGAGAACCAAGCCCAGCTCTCAACAGCCTCTCCTGCGATGCTCACTCTCTGCCGGATGACTGGGCAGTTGCTCGTGGTCGACGCCCGTGCTTCTGGCCTCGACTTTCTTCCACTGTCCTCCAGGAGCGAATCCTTGGGAGGAAATGCAGAGTTGCAGGTAGGTTCAAATTGACCTCGTCGCCACTATTAAATCTGTGAATCTTAAGGTGTGGTGTTCTTCAATAAATAGACGGAGACTGCAGATCAATAATCAACAGGTGTTTACTGGATGAGGGTAGTCTAATAACTAACAGTACAGGTGCCTGCTCGGGGCTTATATACAGGTGTGGTCACTGCCGGTACTACAGTATACAGGAGCTGTAAAAGTAGTTCTCTCTTAAAGGTACATACACTACACCTTTCTTCTCCGCTGCGGCCCAAATGGCGTCTCCCGCGCTTTCTTTTTTTCCCCCGCGGACGCTGCTCAGCCCTTGAACACCGGCCGCGCTCTGCGTGTTTTCCTGCGCGCTTCTCTCGTTGGCGCCGCTCGGACTTCAACCCCGGCTGCACCCTGCGCGCTTCACCCTCTCTCGTTGACGCCGCTCGGTCTTCTACCTCGGCTGCGCCCTGTGCGCTTTACCCTCTCTCTTACCCGTCGACGCTGCTCGGCCTTTTTCTGTGCCGTCGGTCGGCTCCCGCCGCCGCTGTCCAGGAAGGGTCTGCGCCGTACCTGCTGCCAGCCCGCTGCGCTGGATCGTCGCGGCTGGAGAACCAAGCCCAGCTCTCCACAGCCTCCTCTGCCTGCTCAATCCTCTCAGAATGGTCGACGCCCGCACTGATGGAATCGGCCTTCTTCTGCAGAGTTGCAGGTAGGTTCGAATCACCTCGTCGCCAATGTTGAATCCGTGAATCTTTAGGTAGTGTGTCCTTCAAATAATCAACAGAGACTGCAGAGGAACAATCAACAGGTGTTTACTGGATGAGGGTTGCTCTAAACCTGAACAGTACAGATCCCTACTCAGGGTTATATACAGGTGTGGTCACTGCCGGTACTACAGTATACAGGAGCTGTAAAAAGTAGTTCTCCCCTTAAAGGCACATACACTACAGGTATTATTCCTCAGGTGCTGGGCAAGCTTTAGTAGCTGAGCCATTCTGTGTGAGCTTAGTGTGTGTTAGTGTGTGTGTATGAGAAAGACAGAGAAAAAGAAAAGGAAGATCGCCAAATGCCCGGCTGTGTGGCCACCATCTCCAATGCTGCGTGCCATCTTTCTGCCAGTGATGTCGATGGCCACCTCCTCGATTTGTGTCAGAGTTTGCAGTGCAGCGGGATCTCCTCCTGTTCTTCAACTCTTCTTTAAATTGTGTGCCAGCTTTTCCTGTCAGTTGGTGAGTGTGTTGAGAGGTTTAAAGAGGTTTTAATGAGAGGAAGAAACAGAAAGTGTGGTTAAGAGGGGGAAGTAGTCACATGGATAGCAGCAGAGGATAAGTATGGACGCAAGCAGAAGAAGGTACAGTGAGGCGTCCCATTGTGATTGAAGGAGAGGCAGGGTGGAAGGATTGATAGTGTTGGTGCTAAAGTAGAGTGGTGTAGGGCTGTCAAGAGAGTAAGGGAGATGTGAAGGGGAGTCTTGTGCAGGCAGTCCTGGTGAAGTCATTCATACTCTTCCTGCACTGCAGCCAGGTCTTTGGAACAATGCAGCCAGCATTGAGTTGCTCAGCCACCCCTCTCCATTACTGCTGACTAACTTGCGAGAACACACACACATTCTCAGTGTGACAACCTGGTGCATTGCATCACCACTCACCAGCAACTGCTTACCCATTGGAGGGGAACAGGACCTCCTTCCTGCTGCTCACGTGCTGTACAAGTACCTCTACAACTACAATGGAGAATGTCTACAACTACAATGGAGAATGGGTGGACCTTGGACAACATCATGCTGCCTGCTACTTCAATAACTCTCCCTACACTAACCACCATCAAAAAGTGTACCTCACCTTTAAGGGACGGCAAGCTGCCTTTCAGCAGTGGTTTCCGCGTCGGGTTTACCGCCCTCCCAATCGGCAAGCTGCATGTAAGGAGCGTGATTAGTGCTGGTAGCTTGCCGATTCAATGTTAATGAGGCTCAACCAAGGAAATTGATTGGGCATCCCGCCGCCAACATTGGGTGAGTGAAGCAGGCGCCCTGCCTACCACCCATCCGATGTAAGTCTGAAACAAAAATAGCCGCCATGACCTGAAAAAGAGTGTGTGTTTTCAGAGGGATGTGGATGATCATCCACCTATCATTCCAGTCATGAACCCACTCTTACTGATAAGCACTACCTTGCCCCCTCTGTAAACTTGAGCTCGTCCAAATCTAAGCTGCCCATATCCTAACTCGCACCAAGTCACATTCACCCATCACCCCTGTGCTCGTTGACCTACATTAGCTCCCAGTCCGGCAATGCCTCGACTTTAAAATTCTCATCCTTGTTTTCAAATCCCTCCATGGTCTCAGCCCTCCCTATGTGTGTAACCTCCTTCAGCCCTGCAACCCTCCGAGATCTCTGCGCTCCTCTAATTCTGCCCTCTTGAGCATCCCCGATTTTCATCGCTCCACCATTGGTGGCCATGCCTTCAGCTGCCTCGCCCTAAGCTCTAGAATTCCCTCCCTCAACATGTCCGCCTCTCTCTCCTACTATAAGATGCTCCTTAAAACCTACCTCTTTGACCAAGCTTTTGGCCATCTGCCCTAATATCTCCTTATGTATATCGGTGTCAAATTTTGTTTAGTAACGCTCCTGTGAAGCGCCTTGGGACATTTTACTACATTAAAGGTGCTATATAAAAATGTGAGCTGTTGTTGTGTTATTCATGGCCTCTATAGTCAAACACCACCTGGCCTAATGGAACTGCAGCACAGTATGAAGTACATGAGGTGCTGTCGGGTACAGGTAATGTCTCTGCTGACCAAACTTAGACTTTTGGAGTAGTAAGGCACATATAATGATACTTTTCTGTATTGTTCTTGGAACAATGCTGCTAGAATTGACTTGCTCAGCCACCTCTCTCCATTGCTGTTGACTAATTGTCACTCATTGTAATTCCACTTGCAAGCTAACAAAATCATCAATGCCTGATTCTACAATCCATTGTACAAAGGCACTGTCTCACATAAAATCAGGCACTTTAACACCTCATGTCATGTAAGATGAGTACTGATCATCCTTCAGCCATGAACTCACCATTCATTTATTCATTCATTTCGGTCAAGCCTTTAGCCTTACTATAATTAGAAGAACTGCACAAAGCTGTGCAATGTGCCAAAAACAGTATTGTTATGCAACTGACGAGTGGGTCACTTGAACCTGTATACGTCGGTTGAGTGAAGCGAATATCCACACACCCAAATGAGTGAAGCTTTAGTGTGTGAGTATTTCATTCACATAGTAGATCAGTAAAAGTTTTACCCATCATCTCTTCCCTAAAGTGCAGGACATTATTGACTGCATGCCCACTGGCATTTGTTTGCTGCTTATAGTCCTGGGCCATACATGAGTGGAAGGACTTCCTCAATGGGAGATGGTGTGTGACCCAACAACTCAAACCATGCACGTCAAGCACTCTTCCCAAGGAATATATATAGGCAATCAAATGTGACGGGAAGTTCAGATAAAAGGCTGGCTTCTGGGAGACCAGGGATATATGGTGAGTCCTTATCCCTCTGGTAATTCTCCATACTCATCGACAACACACATGTCACAATGCCAGCGTAAAAACTAGGGTGATCATTAAGGAGTGCTCAAGCAGTTCTTCAGAGGCGTGGATCTTTTGATGTGGAGATGCCGGTGTTGGACTGGGGTGGACAAATGTAAGAAGTCACACAACACCAGGTTATAGTCCAACAGCTTTATTTGAAATCACAAGCTTTCGGAGCACTGCTCCTTCATCAGGTGAAGTGAAGAGTTGCAGATAAGCACAGCATATATAGTCAGAGTGTACTGCCAGATGATTACAGGTAATCTTTCTAACTGCCATTTATCACAACTCGGCAGAGAGATAATCACAGCAATCACAGGTGTGAATGATGTCCAAACAGGTCAGTCAGGAAAACATTACATCAAAGAACAATGAGGTGGGGTCACAAGGGGTCAAATGTTGCAGATGCTGGGGTCTGTATGAAAAACAAAAAACAAACAAAAACTATTTTTTTGCTGGAAATCACAGCAGGTCCGGCCGCATCTGTGTAGAGAGAACAAGCCAACGACGACTCGAGTCTGGATGACTCTACGTCATGTGGGGTTACATGTAACGTGACATGAACCCAAGATCCCAGTTGAGGCCATCCTCATGAGTGCGGAACTTGGCTATCAGTTTCTGCTCATCGTCCAGTACTTCTCTGGAGCGGAGAAACTACGCCATGTTCTTCGCAGCCTTCAACATATCATCGATGGCGATGAACACCTCGCTAAGGCCATACCCACGCCTCCACTACTCGCCTTCAAACAGCCGCCTAACCGCAAACAGACCATTGTTCGCAGCAAATTACCCAGCTTTCAGGAGAACAGCGACCACGACACCACACAACCCTGCCATGGCAACCTCTGCAAGACATGCCAGATCATCAACACAGATACCATCATTGTGGTGTATGTAACCTGTTCCACCTTAAGAAAACTTAAGCCTGTTCCACCTTAAGAGATGTACTACTTTCTCTGGCTGCTGTATACGTAATACCGGTGGTGACCACCGGTATATAAGTACTGTGTAGTGATATTGCTGTTAGTATAGCCCTGACCTCCAACTAGTAAAGACCTGTTGAAACGTTATTCTTGTAGTCTGTGTCAGTAATTAATCTTAAATACAACTAGAACACACAGACTTAACAGTGGCGACGAGTCCGATTCTTACCCTGCGGCAGTTTATATCCACGGCGGCTTCGTCCACAGAACGGGTGTCGAAGAGAGGCATCCACCCTCATCACCCTGCTGGAAGACACGTCGCGCGGCAGGCATCGAGAACCCGGAGTGCAGAAGATATCCTGAACTCGAATCCTCCATCAGCGGCAGTCAGCTATCTTCCTTCTACCTCGGTGGTGGGTAAGCCGGTCAGCGACGCGAGCAGAAAGTCGGCCGCGTTGGCTGTACAGACGGGGAGGGAAGACGGAGGAATAAGGGCGGTGAGATCGATCGCGACCGGAGATAAGGGCCGGGCCGCATTCGGGCCAAAAAGGCGCAGCATCTGGGGCGACTGAAGGCGCGAGAGCCGCAGTGAAGGCGAACGCAGCCGGTGCTAATAACCGGGCTGCAAGAAGGGCTGCGAGGCGCGACATCAGGGAAGCGCGAATGCCCGAGGGAGCCGCGGTGAAGCGGAGACAGCGTCGGGGGAGTTACTAACCGCTGGGAAAGGGGAGCAGCAGCGGCACGCCAAACGCCATTGCAGCCAGCGGGTGAAGAAGGCGAGCGCGGGAAAGACCGCCAAGCACGGGAAACCGCCATTTTGTAGGCGGAGGACGAAGACAAGAGCGGGAAGCCGCCATCTTGGAAAAAGGGAAACCACTAAAAAAAAAATTGCAACGATGCCTAAACATGGGAACATTAATACCTTTGATAGCGACATCGAAGATTGGGCCACGTATGTAGAACGCATACAAAATTATTGTAAAGCAAATAAAATCCCAGATGATGAGAAAGCACTAACTTTATCAAACTTAATGGGTGCAAGACATACAGGCAATTGAAACACCTTTTATCACCAGATGAACCGGCGGAGAAGACGTTCGAGGAGATTGTTACTGTCCTGAGAAATCATCTAAACCCCACGCCACTGATGCTAGCGGAACGATTTAAATTTTACAGCAGAAAGCAGCTGAAAGATGAAAGCAATGCTGAATATTTAATGGAATTGCGTAAGCTAGCAAAGTACTGTCAGTTTGGAACGGGACTAACAGATGCGCTAAGAGATAAATTTGTGTGTGGATTATTAAAAGAAGATATACAAAAGCGACTGCTCGAGGAGAATGAGCTGACGCTTGAGAAAGCGGTCACTATGGCAGCATCACACGAAGCCGCAGCGAGATGCACGGCAGTAATGCAGCTACGGTCACCAGAACTCAGTACAAATCAATTGGTTTTGAGTACTGTAAAATGTTATCGTTGTGGAAAGACAACGCACGATCAGAACCAGTGTTGGTTTAAAAACTAAGAATGCAGAACGTGTGGCAGGCTTGGTCACGTAGCTAAAGTATGCCGGTCAGGAAAGAAGACCAGCAACAAAAAGTCACCACAAGGAAAATACATAAAGGTACACAAGGTGACAAAGAACAGTTCGAATGAACAGAAGTCAGATTCAGACGCCAGCAGTAATGAACTGGGTAGCTTAAGAGTACACAACGTTGGTAAGGATGCAGATCTCCAGACAATTTGGGTCACTCTTCAGATAGCAGGAGTCCAAGTAAAGATGGAATTGGACACTGGATCGGCATTGACGGTCATGAATAAGAAAGATTACAAAAGGTTATTCCAACATATTCCCCTACGGGATACGGAGATTATATTGAAAACATACACGGGGCAAAGAGTGTACCCCATCGGAAAGATAGAGGTAAAAGTGGTCCACAAGGGCAAAGAAAGCCAAGTAATGGACTTATATGTGCTACCTGAAGGAGGTCCACCACTACTGGGACGGGAGTGGATTAGGAAAATGAATATGGACTGGCACTCCTTGAAGGCACTAACGGTAGATTCCGGGGAAACAGATGTCAAACCTAAACGATTGTCCAGAATATTGGATGATGCTAAAGAGGTGTTCCAGCAGGGACTGGGAACACTGAGAGGAATTACGGCAAACATCAAGATTGATGAACATGCACACCCAAAATTTTTCAAAGCCAGACCGGTACCCTATGCAATACGACCTGCTGTAGAAGCGGAACTGGAAGCGCTAGAACGTTCAGGTGTACTGTCTAAGGTAGATTGGAGTGAGTGGGCTACGCCCATTGTTCCCGTTATGAAACGTCCTTCGAGCAACAAGCCAGGAGAACCAGGGAAGGTTCGCATCTGTGGAGACTTCAAGATCACCGTTAATCCGGTGCTTCACACGGTGCAGTATCCGCTTCTGCGGATTGAGGATATTTCTGCTTCGTTGTCTGGTGGGAAACACTTCACCAAGATAGACCTGGTGCAGGCGTACTTGCAGATGGAGGTTGAAGAAGAGTCACGCCAGTACCTCACGATCAACACGCATAGAGGTTTGTACCGGTATAATAGGCTGGTTTTTGGAGGGGCATCGGCTCCAGCAATTTGGCAGAGGGCCATGGAGCAGAGGGAATTCCAGGCACACAATGTTACCTGGACGATATTCTGATTACAGGAGATGGTGATGAAGAACACCTCGCAAACTTGGAACTGGTGCTCAACAGACTGAAAGAGTATGGACTTCGAGTTAATCGGCAGAAATGTGAGTTCTTTCAGAAGCGGATCTCGTACTGTGGTCATGTCATTGACCGGGAGGGGCTTCATAAGTCCCCTGACAAGATAGAGGCAGTTGTAAAGGCTCCAGCTCCGGATAATGTCTCTCAGTTGAGGTCGTTTCTAGGATTGATTAACTATTACCATAAGTTTCTACCGAACCTATCCACGGTACTGCACCTGCTGAACGCTCTTTTACAGAAGGGGGTACCATGGGAATGGAGCGAAAACTGTAAGAAGGCATTTCGCAAAAGCAAAGAATTGATCACCTCAGAGGAAGTGTTGGCTCACTTCAACCCGACACTGCCTATTTGGTTGGCTTGTGATGCTTCTCCATATGGTATTGGGGCAGTACTCTCACACAAGTTGCCAAATGGCACGGAAAGGCCAGTCGCGTTTGCATCCAGATCATTGACCTCCGCTGAGTGCAACTATGCGCAGATCGATAGGGAGGCTCTCAGCCTTGTATGGGGAGTGAAGAAGTTTAATCATTACTTGCAGGGCCAAAAATTCACACTTCTGACAGACCATCAGCCGTTGGTATCCATTTTTAACCCTAAGAAGGGTGTTTCGGTGATGACAGCACAGAGACTCCAGAGATGGTCCCTTTTCCTAGGGGCACATCAATTTCAAATAGAATTCAAAGGTACAAAGCAGCATGGCAATGCTGATGGGCTGTCGCGCCTGCCACTACCTGAAGAAGAAGAGACGACGAAAGTTGACCCTGTTGAGTTATTTCATTCGACCATCATCGAGTGTTTACCAGTCACCAATGCAAGTATTGAAAGAGAAACCAGGAACGACCCGACACTGTCCCGAGTCTATGAGGTGACAGTGAAGGGATGGCCAACACATGGTGATCCTCTGTTACCGGCATTCTCGGCAATGCAAGAACAGCTGTCCGTCTGCCATGGTACTTTGATGTACGGGACAAGAGTGATTATTCCTCCCAAGTTAAGGGAAAGAGTTCTAAAGGAACTGCATGAAGGTCATCTGGGGGGAGTTAAGATGAAAAGGCTTGCTAGGGCTTATGTATGGTGGCCGGGTATTGACCAACAGATAGAGGAGTTGACGAAAAGCTGCGCTGGGTGCCAAAAAGTGCAAAATGCACCTCCGATCGCACCGCTACACCCATGGGAATGGCCTTCAGCCCCATGGCAACGCGTACATATTGACTTTGCTGGTCCATTCATGGACTCCATGTTCCTAATTGCGGTGGATGCACATTCCAAATGGCCAGAAGTGATCAAGATGAATACCACTACTTCAGAAAAGACAATTGCGGTGTTAAGAACAATATTCGCAAGGAACGGATTGCCAGAACAGATATGTTTGGACAACGGACCACAGTTCGTGTCGGAAGAATTCCAAAAATTCTTAAAGAAGAATGGGGTGAAACATTATACCTCTGCCCCATATCATCCGGCGACAAACGGGTTGGCCGAGAGATTTGTCCAAACATTCAAAAAGGCAATAAAGGCCATGAACGATGATCATATTCCGCTACAACACAAGGTGGACAATTTCCTAGTGGCATATCGAAACGCCGCTCATGCAGTAACTAACCAAAGTCCTGCCATGATGTTTTATAACAGGAGGTTGCGGTCCAGGTTGGACTTGTTAAAACCAAATGTGCGGAGGGAAGTGGAAAACAAACAGTTCCGGCATATTAATAACAAGACCACTCGAAGTTTCGACGTCGGACAACCTGTGTTGGCGAGGGACTATGGAAACGAAAAATGGCAGTCCGGAACAATTCGGGCCAGACACGGACCTCTGATGTACACAGTAGATATTGGTAACAAATGTGATAAGGTGTCATGCGGATCAACTGGTAGAATCGAGAGCAAGGGTCGAACCCATGGTTGCGACAGAGACAACTGTGGAAGACGTTAATGAACCTGAAGCATCTACCTCGGCAGGGAATGTACCTGATGATGACGTCCAATACATAGGAAACCAACTAGAGGAGTCACCTCAGCAACAAGAATCAGAGACCACTGAAAGGCATTATCCAACCCGAATCAGAAGGCCTCCTGAGAGACTGAACCTTTGAACTGTTTATACCTGAAGTTATATATGTATATATGTTATTATGTTATGTTAAATGGGGATATGACTGTTAAGCTAAAAAGGGAGGATTGTGGTGTATGTAACCTGTTCCACCTTAAGAAAACTTAAGCCTGTTCCACCTTAAGAGATGTACTACTTTCTCTGGCTGCTGTATACGTAATACCGGTGGTGACCACCGGTATATAAGTACTGTGTAGTGATATTGCTGTTAGTATAGCCCTGACCTCCAACTTGTAAAGACCTGTTGAAACGTTATTCTTGTAGTTTGTGTCAGTAATTAATCTTAAATACAACTAGAGCACACAGACTTAACAATCATCACACGTGAGGACACCACCCACCAGGTATATGGTACATACTCATGTGACTCGGCCAACGTTGTCTACCTCATACGTTGCAGGAAAGGATGCCCCGGAACATGGTACATTGGCAAAACCATGCAGACACTGCGACAACGGATGAACGGACACCGCACAACACTCGCCAGGCAGGAGTGTTCCCTCCCAGTCGGGGAACACTTCAGCAGTCAAGGAGATTCAGCCTCCGATCTTTGGGTAAGCATTCTCCAAGGCGGCCTTCGAGACACACGACAACGCAAAATCATCGAGCAGAAACTGATAGCCGAGTTCCGCACTCATGAGGATGGCCTCAACCGGGATCTTGGGTTCATGTCACGCTACATGTAACCCCACCTGACGTAGAGTCATCCAGACTCGAGTCGTCATTGGCTTGTTCTCTCTACACAGATGCGGCTGGACCTGCTGTGATTTCCAGCAAAAAAATTGTTTTTTGTTTGCTTTTTGTTTTTCATACAGACCCCAGCATCTGCAACATTTGACCCCTTGTGACCCCACCTCATTGTTCTTTGATGTAATGTTTTCCTGACTGACCTGTTTGGACACCATTCACACCTGTGATTGCTGTGATTATCTCTCTGCCGAGTTGTGATAAATGGCAGTTAGAAAGATTACCTGTAATCATCTGGCAGTACACTCTGACTATATATGCTGTGCTTATATGCAACTCTTCATTTCACCTGGCGAAGGAGCAGCGCTCCGAAAGCTTGTGATTTCAAATAAAGCTGTTGGACTATAACCTGGTGTTGTGTGACTTCTTACATTTGTGAATCTTTTGGTAGAGGGTGAACTTCCCATATTCCCTTTTGAAAGTTGGAAAAATTGTTACTGTATGCTTCATGTTGCACAATATAGAAGCCTGGCATTGGAGGTTCACGAGGAGCAGCAGAAAATCATGGAGTAACAGGATGGAGAAGAAAGTGGTTAACAGCTGATGACAGGAGGCTTCAATACTGGCAGTGAGATGAAGAAGGGTGTCATCTGTTTCTGTTCAGAGGCCTTCAAATGCTTAAAAGGGTTGTTTCCTTCTCATTTTGTATTGGAAGAAATGCATACTTTTTATCTTATTTCTTAAGAGCTGTGCATTTGTTTCCTTTTAGAAATAGTCAAGTTAGACTCAATTTTCTTTTCAATAAAATCACAAAATGCATCTCATCTTTAAAGTGATGTCTTCATTGATTTGTTCTGTTTTGTTCTGTATATTGCAGTGTCGATATGTACGTGCAACTGTGTTAACTCCTAGGGGTAGAGTTTGCACTTGGAGCACTATTGGCAATCCGGGCACAAATGGCGCCCAAAATTGCGCTAGTTATGAGAAGTGTTTTTCCCCCTCAAGCTTCCGCTCAAACTCATTTGCATATCACCGAACATATAAGCTGCCATGAACCAACGCAATCGGGCAGCGTTTTAGAACGTAAATTTAAAAAACTCTTTTGCTTTATGAAATATTCCTTGATATATTTAAGAGTGGTAACTTGGCGCAGTTTGATTGGACCAGCTAAATTTGGGTTAATCACAAAAAATTAAGCATTTAATCAGAGCGTCTAGTCCCCCACCTGTTAGTAACCTGATTTTAAATAACTGAAAATTACTTTTAGCTGAAATAAACTAAACCGAACCATTTGCTAGTTATATTGGTGCACAGTAGTCAGTTTCTTAGTAAATTAAAGAAAAATGACATTCAAACGCTTTTAAAATGTGCCTATTAGTGTCCTTGCGCCTAAAAAAAAGCTTAATTTTTGGAGCCTCCTCGAAGGCCTGCAAACGAGCGCAATTTGTGGAAACTCCCAGTGGTGATTAATTCAATCAAGGCGTGGCCAGTTTTGTGGGTGTGGTCTGTTTCCAGCATGATGCTTTTGTAAACTAGCGCAAAGATTGCAGAAACTCGAGTTGCGCTGAACGTAATTTGCGCTTAAAATTCTGCGATCTTCTGTGCTGGTTTTGCCGATTTCCGGCGAATTACTCTGAAGGAAACGAGCGCAACTGAGCGGAAACTTCAGGGCCTAATGTTTTCCTAGTGTGCTAACTACCTACCATGCTTTTCTGCTTACCTCTGTTGTCGGTGGCTTTGAACTACGCGCTCGCCAGGATGAGAGGCTAGAAATTGGTGACTGCTGATTCCTTGAGGCTTATGGTTCCCTTTGACTAAGCCTCTGATGCCCCTTCATCAGTACCAGGAGGCTCCTCTGCTTGTTTTGCTGAGGTAGTCTTGCTTTCAGAAGTAGTCTCAGAACACATGGAGACAGGGCCTGAGGCTGGTAGGGAGCACACTCTATGCCAGTCACTCAACTGCTCCTGAGTCTGCATTTCCTGGCAATTGCTGGAGGGCATTTTCTCAGTAGAGCCATTCATCTGCCGATGATGGAAGAATGTGGAACTTGCATATTCCCGAATTGCTCCTGGACTGATGCCTGTAACCATTGTTAGATAGGCTGCTTGCCAAGGACTACTGTGGTGGCCATTGTAGTTCTGAGTAGTGCTGGTGGCTCAACAAAACTAGATCCTACACCACAAATCCATCGAAGGAATGGAGTCAAGGGACTTCTCCATAAAGTCCATGGGCTGGATTTTCGTTCAGGGGCGGGTTGGTGTCGTGAAATCCATATTTTGTGTTATCCACACAAATATAAATCGATGTGGGAGATTGATGCTATTTTAACTTAATTGTCCAATTGAGTTCCAGCATGTGGGAACCCTTGGCAAATGAGTTTTTCCAGTCAGAAAGTCACATCTTATGACGTCATCATTGCTGCTGCATTTAAGGTCTGCAACAAGCCTTGCTTCTTCTGCAGGCTGCCAACCTTTTGGCATTTACTGTTAGAGGAACCTGGAGTCACAATGGCCAGCGACAGACCTAGGGCTGTTCCCAGGTTCGACGACGTTGCCCTGCAGGCTCTGGTTGAGGGAGCTAGATCTAATAAGGAGGTGCTCTTTCCTTCATCAGGGAGGAAGAAGCCTCCCCAGCAGACCAAGGCTGTGTGGCTGCAAGTGGCTGTAAGATTCAAAATTTTCAGCAATAATCACGCAAGAAAACCGGATAAAATAAGACTGTTTATTGACCAAAGTAAGCTTGCACAGAAAAACCTTTGATAAAAGGGCATACAAAATGGCCGCCGGGCCTCGTGATCAGTTTTCTGGACCATTTTATTTCTGTTACTGCAAGCCAGACAGGCTTGTGGATTGAAGACAGTAAGCCCGCGAAAGCCAGTATCTGGGAACCGAAACTCAGGGAAACAGCATACATATTCAATGGATTCTAAGTACAGGATGGGGCCCATCAAGATATGGGCGGACAATGCAAAAACACTTATACCCATTTATTGTACAAAGGAGAAACCGTTTAACAGCCATCAAGGAAAATCTCCGGACCGATCAATATGCGAACCGAGTCGCGATGACAATGTAAAAGACTTAAAAAGACATTATCGGCCAGGAAGGCCAGTTAAGTTATCACCGGCTCCCGTTACAAGACAAAGCGCCCCTGCAGAGATTTCTGCCCGCCAAAATTAATACAAAGACAGGACTATGATTTGGCGGGAGATAAGACTGTCCCAAAAGGGTATAACTATGGATTGAAAGTCCATCAAAAGTTACAAGGAACGATCGGAGGAAACTCGGAGGGCGATCAACATTCGGAGGAAACACGATCGACGTTATCGGAGTGATCGACGGAACGAACGGGCGAACGAAGGACGGACGGTGCCAGGATCGGCGCCTCTTCTACCTCGGTAGCTTCGGAATCGATGAAGACGCTTCGTCTTTTTAAAGACGCTTCGGACGGACAATTTCGGTGAAAAGACAACGTGGTCGGTGTTCAGCCAGACAAGGCTCGGCCACGACGAGAAGACGACGAGGGTGGCCCGGGTACTGGGGTCGGGAGATCATCGACGACCCAGGCCGAAGGAAAAGAAACCCTCTGGAAAACCAACGATCCAGGCCGGAGAAAAAGGACATTCCGGGCCTGACACTTCCGTGTCTCAACATCCCATCTGGTTGTTGGTCTGCTCCATGAACCAAAATCGACAACAGACTTAGGGATCTTCAACCTTGACGAGCGCTCATCGAGGCTGTGTCTACCCCGCCGCCTCGAGAGAGAGAATATCGACTGCGCCAGAAGTTTCCAAATCCACGTGACGACGGAAAGCGGTGCCAAAAGGCTGCGAACCCCCTTTTTTTTCGCGATTTTGAGAGTGGTGAGCATGATCCCAAGTTCCCCAGGTCGAAACTTAGTTTAGGTATAGGGGAGGGAGTTAAGGGTAATCGTAATGTGTTTTCCCTTTTACGATGTGCCGTGTGTTCCCCATTTCCATAGAGTCAAGTTCATAAATTTGTGCATGATTGTAGTTACTTTAATCTGTGCCTATGACATGTATTTTGTAATGCTTCAAACTGTTTAAAAATAAAAGCATCCATTTCGTGCTATTCAACCTGGTCTATTGAGTCCTTTCTCTGCACTACTGTTCTCTGCATCTAAGTCCAAGGTCTAGAACCGTAGGGGGAGTGGGTCGAACCACTCAAGGGTAATTATTGCACGAAGCCTGGCAGGAGACCAGAACGAGCAAGAGAAACCCCCTACATGGCAGAGGAGGTCAACTCCTTAACGGTTACCTGCAGAACCTGGATACAGTGCAGGAAGAGATTTCATGACCTTGTGCGTACTGGAAAAGTGAGTATGAATTTCCCATCACCCTCAATCTGATCCCCATTGACTTTCCTCACCAGCACTCAGCATTAGCAATCTCTTCCTCCACATCCCACTTGACAATGACATCCATGCACCCTTACCCATTCCCGTTCTCTCTATGCTCACATTCACCTAAAAATTTGACTATGCAGCCCTCACACTCCCTATCACTGTGATGCTATGAAAACAACTGACAACACACAGGGAGGGCCCTTGGTCTTGCCACCTCACTCCATCTTTGTCTCCTTCTAAGTATCTATGCTATGGAATCTCTACACTCACGCCTTCATTCTCACTCAAACTCCACTTGTCTCCCTCATTGCAGGAAAAGAGAGCTCACAATAAAAGGGAAACTGCCAGGACAGGAGGAGGGCCACCCTCATTAGCCCAGCTCACCCCCTGGGAGGAGGCGGCCCTGGAAATTGTCGGAGTGGAAGATGATGCGCAAGTGGGGGACGGACAGACGGGTGCATCACAACAAGCTGGTGACAGAATAGTTTTACATCTCTCTCATTGACATTGCATGAGTCGCTGATAATGATTCTGAAGCTCTAACCGATGGGCTTATGATCATCTGCAATATGCAATGTGCATGTAACCTTGACCTCACATCTCTAACTCTTCCCTTTACTCCCCCACAGGACCATCGAAAGCCCCCATCCCCACTGTCCAGGAGGAAGAGCCTGAGCTTCCAGACTCCTCAGAGGAAGCTGCAACCTCTGAGAGTGCAGCGTCAGCAGAATTCACCGCACCCAGCACCAGCGCAGACACTCACACAACGGTGGGACCTTCGGGACATAGAGTAGTGTTGTCACCTGGTGTATCACACCTCACAAGTGAGCATCAGCAGATTGTGGAGACAGGGACAGCAGTGGAGAGTCCTCGTCGGAGGGCGCAGGACTCTGCCAGCTCAGTTCAGCTGCATGTCGACCCTCTGCCTCTGGGTCCATCCACAAGATCAGCGGTGCTGGAACTCCAGGAACAGATGCAGGAGCCTCTGGTAGGTTTTGTCTCCAGGGTCGCTGCGAGTGTGGAGCGAATGGAGAAGTCCATTGCAAACATAAGCAGAGCCTTTGTGGAGTCATTGGCACATGACCGCATCACCATGGAAAGGATGGCAACTTCCATGTAGGTGATAAGTCACCAGAGTGCAGAAAACACGGTGAGTGCTCAGAATAGAATGACATCTCTGGAGGAGCGATAGGCATCTATTGAGCAGGGAAACCAGACCTTCATGGAAGTCCTTCTGAGTAGGACTGCCAGTGCAGATACGGGTCCCCATGGCCCCCCTGATGTGCAGCAAGGTGCTCTCAAGCCACTTGCAAGCTCTGAGGGGGACCTGACCCATGAGAGGGAATTTGGTGGCAGACATCAAGGAAGTGGGGGCTCCTCTCCAAGCACTCACACTTCCATGCCACTGCAAAGCCCTCGGTCAGAGCCCCACCAGAGTCCACACCCAGCTGAGATCAGCGTCTCAACCCCTGCACAGCTGCAGGAGTAGCAGACTGTTGACGAGCCCTCACAGGTTCACAACCCCAGAGGACGCCCGCCAAAGGTGTCGAGACAGGAGCAGCAGTAAAGTGAGCAAGGGGCTTCCACATCTGCTGAAGCCACAGGGGAAGCACCACGTAGGAGCATGCGTAAGAGAAAGATACTGCACAAATATTCACAAGGGTAGTCACTTGGGTGAAATTTGATGTTTTATGTGAGAAAGCCATCAGATCAATAATGTTAATAAAAAATCTGATGGCTACTGCTGTAGTTGTGGCGTGTGTCATTTCGCAAATGGGACTTTCACATTGAGGGCTTAGGATTATTTGGAATTGTCATTATGGTGGTCAAATTGCTAGGAATCAGCTGGCTCTTGGCCGTTGTCGAGGCTCAGGTAAGAAGATGCGAGGCAAAAGTCGTTGAATGGCTAGGCTAAGCAAATCTGGCAAAGATGAGTGTGTTCCTTGCATCCCGGGCAGCAGTGTTCTCGCGTACTGCTGCCACTGGTTGATGGGCCTCTGCAAGATGTTCATTTTCGCTCTCCTTCTCCTCCTCCTCCTCCACCTTATCTGAGGAGGATAAGTGAGGAGCCACTTGGTCCTCAGGAATCTGCAAGCCATGACGCTGTGCCATGTTGTGGAGTGCACAGCAAACCACGACGATTCTGGAGACCCTGGCTGCTGAGTACTGTAGGGCTCCACCTGATCTATCCAGGCATCTGAATCGCATCTTCAGCAAACCGATGGTTTGCTCAATAATAGATCTGGTGGACATGTGGCTAGAGTTGTAGCGCTCTTCAGCTTCGTTAACTGGCCTCCTCAACGGCATCTTTAGTCACGTCCTCAGGGGATAGCCCTTGCCTCCAAGTAACCATCTGTTAAGTTGGTCTGGCGGATTGAAGAGCGGAGGCACACTAGACTGGCGCAGAATGAAGGAGTCATGGCAACTGCCAGGGTACTTGACACAAACATGCAAAATTTCCTTCTTGTGGTCACACACCAGCTGACCGTTAAGGGAGTGGAAGCCCTTGCGGTTGACAAAAATACCTGAATTGCAATGGGGTGCCTTAAGGGCCACATGTGTGCAGTCAACGATGCCCTGCACCCTTGGAAAGCCTGCCAGATTAGCTAATCCAACCGCATGCGCCATGACACTTGCTTGATCCTTGGTGAAATGGATGTGATTGTGCGCGATGACAAAGAGGGCATTGGTTACCTGCATGATGCAAGTGTGTGCGGCCGCCTGGGAGATGCCACTGATGTCTGCTGCTGATCCCTGGAATGAGCCTGAGGCAAAAAAGTTGAGTGCAATGGTGACTTTGACGGCCACTGGTAAGGGTTGTCCACCTGGTCCTCTGGGCTCCAGGTCTTGTTGCAGCATTGCACAGATGTCACCCACTACCTTTCGTGAAAGTTGGAGTCACCTTTGGCACTGCTGCTCAGGCATGTTGATGTAGCTGACCCTGTGTCTGTCGACCCTGTTTGGGGGGTATCTCCTGCGCCGACGGGCTTCCGTGCGCTGGCCCCTTCTGGCCTGTGCAGCTTCAGGTGGGTGAGCGGCAGCTTGGCGCTCCTGTTGGTGCTGCTGTTGTTGGTGCTGCTGCTGTTCCTGGTTCTGCTGGTGCCACAGCTGGTCTTCGTCCTCATCTGATGTCCAGAAGGGAAGGAAATAAATGGCTCCCATGCTTCTGGTATATGCCTCAGTTGAGGAAGCGCTGAGTGAAGGTGGCGAGAGGGGTTTCTCAGGAGGTCACACTGGAGATTGGTGTCAGGCTCCAAACTTCCACAGCTGTGGTTATGCCTTCTAAAAGTTCCCCCAGACCTGAGACTACAAAGTCCTGCCACCTGCAAATGATGGCTGATCAAATCTCCTCTTTAATGTTTGAGCTGCAGCTGATAGTCAGCAATCCACTTGTGCTCCCGCCAGATTTCACCATCGTGTTGCAGAACAGGTGTGTTTCACGTGGGAAAAGGGTTAAACTCACAAAGGCCTTTTAAAATGGCATTATAGAGCCAATTTAGTGGTTGTTAAGGGCCTTAACGGCCTATTCCGCCTCTTGGAGGCGGGACGGAGACGGGACCACTAGACACAAATTATTTAAAATTGCTTGGAGGCGGGATGGAGGCAGGCTTGGGCCCGCCCGCCAGATTATACAATTTTAACTCCCCACACGCCTCCAATCCCGCCTCCACGGCCCAATGAAAATCCTGCCCCATGTGTTCAATTAGCATCTTTTGAAATGCAGGGCCATTAGCACAATAACTTCTTATTTTGCATCAGCTGACCACTAATCTCCACTATTATGTTCAGTTCCGGGCACCACAGTTTAGGAGGGATGTCAAGGCTTTGGAGAGGGTGCAAAGGAGATTAACCAGAATCAGACCAGGGAATGAGGGAATTTAGTTATGCGGAGAGACTGGAGAAGTTGGGATTGTTCTCCCTGGAGAAAAGAAGGTTAAGGGGAAATTTAATACAGATATTCAAACTTATCGGGGGTTTTGATAGGGTAGGTAGAGAGAAACTGTTTCCAATGGCAGGAAGGTCGGTAACCAGAGAACACAAATTTAAGATAATTGTCAAAGAAACTAAGGGGGAGATGAGGAGAATTTCTTTTACTCAGTGAGTTGTTGTGATCTGGAATGCACTGCCTGAAAGAGTGACGGAGGCAGATTCAATTGTAACTTTCCAAAAGGGAATTGGATTATATACTTAAAAAGGAAACATTTTCAGGGCTATGGGGAAAGAGGAGGGGAGTGGGACGAATTGGATCGCTCTTTCAGAGCCGGCACAGACATGAGGAGCCGAATGGCCTCCTTCTGTGCTGTATGATTCTATAATCCTTTTTATTGCTTCTTTAGTACTGTGTTGTATGACATCCAACACTTTCTCATGCCCATCATTCTCTGTAAACCCAGATGCTATCTTCTCAGCTGCCGTTTATTATAAGTGTAAATAATATTGCAGTGTGGTCTGGTGAGCTGTACTGCTGTAGGTGTTACAACCGTGAAGAGAGCAGTGAATACTGTTACGAGTGTATTCACACACTTCTCCAAATCAGTAACGCCTTTCAAATAATGCCCTTGAAAATAATGCAAAGTTGTTTTTCTCTGTGTGAGAGTGCAGATCCTTTCATCTTGGCTGCTCCACAAATCATGAGAAGTTGGCATGGATTTGGTACATATTAGCTGGCTCACATCTTCCTCACACCTCCTCAAGAGGAGTTCCTTTGACTGCCTTCATATTGATGAAAGCCAGTATCCTTTGTTCAACTGGAAAAGGCCAGATGCAGTCATCATTTTTGGACTGATACTTGCGAGCAGAAGTGAGTGAACCTTAATAATTATTTCTAAAGGAAGAAGTATAGCTGCAGTTGCTTTAATAGCAAATTATTACACAACCATGGAAAGCTGTGAGAGATGTTGGCTCGACTTACAAGCAAAAGATAAGGGACAGAGAGAACTCAGCTGAAAGAGAATCTATCTATGATTAAAAAATCTTGTGTACGTTACGCATTTCCTATTCACAAATCATACTTCCCCTTATGATTTTTGGTCATGCTTTTCCATCAACATTTATCATTTTAAATTGCTATGTCAATATTTCGGATTCAATCTGGCTATGTCAACTGTCACAATGTTACTGCAATTTCTGACCACAAGGTGGCTCTGTGGAGTGGGATTCTGAACTGTCTCCAAACTCCATCATCATCATGCATATATAAAAAAACTGATTCATCAACTGATCGTGGGATTAATGCTACATGCAATTTACCAGTATGACAAGACCATCTTAAATCCAAACTGGAACTGCACCAATCAGGAAAGTATAACACTACGGGTATATCAAGTCAAGAACTAATTGTATTATTAAAATAAAGAGATGTACAAATATAATTTTGAAAATATAAACTTTATAATCTCATAATGTTATTTTATCTTGACAAGTCCAGATCAGTGGGAAATTCAACAATGTTGAGCTAGCATAATGGAAGGTAAGGGACTGGAGTTTTAACATATCTATAATCTGTTTGACATCTTGCATATATTGTGTACTTCCTTCAAATGTTACCCTCTCTTCTTGTCATGTGCATACTTTATTCATAATACCCTAAATGTTGTAAAACAGTGTATTCTCTGTCACACTGAGAGCAATTCCATGGTAGATCTGCAAGTATTTAAAAAAACATAGCACACAAAAGCAGCACACTTAGGGCTGAATTTTACCAATGGGGAGCTTTTGGAGGCGGGACTCCCACTTGTCGGGTTTCAGTCCCGCCTCCATCAACTTCTGGCCAATCCACGCTATTTTCCCTTGATTGACCTTGCCCGGCAAACTACAGAGAATGTCAACGTATGACGTTTCATCTGTCAAAAGATTTTGACAGATGAATTGTCATCATTTGACAGCTCTGTGACAGTTTGATGAGTTCTTGAATTCAAGGCCTCATCAAACTTCTTTCTTTTGCAGAAGTTGTTGCATTGGAAAATGCAACGCCCATCTGTCATCTCTGCCGCGGAGGTGCGAGACTCTCTGCATACCCAACTCTTGAAGCCTGCAGGAAGAAACAAAGGTAAGTAAACTTTTTCTAATACTTTCCACTTACCTCAGATACTCACTTCTCCACACTTGCACCCATCACTTACCTTCACAGTGCACTTTTGCACCCCTCCAACCCCCGCAGACCCACTACTCGCCTCGGAGCCTTCGGGAAGCCCATACTAGTGTGGGCAAAATGGGGATAATCCTCTTATCAGCCTGTTAACTACCTGTTAACAGGCAGTTAAGTGGCACTAATCCCCTTCCCGCCTCCATACCTGCCTCCCCAGGGCTGGCAAGATCGCACCCATAGCATCAAAATATAAACTAAAAATTTGACACCTTAACTGCTGTAAAACTGAGTTTGTATAATTGGAATGAAAATGCTTATCCTGAATGGAGGGTGGGAGAGTAAGTCCCTCCCCGATTGTGTTTATGCACCTCTAACCTGCAAGTTAACAGATTATACCAGAACTGTGAGGTTATACCCATCATGAAAGATTGAACAGGCTGGAGCTTTTTTCTCTAGAAAACAGAAGGTGCGGGGTGACCTGGTAGAGGTCTTTAAGATAACGAAAGGATTTGATAGGGTAGATATGGAGATTTTTTTCACTTGTGGGATAGATCAAAATTAGGGGCCATAAATATACGATAATCACTAATACATCCAATAAAGAATTCAAGAGAAACCTCTTTATCCAGAGAGTGGTTAGAATGCGGAATTCGCTTCCACAAGGAGTGGTTGAGGCGAAAAATATAGATGCATTTAAGGGGAAGTTAGATAAACACATGAGGAGACAAGGAATAGAAGGCTATGTTGATAGGGTTACATGAAGAGGGGTGGGAGGAGGCTGATGTGGAGCTGAGGCCCGTTGGGCCGACTGGCCTGTTTCTATGTTGTACGTTCTATGTAATCTATGTAAGTTGTGGAGTGGTGTTGACGAATGTCTGAGGACAGATTGTCAAACCTCCCTTTCTTTGGCTATAGAAATATTGTAAGTCAAATGATACCTAAAATGGAAGGAGCAATTAATTCTAAAATGGGGAATAAAAGGTAAATCAAATTAGAATTCTCTGACTTTTAGTGTTTGAATGATTTTGCTCATCTCGGATCCATGAGGTCAAGGATGAGGTTATGGCTCCTTGTAGGTCAAGAGAAGGGGAATAAATATTGCAGCAACTAGCTGCCATCACATTTTCACCCAGTGTGTTGTTGTTAAATTGCATGTTTCTCCTCAAGGCCTTGGTTAACTTCTTATACTTATTTGACAAGTATCAGATGAGCTGGCAATCAATGCGGAAATAATGTCCCTGTACCGGAAAATCCATATTGTAATAGAAAGTGATGGTGGTTTTTGTGTGATAAAAATTTCATGTATAATTATACTGACTGAAGAGTTATGCCATTATAGTAAAGTAGATAATCTGTAAGCCTTTAATGTGTGTATTCTAGTAAATTAATTGAAACTTAATAACTTAGAGGAGCATTCATATTCCATAACGGTGTCTCATTTAAATCACAAAATGAATCATTTATCTACAAATGTTCTTCAGCTACAAACATATATGATTTACAGTAAAAATGGGCCATGAGATTAATTGGTTTTTTTTGTAAGATGTGGTGAAAAAGTGGGCTATTAATTAAAACACTGGTACAATACCATGGTTAGAATCATCTGGAGCTTCCAGCGCCAGCTCAAGACCGCCGTAGCACTCGTGGACCTGTCAGCAGCGTATGACACAGTATGGAAGCATGGACTGCTTTTCAAGCTCTCCACCATTTTACCCTGCAGAACAACGATCCATCTTCTCAACTCCATGCTTAGCAACCGACACTTCCGTGTGTACAGTGGCACCCAGAAGAGCAGATATAGGACATTTAACAATGGACTCCCAGAGGGTTCTGTCCTAGCACCCATGTTATTCAACGTTTACACCGGTGACCTGCCCGAAACAGAGTCCCGAAGCAAGTTCATATACACTGATGACATTGCCTTGGCTACGCAAAACATGAATCTGTCCATCACCGAAGAGACCCCGACCAGTGACTTACAGAGGATGGAGGTTTACTTGCGACAATGGCGACTTCGGTCAAACCCACAAAAGTCTATCACCTCGACATTATACCTCAACACCCATCAAATAAACCAAGCTTTGAACGTCTCCTTTTGTGGCGCAGAGGTAAACCATGCCAAAAACCCTCCAATCAGGAATCACGCTTGATCGCACCCTATCATATCGACAACATCTCCAGAACCTTGGGAAGAAACTAAAGAGTAGGGTCAACTTGATCCAGAAACTCACCAGATCCACATGGGGAGCAGACGCTCCAACCCGCCGTACGGCAGCACTTGCCCTGGTGTACTCTACAGTGGAGTACTGCTCTCCGGCATGGCTATCAAGTCCGCATGTGAAATCCGTTGATGTCCAGCTGAATTCTACTATGAGAATTATCACCGGTACGCTTTTATCGACACCAACACCTTGGCTGCCCGTGCTTGCAAACAGCGCACCATCACACCTACGCCACGAATATGCAGGTCCCAGAGAATACAACCGCTACACCAGCAAAGACATGCCGATCCAGGCCAACTTTAACAACCTACCACCAGCCCATCTCAAATCTAGAAGGCCGTTTTAGACCATCGCCAAAACCCTTCAGCGATCTCCCCTCAGCCTTGATGACCGATGGCGAAATGCTAGGAAGAACTGCGACATATGGAATGGATTCCTTATAGAGGACCACACAGTACAACCTGAAGGATCAAACCTTCCTCGCAAACAGTGGACAATCATCAACTACCTCAGAACCAGTCATGGTCGAAGCTGCCACCTTCTCCATCGATGGAAGATTAAAGCATCCCCATCATGCGACTGTGGAGCTCCTAATCAGACCCTGCAGCACATCATTGAGCACTGCCCTCAGAGGAAATTCACAGGCCGCCTACAAGATATCCACGCTGTTACACCGGAAGCTTTGGCCTGGATATCCAACTTAGATATTGATATTTGATTTGTTTTGCTACTACCATATGAAAGAAGAAGAAGAAGAAGAGAAGAAGATGCGAATTAGGGCCAAGAGTATGCTGTCCAACCGGTGCGTTATTAATGATCTCTCACCCAGAGGTTTCAGCAATTTCACAGCAAAGATAAAAAAAAAGTAAACCTACAAAAGCTAAAAGAATCAAATTAAAACAAAAGTTGCTGGGAAAGCACAGACAGTCATCAGCACCTGAAAAAGGAAAAGACAGGCTATTGCGTCAGACAGCATATCTATTTTCTTCAAAGTCATAGGCCTAGAAATTCAGTATCGCCACGTTTGGGGCGCTACAGTCGAGCGTGCGCTAAATTTAGCGCCCGGCGCAATTTAGCGCCACCTTCATCGAAATTGAGTTGCATCGCCCCAAGAGGTTGCTGCTGCGCTAAAGCAGACGGTGCACGATTATCCTAAAGCGCTAAGCCGGCGAGCCGGGGCGCTACCACCAAGGGCGGGCGCAGCGCAGGTGCGGTGAGTTAGCGATTGCAGGCAGACACGCTGGCGCCGGTCACCTCTTAAAGGGGGAGGGTCAATTTGGCTTGCAGCCACGCCCTGCACATTGGAGCCCTGATTCTAGGCCTGGACAGACCTGCTGTGACATCGTTACGCCCACGACCATGGAAAAGGCCAGGGAGTGAGCGCAGCGCTTCAGTGAGGGGGCCCTGAAGGTTCTGGTTGGCGCAGTGGAGTGCCGACGACCTATCCTCTTTCCTGACAGTGGCAGGAGGCCGCTGCCCGGCGAATATAGAAAAGCTTGGAGGGAGGTGACACACAGAGTGACCTCCAGCAGCATGGTCCCTAGGACACAAACGCAATGCAGGAAGAAGTTCAACGACCTCACTCAGGTTGTCAGGGTGAGTACCCTTTCCAGTATCCTCTTCATCCCTGCATGTGCATGTAACTTTATGGCCAAAGGGTCCTGAAAGCCCCAATGCCCAGCCCTCATCCAACACCTATGGGACTCTCATGAAAACCACATGCACATTCACCACTTTACACAATGTCAGGGCTATTCGACCATGGGAGGCAGTGCAGGCAAGATCAGGGCTTGACACTGTCAGGGTTATTCCACCATGGGAGGCAGTGCAGGCAAGATCAGGGCTGTCAGGGATATTCGACCATGGGAGGCAGTGCAGGCAAGATCAGGGCTTGACACTGTCAGGGCTATTCCACCATAGGAGGCAGTGCAGGCAAGATCAGGGCTTGACACTGTACTCAGAGGCCATCCTTTCTCTTGCAGGGCAAGCTGGCCCACAATAGGAGGCAGCAGCAACGGACCGGGGGAGGCCGTCCTGAACTTAAAGACCTCAGTGATCTGGAGCAGCGAGTGGAGCGCATTATGGCAGGCCGGCTGATTGGCCCCATCGCCACTGGAGATGCCGACCCCGTTCTGGACAGCAATGGTAAGGTCATCACCTTTTTGACCTCTCTCTTTCCACTTGTGCCTCACACCAGCATCCTTTGCCACTATCGTACCAATACAGTGCATTGCAGCACTCATGCCTCCTTCGCTGCCGCCCTGTCCTCACACTAAAGCAACTCTTGTACCTGCCTGCTTTCAGATGCCGATTCGCCAGGTGAGGAGGTGGGCGCTCAAGCTGGCACTGTGAGTGAATCGGAAGGTGAGGAGGAGGAAGAGGAAGCCGGAACATCAGTGCCACCCTCAGCCGAGGCAGCCCGTGGCCATGATGGGGACACGTCTTCCCTGGAGGGGAGCAGGGGGGAAGGGTCTGAGGAGGGTGAAGCTCCGGGGCCCAGCAGGCTGCAGCAACGCGGGGGGGGGTAGGGAAGCTTGGCAGCCTTCTCCTCGGAGGGTGAGTGTGGCCTCCAGTCCTGCTACAGTGAGCGCAGAGGAGGTGCGGCTCCTTGGTGAAATGGGCACCCAGGCAGAGCGCAGGCACACTGAGCTCATGGCTGCAGTGGCAAGGATGCCTGACTCCATAGAGTTACTGGCAAGGAGTGTACAGGAATTCGGGGCAGCACAGGCAAGGAATCTGCAAGACTTCGGGGCAGCACAGGCAAGAAGTCTGCAGGACTTCGGTGCAGCACAGGCGGCTTCCAGCCAAGTGCTTAGTCGTGCCATGTAGTCACTGGCTGGTCTGATGCAGACACAGATCAGGGCCACACAAGCACTAAATGCTGCCACCCTCGCTGGATTGGCCAGGATTCGCTGGGGCCTCGCCACGCCGCAGCAGGCCAGCAGTCTGTGCTTCAGCAGATTGCTGCGCATGCTTCAGTGCTGGCCCGTGCGAGTGCCAGTGTGTTGTCCGACCAGGGAGTGCCTGTGCTCTGTCAGGTTGGCAGCATCCTGCTGCCAACACTGTCACTCCTCCACTGCAGCTGCCACCACCCGTAGGACAGAATGCTGCCGCCCAAGCAGAGTTGGGGCAGTCAGCAGCCGGGCCCTCCAGGCCCAGAGCTGGTCCAGGCCGTCCCCCAAGGGCAACTGCCGAATCACTATCTGACCCTCAGCAGCCTTCCCCCAGCCTTGCTGCAGCCACTGGGGTCCCATTGCGGAGGAGCTGCAGGGCGGGAAGGGGCCAATCTCGCAAGCGAGGCAGATCACCCTCGCAGGCCAAAAAGTAGGAGGTGTAGCAAAATGTTGTGTTTTTTTTGTGAAGGCCGAGGATCATGGTCATTTTTGTTTAACTCTTTTGTTCAATGTCTCCAGGTTGTGAGAGCCAGTTATGTGTCTGACTGTTTTTTTCAGGGTTTCTCTGTATTTGTTTGTCATGCGGGAAGGGCACAGAGTTTGTTAAATAAATAATTCTCTTTATTCAGATTGTGCATGTTTGCACTTTGAACTATTTTTGTTGCCTTGACTGGCTCAGGGTTTGTGGAGCAGCTCCATTCATGTTCTTTCAATTGCACAAGCCATTCCCTGAGAAGGGGCCTAGAACCGACTTGCAATAAGCCGCTAACAGACGGCCCTTGCACTTTGTGTCTCCCTCCCGTCTTGGGGCTCCTCCTCCTCCTCCTCCCCCTCCTCCTCTGGTGGTCCTCCAATGTCTGCTGGCAGTGGCTGAGTCCTGAGGATAGCCAGGTTGTGCAGCATGCAGCACACTACAACGAAATGGGAGACTCGCTTAGGCGAGTACTGTAGGGCTCCCCTGGAATGGTCCAGACAGCGGAACCGTTGTTTTAGCATGCCGATCGTGTGCTCAATGATGTTCCTGGTCGCTTGATGGCTGTCATTGTATCGCTCTTCAGCTGGGGTGGTGGGCACACGGAGCAGGGTCATCAGCCAGTTGCACAAAGGATAGCCCTTGTCCCCGAGAAGCCAGCCTCCTGGGTGAGCCGGGGCTTCGAAAATGTCTGCCACAGAAGTCTGACGCAGGATGAAGGCATCGTGGCTGCTGCCTGGAAAGCGGACATTGACAGCTAGTATGAGCTGCCTGTGGTCACACACCAACTGCACGTTCAACGAATGGTACCCCTTCCGGTTGCGGTAATCCTCGGCATTCTCTAGAGGCGCCCGCAAAGCCTCATGCATGCAGTCAATGGCGCCCTGGACCATGGGGAAGCCCACAATTCTTGCAAATCCCATTGCACGCTCTTGTTGCTTGTCCAGGGTCATGGGGAAGGAAATGTACTGACGTCTCCTTTTGAAGAGGGCATTCATGACCTGGCGGATGCAGCAATGCACCGTGAACTGGGAGACATTGGCAATGTCCCCAGTAGCGGATTGGAAGGAGCCGGTGGCATAGACGTTCAGAGCCACTGTCACCTTCACTGCCACCGACAGAGACGTCCTGCTCCTCAGCTGAGGCTGCAGATCTCTCTGAAGCAGGTGGCAGATCTCAGTGACCACCTCCCTTCTGAATCGAAGCCTCCGAATGCACTGCTCCTCAGACATGTTGAGGTAGGAGAAGTGCTGGTGGTATACCCTGGGAGGGTAAGGCCTCCTGTGCTGATGCCTGTTGGCCCTCCTCCATCTGGCCATGATTGGCACTGTCTCTCAGCGTCTTCGAGCCCTTTCAATGCAATGGAGAAACCCAACGTTTCCACCCATTGCAGCCCCCATTATAAGTGGCTACTCAAGGCTATGGCACTGAAAAATCAATCCAACTGCAAAGCTCTGGGCTGAAGCCAGAAGTACCTGTGCAAGCGCTGAGTCAAAGCAGAAAGCTCTCTCCCTTTGTCTCTCTGCAACTCTCTCTCTCTCTCACACAGAAGGAGTGGTCCAAAATGGCTACCACAAAGAATGCAGGAAGAGTCCCCTTTAAATAGCGCCCCCCCGAGCCCCACAGCGACTGGGAACCGTTCCACTCAACCAGTCGCTGCGAGCGCCAGGCGGAAAGAAGGGGGGCGCCACTGAAGTTCCGGTTCGGGGCGCACCAAGGGCGTTGCACCATGAAATGACGTCAGGATCTATGTGCGCAGCTGAGCGGGCATTGCGGTTTTGCGCCGCCGCTAATTCTTCACTCAAGTTCCCGAGAGGCGCAGATCGTGCCGCGCCCGGGCGCCAGCCACTTCGCGCCCCACTTATCGCCCTCTTAAGGTGCTAGCAGCTGGCGTTACCGACTGAATTTCTAAGCCATAGAGTCATAATGGCACAGATGGAGGCCATTCGGCCCATCGAGTCCGTGCCGGCTCTCTGTAGAGCAATCCAGTCAGTCCCACTCCCCCCGCTCTATCCCCGTAGCTCTGCAAGTTTATTTCCCTCAAGTGCCTAGCCAGTCTCCTCTTGAAAACATTGAGTGTGTCCGTTTCCACCACTTCCGTCGGCAGCGAGCTCCGGGTCATCACCACTCGCTGCATAAAAAAGTTTTTCCTCACGTCCCCCCTGTATCTCTTGCCCAAAACCTTTAATCTGTGTCCCCTAGTCCTTGTACCATCAACTAGTGGGAACAGCCTTTCCCCGTCTAGCCTATCCAAACCTGTCATAATCTTGTACACCTCTATCAAATCACCCCTCAACCTCCTTTGCTCTAATGAAAACAAATCCAGCTTCTCCAACCTGTCCTTGTAGCTAAGATCCCCCATCCCAGGAACCCTGAAGGTAATTCTCCTCTGCACCCTCTCAAGGGCCTTCACATCCTTCCTAAAGTGTGGTGACCAGAACTGGACTCAATACTCCAGTTGTGGCCTAACCAGCGCTTAATAAAGGTTCAGCATAACGTCTCTATTTTTGTACTCAAAAGTGTAGGAGTGGAAGGAGAATAAACATAAGTCTTGAAAGCCACATTTAGCAAATTGGCAACTCCACAGTATTAGCTGAGTGCAGAGTGGGTTTAATGACCAGTTGCTGATTAGCTATAAGTGTATTAAGAAGTCATTCCCAGGTACACCAAAGGGGACAATTCAATGCTTAGTAATGTGAAAGAGAGGCTTAACAGATATTAGGCTGGATTGGTGACAAAGGCTTAAAACAGATGAATAGGAAAGTTGCAGAGAAAAAATAACAAATTACATTGTAAAGTGGCTCAATCTTTATCAAACACTAGTTGAACTTTTGCAAAAATGCCAATATGTTGCATGTGGATGAGGCCATATGATGAAGAAGATGCACTTCTGTTTGGTTGCTCTCATTGTGTTGGGAACCACTAACCAAGGGGGGTGAATTTGGGGGAATATTTTCTTCTGTATGCCGTGTGTAACAAAATCAGAAACAGATTCTTTGTAAATAGGTTTACAATTCCATTACATTTAAATGGTTATTTTATGAAATAGTGCTCCTGGCATGGAGCCTAACCTTCTGGGAGTGATATCAGGAATTCAGGTGCATACTCCTCATGATTTTGCATCTAATAAAATTAATGGACAGTAAATTATGGGGGTGTTCATCAAAATTCCTAATAGGCACTCCTGGAAGGCAAGACTATGCTCCGGAATCATTACTTCATGAAATATCTCCATATTGCACAGAGGGAATCTTCCCCCAGCTATGTTCTTGTTGCTTCTTTGTTTTGCTTTTTGCTTTTTAAAGGGAGCAACTGATTTCACAGGCTCTGATTGTTCAGAAACATTTCTGTTTGATACCTCAGCTTTCACTGGAGCGTACAAGTCTTTATTTTATCACCATTGCTTCATTGTGCTTTTACCATGGGCTTACCTATGGGGATTATACCCTTATTTATAGAGGCAAAACATGAGTGCAATAAAGAGGAAATGAGAGAGGCGCACAGGATAAGCACAAATGAAAAGACAAGCTAGGAGCTACCAGTCCACTGATCACACCTCTCCTTCAAGGATGTATCAGAGGAGTCTGATTAAGGAGTCAATAAGGAGGCATTACAGGAACTCTGTCCTGTTACATCCAGACCTCAAGGCATCCTTTTGTATACCCACTGCTCTCTCCAATCAAGTGAATGAAAGAACGATATAAAGAACTTGCATTTATATAATGCCTGACCTCAGGACATCCAAAAGCACTTCACAGCCAATACAATATTTTTGAAGTGTAGTCACTGTTGTAATGTAGGGAAAAATAAAAGTCACAGCTGCCCTCAATTTCTATGCAAATTGTCCTTTCAGGTTGCAACTATTGAGTTCTGCAACATCGCTCAATTTAGCAGAACATCGCTGTAAAGGTCAAATTACCCACCCTCTTTTTAGCAGGGCATCCCAATGTATAACCTTAAGAATGTCAGGCCTCAAAAACATCAGATGGTTTCAAACATTTATCATGTAGCAGCATTCTCCAGGATGCAAGGGACTATAGACGGTACCCATGTCACAATACTGGTCTGACTGCAGAACCCCCTGAACTATTTAAATTGCAAGGGATTCCACTCTTTCAATATTCACAACAACATGATAAGATCTTGAAGGCCAATGCTAAATATGCAGGAAGCTGCCACAGTGCCTTTATCCTGAGAAACTCCAGCATCCCTGCTCTGTGCAATTTGAATATGATTTACCATTGGTTATTTCTTCAATTATGCACTTTATAGGCCCAAAATTCCATGAGGCCATTTAAGCTGGTATCATGCATCTGAGCTGCGACTTGCACCCAGAGATGCTGTCCAACTTGAAAGTTAGCACAGCAGTCTTTAAAAAGACTAGAATGACTGAAGATTGCAGCAGCAACCTGTGCGAGCAGGAGTACAGGGGCATTTGGCTGATAAATAGGACAGTGCTTGACACAGCAAATTGACTGTAAGGTAGCTGAAGTAGATGGCACACGTGTGATTTTGTGCACTTTTAAAGCATGTCTTTAAATGGAGGACAGGGCAGAGACACTGAAAGAATTGAGCAGGGCAGAAAAGAAGGGCTTAAAGATTTAATAAAATCAACCTTCAAACACTCCTGGATGAAATGCAGCTAAGGGGAGAGACCTGGTGAAGCTACAACACTACATGCATGCTAAATAGTGGAAACTGTTCACTGTGCAGTGTTCAGTTTCATTTGCAACTCCTCAGATAATGAAGTAGTCCATGCTGGCATGCAACAAGACCGGGACGACATTCAGGCTTGGGCTGATAAGTCGCAAGTAACATTCGCGCAACACAAGTGCCAGGCAATGACCATCTCCAACAAGAGAGAGTCTAACCATCTCCTTTTGACATTCAATGGCATTACCATCGTCAAATCCCCCACCATCAGCATCCTGGGGATCACCATTAACCAGAAACATAACTGGACCAACCTCATAAATACTGTGGCAACAAGAGCAGGTCAGAGGCTGGATATTCTGCACCGATTGACTCACCTAACCAACATTCCCTTTAAGCGGCGCAGCTGCGCAGCACTCCAGGGATCCTGTGCAGCTGGCTTTCCAGCTCGTCAATGCAAAAACCGGGCATGTACGTTATTTTGAATAGCACACTCAGCTCCTTAAAGGGGCTGCGCAGTGCCAAAATAAATAGAGGGAACATTGCTCCTGACTCTCTAAAGCCTTTCCAGCACTTACAAGGCATGTTAGGGGTGTGATGGAGTACTCTCCACTTGCCTGAATGAGTGCAGCTCCAACAACACTCAAGAAGCTCGACATCATCCAGGACATAGCAGCCCATTTGATTGGCACCCCATCCACCACCTTAAACATTCACTCCCTCCACCACTGGCGCACCGTGGCTGCAGTGTGTACCATCTACAAGATGCACTGCAGTAACTCCCCAAGGCTTCGTCGACAGCACCTCCCAAATCCGCGACCTCTTCCACCTAGAAGGACAAGGGCAGCAGGCGCATGGGAACACCACCACCTCCAAGTTCTCCTCCAAGTCACACACCATCCTGACTTGGAAGTATATCACCGTTCCTTCATCGTCGCTGGATCAAAATCCTGGAACTCCCTCCCTAACAGCACTGTGTGAGTACCTTCACCACACAGACTGCAGCAGTTCAAGAAGGCGGCTCACCACCACCTTCTCAAGGGCAATTAGGGATGGGCAATAAATGCTGGCCTTGCCAGCAATGCCCATATCCTGTGAATGAATAAATAAAAAAAATACTGCCAAGTGCCTATGGGGGAAACCACAAAACATTATCTCACAAGCCATATGCAGGGAGATGGCGGTGCCACCTTGCTCACCCCCAGGATAGCACACTAGTGTTACAAAACATTTAATGACTTGACAAGGGCAAGCAAGGTAGCAGAACGGCCATTGTTTCATTTTATCTTTGAGCACCATTGGCACTGATACACTGTTCAGCTCTGAAATTTATAGTTGCACAAGTAACTCTTCACATTACACCCTGATTGAGGGGGTCACTAACTCGGGATCATACAATATGTGTTGCTATCTCTTTAATGAGCAATTACTTGCATGAAAGAAACATAAAACACATTCTTCCACTTTAAGAGAGTGATGTCACCAGATCTCTAACTTCAGCTGTCTGATGCCACCTGGGAGACATCCCTCCGATGTTAGCCAAAACCTAATACACTCAACCTTGTTAACAGGAGAAACTTGTCCACTGTGCCCGTGAAAGGCAGGAGACTAGAAGCGACCTCCCTGACATCAGCGAGCTCATTCCCTACAAGGATCAGGCCATGGGGTTGCTGGGAAGGCATGCTGCTGTAGCAATGGAAGATGGTGGGATTGGTGCGACAGTGTAGGCCGCTGGTTAGTGGCAGCAGACCTGGATTGTCACCATGGCATTGCTGTGACACAACGGCCACCCAGAAGCTTCCACAGTCTTCTCTGTCTCCCTAATCTCAAGGGATTAACACTATTGCTCACCCATTCCTACCCTGTACCCTCTTTTCCTGCAGAACTATCACAGCAATGGGAGAAAAGAAGGAATGAAGAGGAGGAAGGTAATTATGTTGAGCAGGCGGCGGAGTAGGAGGCAGAAGTTTCTTCCTGTCAACCACAGTGATGAAGAGGGAGAGGATGATGAGGACCATATGACTCAAGAGTCCGAGGAGCACCCCATGGAGCCTCAGGTTCCTCTGCCCCAACTCTCTTAATCTCACCCTTTGCATCAAACTGATTTCTCTCCTACACAACAGCTCAGATGCTGTCACCAGGGCGAATTAGATAATGTCAGTGAGGATGTGGCATTGGGTAAGTTACAGAGCACAAGGGAGTCGGAGGACTGGGATGTCAGGGAGGATGTGCCACCTTCCCAGTGGAGGCAGAGGAGAAGACTGCTAATGACTTCAGAGACATGAGAGCCAGATCTCATGGGTACTCGCCTGAAAAGAAGGATGCTCCAGGAACCTATAAGATGGTTCTGAGGTAAGTCTCGGAGGATGGATGGCAGCTGCTAGCTGTGAATCGAGAGTCCACAGCCCTCATTTGCAGTAACACTCTGGAAGCTTCTTCTTTGTTGCAGACATCAGCGGGGCAGACAGCAGCTGCATTGGAATTTGCAGCAGCCCCCACCTAAGAAGCGGCCCTGGACCGGCTAGTGGCTCCTTCTCCATGGAAGCACAGGGTGCTGCCAGGGCGGCTGTAGGTGAGGGATTAGCCAGAGCCCTTTCAGACACTTGAGCCCGTGATGTACGATGCTGTCTCTCAGGGCTTTCAGGATCTAATAGCTGCCATTAGATCAGCCATTCAGTGATCAGTGGGAACTCAGGTCCAGGACCCGGTAAAATGGCAACTGCAAAACAAACTATATACACTTGTGCCCTTAACATAGAGAGCATTAAGTACCACCACCATTTTCCAGTTATTTATATGTTTGTAACAACAACAACTGGCATTTATGTAGTGCCTTTAACGTAGAAAAACATCCCAAGGCGCTTCACAGGAGCGTAATCAGGCAAAAATTGACATCCAACAAAATAAAGAGATATTGGGACAGGTGACAAAGCTTTGTCAAAGAGTTAGGTTTCAAGGAGAATCTTAAACGAGGAGAGAGAGGTGGTAAGATGGAGAGGTTTAAATTATAATTAGTTTGTTCACGGGATGAGGGGTGGGGGGGGGGGAGTAGCAGCATATTTCCACAGGTAGATTGGGTGGAAAATACGCAAACGCCCAAACAAGGGGGAAAAATCTGGGTCACGGGCAAGTTATTTATATTTCTGCTCTATGGATAAAATATGAATAAATAAAATGCTGACACTGTTCATGTTATTAACTTGAAAATGCTATTGCTGCCTAAAAAAAAGGAACTTGTGAAGATCTTCGGAACGCAAGAGGTTAGATGTGAAGTGGAGATTACTCTGCTGGCATTTCTCGCAATATTCCACAGACAAATACTCCCTGGCTTTCATTTGCAAGGGAACCTTTAAACTATATGGGATTTAGTCTCAGTTGTATTTCACATATTGAAGAAACACTGAGTGTCTTCATTTGAGATGCTTCTCCCTGTTATTAAATTCTGAATCCATGAGCAGTCAGTCCAATTTATTAAATGTCACAAGCAAGTTATCTGACCAGGAGTTGGAAGAGGAAATTCATATCCCATGATTCCCGAGGCTCGAAGGTTAATATATAACACCTGCTGTCATGGAAAAAAAGCATTGCAGCCAAAGCCTTTCAATCAATGAGTCTTTGTTATGAGCAATAGAGCCAATTCTTTTTAATCAATGAGATTTTATTACAAGATTTACTAAGAGAAGCCCAGTTCATAAAAGGAAATGGGAGAATTTTCTTGGAGAATGCAGGTGTAACGACCATTTCATTAACAAGCAAATATTACAGATTAAATTATTGCTAGGCTTCTTCATGTATTAAATTTCCATGTATAATCACAAGGGGTGAGTTGGAGCTCACAGAATGATGGTGACATTTCCCTCCCTCTGTCTTTTATTATCTATTATTTCCAACATTTTTTTTTGGTTGATAAATAATGGATGATTTCTACCACTTTTGTGACAGGAGCTGCTTCCTTCGTACAACAATGGGAGTAGTTGGAAAGGAGATTACAAAATCTATGCCGTGTGTGAAATTTTAGTTCATTAAATGGCGCTGACAATTTTTGTTCATTTGGACCCTGACAAGATTATTTCTGACGTTTTGAACAAGCTTGCAGTGCCATTCTTTTCTTCCCTCATTCCCTTTGTTTATTCTTACTCTGTCAATTTTGAACTTTTAACTATTTCTAACTAACATATTCTGATAAGCTTTTATAATTTAAAATATTTAGCTTCCCATTTTACTTTGACTTCCCTGCACTGTCCATTTTGGATATTGTAGCACCCTTGAAAATATTGCCAGTAGATTAGCTAAAAAGCACTCCCCATGCGATCAAAAAAGAAAGACTTGCATTTATATAACGCCTTTCACGACCTCCGGACATCCCAAAGTGCTTTACAGCCAATGAAGCACTTTTTGAAATGTAGTCACTGTTGTAATGTAGGAAACGCGGCAGACAATTTGCGCACAGCAAGCTCCCACAAGCTTCTTCTTAGGCAGTCCCTCAGAACTGAGGATGACTTGCTTCCATATTAAAAATGAGTTCTCTGGTGACTGATGAGTCCAATGCGGGACCTACAGTCTCTGTCACAGGTGGGGCAGACGGTGATTGAAGGGGCGGGTGGGTGGGGTGCTTGTGTTGACGTGCGCTCCTTGTGCTGCCTGCGCTTGGCTTCCGCTTGCTTCCGGCGAAGAGACTCGAGGTGTTCGTCGCCTTCCCGGATGCTTCTCCTCCATTTTGTGTTGTCTTGGTCCAGGGATTCCCAGGTGTCAGTGGGGATGTTGTACTTTTTCAAGGAGGCTTTGAGGGTGTCCTTGAAGCGTTTCCTCTGCCCACCTGTGACTCTCTTGCCATGTCGGAGCTCCGAGTAGAGCGCTAGTAGAGCCCACAAACAGCATTATGTTAATGACCAGATAATCTGTTTTTTTTGTTATGTTGATTGATGGATAAGTATTGGCCAGGAAACCAGGGATAACTCCCCTGCTCTTCTTCGAAATAGTGCCATGGGATCTTTTACGTCCACCTGAGAGGGCAGACGGGGCCTCGGTTTAATGTCTCATCCGAAAAACGGCATCTCCGGCAGTGCAGCACTCCCTCAGCACTGCATTGTAGTGTCAGCCTAGATTTTTGTGCTCAAGTCTCGAGCAGGACTGGAACCCACAACCTTCTTACTCAGAGGCGAGAAGTGCTGCCCACTGAGCCACGGCTGACCAACAAGCGGCAAAGAATGTAACTAAATTCAGGGATGAGAAAAGGCCATTCAGCCCATCAAAGCTCCAGTACAATAACTTTCCCTTCATGATATCTGAATGCTATTTTAATAACAAAACGTTTTTATGTCCATTACCTTGATTGATAATTATTCTAAATGTTTATCACTCTTTGAGTAAAGAAATGTTTCATTTTTTTCTGTTTTAAAATTACTTTTCACCAATTGCCATTTATGTCCTCTGGTACTACTTCCTTATTAATTGCAACTTACTCATTACAATGTCAATTTTTTGAGGCCTTCTTCCATATTAAACAGAAAGGTAAGACTGAGCAGCAGCTCTTAAAAGAAATAGGATCAGGAGCTTGTAATTCTTCTTAACTGCTTAAGTTTTTAAAGAAGTACAGTCCCCACCACTTATAGTGGGCGGGTTGGTCTTAACACGAATTGCCCGCTCTCAGCAGTGGACAGTAAAACCAAAAAGGTAAGTAACCAACATATTTTTTTAAAACAGGAAATCTCACTTAGTGACTGCCTCTCCTAATTGTTAGCAATCGCATCCAGAATCTCATCACTATGGTCAATGCTCTTTACCGAGGCTTGAACAGCTGATTGAAACTGTTTGAAGAACCGACTTTGGCTGAATTCAGTAGAACCTTTTAAATTGGTCAGTGCAGGGTAAGTATTTACTGAACTGCGCAAAATAGTCAGCGCGTTTAATACAGTATAAGAAAAAAAGAAAGACTTGCATTTGTATATCACCTTTCGTGACCTCAGGACGCCCCAAAGCGCTTTACATCCAATGAAGTACTTTTTGAAGTGGAGTCGCTGTTGTAATGTGGGAAATGCGGCAGCCAATTTGTGCACAGCAAGCTCCCACAAACAGCAATGTGATAATGACCAGATAATCTTATTCTTTAGTGATGTGCTTGAGGGATAAAAGTGGTGCCTTTGTAACTGACTCCTATGGTAATGTCAAACGGTTAGCGCCATTTACCCGATACAGGTGACTGTCCGCGATAAGCATGGCCAGTGTAAGTGCTGGTGACTGTACTGAGAGTGAGAATTCGTTAAGCCGAATTTCTCCTTTGCTCTTTCATATTCCCCTCACTTATAAACACACTCCCGTTTGAGAGAGACTTCCACTGCACAGCCTACCTCCACAATTGCCTTGGTGAAATCTATTTCTGTCCCTACCATTCTTAAAAGTTCTTCTTGCCTTTAAGATGTTTCACACAGGCAATGATCAAGGTCCTGCCAAGCGCGTTGCTGCCTTCTTATGTATTAACTTTCCTCTGTTATTGCTTTTTGCAATTTAAATGATTGCATTTTAGATTTTACATTTTAATGACACTATCTTTGTAGCTGGTAGTCTCTTTTGCATCTGAAGCAGAAACAAAGCAAACACATCAAAGCTGCTAATAGGAGGGGAGTGAAACATGAAAAATGCAGAAATTCTTCCTATTAAGCATAAGGGGCTCACGCTGCAATGTAAATTGGACATAAATGATTGAATAAGGTTATCAAGCATAGCTTGAACAAAAAAATCCTGCTTTGCCTTAATTACACTTAATTTGAATATTCATGAAGGTCTTTCAGCATAGATTGTAGAATTCGCAAAATTGAACATTGTCCTATAAGGGTCTATTGGCAGAAAAGGCCTTAACTTTTAAAGACTGTTTTAAAAGAAGCCCAGAAAAAGGGACACACAAAATGGCCACCAGACCCCGTGACCAGCTTTTGGGACACTTTAAAATGGTTCCTGCAGTCCCCAGACAGCTTTTGTGGATTCAGCCCACAGTAGGTTCTGGAAGGCAGTTTCAGGGAAAACAAAACCAGACAGAGCCCCATACATATAGATTGGATGCAGATCCGATCAGATTGGCCTGTAGATAAAGGCCATCAAAATGTTTACCCAGACAAAGGGAAACAGTTTCATATTCATAGGGGGAACATCAAGCACCATTTAAGACATCAGAAGGACATTAAAGGCAATACAGGGTCGTTCCAGACCAGAGATGGCAGTTACCGGCCATCCGAAGATACTTAAAAAAAATAAAGACTACCCCGCTGTGCTACAAGCGCGCCAAAAGTTAAACAAAGACTAACCTTGATATGGCGGGAGATAAGGGCCTCCATGGAAAAGTATAACTGGAGTCCCGGGGTAGCCATCGGTAGCTTGTAGCTTGTAGCTTTTTGGAGCTTGGAGCTTTTGCAGCTTGATTGGCAATTTTGAGCTAGTTTGCTTTTTCAAGAGGAACGTCGATCCGGAGACCAGCCAAGAAGGTGATTTGAGTCTGCGTCCCGCCCTGGGGTAACCATCGGGAGATCATCGACAAACCCTGGGCCGTTGACGAGACAAAGGACAGCAGCCCTTCAGAAGAAACCTATCTGAAAATGGTAAACCAGCTGGGCTCTGCGAAGAAACCTATCTGACCATGATCAAATAGATGGTCTCCATCCATGCCGACGTCCAGGCCTGCCAGCATCCAGCCTGTCCATGACCTTCACCTCGAGGAAGAAGGCAGAGTGTCGCAGCCCGCAGCGTTGACCACGTAGAGACAGGACACCTGAGAGGATCAAAACGCAGACCTTTCAAAATCTTATACTTTCTCATTGGATTGGTGAGCGTGTTTCTGGCCCCTCATAATCTGATCTAGCTAGGCTTAGGAGGTGGGCATTTTGGGTATAATTAATTATGAGTTGTTGTCCCTCGATGTTCCGTGTGTTTCCCCATTTCGAGATGACTTTTGTAAAGTATAACATGCCTGTATATACGTTGGTTAGTCCTGTATTATGATTTGTTTTTCCCTCCCATGTACCTTATTGGCTTACATTCAATTTGTTCTTTTGTGCAATGAAATTTCATTTCGTTTTCATTAAACCTGATCTATAGAGTATTCTCTACCTGGTAGTTCCTGCCTCCAAGTCCAGTGTATAGAACCTAAGGGGTGAGTGGGTCGAACCACTCAAGGTTTTTACTGTGCAAGAGAGAGAGGCCTCTAGAGAGAGAAACCTCTGCGATCTAAAAACACCTTACAGATAGAACAAACTAGTCGCCGCTGCAGATAAAGATGCTTCTCAAACTCTGAAACATTAGAAGGTTATCATTATTAAAAGCTGGATGTGTTTTGCAGGCTGCTCTATTTCAGGTGGAGAATTCACCAGCCTGTAAAGTTTATACCATGGCTTTGGTCTTTGGACCTGTTTCTTTCACAGTTCAGTTTCTAACAAAGTGATCCACCCAATTAATCACCTTGTGATCTGGTGTACACAGGCGTGTGCCGTGTTTGGCACAGCTTGCAGTTTTATTCTGCAGGGGTTTGTAGTCTGGACGCTTGGGTGAATTATCACTCCTATCGCCCGGCGTTAACGGGGGCAGTACAGGAAACTTTCGATTAACCAGCCCCTAAATAACCGGAAATGTCGGTTAACCGGCAAAATTCAGGAGTAGGTTCAGGTAACTTTTATTACTTGCCTTGCTCCATATGTTGCTGTGCAAGGGTGTGGCTGCAGCTGTTGCTAAGCTACAGAGACGCTTGCAACTTGTGGCCATTGTTTTGAACCTGTTGCTAAGCAACAGGGTTTGTTGCTTTATACGCAGCTCTCAGCTCCGTATCTTTTACTATAGCGTTCGGTTATCCGGAATTTTTGATGAACCGGCACCACGTCGGTCCCGTCCGTGCCGGATAAAAGAAAGTTTCCTGTAACAGCCTCAAAATGGGGTTTGCAGCCTTAACACCTGGTTAACAGCGGCAAAGAGGCCGGCGACATATTGAAAGGATGCCCGCTGGGTGCCCGAAGCGTCCGCCAGCTCCTCGGACGACGGAGCAAAAAAGCCCAGCCAGGATAAGTTTGGAAATATTTTTGTGGGGGTTTGAAGAATCAGGAGTGAGGCTCCGAGCCCCGTAAAGATAATCCGGAGCGCTGATTATGTCCGGATGATGTCCACTCCTCCTGAGGCGAGAGCAAGAAGATTCATCTTCCAGATCTCAGAGTTGCAATTTGGAAAAAAATCAGCAACTTCCTGTTGCTTAGAAGTTTCCAGAATGTACATAAGAGAGTTGCATTTCTCTCTGTTGTTCTATTTTACCTAATAAAGATTGCTATACTAAATTAACCTTCATTTGCCTCAGCTCATCTGCTGCTGAAACCCTCATCCATGCCTTTGTTACCTCTAGACTTGACTATTCCAATGTACTCCTGGCTGGCCTCCCACATTCTGCCCTACGTAAACTTGGGGTAATCCAAAACTCGGCTGCCCGTGTCCTCACTCGCACCAAGTCCCGTTCGCCCATCACCCCTGTGCTCGCTGACCTACATTGGCTCCCGGTTAAGCAATGCCTCAATTTCAAAATTCTCATCCTTGTTTTCAAATCCTACCATGGCCTCGCCCCTCCCTATCTCCAATTTCCTTGAGCCCCACATTCCCCCGAGATATATGTGCTCCTCTAATTCTGCTATCTTGAGAATCCCTGATTATAATTGCTCAACCATTGGTGGCCGTGCCTTCTGTTGCCTAGGCTCTAAGCTCTGGAATTCCCTGCCTAATCCTCTCCACCTCTCTCTCCTCCTTTAAGACGCTCCCTAAAACCTACCTCTTTGACCAAGCTTTTTGTCACCTGCCCTGATTTCTACTTATGTGGCTCGGTGTAAAATTTTTTTTTGTCTTAAAATACTCCTGTGAAGCGCCTTGGGACATTTTACTATGTTAAAGGCGCTACATAAATAAAAGTTGTTGTTATATTTCAATAAACTCTAATCTCCTTTATTCACGTTACATGGGAGGAGGATTCTGCCCTACAAAGAAAGCAAATAACAAAGCAGACTGTGATTGGGATGCACAGATGCAGATTGGCATTTGTTTAGTATGGAAGATCAATAGAAGTGAATTCTGTGAATAGTCTAAAAGGAGATAAAAGTAGGAATGAGCACTCCGATTTTCAGGAAAACTTCTGTTTTCTGCTTTGGCATGGGTTAAGTGTAGGATATTACTGCCATGTGATATAGATGCAAAGTTAGGATGGTCTGATAGGGAGTCAAATGTTCCCTTCCTGACACTTGTCCACAGTGATGATGATTATCATTTTGTGATGCATCTCCTTGTCCCAAATGCCCCAGAAAGCTGTGGAAGCTACATCATTAAATAAATTTAAAACAGAAATAGATAGTTTCCTAGAAGTAAAGGGAATTAAGGGTTATGGGGAGCGGGCAGGAAAATGGACATGAGTCGGGTGACTGTCTGTGTGGAGTTTGCACATTCTCTCCGTGTTTGCGTGGGTTTTCTCCGGGTGCTCCGGTTTCCTCCCACAGTCCAAAGATGTGCAGGTTAGGTTGATTGGCTATGATAAAAATTGACCCTTAGTGTTAGGGGGGATTAAATACGTGGGGTTACGGGGATAGGGTGGGGTATGTGTTGGTGTTGGGGTTACGGGGATCGGGTGGGATATGTGTCGGTGCAGGCTCGATGGGCCGAAATGGCCTCTATCTGCACTGTGGGGTTTCTGTGGTTCTGTGGTTGTGGTTCTAGGTTCGGAATGGTCATGGCCCTGTGGGTAGTGGAGTGGGCCCAGGGGCCGTGTAGCCTGGTTCTGCTCCTACTTCTTGTGTTCTAATTCTGTGTTAGATTTCAGGAGATGGTTTTATTCCTGTTCCTGGCTGGGGTGGAGATTGCCTTTACAGAAGGTAAGTACTGTAGAAAATATAGGGACAGAGTGATCTCCTGGATGAGTTTCGATCGCCTAGATGGGTCGGAGAGGAATTTCCCAGATTTTTTCTCCCAAATTGGCCATTGGGTTTTTTATCTGGTTTTTCGCCTCTCCCGGGAGATCACATGGGTTCGGGTGGGATGGAGAGTGATAGAAGATTTGAGGTTAGGATCAGATCAGCCATGATCTTATTGAATGGTGGAGCAGGCTCTAGGGGCCGATTGGCCTACTCCTGCTCCTATTTCTTATGTTCTTATGCTCTTATGTAAATGAAACATCAAGATATTGGAGCCTGCTGCTAATATAAAAACACAAAATGTTATTGATTCCCCACTAGACATGGCAGGAGCTTAAAGCTTTCCCTGCACCAATAGGTAGATTTTTCTCATTAATAACCGCAGTGTCAGAGTGGAGCTTTTCGCTGATGATTTCACAGTGTTTAGTTCCATTTGCAATTTCTCAGATACTGAAGCAGTCCATGCAGAAAGACTTGGATAACATCCAGGCTTGGGCTGTTAAGTAGCAAGCAACATTTGTACCACATGAGTACCAGGCAATTACCATCTCCAACAAGATAGAGGCAAATCACCTCCCCTTGACAGTCAATGACATTACCACCACTGAAACCTCCACTATTAACAATCTGAGGGGTCATCATTGACCAGAAACACAACTGGACCAGCCACAGAAATGCCATGGCTACCAGATCTGTTCAGATGTTGGGTGTTCTGTGGCGAGTGGCCCATCTCCTGACTCCTTACAGCCTCGCCACCAGTTCCAAGGCTCAAGTTAGGAGTGTGATGGAACACTCTCCACTTGCCTGGATGGGTGCAGCTGCAACAACACTCAAGAACCTCAACACCAATCAGGACAAAGTAGGCCGCTTGATTGGTACCTCATCCACTAGAGTAAGCATCCACCCTCCCCATCACTGGTGTACTGTGGCTCCAGTGCAAGATGCACTGCAGCAACTTATCAAGGTTTCTTCAGCAACACCGCTCAAACCCACAACCTCTGCCACCTAGAAAAACAAGGGAGCAGGTGTATGGGAACACCATCACTTCCAAGTTCCCCTCAAAGTTACACACCATCCTGGCTTGGACATATATCGCTGATCCTTCATCGCCACTGAGTCAAAATCTTTTAACTCTCTAACTAAAGGCATTATGGGAGTGCATGCATCACATGGACTGCAGCAGTTCAAGAAGAAGGCCCACCCTCATCTTCTCATAGAATCTTACAGCTCAGAAGGAGGCCATTCGGCCCATTGTGCCTCTACTGGAGTTTTCTTAGGAGCAACTAGGACAATAAATGTCAGTCTTGCCAGCAAAACCCACATCCTGAGAATTAATTAAAATGAAGAGACATTAACCTGTTTATAATAGACTAGTTCAGCATTCATATACTGATATTACACCATGTCATTTCCAGGTTGCATTGTAATTGTATGATGTGTAGTTGATTCTGAAGAAAGAGTTTTCCGCTAGTTTCTATGGGTGCTGGGCTGAACACAAGGAAGTATAATTTCAAAAGAGTACTTGACATTTCTCGATTTCCAATATTTTGGAAAAATAAATCTCTGCTCTGCATTCAGTATTGAAATCATTGATTGGAGGTTTGTCAGTATGCATTTATCAACTGTTGAATTTGTTTATTGAACACCTGAAAGAACAAAACCGCCAGCAAACCTATGCACCAAGGTGTTTTTTAACTGCAGTAGAAAGGATACAGTTAGCTAAAGAAATTATACAATCAATGAAACAAATCCACTTTGTACCATGTTGTTTCCAAGACAATACTTCACATTCTAATTAGTTGAATCATTTTCCTTTGAAGACAATATTTAGCATACCATCCCATACCATTGCAAAGTTACATGAGGCAAAAATGACTTGATGATATTATCGGATGAATTCTTCGGGTGTTTATATGAGACTCTTCTGTCCAGTAAGTTAGTGGAAGTATTAATCCATTTAAAACAAATGGTATAATGCCTATGTTAACGTAACATACAAAGGAATATCTTGCAAATGCATTGAACATTTGTTTGCTAATATTACCAACTGTCATTTACAGTGGCAGAACAGAGATTGCGGCAAAATATAAGGGTATCACTTTAGGTTCTTCATGACTGAAGCTTATCAACTGTATTTTAATTTTCTATTTATTTGCTTGGTTTGCCTTGCAGCACAATGAGTCAGGGTTATATCATTTGGATTCTAATGCTGGATTGGAAGTATGGATTTCCCTTAGGATTGGAGGTATTCCAGGAGGTTTCATCACATGACCTTCTACCGCCAACCGCTTGCCCTTACACTTCCACCATTGGTCGCCCGGCATGTCCATCCTCACCATGCACCGCCTTCCCACGTCAATTGGAAAGCAAACAGGCTGTTCGCTACCTGATTGGATGATTCTTGACTGTCAGTCAAACAGCCTTTTTACCCTACCTACAATATTTTTTTAAACTAATGAACAAAATGAAAACAAAAACACACAACATTTTTTAATGCCCCGACGAGTTTCTCATGGGTTACTCGCAGCAGTGTCCTGGAGATTAATCTTTGATTCCTGGAGACTCCAAGGCAATCCGGGTGGGTTGGAATTTTCTGACATGTTTCAGTGGAGATTTCCTCTGTTCGGTATTTCTAACAAAATCGGGTCCTTTTCGAACAGGCCTATGATTTCAGTCGAAGTAACAAACTGAGGAAATCTTCACAAACATACTTATGATGACACGACACACAGCAAGCAGAGGAAATCTTATGTCCTGCAATTTTTGGTTGATTGTCTTTGGGGGCCAGGAAGAAATTGCCAGATGCTTTCTCTTCTTGGAAAACTTTCACTCCTTCAAGAGATTAGGAAGGTTAAATCGTGCTGTGATGTTAGTTGTGATATGAATGCAATCAGCTGATGTGGTGTATGTGCCTTTAAGAGCCCCAGGTGTGCGTAATGCCGGTAATTGCCACTTGGGCTATATAAGCCTGTGTATTGTGTATATCCTTTAGAACCCCCCCAGACTTGCTTAGTAAATACCTATGAACCAACTCCTGTCTTCAGTGTCTTTATCTACACATGGACACTACAGTGGTGACGAAGTGGAAACGGACTTACCTGCAATTCGGCAGCACCTCAAGGACATCGATTCCTCCAGCGTCCAGAAGACTCAAGGAAGTAATAGAAACTGTGGTTTCACCAGCTGGCCAAGCTGGTGGCAGGTACTGCGCTAATCCTTCCTGGGCGTCAGGCTGGGGCTCCAGCGGCGGGCTCTACAGCTGAGACAGGCAGCGAAATCGGAGGCAAGCAATAACGGACTGGGAGGGTGCACTCGGGAGACGGCCGGCGCGGCAAGCAGGTCAGCGTTTAGACCTCCGTCGGGAACGAGTCTCCAACAGTGAATAAACGGAAACCACAGTAAAACAGCGTTGTTATCGGTAGCAGCGGCGGGAAAGCGCAGGAAGCGCCATATCGTTGCTATAGAGAGAAAAAAAAAAAGCGCGGGAAGCGCCATATCTTTTTTGAAATGCCTAAGTCTGGCAATATTGATGCTTTTGATAACGAAACAGAGCCTAACTTTGGCAATATTGATGTTTTTGATAACAAGATAGAGGATTGGACCACATATGTAGAAAGAGTGGAGGTGTTTTGCACCGCAAATGGAATAGAAGATGAAAAAAAAGCTTCAGTGCTTCTGGATCTAATGGGCGCAGAAACATACAAGCTGTTACGCAACTTAATCACTCCAGCCGAACCGATGGACAAGAATTTTGAGGAGATTGTTGATACCCTACACTGCCAATTCGAGGCAGGACTGGCAGATTCTCTGCAAGACAAATTCATCTGCGATCCCCTAAGTGTAGAAACACAAAAAAAGGTATCTTCTGGAAAAGATTTAACACTGGACAAGGCTTTCAGTGCAATAGGAGCGGCAAAGATACAGCAAAGGCCACATGACTTCAGCACCCATGAAATGACACGGGGTTTCGAGAGATGTTATCGCTGCGGCAGATCCAACCATGACCAGAGGGATTGCTGGTTCAAAGAAAAAGCATGCAGGCGATGCGGAAAGATGGGACACATTCCACGTGTATGCCGATCTGAAAATAAAAAATCCACTAACGGGAAAAGAATCAATAAGGAAAAGCACAGAAAGGTACAAATGATGACGGACAGTAGCTCCAAAGACCAGAAGAGCGATAGCGACTCCGGGAACAAGAGACTAAGCTCTCTCAAATTACATAATGTAATTGCCAATGAAGATTACCAGACCATTTGGGTTACCCTCATAATAGCAGGGTCCCCAGTTAAAATGGAGCTAGATACAGGATCAGCTCTAACCGTAATAAATCGACGAGATTACGAGAGGCTATTTTCGCATATACCTCTAAAAGACACATCCATTATCTTAAAAACATATACGGGGCAGAAAGTATACCCCAAAGGAAAAATAAAGGTGCCTGTGGTATACAACGGCAAAGAAATACAAAAGTTGGATTTATACATTCTACAAGATGGTGGTCCACCGTTGTTGGGACGTGAATGGATAAGGAGGATACGTTTAGACTGGCACTCCATTCAGGCACTGACGGTGACCAGTAAGGAAAAAAACAATGATGACATCATACCTGAACGATTAAAAGACATCTTGGCCAACGCCAAAGAAGTGTTTCAAGAGAAACTAGGAACCTTGAAAGGCATCACCGCCTCAATAAAAGTGGAAGATGCAGCAATTCCAAAATTTTTTAAGGCAAGACCGGTGCCATACGCAATATGTCCGGCAGTCGAGGCAGAGCTGGAGAATTTGGAAAAGGCAGGCGTATTATCCAAAATAGATTGGAGCGAATGGGCAACACCCATCGTTCCAGTCATGAAAAAAGCATTGAAAAATAACACTGAGGAACAGAGAAAAATTCGCATCTGTGGGGATTTTAAGGTGACTGTAAACCCGGTCCTTCACACGGTACAGTATCCTCTTCCGAGGATAGAAGATATTTTCGCCTCACTATCCGGAGGAAAACGTTTCACAAAAATTGACTTGGCACAGGCATATCTACAGATGGAGGTTGAGGAGACCTCTAAAAAGTATCTCACAATAAACACACACAAAGGCCTGTACCAGTACAATCGACTGGTTTTTGGAGTAGCATCAGCTCCAGCTATCTGGCAAAGAGCTATGGAGCAAGTCCTGCAAGGGATTCTGGGGACTCAGTGTTACCTAGACGACATCCTTATAACAGGAGAAAACGACAACGAGCACCTTGCCAATTTGGAGCAGGTGCTCACTAGGCTGAAAGAACGGGGCCTACAAGCAAATCGCCCCAAGTGCGAATTTTTCCAAAATCAGATATCATATTGTGGCCACATAATTAATAAGGAAGGGTTGCATAAGTCACCTGAAAAAATTGAAGCAGTTATAAAAGCCCCAGCACCTGAAAATGTTTCACAATTGAGGTCATTCCTGGGATTAATAAATTACTATCATAAATTTTTACCGAGCTTATCAACTATTCTACACCCTCTTAATGATCTTCTACACACAGGAGTGATTTGGAAATGGAACGAAGACTGTAAACGTGCCTTCCATAAATGTAAAGACTTAATCACATCCGAGAAAGTGTTGGCTCATTACAACCCATCACTACCAATCAGACTGGCGTGCGATGCATCCCCTTACGGCATAGGAGCGGTATTGTCCCATAGATTCCCTGATGGCTCGGAACGGCCGATAGCTTTTGCGTCACGCTCATTGAACTCAGCTGAGCGTAACTATTCCCAGATAGACAGGGAAGCACTCAGCCTGGTATGGGGAGTGAAGAAATTCAACCATTACCTACACGGACAAAAATTTACCTTGCTGACTGACCATCAACCCCTCATCTCCATATTCAACCCTAAGAAAGGTGTCCCCATTATGACGGCACAAAGACTACAGAGGTGGTCCCTTTTTCTAGGGGCACACCAATACAACATTGAATACAAAGGGTCAAAACAGCATGGGAATGCTGACGGGTTATCGCGCCTGCCGTTGCCAACGATAGAAGAGGCACCTACAGTAGACCCAGTAGAGATATTCCACTCTACCATAGTGGAATGTCTACCGGTGACAAATTCTGCCATTGAAAGGGAGACCAGAAATGACCCTACTCTCTCACGGGTCTACGATTTAACAATGAAGGGATGGCCAGCACATGGCGAACCACTGTTGCCAGCATTCTCGCAAAGAAGAGAACAGCTGTCAGTGTGCCGAGGAACCTTGATGTGTGGATCCAGAGTGGTGATTCCACCCAAACTCCAGGATAAAGTGCTAAAGGAGCTTCACGAGGGGCATCTGGGTGGAGTGAAAATGAAGAACCTAGCTAGGGCGTTTGTATGGTGGCCAGGTATCGATGGAGACATCGAAGACATGACCAAGAGCTGCCTAGGATGCCAGAAGGTCCAAAATGCTCCGCCACAGGCCCCTCTACATCCATGGGAGTGACCCTCATCTCCCTGGCAAAGGGTGCACATCGACTTTGCTGGTCCATTTATGGACTCAATGTTCTTAATCGCAGTTGATGCATACTCCAAGTGGCCGGAGGTAATAAAGATGTCCTCCACCACCACGGAAAAAACCATCACCGTATTAAGGACCATATTTGCCAGGAATGGGCTGCCGGAACAGATATGTTCTGATAATGGACCGCAATTTGTGTCCGAAGAATTCAGAATGTTCTTAAAGAACAATGGGGTAAAGCACTACACGTCCGCCCCATACCATCCCGCCACCAATGGATTGGCTGAAAGGTTTGTCCAGACTGTAAAGTATGCGCATATACTTGATACAAAAAGGAAGAGACAGCTTGGAAGGGTTTAACTTAGGTCTTTACTTCATACCCACAGGCGGGAACTGAGGGGAGATCAGTACCCGCAGTACTATTTATACCCCTATGGCCAGGAGTGGTACTACGGTATCACTACGCCCTACAAAGTAGTGCTGCCCTGGCCATAGGGTTAAAGTAGCATACATATTACATACACAACATTCCTCCCCTTTTAATTAAAACGTACCCGTGCAATTAAGTCAACAGATGCACCATAACTAGGGCTAATAACATTTGGTAACACAACATACATAACATATTTACATCAGAGTTGTCTACCTATATATATATAAAAAGAAACATGTTATAGATTCAGTCTCTGAGGAGGCCTCCTGTCTCGACTAGGGTAACGTCTTTCTCTAGTCGGTCTCGGTGTAGGCGGCGGTACTTCCGTCACCACTTCATCGCTGGAGTCGTCGGTGTCTGATGGCACATCCTGTGCCGTGGAGCTCACTGGAGTGCTGAACTCCTCGCCATCCTGAGACTTCTGTAGCGACGAGCTGGGCCGTGATTCCGCTGGAACAATGTGCTGAGACGTTTGAGGTAGTGAATCAGTTGGGTTTCTGGACTCCACAAGTTGATCAGCATGTCGTCTGATTATGCCGTCCCCAGTATCCACTGTGTACATCAAAGGTCCCTGGCGGGCCTTTATCGTACCAGACCGCCACTTTTCATTTCTATAATCACGGGCCAACACTTGCTGCCACACCTCGAAGCTCCGTGTCTGTCTGTCAGGAGCCCTACGAAATACTCGGTTTTCCACATCTCTCCGGATGTTTGGTCTGAGCAATTCGAGGCGAGACCTTAACCTTCTATTAAAGAACATGACAGCGGGGGCCTGGTTGGTCACCGTATGTGCAGCATTACGGTACGCGAATAGGAAATTGTCCACCTTGTGTTGTAGTGGCAACCTTTCCTCCCCCATCGCCTTGATGGCCTTTTTAAAAGTCTGTACAAATCGCTCTGCCAGCCCATTTGTAGCCGGATGATATGGTGCGGACGTATAATGTCGCACTCCATTCCTTTTTAGGAATGCTTGAAATTCTTCTGCCACAAATTGTGGCCCATTGTCCGAACAGACTTGCTCGGGCACCCCGTTTCGGGCAAAAATGGTCCTTAAGGCTGCGACCGTCTTTTCGGCTGTCGTTGATGACATCTTTATGACCTCCGGCCATTTTGAGTGGGCGTCCACTACAATAAGGAACATCGCATCCATGAAGGGCCCAGCGAAGTCCACGTGGATCCTTTGCCACGGCGTTGAGGGCCACTCCCACGGATGTAGTGGGGCTTGGGGTGGTACGTTCTGTACCATCTGGCACCCTTGGCATGCTTTTGCTACTTCCTCGATGTCCCTGTCAATGCCGGGCCACCAGACGTAGGCTCTGGCGAGGCTTTTCATTTTGACACCCCCCAGATGACCTTCGTGTAAGTCCCGCAACACTTTATGTTGTAATTTTTGAGGGACCACCACCCTGGCTCCGCACATCAATGTGCCCCGGCATACGGACAACTGGTCCTTCCTTGCCGAAAACGCCGGCAATGATGCATCACCCTGCGCCGGCCAGCCTTTCACGGTCAATTCGTAAACCCTTGCCAGTGTCGGGTCATTCTGTGTTTCCCGCTCGATACATTGGCTGGTGATGGGCAAGTGTTCCATAACCGCCGTATGATATATTTCCACGGGGTCCTGTACTATCTCTTCGATCTCTGCAGGCAATGGTAGCCGCGACAGGCCATCCGCATTGCCATGCTGTTTGGTACCCTTATATTCGATAAGGTACTGGTGTGCTCCTAAGAACAGTGACCATCTCTGTAGCCTTTGGGCCGTCATCAGGGGCACCCCTTTTGTTGGATTAAATATCGACACCAACGGTTGATGATCCGTCAGTAGTGTGAAACGTTGTCCATGTAGATAGTGGTGGAATTTTTTTACACCCCACACCAGACTGAGGGCCTCCCTGTCGATTTGCGCATAGTTTCTTTCGGTTGTAGTTAACGACCTTGAGGCAAATGCTATTGGCCTCTCCGTCCCATTGGGAAATTTGTGTGACAACACTGCCCCTATACCGTACGGGGAGGCGTCACATGCCAACCTCATTGGCATTTTTGGGTCAAAGTGTGCGAGCACTTCCTTTGATGTAATGAGTTGTTTACCCTTTTTAAAAGCAGCCTCACACGCTTCGTCCCAATTCCAGGAGACTCCCTTTTGCAGCAATGAATTTAGTGGATGTAAAATGGACGATAAGTTCGGGAGGAACTTATGGTAATAGTTTATAAGGCCTAAGAATGATCGTAACTGAGATACATTCTCAGGGGGCGGGGCCTTCACTACTGCCTCGATCTTTTCTGGGGACTTATGCAGGCCTTCCTTATCTATAATGTGACCACAGTATGAGATACGTTCCTGGAAAAACTCACATTTCTGCTTGTTCGCCCTGAGTCCGTATTGTTGCAACCGCAGAAGTACTCGCTCCAGGTTAGCGAGGTGGTCGTTATCCGTTTGTCCTGTCACCAGGATGTCATCCAGGTAGCACTGCGTTCCTGGAATGCCCTGTAGGACCTGTTCCATGGTCCTCTGCCATATGGCTGGGGCGGACGCCACACCAAATACCAGGCGATTGTACTGGTACAATCCCTTGTGGGTGTTAATCGTTAGGAGCTTTTTCGAGTCCTGCTCCACCTCCATCTGTAAATAAGCTTGACAAAGGTCAATCTTCGTAAAGTGTCTACCCCCAGCTAACGATGCGAATATGTCCTCTATCCGTGGCAGCGGATACTGTACCGTGTGCAGGACTGGGTTAATAGTTATTTTAAAATCCCCGCAAATGCGAACCTTCTTTGGTTCCCCCGGCGTGTTATTTGCAGATTTCTTTATAACTGGGACGATGGGCGTGGCCCACTCGCTCCACTCAATCTTTGTAAGGACACCTGCACTCTCTAAGGCATCCAGTTCTGCTTCCACAGCTGGCCGGATGGCGTAAGGCACCGGTCTGGCCTTACAAAACTTGGGGTTTGCGTCTTGAGCAATAGTTATTTTTGCTCTAATGTCCTTTAAGGTCCCCAGCCCTTGTTGGAACACCTCTGGCGTTTTTGCCAATAGTTTCGACAGCCTGCTTGTAATGGTTGTATCATCCTTGGTGGTCTCTACTTTTATCTCGTGTATCGACTTCCAGTCGAAATGGATTTTTCTTATCCATTCCCTACCCAAAAGTGGTGGTCCGCCGTTTGGTAGGACGTATAAATAAAGTCCTGGCACTTTTCTGCCATTGTATTTAACTGTTACTTGCATTTTTCCCTTCGGGTAAACTTTTTGTCCCGTATATGTTTTTAATTTGATTTCGGTATCCTTTAAGGGAATGCGTTTGAACAGCCTGTTATAATCTTGTTCATTAATTACTGATAGGGCTGAACCCGTGTCCAGCTCCATATTAACTTCGACGCCTGCTACCTTCATTTTAACCCACATTGTGCTGTGGTCCTCCGTTTTGTCTACACCATATAACTTGAGACATCCCAGACCTTTAGGCTCTGCTTTTGTGCCTTCCTGTGACTCGTCTGAGCTACTGTCAGATATCTTATGTATTTTTGTCCTTGCCTTGGTACTGCTCGGACTGCCCCCACTATTGGGTTTCGTACCCGACCGACAAACTTTCGCTATATGCCCCTTTTTCCCACACTGCCGGCATATTTTATCACGAAACCAACAATTACTTTGGTCGTGGGTGGTTTTGCCACAACGGTAGCATTTACCTTTGTGAAATGTCACCTCATGGGTGTCATAGCCGGTTGTATTTTGTCGTATTTGGGCAGCACCCTGTGCTGCTGCTTCATGTGCCAATGCTATTTCTATCGCCTGATCTAGGCTGAGCTGTTTCTTGGCCAGCAACCGTTTTCGTGTACTCTCATTTAACATGCCACAGACAAATCTGTCTCTGATCGCTTTCGCCAAAAAGGCTCCAAACTGGCAATGTTTGGACAACCGTCTGAGCTCAGCCAAATAGGCTGCCTGCGACTCATCATTCCTTTGGTCGCGTCTGTAAAAGCGGTACCTTTCCGCTATAAATGGTGGCTTAGGGTTTAAATGTTCCTTTAACGTATCAACAATTTGAGCATACGTTTTGTCTGCTGGCTTTTCTGGAGTAAGAAGATTCCTCAGCAGACCGTATGTTTTTGCCCCCATAGAATTTAATAAGGTTGCTGCCTTTTCGTCATCTTTCACCTTGTTTACTATGCAATAAAGTTCATGCCTTTCTACATATGCGTCCCAATCTTCTATGTCGGCAACAAATTCTGACAACCGAGCTTCTTTAGCCATTTTTAAAACTACTGAAGAGGTTTTCCCGCCTTTTTCCACTAGAAGGCGCTGTTATTTTTTTTTCTAAGAGAAAAACTTTCCCCCTTTTTGTCCACTAGATGGCGCTGTTCATTTTAAACTGCTGAAGAGAAAAACTTTTCCCCTTTGTCCACTAGATGGCGCTTTTCCCACCTTTTCTCCCTCTGCTGTCAACGACGTCTCTCCAGGTTCGTTATTTTTTTTTCTTGCAGCTCCCGTTATTGCCACCGCCGCTATTACAACGACCTTCCCCTCTCGTGGCCCACTAGTCCTCGTGGCTCCGTTTGTTCCCCAGATCGCCTGCCCGTTCTGGCCCTTGCAGCTCACGTTCCCCGGGAAGGATTGCAGTTTACCTGACCCTGGGTGGACTTTTGCCCCGTGTCTTCTCTCAGCTGCCGCAGCCTCCGCTGGAACCTCTCTCTCTCTCGCTCCGTTGCTGCCGCTCCTCCTGAACTGGGTGGCCTCCTTCGGTCAACGCTGGACTCTGCAGGCTGGTGAGAAGCTTCTCTCCCCATACTGCTACCGATCCTTTGTTGCACCTTGTACTGGTGAGTTCGAACGTTCCTAGTCGCCAGTGTAAAGTATGCGCATATACTTGATACAAAAAGGAAGAGACAGCTTGGAAGGGTTTAACTTAGGTCTTTACTTCATACCCACAGGCGGGAACTGAGGGGAGGTCAGTACCCGCAGTACTATTTATACCCCTATGGCCAGGAGTGGTACTACGGTATCACTACGCTCTACAAAGTAGTGCTGCCCTGGCCATAGGGTTAAAGTAGCATACATATTACATACACAACACAGACCTTTAAGAAGGCCATCAAGGCCATGGGTAATGAAGACATAAAACTTCAGCACAAGGTGGATAACTTCTTATTTGCATATAGGAATGCAACACATATGGTTACAAACCAAACTCCCGCCATGATGTTCTACAATAGAAACCTAAGATGCCGGCTGGATTTGGTCAAGCCCAACATCCGAAGGGACGTGGAGAACCGGCAGTTTCAGGGCATGAATGAAAGGCCAACTAGGGCCTTCCAGATAGGCCAACCGGTTTTGGCCCGGGACTACCGTACCGAGAAATGGCAGCCTGGAACTATCTGCACACGACTAGGACCACTGATGTATACCGTGGACATCGGAGAAAGCATAATAAGGCGCCATGCTGACCAAATCATCAAGTCATCCGAAAAGGGACAACCTACACCACCACGCTATACATCTAACGATGAAGTAGAGATACCCATATCTACCTCCGATCCGGTGATACTGGAACCCGATGAAACCGACACTGGCCTTCAAGCCGAATCAGCCTTACCAGAAGAACCTACTACACCACCAGAAACTACTACACCCCCGAGGCGTTATCCAGACCGAGTCAGGAAGCCTCCTGAGAGACTAACTTATAATTAATTAATACAGCAATGTATATTATTTTGCATATAACATGTAATTAATAATTACTTAAAATATGGTGTACTAGTTAGCTAGAAGGGGAGGAATTGTGGTGTATGTGCCTTTAAGAGCCACAGGTGTGCGTAATGCCGGTAATTGCCACTTGGGCTATATAAGCCTGTGTATTGTGTATATCCTTTAGAACCCCCCCCAGACTTGCTTAGTAAATACCTATGAACCAACTCCTGTCTTCAGTGTCTTTATCTACACACAGACACTACAGCTGAAATTACCTTTGGGCATTATTTTAATGAAGAAATGACCATGTTTGTTTTAAATTGGTTAACTAACACCTCTGCTTAAATGGTGGAGATGAATTTCAGCTGAATTTGTTATGCTAATGTTGAATATTTGAATTGGGTTGGGGAAGGCCTATAGCAATGCAGATTGTACATGGTCTGTTTACGGGAGAGGGTTCAATGAGCCAAATGGCCTTTTCTCTTTAATCGTTCTTATGTTCTTGATATACTGTTCCAGATCAACAGAATTGAAGCTTTCAGATTCAGTTCAGAAGACACCGTGGTATCTAAAATGAATGAGCCATGCACATGCATATTCATATTTCATTGATCTTTAGAATAAGTCTGTTACTGTGGAAGAAAGAAGGAACTTGCATTCATGTGGCACTTTGACATGTCCTCAAAACCTCCCAAAGTGCTCCACAGCCAATGAATTACTTTTTGAACTGCTGTTGCTATGTTGATAAATGCAGCAATCAATTTGCACACAGCAAGGTCCCACAAAGTGTAAGTTAGATGAATGACCAGCTAATCTGTATTAATGGCATACTTGAGGGATAAATGTTGACCAGGGAAAACTCTCTGGTCCTCCTTGAATAATACCAGGGAACATTTTACATCAACAGGCAGACAGGGCCTCATTTTAACATCACAGTTGAAAGTCAGAACTGCAGTACTATACTGACGTGTCGAGTCCTGGCAAAGGGCTTGAAGCTATAACCTTCTGATTCAGAGGCAAGAGAGCTGACAACTGAACCAAGCTATGCATCATAAGTAGCATATTTAAAGCGCTTATCTCAAGAATGTGCATATCAATGCCTAACTCTCCGTTGTTCATTGCATTCTAACACAAGAAAGAAACAGAATTTTGTTCCATTCAGCTCATCTGAACCCGCATAGGTTAACAAGTTTACCAAACTTCAAAAGTTATGTCAGTAACTGGAGTATTGCAAGTACCTGGGGAAGCTTTTAAACTTTCACTCCAGGCACATAACTGGCCACCCGCCATGTGCCCCGTATTCGTCAATGTAAAGGAAGAATTTGTGCGTGCCAACAGACTTGCTGGTGTCACCGGCAACTGGAGTTAACGGCTGCCGGAAATGGCCACAGCGCCACCATTGAAAAATTGGCTCGGGACATTGGCGATGTGGAGCGCAGTGCTAACTTACCGAGCAATGCCCTCCTGTTGGCGTTAATGGAGGCCTCCGACCCGAAGTTCCCATCCACAGTCGGCGTTGCTGCTTCTTACAGCCTGTGGGAGCAAGGCTGTGGAGTTCGCAAGGCATTGTGGGCAATTAAAGGGGCTATGAATTAAAGGGGAAATGCATTCAAAACTAATAAAAATTAATATCAAGTGGAAAAAATGCATTTTCAGCCCTTTCAGCCTTTCAACAAAAACATGAACATTAAAAATAATTCCCAAATGGCAGTCTTCAGCTCTTAAAGCTGAACTGTCTTCCGCACCTAAAAAAAATGGTAAAAGTGCTTCAGCACTAAAACAAATGGCTCAGTAAACCAGGGAAGGGGCACCAAGGGTCTCACACACATAGAAACATAGAAGATAGGAGCAGGAGTAGGCCATTCGTCCCCTCGAGCCTGCTCCGCCATTTAATGCGATCATGGCTGATCATCCAAATTCAGTACCCTGTCCCTGCTTTCACCCCATATCCCTTGATCCCTTTAGCCTTAAGAAATATATCTAACTCCTTCTTGAATATATTTAATGAATTGGCCTCAACTGCCTTCTGTGGTAGAGAATTCTACAGGTTCACCACTCTCTGGGTGAAGAAATTCCTCCTCATCTCTGTCCTAAATGGCTTACCCCTTATCTTTAGACTGTGACCCCTGATTCTGGACTCCCCCGCCATTGGGAACATCCTTCCTGCATCTAGTCTGTCTAGTCATGTTAGAATTTTATAAGTTTCATTGAGATCCCCTCTCATTCTTCTAAACTCCAGCGAATATAAGCCCAATTGACCCAATCTCTCCTCATACGTCATTCTTGCCATCCCAGGTATCAGTCTGGTGAATCTTCACTGCACTCCCTCCATGGCAAGAACATCCTTCCTCAGATAAGGCGACCAAAACTGCACACAATGCTCCAGCTTTGTGCAGGGGGTCAAGACTGCAAGACAAGTCCTCTACCCACAGGGGCCAGGAGCCCCTCCAGAAAGAACAATGTGGGACCACATCACCGAGGCCATTACTGCCAGCAGTGTCGCCCCCACCACCTGGCTCCAGTGCCCAAAGAAGCCTCATGACCTCAGACCACTGGTCAAGGTCAGTAAATGCATCTTCAAAAGCTGTCTCCTACCGACTGCCTCACTAGCCTCACACACTGCTCAATGCACAACTCCACCTCCAGCCCCACCACTATTACTCACCTACCAACAATCTCTATCAATCACGAGGCACATCTCCCATTTCTAGCCTCACCTCACCCCCTTGGAGGAGACAGTGCAAGCCATTCTTGGCAGGGGCATGGCTGAGCTTTGGCCAGTGGTGGGGCCAAGGATACAAGATACAAAGGATACAAGATGCTGGTATCCTCACATGTTATCCTCCTTCTCACATACACCTCTTGCTTTCCTGCCCACCCTTCACCACAATTGCACCCTTGTGCCTTCCTCATTTCACACACCCATGAAATGCAGCCTGCCCAGCCAGTGGTTGGCCCAGAAGAGGGAGAGGAGAGTGAAGAAGAAGCAGAAGAAGAAGAATAATAATAAGATGAATAAGAAACACTGTTACTTGATTTCACGCTCCCAGCCACCAGCTCCTCAACGTCGACCAGCAAGGACATTTGCAGTCTCCCCCACTGAAAGTCAGCAGCCTTCCACCAGCCATGCTGCAGCCCCTGGGGTAGCACTGCGTGACATCAGTAGGATAGGCAAAGACACACACAAGACAGTCACTAAGAGATTACATAAGGGAGATGAATTGATTTCTTGATGTCATATTGGATGGATATATATATATAAAGTTGGATTGGAAAGTTTTGTATTGTGGTGGCTTTTATTTCAGCATCATGGCCAAGAGGACGCTGTGATGGTCAGTAACAGAGGGAAGGTAAAGTGTGGGACAAATGTTGAAAGGGGAATTGGGGTTGTGGTCACTGGTACCACAGATGGATGATTCCATCCTGGATATCCTGGCCAGAAAGGGGCTGTCTGGGATGCATCTTTCCTTCTGCTTCCTCCTCTTCTGCTTCTTCCTCTTCCGTCTGCGAGCAGATGCTGTAAACCTGAAATGACAGCATAAAATGCTGGTAATACTCACCACTGTAAGTTTACTTGCATGCCAGGTTTACCTGGTGTGCTTAGGACACAGCATTGAATTCAGCGCTAGGGTCGAATTTCAGAGTGGTGACGTTAATCCGGCGTCATACGCCGATTGACATCACCAAGCCGCCATTTTTTTCCCAGAGTGCTGCCAGTTACTGGCAGCACAAAGGGAGAGGGAAAATGGCGGCCGCTGTGAGACCTGCCAAGGGCTGGCACCATTTTTTCGCAATTTCATGGCACTACGGAGTGGCAGCAAGTAGATGAATTTCTAGCCCTGTGTATAACAGTTGGCCAATGTGCTAATATCAGTTTTAGAAGCATTGGAAAGTACTTAGGAGTATGCCATTTGCCCCCCACCCCCTGCCCCCCCGAGCCTGTTCCATCATTCAGTTAGATATTGGCTGATCTATATCTTAACTCCATCTACCTGCCTTGGTTCTGTAACCCTTAATACATAGAAACATAGAAACATAGAAGATAGGAGCAGGAGTAGGCCATTCGGCCCCTCGAGCCTGCTCCTCCATTCAATGCGATCATGGCTGACCATCCAAATTCAGTACCCTGTCCCAGCTTTATCCCCATATCCCTTGATCCCTTTAGCCTTAAGAAATATATCCAACTCCTTCTTGAATATATTTAATGAACTGGCCTCTACTGCCTTCTGTGGTAGAGAATTCCACAGGTTCACCACTCTCTGGGTGAAGAAATTCCTCCTCATCTCTGTCCTAAATGGCTTACCCCTTATCCTTAGACTGTGACCCCTGGTTCTGGACTCCCCGACCATCGGGAACATCCTTCCTGCATCTAGTCTGTCTAGTCCTGTTAGAATTTTATAAGTTTCAATGAGATCCCCTCTCATTCTTCTAAACTCCAGCGAGTACAAGCCCAATCGACCCAATCTCTCCAATCTCTCCTCATACGTCATTCCTGCCATCCCAGGTATCAGCCTGGTGAATCTTCGCTGCGCTCCTTCCATGGCAAGAACATCCTTCCTCAGATAAGGCGACCAAAACTGCACACAATACTCAAGATGTGGTCTCACCAAGGCCCTGTACAACTGCAGCAAGACATCCTTGTTCCTGTACGCAAACCCTCTCGCTACGAAGGCCAACATACCATTTGCCTTCTTAACTGCCTGCTCACCTTCAGCGACTGGTGTACAAGGACACCCAGGTCTCATTGCACTTCCCCTTCTCCCAATCTATTGCCATTCAGATAATAATCTGCCTTCTTGTTTTTGACACCAAAGTGGATAACCTTGCATTTAGCCATGTTATATTGCATCTGCCATGTTTCTGCCCAATCACCCAACCTGTCCAAATCATACTGCAGCTTCTCGGCATCCTCCTCACAGCACACACGCCCACCCAGCTTTGTGTCGTCTGCCAAACAAAAATCTACCAATTTCAGTTTTGCAATTTTCAACTGGCCTAGCCTCAACAGCTTTTCGGAGGAGAGTGTTCCCGATTTTTTCACCTGGCAGTGAAAGCTATCCCTTTGGTGTCTAATATTACGTTCCTGGCTTCTTTAAATGTGCATTAATCGGAATCAGAGATATTTTACGTGAACTTTACTGGCATGTGGGCACAGTTGTGTCTCAAAGTGCAGAATGTCAGCTCATGTTAATGAAAAAAAAAAGAAATCTTAGTTTGTTGTCATTGGCTGGGTGAAATGTTGGGTTACAGATAGCAAAAGAAACTTGCCTTAAGGCTGATGGATGCTACTTACAAACAAGAGTAGACATTCGGTGCTGAAAGACCAGCGACAGAGTTAGCAAACTGCGAATTTGTCTCAGGGCATTGCATCGTTCCAGCTAGAGGACTGCATGATGGCGACGGCCAAACTGCAATCTTCCGAAACCTTAGGAGCAAATAAAAAAATAAAATCCTGACTCAAACGCAAGTCTTTATTTTGAGCCTAGCTGTCAAATTCAAATCTTAGTAATAAGCCAACTGAGATGCAAGTAAGTAATTGAACTCAACACTAATTAGATCAAGATAACACTTAAGGAATCAAGCTCACCAGGAATTTCTAAACTCCAGGCTGAAATATTCTGCTGACAAACCTTCTATGTGATAATGGTGCACCTCAGTAAACAGCTTAATAACATCAAAGATGCCCATGGAGACGCCTTGTGGTGACACAGTGCATTAGTGTACTAGTACTATTGTGCCATAGAATGGTAAAGGTCGGATTTACAACTGTGCGGGAATATTTTCCTGTTGAGGAGGCAGGATTGGAGTGTTGCAAGCTTCCACTCACATCAATCATAAATGGTTAAATAAAAACAGAAAATGCTGGAAATACTCAGCAGGTCAGGCAGCATCTGTAGAGAGAACATAAGAACATAAGAAATAGGAGCAGGAGTAGGCCATTCGGCCCTTCGAGCCTGCTCCGCCATTCAATGAGATCATGGCTGATCTTCTGCCTCAACTCCATTCACTGGCCCTATTGCCATATCCCTTGATGCCCTTACTGGTCAGAAATCTATCGACTTCTGTTTTGAATATACCCAATGACTGACCCTCCACAGCCCTCTGGGGTAGAGAATTCCAAAGATTCACCACCCTCTGTGTGAAGAAATTTCTTCTCATCTCAGTCCTGAATGGCCGACCCTTTATCCTGAGGCTGTGGCCCCTGGTTCTAGACACCCCAGCCAATGGAAACATTCTCCCAGCAACCACCCTATCAAGCCCTGTAATAATTTTGTATGCTTCAATGAGATCCCCTCTAATTCTTCTGAATTCAAGAGAATACAGGCCTAGTCTACTCAATCTCTTCTCATACGACAGTCCCGCATCCCAGGAATCAATCTCGTGAGCCTTCGTTGCACTCCCTCTATGTCAAGTATATCCTTCCTCAGGTAAGGAGACCAAAATTGCACACAGTGCTCCAGGTGTGGCCTCACCAAGGCCCTATATAATTGGAGTAAGGCTTCTTTACTCCTGTACTCAAATCCTCATGTAATGAAGGCTAGCATACCATTTGCCTTCCTAATGGCTTGCTGCATCTGCACATTCACTTTCAGTGACTCATGTACAAAGACACCCAGGTCCCTTTGAGCATTTGCATTCCCCAATATTTCACTATTTAGGAAATACTCTGCCTTTCTGTTTTTTCTACCAAAGTGGATAACTTCACATTTATTCACATTATATTCCATCTGCCATGTTCTCGTCCACTCACTGAGCCTGTCGAGATCCCCTTGAAGCCTCTTCACATCCTCTTCACAACTGACACTGCCACCTAGCTTTGTGTCATTAGCAAATTTGGAAATGTTACATTTAGTCCCCTCATCCAAATCATTGATATAGATTGTGAATAGCTGGGGCCCAAACACCGATCCTTGCAGTACCCCACTAGTCACAGCCTGCCATCCTGAAAAAGGCTCGATAATCCCTACTCTTTGTTTTCTGTCTGTTAACCAATTCTCAATCCATGCTAGCATATTACCCCCAATTCCATGTGCCCTAATTTTGTTCACCAACCTCTTGTGTGGGATCTTATTGAAGGCCTTCTGAAAATCCAGATGCACCACATCTACTGGTTCCCCTTTGTCTACTCCACTAGTTACACCCTCAAAGAACTGCAATAGGTTTGTCAAACAGGATTTCCCTTTCATAAATCCATGTTGACTCTGCCCAATCTTACTATTAGTTTCTAAGTGCCCAGTTATTGCATTCTTTATAATAGATTCCAGCATTTTCCCAACTACTGATGTGAGGCTAACAGGTCTGTAGTTCCCCGTTTTCTCTCTCCCTCCTTTCTTAAATAGCGGGGTTACATTTGCTATCCTCCAAACTGCAGGAACCGTTCCAGAATCTATAGAATTTTGGAAGATGACAACCAATGCATCCATTATCTCAATGGCCACCTCTTTCAAAACCCTAGGATGTAGGTCATCCGGTCCTTGGGATTTATCGACTTTTAGTCCCATTAATTTTGCTAGTACTGTTTTTTTACTAATAATAATTTCTTTAAGTTCCTCATTCTCGCCACACCCTTGGTTTTCTCGTATTTCTGGGAGGTTTTTTGTGTCTTCCTCCATGAAGACAGAAACAAAGTATTTATTTAATTTCTCTGCCATTTCCTCATTCCCCATTATAAATTCTCCTGTCTCTGACTGTAAAGGACCTACATTTACCTTCGCCAGTCTTTTCCTTTTCACATACCTATAGAAGCTTTTACAATCCGTTTTTATATTTTTCACTAGTTTGTGCTCATATTCCATTTTCCCTTTCTTTATCAAGTTCTTGGTCCCGTTAACAGAGTTAACGTTTCAGGTCAATGACTTATCGTCAGAACCTGATAACAACCTTGCTGTTTGTAGTGTACATTAATGATTTAGATATGAAAGTAGGAGGTATGATCAGTAAGTTCGCAGATGACATGAAAATTGGTGGAGTGGTAAATAGCGAGGAGGGAAGCCTCAGGCTACAGGATGATATGGACGGGTTGGTCAGATGGGCAGAACAGTGGCAAATGGAATTTAATCCTGAAAAGTGTGAGGTGATGCATTTTGGGAGGACAAACAAGGCAAGGGAATACACAATGAATGGTAGGACCCTAGGAAGGACAGAGGATCAGAGGGACCTTGGTATGCGTGTACATAGATCCCTGAAGGCAGCAGGACAGGTAGATAAGGTGGTTAAAAAGGCATATGGGATACTTGCCTTCATTAGCCGAGGCATAGAATATAAGAGCAGGGAGGTTATGATGGAGCAGTACAAAATGCTAGTTAGGCCACAGCTGGAATACTGTGTGCAGTTCCTGTCGCCACACTATAGGAGGGATGTGATTGCATTGGAGAGGGTGCAGAGGAGATTCACCAGGATGTTACTTGGGCTGGAGCGCTTCAGCTATGAAGAGAGACTGGACAGGCTGGGGTTGTTTTCCTTAGAGCAGAGAAGGCTGAGGGGAGACCTGATTGAGGTGTACAAAATTATGAGGGGCATAGATAGGATAGATAGAAAGGAACCCTTAGTAGAGGGGTTGAAATAAAGAATAGATTTGCCTTTCTAATCTAGGCTTTATTAACTTTAAAAACCCAGTAGCACATCTTTCAACACCAGTCTCCAACAATGACTAGAGAGAACTGAATTTAAGATGGCCACCACAAATCACCTGACATCCACTACCAATGAGTTTACAACATATATCTCAGGGTAGAAACAAACAACCAATTACAATACTTCTTACTAATACAGAGAACAACCACCCTATTCACCAATCACAATACTTCTTATTAAACATAGGAAATAATCACCACATTCACCCCTCCTTTTAAAACATGCTCCAACCTAAATAACCTTTACAATTTATAATTAATTTATTTACAACTAAAATACAAACATAATTTTTCAACAACTTTAAAACATTACTATCAATTTAAAAGTCCATTTTCAATCGGTCGACCGGATATCTCGTTCGTGTTGACCTTCTTAACCTTGGTGAAATTCCTTGCCCTCCCACACCCGGAGGCACCGAAGTATCTTCTGCAGACAGGCTATCCATATCCCGATTATCAACGGTTTCCGGATTGGAAACCCCATCAGGAAGTAAACTAGGACGGTCATGAACATCCATCAAAGGCTGACTAATAGAAGTATAATTATCTGCAATAGGATTGGAAACATTCGTAGTATCTATAACAACATCCACATTATCTGAATCATGACTATTATTAGTATCCCCGGAAGAGGGCTGGCCACCACAAGGAGCCAAGTCTTTAATTGAAACAGTACTTTCTTTCCCATCTTGGAATCGAATATGAGCATATTGGGAATTTGCCTCCAACAGCTCCACCTCCTCCACTAAAGGATCATATTTTGACAATCTAACATGGCGTCGAAGCAACACAGGTCCCTGCATAGTAAGCCATGAAGGTACCGAATATCCCATAGTAGATCTCCGCGGGTAATTAAAGAGCCTTTCATGGGGGGTCACATTAGTAGCCGTTGAAAGCAATGATCTAATGGAATGCAGGGCATCAGGCAGTACCATTTCCCACTGTGTATTCTTAAGATTCCGGGATGTCAAAGCCAACATAACTGCCTTCCAGATCACCCCATTATATCGTTCGCACTGTCCATTACCCTGGGGGTTATACGGGGTAGTTCTACTAGTAGAAATTCCCCGACTCTGAAGGTATTCCTTCAACTGGGAAGACATAAAAGAACTTCCTTGATCTGAATGGATATACGCAGGCATCCCAAAGATGACAAAAAGTTGAGTCAGACATTTGATAACTGTAGCAGCTGATACATCTGCGCAAGGAAAAGCAAAAGGAAACCTTGAAAACTCATCCACAACAGTAAATATGTATCGATTTTGAGTCGTTGAAGGAAGAGGCCCCTTAAAATCAACGCTCAAACGTTCAAAAGGAGAAGTAGCCTTTATAAGATGAGCTCGTTGAGGCTTAAAGAAATTCGGTTTACACCGAGCACAGATAGAACATGAAAAGCGCAAATTCTTACTGCGTACGAAGTGTATCATCCTCGTAACCCCAGGATGACATAAAGCATTGTGAAGATTAATAAGCGTATCTCCGTGAATCACAGAACAATAAGCCCTCGACAGTGCATCAGCAGCAACATTATCCTTCCCCGGATGATAAACTATATCAAAATGGTAACATGCCAACTCAATCCTCCACCTCATTATTTTATCATTTTTAATCTTTCCAAAATGTTTAACATCAAACATAAAGGACACAGATTTTTGATCGGTTACCAACGTGAAATGTCGCCCCGATAAATAATGTCTCCATTTACGCAGTGCTTGTACTATTGCATATGCCTCTTTCTCTACTGAAGAATGCCTTTTTTCACTATTGTTCAAAGTACGTGAGAAAAAGGCCACAGGTCTTCCATTTTGGTTCAGAGTAGCCCCAATTGCAAAATCAGAAGCATCCGTCTCAATCACAAAGGGAACCTGCTCATCAATAGAATGCACAACTGCTCCTAGGATATCCTTTATTAATTTATCAAAACATGTCCTGGCCTCCCATGATAGAGGATATGTCGTAACCCGTATAAGGGGCTGGATCTTCTGTGAAATGTTTGCAATCCAATTAGAATAGTAAGAAAACAGTCCAACAACTCGTTGCAAAGCCTTAGAATTAGTAGGATAAGGTAAATCGATCAATGGTCGCAGACATTCTGGATCTGGTTTAATCTTATTTCCCGAGATAATATACCCCAGTAGATTTACCTCTGTAGTCGAAAAGATACACTTCTCTTTATTAAAAGTGAAACCAACTTTTTCCGCAGCTTGAAGGAATCTTTCTAAATTAGAATCATGCTCCACCCTTGATTTACCACACACCGTAATATCATCTAAATATGAAAAGGTGTCAGAGAGAGAGTTATCACTTATAAAAGCATCCATTGCCCGTTGAAAACAAGCAACACCATTAGTAACACCAAATGGTATTCGGCAAAACTGATACAGCTTTCCACCAGCCTCAAAGGCTGTATATGGTTGATCCCTCTTAACAATAGGAATCTGATGATAAGCACTCTTTAAATCAATAGTGCTAAAAAACTTATACTGAGATACTTTGTTGATAAGCTCATCAATCTTAGGCAAAGGGTACGCATCTAATTGAGTATACCTATTAATAGTTTGAGAGTAGTCTATCACCATTCATTTCTTATGCCTCTCGTTAGTGGTGACAACTACCTGAGCCCGCCAAGGCGAACAACTAGGTTCAATGATTCCTTCCAATAAAAGACGTTGGACTTCAGAATTAATAAATTCTCTATCCTGACTGCTATACCTTCTTGACTTGGTAGCAATTGGCTTACATTCCAGCATCAAATTGGAAAAAAGTGATAATGGAGAAATGGATAAAGAAGTTAATCCACAAATGGATAAGGGTGGCTTAGTCCCTCCAAACGAAAGACTAAGACTCTCGTGTAATTTAAGCACATCATGACCAATCAAAATATCCGCACAAAGATTAGGCAAAACAGATAGGCGTATATCAGTATACGTATTACCTAGAAGAATCAATTTCACAAGGCAACAACCAGCTACTTGTGAAGTAAGGGTCGTCTGAGCCATACACACCTGATAAGTAACAGGCAAGATTTTCAAACACTTTTCCTTCACAAACTGAAGACTTATAAAACTCTCGGTACTGCCCGTATCTATGAGAGCCTTCACTTCTAACCCATTAACTTGGGCCACAACTATAGCTTTGTTTAGGCCATGAGCAAATGCAGCAGAAATTGATGCAATAAACGCCCTCTCTACAGGTTGAATAGTCGCAGAAGAGGAGGTAATTGAACCTAATGATTTACAAACACGTGCATAATGACCTCTCTTGCCGCATTTACTACATACAGCCTCCCGGGCAGGACACTTCAAACGAGGATGCCGGACGTTCCCACAAAAATAACACTTCTGAATCCTAGAGGCAACAGCCGCCGAAGTAAAAGGTGGAGCTGTTGGAGTAGAAACTATTTCAGAATCTAGTAAACCACTCCCATTAAGTCCACCTAATTCCTTTTCATCCGGAACTGCCGAAACCAGTCACAGGCCAATTAGAAAGAGCATAAGAATCCGAACTTCTCTGAGCCATATCCAATGTAGAAGCTTGCTCAAAAGCACTCTTGAGATCCAAAGTCTTATTTTCTAACAACCGCTGATGAATTGATCTAGACAGTAGTCCATTAATAAAAGCATCCCGTACCGATTCTTCCTTATATTCTTCGGCCGTCACGGCTTTATAATTACAGTTAGCACCAAGGTGCCGAAGTGCTTGTAAATAAGTGTCCAAAGATTCTCCCACCTGCTGCCTACGGGCAGATAGAAGGTAACGTGCAAATACCTCCTTCTTTGGTTTAACAAAAATCTTCTCCAATGTAGAAATAGCCAATTCGTAAGTTTTACAGTCCAAAATATACTTATACACATCCGGAGCAATGTAGTTGATCAGCATATTCAGCTTATTCAGAGACTCTTGTTCCAACACACCCGAAAAGTTTGTAAATGTACAATACCAATGTTTCCATTTATCATCCACTCCTGCAGAATTAGGGTCAGCATTGAATCGTTCCGGTTGAAGATATCGCTCCATTCTGATAAAAAGTTAATAAATTGAAATAAAGAATAGATTTGCCTTTCTAATCTAGGCTTTATTAACTTTAAAAACCCAGTAGCACATCTTTCAACACCAGTCTCCAACAATGACTAGAGAGAACTGAATTTAAGATGGCCACCACAAATCACCTGACATCTACTACCAATGAGTTTACAACATATATCTCAAGGTAGAAACAAACAACCAATTACAATACTTCTTACTAATACAGAGAACAACCACCCCATTCACCAATCACAATACTTCTTATTAAACATAGGAAATAATCACCACAGGGGTCAATAACCAGGGGGCATAGTTTCAAGGTAAGGGGCAGGAGGTTTAGAGGGGATTTGAGGAAAAACTTTTTCACCCAGAGGGTGGTTGGAATCTGGAACTCACTGCCTGAAAGGGTGATAGAGGCAGGAACCTTCACAACATTCAAGAAGCATTTAGATGAGCACTTGAAATGCCATAGCATACAAGGCTGGAAAATGGGATTAGAATAGACAGGTCATGATGGCCGGCGTAGACACGATGGGCCGAAGAGCCTCTTTCTGTGCTGTATAACTCTATGACTCTATGACTGTATGACCTGAAACATTGGGGGGAATTTTCCCAGCCCTGGGGAGGCGGGTATGGAGGCAGGACTGCCGGGGAAATGGCAGAAACTGAGAGCAGGTACTGACCCCGCTCCCAACCCACCTCCGTGCCATCTTCCCAGGAGGCGCAGGGACCCGTCTCTTCAAGGCGGGAATGGGATGAAAGCCTATTAACTGCCTGTTAACAGGTAGTTAACAGGCAGTTCTGAGGCTTATCCCCATTTTACCCCTGCAAGTGCGGGCTTCCCAACGGCTGCGAAGCTCGCCAGGGTCACCGAGGCGAGCAGTGGGACTGCAGGGGTGAGAGGGATCGAAAAGTCCACTGTGAAGGTGAGTGATGGGTGCAAGTGTGGAGAGGTAAGTATGAGAGGTGAGTGTAAAGTGTTAGAAAAAGTTTACTTACCTTTGCTTCTTCCTGTAGGCTTCAACCCTTGGGGATCCGGAGGTGTCTCAACTCAATGGCTGAGATGACAGAATGGCTGCTGCATTCTCAGATGCAGCAGCCATCTGCTTTCTGCTGAGGAGAGAGGTTTTGGTGTGCCTTCAGTGCAAGGGCTCACCTTAGAACAGAGATTGTCAGTGTTTGACAGCTTCTCAAAGCTGACAATTCATTTGTCAAAAAAATTTCGACAGATGAAACGTCATACGCTGACATCCTCTGTCACCGGCTTTCACTTAATTGGCCGGTAAGTCCACAGGGCGGGCTTAACAAGGTCAATCAAGGGAAAATAGCACGGGTTGGCTAGACATCGTTGGGGCGGGACTTAAACCCGACAACCAGCAGTCCTGCCTCCAACAGGCCTCCATTGACAAAACCCAGCCCGTTAACTCTGTTTCTCTCTCCGCAGATGCTGCCTGACTGGCTGAGTATTTCCAGCATTTTCTGTTTTTATTTCAGATTTCCAGCATTCGCAGTATTTTGCTTTTGTAATCATAAGTGGTTGACTGATTTCTGTGGTTGAGGAACGTAGAATAAGGGAACATTGATGCAAGGTTAAATGTGTTGTACCCGTGTGTTAATGGAGACACGGAATGCAGGAGTTGGTTTAACAGGTGTTTACTGAACAAAGTCTGGAGAGGAACTAAAAGATACAAGACACTATACAGGCTTATATAGCCCGAGTGGCCACTACCGGCATTACAGTACACAGGGGCTCTTAAAGGCACATACAACACAATTCCTCCCCTTTTAGACAACCAGTACATAACATTTTAAGTAATCATTAATTAACATGTTTACAAGAACAATAATCTATACATTTGCTGCAGTTAATCAATTATAAGTCAGTCTCTCTGGAGGCTTCCTGACTCGGTCCGGATAACGCCTCGGTGGTGTAGTAGTTTTCGGTGGTGTAGTAGGTTCTTTTGGCAAGGTCGATTCGGCTTGAATGCCAGTGTCGGGTTCATCTGGTTCCAGTATCACCGGATCGGAGGTAGATACTATGGGTATCTCTGCTTCATCATTAGGCGTATAGAGTTGGTGGTGTAGGTTGTCCCTTTTTGGATGACTCTATGATCTGGTCAGCATGGCGCCTTATTATGCTTTCTCCAATGTCCACGGTATACATCAGCGGTCCTAGTCGTGTGCAAATAGTTCCAGGCTGCCATTTCTCGGTACGGTAGTCCCGGGCCAAAACTTGTTGACCTATCTGGAAGGTTCCAGCTGGCCTTTCATTCATGCCTTGAAATTGCCGGTTCTCTACGTCCCTTCTGATGTTTGGCTTGATCAAATCCAGCCGGCATCTTCGTCTTCTATTGAAAAACATCATGGCGGGAGTTTGGTTTGTAACCACATGTGTTGCATTCCTGTATGCAAACAAGAAGTTATCCACCTTATGCTGTAGATTTATGTCTTCATTACCCATGGCCTTTATGGCCTTCTTGGAGGTCTGGACAAACCTTTCAGCCAATCCATTGGTGGCGGGATGTTATGGGGCGGACGTGTAGTGCTTAACCCCATTGTTTTTTAAGAACTTCCTGAATTCTTCGGACACAAATTGCGGTCCATTATCAGAACAGATCTGTTCAGGCAGCCCATTCCTGGCAAATATGGTCCTTAATACTGTGATGGTTTTTTCCGTGGTGGTGGAGGACATCTTTATTACCTCCGGCCACTTGGAGTGTGCATCAACCGCGATTAAGAACATTGAGTCCATAAATGGACCAGCAAAGTCGATGTGTACCCTTTGCCATGGAGATGAGGGCCACTTCCAGGGATGTAGAGGGGCTTGTGGTGGGGCGTTTTGGACCTTCTGGCATCCTAGACAGCCCTTGGTCATTTCTTCGATGTCTCCATCGATACCTGGCCACCACACAAACGCTCTGGCTAGGTTCTTCATTTTCACTCCACCCAGATGCCCCTCATGAAGCTCCTTTAGCACTTTATCCTAGAGTTTGGGTGGAATCACCACTCTGGATCCACACATCAAGGTTCCTCGGCACACTGACAGCTGTTCTCTTCTTTGCAAGAATGCTGGCAACAGTGGTTCGCCATGTGCTGGCCATCCCTTCACCGTTAAATCGTGGACTCGTGAGAGAGTCGGGTCATTTCTCGTTTCCTTTTCAATGGTAGAATTTGTTACTGGTAGACATTCCACTATGGTTGAGTGGAACATCTCCACTGGGTCCACTGTAGGTGCCTCTTCTACCATTGGCAACGGTAGACGCGATAAACCGTCAGCATTTCCATGCTGTTTTGATCTTTTGTATTCTATGTCATATTGGTGTGCCCCTAGGAAAAGGGACCACCTCTGTAGCCTTTGCGCTGTCACAATGGGAACGTCCTTGTTAGGGTTGAATATGGAGACGAGGGGTTGATGGTCAGTCAACAAGGTAAATTTTTGTCCGTGTAGGTAATGGTTGAATTTCTTCACTCCCCATACCAGGCTGAGTGCTTCCCTGTCGATCTGGGCATAGTTACGCTCAGCTGAGTTCAATGAGCGTGACGCAAAAGCTATCGGCCGCTCCGAGCCATCAGGGAATCTATGCGATAATACCGCTCCTACGCCGTAAGGGGATGCATCGCACACCAGTCTGATTGGCAGTGATGGGTTGTAATGAGCCAAAACTTCCTTGGACGTGATCAAGCCTTTGCATTTATGGAAGGCACGTTTACAGTCTTCGCTCCATTTCCAAATTACTCCCATTTGTAGCAGTTCGTTAAGAGGGTGCAGAACAGTTGACAAGTTTGGTAAAAATTTATGATAGTAATTTATCAATTCCAGGAACGACCTTAATTGTGAGACATTTTCAGGTGCTGGGGCTTTTATGACCGCTTCAATTTTTTCAGGTGACTTATGCAACCCTTCTTCGTTAATTATGTGGCCACAATATGATATTTGTTTCTGGAAACATTCGCACTTGGGGCGATTTGCTCGTAGTCCCCGTTCTCTCAGCCTAGTGAGCACTTGCTCCAAATTGGCAAGGTGCTCGTTGTCGTTTTCTCCTGTTACAAGGATGTCGCCTAGGTAGCATTGAGTCCCCGGGATCCCTTGCAGGACTTGCTCCATAGCTCTTTGCCAGATAGCTGGAGCTGATGCTACTCCGAAAACCAGTCGATTGTACTGGTACAGGCCTTTGTGTGTGTTTGTCGTGAGATACTTTTTAGAGGCCTCCTCAACCTCCATCTGTAGATATGCCTGTGTCAAGTCAATTTTGGTGAAACGTTTCCCTCTGGATAGTGAGGCGAAAATATCTTCTATCCTCGGAAGAGGATACTGCACCATGTGAAGGACCGGGTTTACAGTCACCTTGAAGTCCCCACAGATGCGAATTTTTCTCTGTTCTTCAGATTTATCATTATTCAATGTTTTCTTCATGACCGGGACGATGGGTGTTGCCCACTCGCTCCAATCTATCTTGGATAACACGCCTGCCTTTTCTAAATTCTCCAGCTCTGCCTCGACTGCTGGACGAATTGCGTATGGCACCGGCCTTGCCTTAAAAAACTTGGGAATTGCCGCATCTTCCGCTTTTATTGAGGCGGTGACGCCTTTCAAGGATCCTAGTTCCTGTTGAAACACTTCTTTGGCGTTGGCCAAGATGTCTTTTAATCGTTCAGGTATGACGTCATCATCATTTTTTTTCTTACTGGTCACCGTCAGTGCCTGAATGGAGTGCCAGTCTAAACGTATCTTCCTGATCCATTCACGTCCCAGCAGCGGTGGACCACCATCTTGCAGAACGTATAAATACAACTTCTGTATTTCCTTGCCGTTGTATACAACAGGCAGCCTTATTTTCCCTCTGGGGTATACTTTCTGCCCCGTATATTTTTTCAAGATAATGGATGTGTCTTTCAAAGGTATATGCGGAAATAGCCACTCGTAATCCCATCGACTTATGACGGTCAGAGCTGATCCTGTATCTAGCTCCATTTTAACTGGGGACCCCGCTATCGTGAGGGTAACCCAAATGGTCTGGTAATCTTCTTTGGCAATTACATTATGTAATTTGAGACAGCTTAGTCTCTTGTTTCCAGAGTCACTATCGCTCTTCTGGTCTTCGGAGCTTCTGTCCGTCATCATTTGTACCTTTCTGTACTTTTCCTTATTGATTTTTTTTCTGTCAGTGGATTTTTTGTTTCCAGATCAGCATACACATGCAATGTGTCCCATCTTTCTGCATTGCCTGCATGCTTTGTCCTTGAACCAGCAGTCCCTCTGGTCATGGGTGGATCTGCCGCAGCGATAACATCTCTCGAAACCCTGTGTCATTTCATGGGTGCCGAAGTCCTGTGGCTTTTGCTGTATCTCTGCAGCTCCTCTTGCTGCTGCTTCGTATGATACAGCCACACTGAAAGCCTTGTCCAGTGTTAAATCTTTCTCAGAAAGTAGCCTTTTCTGTGTTCCTTCACTTAGGAGACTGCAGACGAATTTGTCTCGAAGAGAATCTGCCAGTCCTGCCCCGAATTGGCAGTGCTTTGACAGCTTCCTTAATTCAGCGAGGTAATCAGCGTTACTTTCATTCTTGCACTGATTCCTCCTGAAGAATTTGAATCATTCCGCTATCAGCAGCGGTGTTGGGTTTAAGTGCTCCTGTAGGGTATCAACAATCTCCTTAAAATTCTTGTCCATCGGTTTGGCTGGAGTGATTAAGTTTCGTAACAGCCCGTATGTCCTTGCGCCCATTAGATTTAGAAGTACCGATGCCTTTTTATCATCCTCTATTTCATTCGCTGTGCAATATACCTCCACTCTTTCCACATATGTGGTCCAATCCTCTACATCACTATCGAAAGCAGTAATATTGCCAGTCTTAGGCATCCTGAAAAAAAATGGCGCCTCCCGCGCTTTCCTTTCTTCTCTGCCGAGAAAAAATGGCGCCTCCCGCGCTTTCCCGCCGCTGCCGCTGCTAACAACGCTGTTCTCCGCGGTTTTTATTTATACAGATATTTTTAATAGTTGGAGACTCGTTCCTGTCGGACTCTCTGGGACTTTTCCCTCCCTCTGCTTGGTCTGAACGCCGACCTGCTTTGCAGCGCTGGCCGTCTCCCGAGTGCTCCACCCTCCGTCTCTGTTTGCCTCCGCCTTCACTGCTTGGCCCCGCTGCAGAGCCAGCCGATCGAGCCCCAGCCCGCCGCCCAGGAAGGATTATTGCAGTACCTGCCACCAGCCCGGCTAGCTGGTGAAACCACAGTTTTTTCTTTTTTTTTTCCTTCGACCTTCGTCTGAGGAATCGATCTCCTTGAGGTGCTGCCGAATTGCAGGTAAGTCCGTTTCCAATTCGTCACCACTGTTGTATCCGTGTGTTAATGGAGACACGGAATGCAGGAGTTGGTTTAACAGGTGTTTACTGAACAAAGTCTGGAGGTGAACTAAAAGATACAAGACACTATACAGGCTTATATAGCCCGAGTGGCCACTACCAGCATTACAGTACACAGGGGCTCTTAAAGGCACATACACCACAAAATGTAAGAGATTTAGGACAGAGCACGGGAGAAACTTTTTTACGCGGTGGATTACAAGGTGGTGGATTGCACTACTGCAGTTAGTGATTGAAGCTGAAAGCATGGCCCCAATATTCACCGTACCATGCGCTTGACCCCCTTCGGGGGCTGGAGAGGCGATTTCCCAGAGTTTTTTTTCCTAAATTGGCCTAACACTTTGTTCTTTATTTCTTTACCTCTCCCAGGAGATTATATGACTCAGCAGGGGAGAGGGAGTTTATGGAGATGACGTTGTGGAGAAGTTGCATCATGCTTGGAGAGAACAGACTCGATGGACCATCCAGTCTTTTTGTGTCCTGTATCGCATGTTTGTAAATGGGTTGAAATCATGCTGCACAATATTAATGACAAACATGTTGACATGTTGGTATTAAATTCCTCTATCTGCTGTTTCAACAGAGATGTTCATTTAATATGAATACATTAACATGCCCATTATGAACTCAGCACTGCATGATTCTAACCAACTTTTAAAGAAGTGTTAAACAAAATGCCTGGAAGAAAAGGTGTCGCTCCAGGGGTGATTTCAAGATATTAAGGGGAACTGATAGGGTAGCTAAAGAGAAACTGTGTCTGCTGGTTGGGGATTCTAGGATTAGGGGGCATAGTCTAAAAATTAGAGCCAGGCCTTTCAGGAGTGAAGTTAGGAAACACTTCCACACACAAAAGGTGGTAGAAGTTTGGAACCCTCCCGCAAACGGCAATTGATGCGAGGTCAATTATTCATTTTAAATCTGAGATTGATAGCTTTTTGTTAACCAAAAGTATTAAGCGATATGGGGCAAGGGTGGGTCTATGGAGTTAGGTCACAGATCAGCCATGATCTCATTAAATGGCGGAACAGGCTTGAGGGGCTAAATTACCTACTTCTGTTCCTATGTTCTTATGATTTTCTGACTTGGGGAGGGGACAGCCTCAAGCACATATCAGAAATCCAGGTGTGTACTGTTGTGTATGTACCTTTAAGAGAGTAACTGGTCTCAGACTGCAGTACCGGCAGTGACCACCCCTGTATAAAAGGCGCTAGAGAGCCTCTGTTTTGTTAGATTCGTTTATGCCTTTCACCAGTAAAGTTCTGTTTGTTTCTCTCCTGCTAGTCCGTGCCTCAATCATTCATGGACTTAACACTGGCGACGAGTTAGAAACGAACTTACCTGCAACTCAGCAGCAGCTCCGACGACGTGTTGAAGGTCGGAGCCAGAAGAAAGAAAAAAAAAAATAGGCCATTGAAACTCGAGAAACGGGCGTCGACCGTCAATCATCGATTTCAAAACTTGCAGGAGAGACTGTCCAGAGCCAGGCTGGGTTCCTCGGTCCGTGGTTTCCCAGCTAATCGGGCTGGTGGCAGGTAGTGCTCTGATCCTTCCTGGGCTGCAACGGGGCTGGGCAGCGAGTCAGGAAGCAAGGAGAGAGAGAGAGAGGGTGGAGCATACAGGGCGCGGCCGGTGTTTTGAAGCTGGGCAGCGTTCGGACCTCAGAAGAGGGAGGGAAGTGTCCCAGAGGGTCCGCTCCATGACGGGAAGATTATAAAAGAAAACGAATTAATATTTAACGTGCAGGAAACTGTGGAAAGCAGCGCTAACAACAGCGGGGAAGAAGGAAAAGCGCGGGAGGCGCCATTTTGTTAAATCGGAGAAGAAGGCAAAGCGCGGGAGGCGCCATTTTAGATTTGCAAGATGCCGAAGACTGGCTGTATCACTGCTTTTGATAATACATTGGAGGACTGGACCACGTATGTGGAAAGAGTAGAGGTATATTTCGAGGCAAACGATATAGCGGAGGGGAAAAAGGCATCGGTATTGTTAAACTTAATGGGCGCTAGAACATACAGCCTATTGCGGGACCTGATTACTCCAGCCAAACCGAAGGCGAAGAGTTTTAACGGAATTGTTGCTGTTCTACAGGAGCACTTAAACTCTGCACCGCTGTTGATAGCAGAAAGATTTAAATTCCACAGGAGAACTCAGCACAAAGATGAGAGCAATGCTGAGTATCTTACGGAACTATGCAAGCTATCAAAGCACTGCCAGTTCGGAGCAGGACTGGCAGATACCCTACGGGACAAATTTGTCTGTGGACTCCTGAGTGAAGGAACACAGAAGAAGTTACTCGCAGAAAAAGAGCTGACGCTAGATAAGGCTTTCAGCGTGGCAATATCGCATGAAGCAGCAGCCAGGGGAGCTGCAGAAATTCAACAAAAACCACAGGAATACGGCACCCACGAAATGACACGGGGATTTGCAAAATGTTATCGCTGCGGCAGAACTAACCATGACCAGAAGGACTGCTGGTCCAAAGGCAAAATATGCAGACAATGCGGTAAGATTGGACACATTGCACGAGTTTGTAGGTCTGGGAAGAAGACCAGCGACAACAAAAAGGCTACTAAGGAACCGTACAAGAAAGTACAAAAGATGACGGACAGTAGTTCCGAAGACCAGATGAGCGATAGTGAATCCGGAAACAGAAGACTAAGCTGTCTCAAACTTCACAATGTAATCGCAAAAGAGGATCACCGAACCATTTGGGTCACTCTCACGATAGCAGGGTCCCAAGTTAAAATGGAATTGGATACAGGATCAGCGCTAACCGTCATGAATCGATGAGACTACGAGCGGCTATTTTCACACATACCCTTGAGAGAGACATCCATCGTCTTGACGACGTATACGGGGCAAAAAGTATACCGCAGAGGAAAAATAAGGGTGCCTGTCGAATACAATGGCAAGAAAATACGGAAATTTTATCTCTACATACTGCCAAATGGTGGACCACTGTTATTGGGACGGGAATGGATCAGGAAGATAAACTTAGATTGGCATTCCATTCATGCAATGATGGTGGACGGTAAAAAAGATGAAGACGTCACTCCTGGACGATTGTCAACAATCTTAGCTAACGCCAAAGAGGTATTTCAACAAGAACTGGGCACGCTTAAAGGCGTAACCGCCTCGATAAAAATAGAAGAGAATGCAGTTCCCAAGTTTTTCAAAGCGAGACCGGTACCATATGCAATTCGCCCAGCCGTCGAGGCAGAGCTGGAGAATCTGGAGAAGGCAGGCGTGTTGTCTAAGGTCGACTGGAGCGAGTGGGTGACATCCATCGTTCCTGTCATGAAGAAAACATTAACCAATAAGTCCGGAGAGCCAAGAAAGATTCGCATCTGTGGGGATTTCAAGGTGACGGTGAAGCCTGTCCTTCGCACAGTACAATATCCTCTTCCAAGGATAGAAGACATCTTCGCCTCGCTGTCTGGAGGGAAGCATTTTACAAAAATTGACCGAGCACAAGCATATTTGCAGATGGAGGTTGAAGAGTCCTCTAGGAAGTATCTCACGATAAACACTCACAAAGGTCTTTACCAGTATCATCGATTGGTATTCGGAGTAGCATCGGCTCCGGCGATATGGCAAAGAGCGATGGAACAAGTCCTGCAAGGGATTCCGGGGACTCAGTGTTACTTGCACGACATCCTTGTAACAGGTGAAGATGACAGTGAACACCTTAACAACCTAGAACAGGTGCTCACTAGACTACGGAAACATGGGCTGCGAGCCAACCGCCCCAAGTGCGAATTTTTTAAGAAACAGATATCGTATTCCAGCCCTGTTCCTGGGACTAGGGACAGGGTCACTGGCAAGGCTTGGAAACTAAGCAGAGCCAGGCCTGGTTAGTACCTGGAGGGGTGACCATGAGGGAAGATCAAGTGCAGAAGGTCACGGAAGGAGCCCCGAGGAGGGGCGGTTGGTGAGAAGGTCACGGGAGGAGCGGCTGGTGAGCAGGCCCGGGTGGTGGGCTGAAGATTGTCGGACAGGAGGAATGGTGGAAATGGAATGGCGGCGCGCACCGACGCAGCGGCTTTGTTTCTCCCAGTCATGGGAGCTTGCAAGATCACATTTCATTGTTCATGTACTTGTGCAATGACAATAAAGTTGAATTATTATTATTATTGTGGCCACGTGATTGATGAAGAGGGGTTACATAAGTCCCCTGACAAAATTGAAGCGGTTGTTAAGGCCCCAGCGCCTGAAAATGTGTCGCAGCTGAGGTCATTCCTTGGGTTGGTGAATTACTATCATAAGTTTTTGCCGAATTTGTCGACAATTCTGCACCCACTGAACGCCCTGCTACGAACGGGGGTAGCATGGAAATGGAGCAATGATTGTAAGCGTGCTTTTCAGAAGAGTAAGGACTTAATCACTTCAAAGGAAGTATTGGTTCACTACAACCCAGCACTGCCAATCAGGCTGGCGTGTGATGCGTCTCCCTACGGCATTGGGGCGGTACTGTCACATAAATTCCTTGATGGTTCAGAGAGGCCGATAGCTTTTGCGTCACGCTCGTTAACTTCTGCCGAGCGTAACTACGCCCAGATTGACAGAGAGGCCCTCAGCCTAGTGTGGGGGGTGAAGAAGTTCAATCACTATCTGCACAGTCAAAAATTTACTCTGCTAACCGATCATCAACCTCGTCTCCATTTTCAACCCTCAGAAGGGCGTACCGATAATGACAGCACAACGGCTGCAGAGATGGTCCCTTTTCCTAGGGGCACACCAATATGACATCGAGTACAAAGGAACTAAACAGCATGGAAATGCTGATGGATTGTCACGTCTACCGTTGCCGACGGTAGAAGAAGAAGACCTTGCAGTGGATCCAATGGAGTTATTCCACTCGACCATAGTCGAATGTCTCCCTGTGACGAATGCAAACATTGAAAAGGAAACACGGAATGACCCGACACTATCACGGGTCTATGATTTAATGGTGAAGGGATGGCCAGCACATGGCGAACCACTGCTGCCAGCATTCTCGCCGAGAAGAGAACAGCTGTCAGTGTGCAAAGGAACCTTGATGTGTGGATCCAGAGTAGTAATTCCACCTAAGTTGACTGATAGAGTGCTCAATGAGCTTCATGAGGGTCATCTGGGTGGGGTAAAAATGAAGAGCTTAGCCAGAGCGTTTGTGTGGTGGCCGGGAATCGATAGAGAAATCGAAGAGATGACCAAGAGCTGTGCAGGATGCCAGAAGGTCCAAAACGCCCCACCACAAGCTCCTCTGCATCCATGGGAGTGGCCATCATCTCCATGGCAAAGGGTGCACATTGATTTTGCTGGTCCCTTCATGGACTCGATGTTTTTAATTGCGGCGGATGCACATTCAAAGTGGCCAGAGGTAATAAAAATGTCCTCAACCACCACGGAAAAAACTATCACAGTTTTACGAACTATATTCACCGGGAATGGGCTGCCTGAACAGATTTGCTCTGACAATGGACCACAGTTTGTGTCTGAAGAGTTCCGGAGGTTCTTAAAGAACAATGGTGTTAAGCATTACACATCTGCCCCATATCATCCAGCCACTAATGGATTGGCCGAGAGGTTTGTCCAAACATTCAAGAAGGCTATCAAGGCAATGTGTAATGAAGATATACCCCTACAACACAAGGTGGACAACTTCTTGTTTGCCTACCGGAATGCGACACATGCGGTTACCAACCAAACTCCAGCCATGATGTTCTTCAATCGAAGACTACGATGCCGCTTGGATTTGGTTAAGCCAAACGTCCGAAGAGATGTGGAGAACAGGCTGTTTCATAATATGATGAAAGGCCGACCAGGAGTTTTAAGATAGGTCAACCAGTTTTGGCCCGGGACTACCGCACTGAGAAATGGCAGCCAGGAACGATTTGTACACGACAAGGACCTCTCATGTATACCGTGGACGTTGGGGAGAGCATTGTAAGACGACATGCTGACCAGATTCTAGAGTCACTGGAAAACGTCAACTCCACACCACGATCTGATACACCTGGTAATGAAATCGACGCTCCAATTGCAGCTACCGCAGACCCGGTAATATTGGAAGCAGGTGAACCAAACAATGACATTGATTCCGACTCAACATTGCCAGAAGAGCCTGATACCCCAAAGAGACATTATCCAGACAGAATCAGGAAGTCTCCTCAAAGACTGAACTTATAATTGCTTAAACTTAACCAATGTATCTAGCAACAGTAATTGTGATTGTAATTCGTTATCATTAGTTGTTAAATGAATGTTATGTACTGTTTATCTAAAAGGGGAGGAATTGTTGTGTATGTACCTTTAAGAGAATAACTGGTCTCAGACTGCAGTACCGGCAGTGACCACCCCTGTATAAAAGGCGCTAGAGAGCCTCTGTTTTGTTAGATTCGTTTATGCCTTTCACCAGTAAAGTTCTGTTTGTTTCTCTCCTGCTAGTCCGTGTCTCAATCATTCACGGACTTAACATGTACTACTTTCCAACCATTTAATAATGGTTTGAGAATCACGCACAGCCTTTCCCTCTATTTCCAGTTTGGGATACCGGTGGGCGAGATTCTGTATTGGGAGAGCAAAATCAGAGCATTACCCTTTTAAGAAAAACGCATGCAGAGGAGTTGCTTTGTGGATGGTGTTTTCCAGTTTCGGAATCTAAGATTGACAAGGGAAGGTAGTTGTGTAAATTTCAATTGTGGTGAGCTAAGACAAGAGTTAGAAGAGGAATGGCTTCCGTGATGGTTCAGTGCATAAAGGTGGTGTTGAGTCATGCGCAGCAAAAAAAAACCATCAGCTTCAATCCCTACTTTGAGTTGAGTTAACTAATACCAGATGGTGCAACAAGGCAATGCAATTGACTTGCATACCCCCAAGGTAAAGAGAAAACAAAAATTAGCCAGAGCTCCTGCTTGTGACCACCATCTAGACACCTCCTGCTGGTAACACGCACCCAGGGATGTCAGGTGAAGACATGCTTATGCTTGGTAATGATCATCCATAATGCCCTGCCGACATTCACGGTCTAGAGTTAAACACATGAAGAAGGGGCATTTAGCTGAGGTAATGGAATGCCCTCTCATCCTTTAAGATTCTCGTTAAAATCCAACTCTTTAACCAAGCTTTCGGTCACCTCTCCTAATATATCCTTTGGCTTGGTGTCTGTTTTTCCCCTTATGCTTCTATGAAGCACTACAAGGCATTTTATTTACATTAAAAGATGCTATATAAATGCAACTTGTTTTCATTGTCCTAACGGGATTGGGACCAATATTGTTCCTTAAGGTATATGATCACTTAGGTCAATACTTACCACTTTCATCCAACTCCTAAAAACATATTTGCCCATTTTCTTTAAGTCAGTCAGTAAACTGTTAACTGCTCCAGATAGGAGTTAATTCCACCTTTTAATGTGTAAGGAACATGATGGTTTTTACAATCTCTAGCCTTGCTTGACACTTGCCAATTTTGTACTTAACATTTTAAGTTAAATAAATTGCTTTGATTTACTAACTTAGTTAGCTCCTCAAAGAACTTTAGTAGATTTCTAAGTCAGGGTTATAAAATGATATTTATTGCCCTGTGGTCAATACCCTGTAAAATGCTCCCAACCATTTTGCCCAATACCAGTGTTATACTAGTAATCTCATTCCCTCATTCTTTTCCTTTTCCTTTATTGAATATCAGAATTACATGGGCCAACTTCCAAATCATATGTAATTTGCGGAGCTCCTAAAAATATAAACCAGAGTTTCACCTATTTCTTCTCTCAGCCCCAGTGAATCTTGAGGTGTATCCCATCTGTTCTAGGAGCTCTGTAAACATGCTTTTGAATTTTTTTTAGAAAAACACATGTATTGCTGATCTAAACATATGTTATTTTTTAAGACAGATGTGAAAAATGCATCAAACACATCTGTCATTTTTGATCCCAATTATATTTTTAACCAATATATTCCTTAAGGGGCCTATCTGGATCTTTATCTTTCTGCTTACTTTGAACAGAATGGGCATATAATTGGCAAATGAAATTCAACACAGATAAATGTGAGGTATTACATTTTGGTAAGAAAAATAGGGAGGTCACATATTACTTGGAAAATAAGAACCTAAACAGGGTAGAGGAACAACAGGATCTAGGAGTACAAATCCACAAATCACTAAAAGTGTTGACACAGGTTAACAAGGCTTCATATTCAAATGCATTGTGCGGCATGACGTCCCTGTACTTGCACTGTAGGTACAAAGTAAACTCGCCACTGAAAGTTAAGTCAAGACATTTCCATTCTAAGTACCCATTTAACGATGTGATAAGAGTTAGTTACTGCCAATTAACTATTACAAGTGTGGAGTCTCATTCCTTCAGGTTTTAATCGTTGTTGGAGATTTAATTTTTTTTAAATAAAACTTTTTTTTTAAATTTCTTTCTGTCACGTTTTTCTCTCGCTCTTAATCCAATCTTTCTTTCCTTCTCTTTGTTTCTCTTTCTGTGCCTGATATGACATTGAATTCATCCACTCCAATTTATAGTTCCTTCTCACTGCTAATTTCACTATGCTTCAATCTGATTGGTTAAGGAGTTGCTTGCCCTGTTCACGCAGATCAAAGATGCCCTGTAGAGGGAGCTACTCCATTTCCACCTCGCACTTCCTGCAGCTTGCAAAATATAATGGAGATTGAATGGGCAAGGATAAGTCTCACTAACTTATCACTTGGAGGGGGCAAGTTTAGGTGGGGTAGAGGAACAAAGGGATCTAGGAGTACAAATACACAAATCACTAAAAGTTGCGACACACGTTAGCAAGGCCATAAAAAAAGCAAACCAAGCACTAGGGTTTATTTCTAGAGGGATAGAATTGAAAAGTAGGGAAGTTATGCAAAACCTGTATCGAACCTTGGTTAGACCACACTTGGAGTACTGCGTACAGCTCTGGTCGCCATATTATAAAAAGGATATAGAGACACTGGAGAGGGTGCAGAGAAGATTTACAAGGATGATACTAGAAATGCGAGTGTATACATATCAGGAAAAGATGAACAGGCTGGGTCTCTTTTCTCTTGAAAAAAGAAGGCTGAGGGGTGACATAATAGAGGTCTATAAAATTATGAAAAATGTTGATAGAGTGGATAAAGAGAGAATGTTTCCACTTGTGGGGAAGAGCAAAACTAGAGGCCATCAATATAAGATAGTCACCAAAAAAACCAAATAGGGAATTCAGAAGAAACTTCTTTATCCAGATAGTGGTGAGAATGTGTAACTCGCTACCACAGGGAGTGGTTGAAGCAAATAATATAGATGCACTTAAGTGGTGATTAGATAAGCATATGAGGGAGAAGGGAATAGAGGGTTATGCTGATAAGGTTAGGTGAGGAAAGACGGGAGCAGACTCAAGTGGAGTATAAACACTGGCATAGACTGGTTGGGCCGAATGGCCTGTTTCTGTATATGTATCCTATGTAATCCTATGTAATGTAATAGCTAATAAAACATTGGTCAGGAATGTCCTCAGAATGCTCTCTCTCTGCTATCGCATCATGTTGCCTCTCAAATGCATCCCCATCTTTCCCACAACTCCATGTTTAAATCTCCCCTGCCACAGAACTGAAACAGTCATAATCAAAGTCACAAATGAGATTTTCTGTGACTGTGACTGTGACCGTGGTGCACTCGTCCTTCTCGACCTCTCTGCAGTCTTTGACATGAAAGACCATATATTGGTCCTCCAACACATCTCCTCCATTGTCCAGTTGGTAGGACTGCCCATGTTTAGTTCAACTCTTACCTATCCAACCATAGCCAGAGAATCTCCAGCAATGGCTTTGCTTCCCACCACTTAGGCTTAGGTCTGGAGTCACCCAGTGATCTATCCTTGGCCCACTTCTCTCCTTCATCTACATACTGCTCCTTGCGACATTATCTGAAGACATGACATCAGGTTCCACATGTACACTGATGACACCCAGCACTACCTTTCCACCATGTTTCTCAACTTCTCCATTGCCTCTGTGTTGTTTGGCTGCTTGTCTGACATTCAGTCCTGGGTGAGCTGCAGTTTCTTCTAGTTGAACATTGGGGCAACCAAAACCATTGTGTTCATCCCCTCCACAAATTCTATTTCCTTGCCACCAATTCCATCCCACTATCTCAAGTTGAAGCTGGCTATTCATCACCTCAGTGTCCTATTTCACCTCGAGCTGAGCTTCCGACCCAATATCCTCTCCATCTGGGGAAGAGTGATCATAATATGATAGTATATCACATTGAGTTTGAGAGTGAAATACTTCAGTCCGAAACAACAGTCTTAAACTTAAATAAAGCTAATTACATAGATATGAGGGGCAAGTTGGCTAAGGTAGATTGGGAAATTAGATTAAAAGGTATGACGGTAGATAAGCAACAGCAGACATTTAAAGAAATATTCCAAAATTCTCAGTAAATATACATTCCATTGAGAAATAAAAACTCCATGGGAAAAGTGATCCATCCATGGCTAACTAAAGAGTTAAGGGTAGTTTTAAATTAAAAGAAGAGGCTTATAATGTGAAGAATAGTAATAAGCCTTATGATTGGGAGAGCTTTAGAAACCAGCAAAGGATGACCAAAAATTGATAAAAAGGGATAAAATAGATTATGAGAGTAAATTAGCAAGAAATATAAAAACAGATTGTAAAAGCATCTAAAAGTATGTAAAATGGAAGAGAGTAGCAAAAGTAAACATTGGTCCCTTAGAGGCTGAGACAGGTGAAATAAAAATGGGGAAAATGGAAATGGCAGAGACTTAAAATAAATATTTTGTATCTGTCTTCATAGTAGAAGACACAAAAAGCATACCCAAAAATAGTGGGGAACCAAGGAACTAATGAGAGTGAGGAACTTAAAGTAATTAATATCAGTAGGGCTGTGGATGCTGAGTTTTTGAGTATGTTCAAGGCTGAAATAGATAATTTTTTGGACTCTAGGGGAATCAAGGGATATGGAAAGAAAGAAAGGAAAGATTTGCATTTATATAGCACCTTTCATGACCACTGAATGTGCCAAAGTGCTTTACAGCCAATGAAGTACTTTTTTTGAAGTGTAGTCACTGTTTTAATGTAGGAAAGGTGGCAGCCAATTTGCACTCAGCAAGCTCCCACAAACAGCAATGTGATAATGACCAGATAATCTGTTTTTTGTTATGCTGATTGAGGTATAAATATTGGCCAGGACACTGTTATGTTCATTAATAACTAGACATTCTTATTATGAACACAGCTAGCTTTTGCTAGTTACTTTTATTGAGCACATGTGGACGTGTACAGCATCTTGTAGAGGCTTCCATCTTGACTGCTGCCTTGTGGGTAGCCTAGCCTCATGGGTAATGTAGTCTTAATATACTATATAGCTGGGTAGTGTAGTCTTATACATACAGCTATATACAGCTCTACGGCTCCACCTAGTGTCCACTATAGAATGACATGCTATTGATCACTACATCCCCCTTTCTTTGATGTTTAACAAAATCAATATCAATCAACTTTCAAGAAAACAATAAAGATAATATCAGTAACACTTTTCTTAGTGCTCTATAAACATAAACATTTTCAAAACAGTCAACACATTTTCAAAGCTTTACATTGTACTCAAAGATTAAGGCCTAGAAATTCGGTAGGCTTAGCGCCGCATTTGAGGCGCTAGAGGGCCTAGCGCCGGAGTTATGGCCAGTTGAGAAATTCCCTGGGGCCCTAAATCGGCGTTGCACCGGTAGCGTTGCGCCGGCACCGATGACGTCATCGGTGTGCGCAGCATCCCGGTTGCCGTGGTAACCCGGCCCCAAGCCGAAATTCAGTTGCGCCCGCCTCGCCCGTGGCAGGCGCAACTAAGACTTTGGCAACAGAGTCTTCCCCCAGTGTGCGCCGGCGCATAAAGGTGGAGCGGTGGCCAGCCGCGTTCCCGGCGGCCGCCTGCCCGCACCTCCCTTCCCGGACTCCTGCATTCCCCCCCCGCGGCCCTGATCAGTGTCTCATGCGAGCCCGGCACTTCCCCGAGGTGCCGGGCTCAGATGTCGGGTCAATCCGCCGGACAGTTGTCGGCTGCAGGCAGCTCCTCCTTAACAGGAGGAGGAGGCCTGCAGTTCCCCCGCCTGCCGCACCGCATCGGGTGCCGCAGCAGGGGATTAGCGCCGGGAAACCCAAGTTCACGCCCGTTTTGAGGCGCTAAAGGAGGGTTTTAGCGCCCGCCGCCGTCTGGGCCCGGCGCACCCGAATTTTCGTCGCACGCTGCCGCATTACCGCTGGCGCAAACTTTCTGGCGCTACAGCCCTGGCAAGACCAGAACCCAATTTCTAGGCCTAAGTCTATCAGGCTCTTTTACTTCACGTGTGGATCTTTTCAACACGGGTAAGTCTGATGTGTCTTCATGAGATTGTTCTGGCGGTGAACGACAAGATGCAGTTGCGGCATTGTCATCAATCTGGTCTTGAATAGTCTCTTGTGTTTTTAGGAGGGAACGGCGGTTCCTCCTGAGAATCTGTCTTTCCTCAGTTCTAACAGTGTATGACCTTGGTCCTACTTCCTCAAGAATTGTAGCTTTCCTGTTCCATGCATCTGGATCCTCAATCCTGACAACATCATCCTTTGTCAATGGTTTTAGAGTTTTGGATGACTTGTCATAGTATGATTTCTGTTTCAGCTTTAACAGTTGAAGTCTCTGTCTCAGTTCCTCACTTTGCTGTTCTTTTGCACAGCAGGGTAGCGTGGTGTGCAACTTGTGACCCATTAGTAGTTCAGCAGGTGAAGAACCACAGTCTAAAGGTGAGGTTCGGTAGCTCAGCAGGGCGAGATAAGGATCAGACATGCTTTCTGTCGCTTTCTTCAGTAGCTGCTTGAGAACTTGAACACCTTTCTCTGCCTTACCATTTGACTGAGCATACAAAGGACTGGATGTGATGTGCTGAAAGTCATAATGTGCTGCAAACTGTTGCCACTCCTTACAGTTGAAGCACGGACCATTGTCGCTAACGGCAATCCTGGGAATTCCATGTCTGGCGAAGATGGATTTCACATGCATTATGACACTGCTTGCTGTGGTGCTTGAGAGCAGCGCCATCTCAGGATAGTTAGAATAGTAGTCAATCACTATTAGTCTTTACCATTTAAATGAAAAAGGTCCATACCAACCTTTTGCCATGGTGCTGTTGGTATGTCAGCTACTATCATTGGTTCCTTTGCTTGTTTGTTTTGGTGTTTCTGACATGTCTCACATTTGCCTATCATGTTCTCAATGTCCTTATTTATGCCAGGCCAATAAACAGTGTCTCTTGCTCTCCTTTTGCATTTTTCAATTCCGAGGTGTCCCTCATGAATCCTTTTGAGCATGTCTTCATGTAGAGCCTGTGGAATGACTATTCTGTTTTGTTTTAGTAATAGTCCACTTGCGACACTCAATTCTGACGTTATGTGAAAATATTTTGGACAGGAACCTTTTGGCCAACCATGATGAATGCTCTCTATTACTGTTTGTAATACTGTATCTTTTACTGTTTCTTCTGCTATTTGCTTTGATTTTGTGTCTGACACGGGCAGCGCAGCAGTGACCATACTCACATGAACATCCACGTCTTCTTCAGTAGAGCTCACATGACTCATTGTGGGTGCTCGGGATAGTGCATCTGCTAACACTATGTATTTGCCTGGTGTGTAGATCAGTTCAAAGTCATATCTTTGCAGCTTCATCATCAGTCGTTGAATCCTTGGAGACATCTCATTCAGGTTTTTTTTATGATGGCAACCAGAGGGCTGTGGTCTGCCTCAACTGTGAAGGTGGGAAGTCCATATATGTAGCCATGAAACTTTTCTAGTCCAACTACCAAGCCTAGACATTCCTTTTCAATCTGGGCGTATCGACACTCAGTATCAGCCATAGACCTGGAGGCATAGGCAACAGGCTTCCAATCTTCACCCTCTGCTTGTAGCAAGACCGCACCTAGGCCATCTTTTGATGCATCCATTGACACTTTGATTCTTTTGGTTGGGTCAAAGAAGGTGAGTACAGGTGTGGTTGTCAGCACTGTTTTGAGGTTTATCCACTCTTGTTCATGTCTTTCTGTCCATGCGAACTCATTTGTTTTATGTAGCAGGTCTCGCAGACAGGCTGTCTTGGCTGACAAGTTAGTAATGAACTTTCCAATGAAGTTTATCATCCCCATGATGCGTAGCACTCCTTTTTTGTCAGTGGGTCGGGGCATTTTGAGTATGGCGTTTACTTTTTCCATATCTGGCTCTATTCCTTTGCCAGATAGATTATCTCCTAGGAAAGTGACTTCCTGGACGCCAAACTGACACTTGGCTTTGTTGAGCTTCAGTCCATTCCGGCGTATGCTCTGTAGCACTTTAGTCAGTCTCTCATTGTGTTCTTTCAGTGTGGAGCCCCAGATGATGATGTCATCAACATAGACCCGAACTCCTTCCAGACCTTCAATTATGTGTTCCATCGCTCTATGAAAGATTTCAGATGCAGATATTATCCCGAAAGGCATTCTGAGGAAACAATACCTGCCAAATGGTGTGTTGAAGGTACAGTATTTGGTGCTCTCTTCATCCAGTTTTAGTTGCCAAAATCCTTGTGAGGCATCGAGCTTTGTAAAGTATCTGGCACCTGACATTTCACTGGTGATTTCTTCTCGCTTGGGAATCTGGTAGTGTTCACGCTTTATGTTTGCATTTAAGTCCTTTGGATCCATGCATATTCTTAGATCATTGTTCTTTTTCTTTACACATACCATGGAGTTAACCCAGTCTGTTGGCTCTTCGACTTTCCTGATGACTCCTAGTGTGGTCATTCTGTCCAGTTCATTCTTGAGCCGGTCACGCAGGGATGCTGGAACTCTTCATGGAGCATGTACCACTGGCTGAGCTCCTGCTTTAGCTGGATCTTGTAAGTGAATGGTAGAAATCCAAATCCTTTGAACACATCCTGGAAATTATTCACTACAGAATCCACCGAGTCATCTGGTCTGCTTATGGCACAGTTTATACGGTAGACTCTTTTGACCAGTTCTAAGTCCTCACAAGCTTTGTCACCCAGTAGTGAATCAAGCCTTTCAGCCACAACAGAAAACATGAGATGATGCACTTTGTCTTTGACTGTCACTTTAAGTTTGCATACACCTAAGCTATCTACTTTTTGTCCATTATAGTCCTTCAGTAGTACTGATTTTTTCTGTATTTTGGGCTTTTCTTTCATATTGTTAATGTCACTCATACTGATTAAGTTTGCTTTTGCCCCAGTGTCCAGTTTCAATGTAACTAATGCTCCATTTATCTGCAGTGGGATCATCCATTTGTCCTCTTTTACTGCATTAACTTTATGTTCAGCATTGTCCATTTCTGAGGGCTGCACATTTTCTGTATCTTTTTTGATATCGTCACATGACACCATTCCTACAAAAAATGTCTCACTTAAATCAGTGTCCTCAATCACATTAACTCGTTGCCCTTTCGTCATTTTTACTTTTGAAAAGCATTGTTTGGCAAAGTGATTCTTTCCATTACACTTTGTGCACATTTTTCCAAACGCTGGGCATTGTCTTAACTGGTGTTTGTAACCACAGCGTTTACAATTAAAAATGTCATCCTCCGATTGCTTTTCATTTCTGTTCTGCCCACGTTTCTTCCCCTAATAGGACACAGCACCGACAGCAGCATTATCACTCATAACAATCGCATTATTATTGATTTCACTGAAAGTCTGCGCGTGCTTTCGAGCTAGCTCGCTGGCTTGGCATATTTTCACCGCATTTTCCAAATTTAGTTCGGTTTCTCTCAACAGACGTTCCCTGACTTTTTTATCATGAATACCAAACACAATCTGGTCACGAATCATGGATGCTTTGAGCTCAGAGAAATTACATGTCTGTGCTTTCAGTTTCAGATCAGTTATAAAGCTATCAAAAGTCTCATTTTGTTGCTGTGTCCGAGAACGGAAGATGTATCTTTCATACGTCTCATTCTTTTTGGGAGAACAATGTGCATCAAATTTCTGTAGCACATCGTCTAATTTGTCTCTGTTCTCCGCTGGATTAAATACAAATGTATTAAATACCTCTATCGCCTGTGGGCCTGCAACCGTAAGTGTGGTGTATGTAACCTGTTCCACCTTAAGAGAACTTAAGCCTGGTCCACCTTAAGAAAGGTACTACTTTCTTTGGCTGCTGTATACATAATACCAGTGGTGACCACACCGGTATATAAGCACAGTGTAATAATATTGTATTCAGTATAGTCCGACCTCCAACCAGTAAAGACCTGTTGAATTTACTCTTGTGGTCTGTGTAGTAATTCTCACTATAACACACAGACTTAACAGTGGCGACGAGTCCGATTCTTACCCTGCTGCAGTAATTTCCACGGCAACTTCGTCCACAGACAGGACGTCGAAGAGAGGTTTCCACCCTCATCACCTACGGGAAGACACGTCGAGCGGCAGGCATCGAGCAACCGGAGTGCAGAAGACATCCTGACCTCGAAGCCTCCATCAGCGACTGTCAGCTTCTTCTACTACCTCGTGTTGGGTAAGCCGGGCAGCGACGCGACAGAAAGTGAACCGCGTTGGCTGTACAGACGGGGCTGGGAAGACGGAGGAATAAGGGCGGTGAGGTCGATCGCGACCAGAGATAAGGGCCGGGCCGCTTTCGAGCGAGAGGCGCAGCGCGGGACATCGATCGTGACTGGAGATAAGGGCCGCATTCAGGCTAAAGGCGCAGCGTCTGGGGAAACAGAAGGCGCGAGAGCCGCGGTGAAGCGGAGACAGCGTCGGGGGACGGGTGAAGACCGCCAAGCGCGGGAAAACCGCCATTTTGTGGGCGGAGGACGACGGCAAGAGCGGGAAGCCGCCATCTTAGATAACATTAAAAATACGATAAATTGCTACGATGCCTAAACATGGGAACATTAATGCCTTCGACATTGATATAGAAGACTGGGCTATGTATGTAGAACGCATACAACACTATTGTAAGGCAAATAAAATTCGTGAGACAGATAAAGCACTAACATTACTAAACTTAATGGGTGCGAAGACATACGGGCAATTGAAACACCTGTTATCACCAGATGAACCGGTGGATAAGACGTTCGAACAGATTGTTACTGTCCTAAAAAATCATCTTAGCCCCACGCCGCTGATGCTAGCGGAACGATTTAAATTTTACGATAGAATACAGCGGCAAAATGAAAGCAATGCTGAATATTTGATGGAATTACGTAAGCTAGCAAAATATTGTCAGTTTGGAACGGGACTGACAGAGGCACTTCGAGATAGATTTGTGTGTGGTTTATTTAAACAGGATACACAAAGGCGACTGCTCAAGGAGAATGAGCTGTCTCTCGAGAAGGCGGTCACTATGGCAGCAGCACACGAGGCCGCAGCGAGAGGCATGGCAGTAATGCAGCTAAGGCCACCGGAACTCGGTACAAACAAATTGGGTTTGAGTTCTGTCAAATGTTATCGTTGTGGAAAGACAACGCACGATCAGAACCAGTGTTGGTTTAAAAACCAAGAATGCAGAACGTGTGGCAGGTTTGGCCACATAGCTAAAGTATGCCGGTCAGGAAAGAAGACCAGCAATAAAAAGTCACCGCAAGGAAAATATGCAAAGGTACACAAGGTGACAAAGAACAGTTTGACTGAACAGAAGTCAGATTCAGACGCTAGCAGTAATGAACTGGATAGCTTAAGAATACACAACGTTGGTAAGGATACAGACCTCCAGACAATTTGGGTCACTCTTAAGATAGCAGGAGTCCAAGTAAAAATGGAATTGGACACTGGATCGGCATTGACGGTCATGAATAAGAAAGATTACAGAAGGTTATTCCAACATATTCCCTTACAGGATACGGAGATTATATTGAAAACGTACACGGGGCAAAGAGTGTACCCCATCGGAAAAATAGAGGTAGAAGTGGTCCACAAGGGCGAAGGAAGCCAAGTAATGGACTTATATGTGCTACCTGAAGGAGGTCCACCACTACTAGGACGGGAGTGGATTAGGAAAATGAATATGGACTGGCACTCCTTGAAAGCACTAACGGTAGATTCCGGGGAAACAGCTGTCAAACCTAAACGATTGTCCAGAATATTGGATGAGGCTAAAGAGGTGTTCCAGCCGGGACTGGGAAAACTGAGAGGAAATACGGCAAACATCAAGATTGATGAACATGCACAACCAAAATTTTTTAAAGCCAGACCGGTACCCTATGCAATACGACCTGCGGTTGAAGCGGAGCTGGAAGCACTAGAACGTTCAGGGGTACTGTCTAAAGTAGATTGGAGTGAGTGGGCTACACCCATTGTTCCCGTTATGAAACGTCCTGCGAACAATAAGCCAGGAGATCCAGGGAAGGTTCGCATCTGTGGCGATTTCAAGATCACCGTTAATCCGGTGTTTCACACGGTGCAGTATCCGCTTCCACGGATTGAGGATATTTTCGCTTCACTGTCTGGCGGGAAACACTTCACCAAGATAGACCTGGCGCAGGCGTACTTGCAGATGGAGGTTGAAGAAGAGTCACGCCAATACCTCACGATCAACACGCATCGAGGGTTGTACCAGTACAATAGGCTGGTTTTTGGTGTGGCATCGGCTCCAGCAATTTGGCAGAGGGCCATGGAGCAGGTATTACAGGGAATTCCAGGCACACAATGTTACCTGGACGACATTCTGATCACAGGTGATGGTGATGAACAGCATCTCGCTAACTTGGAACTGGTGCTCAACAGACTGAAAGAGTATGGACTTAGGGTAAATCGGCAGAAATGTGAGTTCTTCCAGAAGCGGATCTCGTACTGTGGTCATGTCATTGACCGGGAGGGGCTTCATAAGTCTCCTGACAAGATAGCGGCAGTTGTAAAGGCTCCCGCTCCGGAGAATGTCTCTCAGTTGAGGTCGTTTCTAGGATTAATTAACTACTACCATAAATTTCTGCCAAATCTATCCACGGTGCTGCATCCGTTGAACGCTCTTTTACAGAAAGGGGTACCATGGGACTGGGGCGAAAACTGTAAGAAGGCATTTCACAAAAGCAAAGAATTGATCACCTCAGAGGAAGTGTTGGCTCACTTCAACCCGACACTGCCTATTCGGTTGGCTTGTGATGCTTCTCCATATGGTATTGGGGCAGTACTCTCACATAAATTGCCAAATGGCACGGAAAGGCCAGTCGCGTTTGCATCCGGATCATTGACCTCCGCTGAGCGCAACTATGCGCAGATCGATAGGGAGGCCCTTAGCCTTGTATGGGGAGTGAAGAAGTTTAATCATTACCTACAGGGTCAAAAATTCACACTTCTGACGGACCATCAACCGTTGGTGTCCATTTTTAACCCTAAGAAGGGTGTTTCGGTGATGACAGCACAGCGTCTCCAGAGATGGTCTCTTTTCTTAGGGGCACATCAATATCAGATAGAATTCAAAGGTACGAGACAGCATGGCAATGCTGATGGCCTGTCGCGCCTGCCACTACCTGAAGATGAAGACACGACGGAAGTTGACCCTGTTGAGTTATTTCATTCGACCATTATCGAGTGTTTACCTGTCACCAACGCAAGTATTGAAAGAGAAACCAGGAACGACCCGACACTGTCCAGAGTCTATGAGGTGACAGTGAAAGGATGGCCAACATGGGGTGATCCTCTGTTACCGGCATTCTCGGCAAGGCGAGACCAGCTGTCCGTCTGCCATGGTACTTTGATGTACAGGACAAGAGTGATTATTCCTCCCAAGTTAAGGGAAAGAGTTTTAAAAGAACTACATGAAGGTCATCCAAGGGGAGTTAAAATGAAAAGTCTTGCTAGGGCTTACGTATGGTGGCCGGGTATTGACCAACAGATTGAGGAGTTAACGAAAAGCTGCGCTGGGTGTCAAAAAGTGCAAAATGCACCTCCGATAGCACCGCTACACCCATGGGAATGGCCTTCAGCCCCATGGCAACGCGTACACATTGACTTTGCTGGTCCATTCATGGACTCCATGTTCCTAATCGCGGTGGACGCACATTCCAAATGGCCAGAAGTCATCAAGATGAATACCACTACTTCAGAAAAGACAATTGCGGTGTTAAGAACAATATTCGCAAGGAACGGATTGCCAGAACAGATCTGTTCGGACAACGGACCACAGTTTGTATCGGAAGAATTCCAACAATTCTTAAAGAAGAATGGAGTTAAACATTATACCTCTGCCCCATATCATCCGGCGACAAACGGGTTGGCTGAAAGATTTGTCCAGACATTCAAAAAGGCTATTAAGGCCATGAATGATGATCAGATTCCGCTGCAACACAAGGTCGATAAGTTCCTGATGTCATATAGAAACGCCGATCATGCCGTGACTAACCAAAGTCCTGCTATGATGTTTTATAACAGGAGGTTGCGGTCCAAGTTGGACTTGTTAAAACCAAATGTGCGGAGGGAAGTGGAAAACAAACAGTTTCGGCATATTAACAGCAAGACCACTCGAACTTTCGACGTAGGACAACCAGTGATGGCAAGGGGCTATGGAAACGACAAATGGCAGTCCGGAACAATCCGGGCCAGACAAGGACCTCTGATGTACACCGTAGATATTGGTCATAATGTGATAAGGCGTCATGCGGATCAACTGGTAGAGTCGAGAGCAAGGGTCGAACCCATGGTTGTGACAGAGACAGCTGTGGAAGACGTTCATGAACCTGAAGCATCTACCTCGGCCGAGAATGTATTTGATGATGCTGACACCCAATACATTGGCAACCAACTAGAGGAGGCACCTCAACAACAAGAATCAGAGACCACTGAAAGGCGTTATCCAAGCCGAATCAGAAAGCCTCCTGAGAGACTGAACCTTTGAACTGTTATACCTGAAGTTATATATGTATATATGTTATGTTTATTTGGGGATATGACTGTTAAGCTAAAAAGGGAGGATTGTGGTGTATGTAACCTGTTCCACCTTAAGAGAACTTAAGCCTGGTCCACCTTAAGAAAGGTACTACTTTCTTTGGCTGCTGTATACGTAATACCGGTGGTGACCACACCGGTATATAAGCACAATGTAATAATATTGTATTCAGTATAGTCCGACCTCCAACCAGTAAAGACCTGTTGAATTTACTCTTGTGGTCTGTGTAGTAATTCTCACTATAACACACAGACTTAACAGTAAGCAGCAACACTATCTTCCTTGTGTCTGGCTTCGTACCGAATCCAATGGCTGCAATGTAGAGTTTGAATTGCTGTTTAAAAGTCTGCCAATTGTAGTCGATGTTTCCTGTGAGTTTCAAACGCTCTGGTGTCTTCAAATTCTCCATGTCGCTTTTCACAATTTTCAGCAGATCTTCACCACCCTGGTACCATGTTATGTTCATTAATAACTAGACATTCTTATTATGAACACAGCTAGCTTTTGCTAGTTACTTTTATTGAGCACATGTGGACTTGTACAGCATCTTGTAGAGGCTTCCATCTTGACTGCTGCCTTGTGGGTAGCCTAGCCTCATGGGTAATGTAGTCTTAATATAATATATAGCTGGGTAGTGTAGTCTTATACATACAGCTATATACAGCTCTACGGCTCCACCTAGTGTCCACTATAGAATGACATGCTATTGATCACTACAGACACCGGGGATAACTCCCCTGCTCTTCTTTGAAATAGTGCCATGGGATCTTTTACGTCCACCTGAGCGAGCAGACGGGGCTTGGTTTAACGTCTCATCTGAAAGACAGCACCTCCGACAGTATAGTACTCCCTCAGCACTGCACCGGAGTGTCAGCCTAGATTTTTTTGTGCTCAAGTCTCATAGAGTGCGACTTAAACCCACAACCTTCTGACACAACCAACTGAGCCACTGGCTGACACATATGGGAACAGTGCAGGAAAGTGGAGTTGAGGTCAAAGAACAGCCATGATCTTATTGAATGGTGGAGCAGGCTCAAAGGGCCATATGACCTACTCCTGCTCCTAATTCTTATGTTCTTAAAGACCACGGGGGGGGGAAATTTGGTTGGTTAGCGCCTCCCGGAGGTGCTAACGGGGTATTAATGACTTACCTCAATTTTAGCACTGCCCGCGAAATTGATCTGGTAGTTTGCGGTGGCGGTAAACACTACCGCCACGACTTCTTGCACCCGGAGATCGTGACGTCATATAAGCATGCAACGCCCCAGTAGCACCCTGGACCAGAAATTGATTCCCTCCCCCTGCCTTAGAGCCTGCCGCTGGGAACGACAGGTAGCGGGGGACATTGTGCAGTCGGCTGGGAGCTGGGGGACGCTATTTAAAGGCGTGCGCTTCCTGCTTTTTCCTGTCGGCAATATATTTTACATACGCAGGTTGAGAGAGGAAGAGAAGCATCTAGATGTCCTACAAGGCGTTTTGTTCCACACCAACACTTTTCAGGTTCCCATTTCTGTCAGTTTTATTACTACCATATTTAGAAGATTAAATGGAGGCTGTACTAACTCGGGGCGTCATCCTTCAGCTTTACCTTCGGAGGCAGCAGAGGTGCAGAGAGAGAATAGCAAACTTGGCCAGAGGGAGGAGGGCCAACCGGACTCTACACAGGAGACCTTACCCTTCCAGGGTATTCCGGGAGCAATTCTCTTAAATTTACTTGTCCGAGGAGCACTGTTTGAGAAGGCTGCACTTCAGCAAGGAGGTGGTCACAGAGCTGTGCCACCTCCTGCAGCCAGAGCTGCAGCCTCAGCTCAGGGCCAGGAGGCCTCTGTCGGTGGCAGTGAAGGTGATGGTGGCTCTCAATTTCTATGCCAGCGGCTCCTTCCAGGCTTCAACTGGGGATATTGCGAATATCTCCCAGTTTGCCGTCCATTGTTGCATCTGGGAGGTGACAAACGCTCTATAGCAAAGGAGAAGGGTGAACATCTCTTTCCCCATGACCCAAGACAAACAGCGTGAACGCACATGTGGCTTTACTAGTATATCGGGCTTCCCCATGGTTCAGGGCGCCATTGACTGCATAAATGTGGCATTGCGGGCACCTCATGAAAATGCAGAGGTTTTCCGCAACTGCAAAGGCTTCCACCCTCTCAACGTCCACTTGTGTAGTGTATGTACTTTGCAGAAGGAACTATATTCTGCAGCCCCTGTATACTGCAGTACCAGTAGTGACCACCCCTGTATATAAGCCTGTGTAGTAACATTTGCATAGTAGTTCCAGGTTCTCTCCATTCAGTAAAGACCTGTTATAATCAATTCCTGCAGTCCGTGTCTTAATTATACACGGACATAATACTGGCGATGAGCAGATATGAACTTACCTACAGTCTGCACCATCTCATGGGGATCCATCCCTGAAGCAAAGTTATCAGAGGTCGAGGCCAGAAGGAAGAAAGAAACAGAAGAAACGGGCGTCGACCGTGGGCATCCGCCTCTGAGTCAGCGGAGTTGAAGATTTGCAGGAGAGGCTGTCGAGAGCGAGGCTTGGTTAACCTGTCGATGGTGCTTCAGCTAATCGGGCTGGTGGCAGGTAGTACACTGATCCTTCCTGGGCTGCGGCGGTCTAGAGCTCGAGCGGGTGGCTTTGCAACGGGGCCGAGCAGCGTTGTCGGGAAGAGGAGAGAGAGAGAGGGTGGAGCACACAGGGCGCGGCCGGTGCTACGAAGCCAGGCAGCGTACAGACCCGAGAAGAGGGAGGCAAGTGTCCCGCAGGGTTGTTCCGACGACGGGGAAATAATAAAAATTAAATGCGCAGAAAGCCGCGAGGAGCTGCAGTTTGCCATGGGAACCGCGGAGAGCGGCGTTAGCAGCAGCGCAGGGGGAAGTGCGCGAAGACCATAGGGCGTCACCATCAAGGCATAAAACACCAGCAACAGCGATAGCAACAGCGGAGAAGACAGAAAGCGCGGGAGGCGCCATTTTGTTAAATCGGGGAAGAAGGCAAAGCGCGGGAGGCGCCAACTTAGATTTCCAAGATGCGAAGATTGGCGATATCACTGCCTTCGATAATGCAATAGAAGACTGGACCACGTATGTGGAAAGAGTCGAGGTATGTTGCGAGGCAAACGAAGTAGCCGATGAGAAAAAGGCATCAGTACTGCTAAACTTAATGGGCGCAAGAATGTACGGCTTATTGCAGGACCTGATTACTCCAGCCAAACCGAAGGCGAAGAGTTTTAACGAAATTGTTGCTATCCTACAGGAATACCTAAATCCTACACCGCTGCTGATAGCAGAAAGATTTAAATTCCACAGGAGAAATCAGCATAAAGATGAGAGCAATGCTGATTACCTTACGGAACTACACAAGCTATCAAAGCACTGCCAGTTTGGAGCAGGACTGGCACATACCCTACGGGACAAATTTGTCTGTGGACTCCTGAGTGAAGGAACCCAGAAGAGGTTACTCTCAGAGAAAGAGCTGATGCTAGATAAGGCTTCCAGCGTGGCAGTATCGTACGAAGCAGCAGCAAGGGGAGCTGCAGAAATACAGCAACAGCCACAGGAATACGGCACCCACGAAATGACACGGGGATTTGCAAAATGTTATCGCTGCGGCAGAACAACCCATGACCAGAAGGACTGCTGGTCCAAGGACAAAATATGCAGGCAATGCGGAAAGATGGGACACATTGCATGAGTTTCCAGGTCTGGGAAGAAGACCAACGACAACAAAAAGGCTACGAAGGAACCGTACAGGAAAGTACAAAAGATAACGGACAGTAGTTCCGAAGACCAGATGAGCGATAGTGAATCCGGGAACAAGAGACTAAGCTGTCTCAAACTTCACAACGTAATTGCAAAAGAGTATCACCGAACCATTTGGGTCACCCTCATGATAGCAGGGTCCCAAGTCAAAATGGAATGGGATACAGGATCAGCTGTAACCGTCATGAATCGACGAGACTACGAGCAGCTATTCTCACACATACTCTTGAAAGAGACATCCATTGTCTTGAAGACGTATGCGGGGCAAAAAGTATACCCCAGAGGAAAAATGAGGGTGCCTGTCGAATACAACGGCAAGAAAATACAGAAATTGTATCTGTACATACTGCAAGATGGTGGACCACCGTTATTGGGACGTGAATGGATCAGAAAGATAAGTTTAGACTGGCACTCCATTCAGGCACTGACGGTGGCTGGTAAAAAGGATGACGACGTCACTCCTGGACGATTGTCAACAATCTTAGCTAACGCCAAAGAGGTATTTCAACAAGAACTGCGAACTCTTAAAGGCGTAACCGCCTCGATAAAAATAGAAGAGAATGCAATTCCCAAGTTTTTCAAAGCAAGACCGGTACCATATGCAATTCGCCCAGCCGTCGAGGCAGAGCTGGAGAATCTGGAGAATGCAGGCGTGTTATCTAAGGTAGACTGGAGCAAGTGGGCGACACCCATTGTTCCTGTCATGAAGAAAACGTTAAACAATAAGTCTGAGGAGCCAAGGAAGGTTCGCATCTGTGGGGACTTCAAGGTGACGGTAAACCCAGTCCTTCACACAGTACAATATCCTCTTCCAAGGATAGAAGATATCTTCACCTCACTATCTGGAGGGAAGCGTTTTACAAAAATTGAACTAGTACAAGCATATTTGCAGATGGAGGTTGAAGAATCCTCTAGGAAGTATCTCACGATAAACACTCACAAAGGTCTTTACCAGTATAATCGACTGGTATTCGGAGTAGCATCAGCTCCGGCGATATGGCAAAGAGCGATGGAACAAGTCCTGCAAGGGATTCCGGGGACTCAGTGTTACTTCGACGACATCCTAGTGACAGGTGAAGATGACAGTGAACACCTTGCCAACCTAGAGCAGGTGCTCACTAGACTACGTGAACATGGGCTACGAGCCAATCGCCCCAAGTGCGAGTTTTTTAAGAAACAGATATCATATTGTGGCCACGTGATTGATGAAGAGGGGTTACATAAGTCCCCTGACAAAATTGAAGTGGTAGCTAAGGCTCCAGCACCTGAAAATGTGTCGCAACTGAGGTCATTCCTCGGATTGGTGAATTACTACCATAAGTTTTTGCCGAATTTGTCCACAATTCTGCACCCACTGAACGCCCTACTACGAACGGGAGTAGCATGGAAATGGAGCGATGAATGTAAGCGGGCCTTTCAGAAGAGTAAGGACCTAATAACTTCAAGAGAAGTATTGGCTCACTACAACCCATCACTACCGATAAGACTGGCATGTGATGCGTCTCCCTATGGCATTGGGGCGGTACTATCACATAAATTCCTTGATGGTTCAGAGAGGCCGATAGCTTTTGCGTCACGCTCGTTAACTTCAGCTGAGCGTAACTACGCCCAGATTGACAGAGAGGCCCTCAGCCTGGTGTGGGGGGTGAAGAAGTTCAATCACTACCTGCACGGTCAGAAATTTACTCTACTAACTGATCTTCAACCTCTTGTCTCCATTTTCAACCCTCAGAAGGGCGTACCGATAATGACAGCACAACGGCTACAGAGGTGGTCCCTTTTCCTAGGGGCACACCAATATGACATCGAGTACAAAGGAACTAAACAGCATGGGAATGCTGATGGATTGTCGCGCCTACCGTTGCCGACGGTGGAAGAAGAACTTGCAGTGGATCCAGTGGAGATATTCCACTCAACCATAGTCGAATGTCTCCCTGTGACGAATGCAAACATAGAAAAGGAAACACAAAATGACCCGACACTCTCCTGGGTCTATGATTTAACGGTGAAGGGATGGCCAGCACATGGCGAACCACTGCTGCCAGCATTCTCGCCGAGAAGAGAACAGCTGTCAGTGTGCAGAGGAAGCTTGATGTGTGGATCCAGAGTAGTAATTCCACCCAAATTGAAGGAGAGAGTGCTCAATGAGCTTCATGAGGGTCATCTGGGAGGGGTAAAAATGAAGAACTTAGCCAGAGCATTTGTGTGGTGGCCGGGAATCGATAGAGAAATCGAAGAGATGACCAAGAGCTGTACAGGATGCCAGAAGGTCCAAAACGCCCCACCACAAGCCCCTCTACATCCATGGGAGTGGCCCTCATCTCCATGGCAAAGGGTGCACATTGATTTTGCTGGTCCATTTATGGACTCGATGTTTTTAATTGCGGTGGATACACATTCAAAATGGCCAGAGGTAATAAAAATGTCCTCAACCACCACAGAAAAAACTATCACAGTCTTACGAACCATATTCGCCAGGAATGGGCTGCCTGAACAGATTTGCTCCGACAATGGACCACAGTTTGTGTCTGAAGAGTTCTGGAGGTTCTTAAAGAACAATGTTGTTAAGCATTACACATCCGCCCCATATCATCCAGCCACTAATGGATTGGCCGAGAGGTTCGTTCAAACATTCAAGAAGGCTGTCAAGGCAATGTGTAATGAAGATATACCCCTACAACACAAGGTGGATAACTTCTTGTTTGCCTACTGGAATGCGACACATGCGATTACCAACCAAACTCCAGCCATAATGTTCTTCAATCGAAGACTACGATGCCGCTTGGATTTGGTTAAGCCAAACATCAGAAGAGATGTGGAGAACAGACAATTTCAGAATATGAATGAAAGGACGACCAGGAGTTTTAAGATAGGTCAACCAGTTTTGGCCCGGGACTACCGCACAGAGAAATGGCAGCCAGGAACGATCTGTACACAGCAAGGACCTCTAATGTATACCGTGGACGTTGGAGAGAACATTGTAAGACGCCATGCTGACCAGATTCTAGAGTCACTGGAAAACGTCAACTCCACACCACGATCTGATACACCTGGCGATGAAACCGAAGTACCAATTGCATCTACCTCAGAACCGGTGATATTGGAAGCAGACGAACCAAACAACGACATTGATCCCGACTCAACTTTGCCAGAAGAACCTGATACCCCAAAGAGGCGTTATCCAGACAGACTCAGGAAGCCTCCTCAAAGACTGAACTTATAATTGCTTAACTTCAACTAATGTATCTAGCAACTGTAATTGTAAATATGTTATTTTATTGTTAATCGAATGTTATGTACTGTTTAGCTAAAAGGGGAGGAATTGTAGTGTATGTACTTTGCAGAAGGAACTATATTCTGCAGCCCCTGTATACTGCAGTACCAGTAGTGACCACCCCTGTATATAAGCCTGTGTAGTAACATTTGCATAGTAGTTCCAGGTTGTCTCCATTCAGTAAAGACCTGTTATAACCAACTCCTGCAGTCCATGTCTTAATTATACACGGACATAATAATTTGGTTTGCGGCCACAGACAGCGTATCCTCGCCGTCAATGCCCGCTATCCTGGCAGCAACCACGGTGCATTCATCCTGCGCCAGACTGGTGTCCCAGACCTCTTCCAACCACCGCATCATCCTCGTGGCTGGCTCCTCGGGGACAAGGGTTACCCACTCTGCACCTGGCTGATGACACCGCTCCGTAACCCCAACAGTCCTGCTGAGCTCGCATACAATGAGAGCCATAGCATCACCAGGAACCTCATTGAGCAGGCAATCAACATCTTGAAGCAACGGTTCCAGTGTCTTGACCACACTGGAGGAGCCCTGCAGTACTCTCCCGATCACGTCTTGCTTTTCATTGTTGTGTGCTGCATGCTTCACAACCTTGCAATTATGAGGACCCAGCCACTGCCACCAGGTATTGGTGCACCACCTCAGGAGGAGGAGGAGGAGGATGATGAAGAGGAGGATCAGTAGCAGCAACATGGGAAGGAGGCGCCCAATGTTGCCTTTGCAAGGGCCATTTGTGAACGCCTGATAAGACACTGCTTCAGATGAATGACAGAGAAGATGGCTTTTGGGATGAAGAAGCACACCATTACAACCATCCCGCAGCCCCTATAACCGGGCAAAGCTCCAATGAGTAAAATGAGCAAAGTTGCCAAGTTTCAATAAAAAAAAAATTTTTGTAACAAACTGTGTCTTATTTAGCACAACCAATAACAAACAAACCCAATAATTCATTAACTAACAAAACTGGCTCTTACCACATCGAGATAAGCGTTAACAGAGTAAATAAGATATTAACATAAACATCCAACTTTGGGACAAACATTCCCCCCATTTTTTGCGAATTTTTAGTTATTCGCCCTTTGAGGATGATCTCCCTCCCCTTCGCACTTCCCTCCTTCCCACCCTACTGCTCCTCCGTAATGTGGCCCCAGTTCCTGCAGCATGGCTGGTGGAAAGCTGTTGAATGATGGAACCAGAGACTGCAGATGGCCTTGAAGGACGCCCTCGACCAGCTCTGGGCCTGGAGGGCCTGGCTGCAGACTGCACCAACTCTGCATGGGCGGCAGCAGTCTGGGCTGGCTGTGTTACAGGCTGTGGCAAGTGCAGTGGCGGAGTGGCAGTGGTGGGAGCAGGAATGCTGTCATCCTGAGAGAGGACAGCACCTTCCTGCTCGACCGACACACTGCCACTCCCCCGTGGAAATACCTCAGCATTCGGAGCAATCGGCTCGAGCACAGATTGCTGGCCTGCTGCGGCACCATGAGATCCCCGGTGGTTAGTGGGCGACCCAGTGACGATGGCAGCAGTCAGAGCTTGCGTGGCATCAAGCTGAGACTGCATGATAGCTGGCTGACATTGGATGGCACCAACCAATGACACAATTCCAGCACTAAGCCGTTGTGTTGCCTCGGCCTGTGCTGCAATAGGTGCTTCCACCTCACCCATTATACGCAACATGGGCTCTGGGTTCCCACGCTCTCCCTGCAAATTAACCATCCTCTGCAAAGAGGCAAGGATGGGCTCAAGGGTTTGCGCACAGATGACAGCTGTGCTGGCGTCGGATTCCTCCACGCTCCTAGCCAGTGCATCCATGCAGTCAGGCACGCTTGCCATTGCACCCATGAGCTCCGTATGCATGCTCATTGCCTGTGTATTCATGGCCGCCATATCGAGTTCCCCATCCGAGTCCTGTGCAGCAGAACTCATGCGTGCACTCACCCTCCAGGGAGATGGCCCCCGAGCTTCCCTTCCCCCATGGCATTGCTGCAGCCCTTGGGTCCCGGAGCTTCACCCAGATCAGATCCAAACCTCCTGCTCCCCTCCAGTGAACGCGTGGCCCCAGTGTCGGATGTCTCGCCCTCGGGAGACACAGGTGGTGAGGCGTGGACTTCGTGTTCTGCCACTGGGGGGCTGAGGGACAGGCTGGTCAGATGGTGGCTCACTATCTGAAAGCAGGAAGGTACAAGAGTGGCTTTAACGTGAGGGCAGGGGGGCAGGAAGGGAGCAAGGAATGGAGACAGTATAGTTAGATGGAAAGTGGGAAAGGCTGGTGTTGCAAGGGCGAAGTGGTATGAGAGTGGAGATAAAGCTGATGAACATACCATTGCTGCTCCCAAGGAGGTCGACCTCTCCAACGGCCACAGCGCTGACGACATGACTGACGATGAGTCTGTGGACTCGCTCCTCCAGTTGTATGAGGGGGTGCAGCTCCGCCTGTCCTCCTCCTGTGCGCTGTTGATCCCTTCGGTTATGTGACAGCTTGGCCTCCAAGAAAAAGGACAGTGTCTGAGTGAGTGTGCAGCCATGTGTTTGACAGATGTGCCTACCATAGTTGAATAGCCGTTAATGTCTGCAAGATGTGGGATGTACATGTGACTTTTAGTAGATGGGCGTAGTTGTTGGGTGAGTGTAGGGCATTTGGCTATTTACACCGTCTGTGCACAGAGTGAGGTTGAGATGGTCAGATGTAGAGGTTTTCCAAGCAGGTACTCACCCTGACCACCTGAGTGAGGTCATTGAATTTCTTACAGCACTGCGTATTTGTCCTTTGGACCAGGCTCCTCGATGATACATGCTGGGCCACCTCCCTCCAGACTCTTCTAAACTCGCGGGGCAAAGGCCTCCTGCCAGTCTCTGGAAAGAGCACTGCCCGTTGCCGTTCCACAGCCCCAAACAGAGCCACCAATGCCTGGTCGCTAAACCGGCGAGCTCTCTCCCTGGGCCCCTGAGAATCCATCATAAATCTTTGATGAAGATTTTTAACTGCTTGCAGGGCGATGTCAAATGCTGCAATAAGCAGGGTGTGGCTGTGCAGCAAGATGAACCCTCCCCTTTAAGAACTGTATGGCACCAGTCTGTCTGAGTACAAGGTAACTGACATCGCCTGAGCTTGAGTAGCACTCTGAGGTAGCGCCCCGTTTCCTGAAGTTAGCACCCTAAGAGAGGTGTGTAGCGCTTGATTGAGCGCTCCAATCACCTCCAGGGGCGCTGGAGAGGAATTTCACGGTCGGCGGCGATAATTAGCGCCGGGCGCTAAACTTTGCGCCCGGTCAATATTAGAGCCTCAAGATGGGTGATACCCAATTTTTCCCCCCACTTATTTTCATCTCTATAACATTGCCTGCCTCTGTTCCAGCCTCTACCCACCTGCTGCCGAAACCCTCATCTTTGGCTATTCCAAAGCTATGTTGAAAGTGCTATATAAATGCAAGTTGTTGTTGTCAGGCTGCCATTCATATAGCACGGCTGCACCCGAGAGCACAGACAGCACAGACTCTTTTCCCCTAAAGCTCCATGTCCTCAATCCAGGAGGTATGAAAGCAACAGCTGCAATATAAACAAATGTTCTCTGGTATGACCCCAATGCCATGCAACTGCAGACCGAAGAAATTTCTCGTCCCTGACTATCTAAGATCAGATGAATAAAGACGTAAGCCTCAATTTCCACCACAGGGATGTTTTACTATGTTAAAGGCACTGCATAAGAACAATTATTGAACAGTCATTGATCTGTGCAAATTCAATTTTCTTCCTGTGTCAATAAAGGGTGTGAATGTTTCAAATACAAATAAAGTATTCAGTGACTCCAAATGATAAGCATCACATCAATGATGGTTCTCCATAAGAAACACTTATTTAAAAAAAATGGCAAATGAATTTTATTTTTGTTGGAAGTTTTTCCACTCGTTGCTACTTTACCCACATTCATCATTTAACATTTTCACCAAGGTTTTCTGCAACCCTAACCTCAAAAAACCTGTGAACCATTTCTCAGTGCTGAATCGACTTGAGCAGATGTTATTACAGCAGGCACATTAGTTTCATTAATCATCCACGGGTTTGTCTTGTATCCTATTTTTCAGTGGTTGCCACTGGGGAAGTTCAACATTAGCAGTATGGGAAGTTGAGAAATGGTACTAACCTGCTGACATCTCACCCACTGATATTTAACAAACAGTAACTGAGCAGTGAGATTACTTCAGTTTTGTTCAAAAGAGCAATCCAACAAAGGTAAAAGTGTCTCGAGCGAGGTGTGCATCGTACTCTAAATGAGGAACATAATCTACTGTGTAATGGACTGAAAAACAATTACTTGTGATTGTGTGGTCCAGAAAAAACATCCAACCAGAAAATGAAATGAAGAACCGATGCAGAGTTCAGTTGCAATATGAGCCTCGAAGTTACTATTGGCGATATTATATATTAATGGCCCACAAATTCGGTCGGGGGCTTCCCGCGGGTGCAAGCCTCCAACCTGCACTGAAGGATGTTTCTGATGGCCGGGGAGTCCAGAACCAGGGGTCATAGTCTAAGGATAAGGGGTAAGCCATTTAGGACTGAATGAGGAGGAATTTCTTCACCCAGAGAGTGGTGAACCTGTGGAATTCTCTGCCACAGAGGGCGGTGGAGGTCAGTTCATTAAATATATTCAAGAAAGAGTTGGATATATTTCTTAAGGCTAAAGGGATCAAGGGATATGGGGAGAACGCAGGGACAGGGTACTGAAATTGGATGATCAGCCATGATCTCATTGAATGGCGGAGCAGGCTCGAAGGGCCGAATGGCCTGCTCCTGCTCCTATCTTCTATGTTTCGATGTTTACCTAGCGCGCCGGCCGTCGAGCTGTGGGCCCGCGTGGTATTCCGATCCTGGGCCTCCTCCAACTGCCAGCGCGCACTGCTTGCGTATCCCAGGGGCGCAGTTAGTTCGATGCGTCCCCTGGGATCACGTGGGCCATGGAGAGCCAATGGCAGCAGGGAATGCTTCATTCATAAGTTTGACAGGAAGAGCTGTCAAACCTATAAATACTATAAGCCCCAAAACATCACTAAAACCTCAAATTATTTTTTTTTTAATCACATTTTTTAAATAAACTATAAATTACATGAAATAACTATTTTAAACAATAATTTAAATTTTTGAAAAAATTAATTACATTTTCTAACGGGGCTAAAAATAAACTTACCTCTCTTTAAAGTATTTAAAAATAATAAACCTGTGGAAAAAATGTTTTAATTTTAATTAATTCACCACTTACCTTGTTAAAAGCAGGCCTTACGCCTGCTTTTTACATGTGTAACTGCTGGAGACTTACCCTCCCGGAAAAACCTGTAAAAAAAATGTAAGTTCGATGCACACGCGCTGCCTCTCCTGCGCACGCGTTCGACTTCTGAACCCCTTCTTTCAGGGGAACAGAAGTGCCGGTTTCCTGCGCATGCACAGTGCATGCACGAAACTGGCACTTTTGTTGGGCCTACGCGTGAGTACCCCATGCGTACTCACGCGTTGGGACCCGAATTTCTGGATTGTCTCTACACCATTCCTCTGTCCACCATGTTAGTACTAATTAGGGCTAGAAATTCGTTATAGCCAAGGAATGGGCAGTGTTTAGACTAAAAATGGTTAAATAGCACCAGGTGAAAATGGCCTAGGCTACATGCAAAATTCGTCCTCACTCCTCATTAAAATGATTGCAGTCATGATTCTTGTCTAAAAACGCAAGCTCATTAGCATTACATTGAAAAGATGGATCAATATCGGGTGTAGTCTAAACACAAGTAATGATTGCCACAGGAATTTTTCACTACGGGCAGCACTGTGGTCCCCAGGTCCCACACCCAGTGCAAGAGGAAGTTTAATGAGCTCACATGGGTGAGTGAAGGCTTCAACAAATGCTACATACCACCATCTGTACCACAAGCTTCACACACTGCTCAATGCACTACACCCCCAGCACTCACCCACCAATGATCTCTGCCTAACAACACTCACATCCACATCTCACACCTTGCACGCAATGGCAGCTATTCAACTATGGCAGGCACAAGGGTCATTAGTTATTAGAATTCATGTGATATGTGTGATATGTTTATAGATAAATTTATTAATGGTGTTTGTAATATTTTGTGGTCTCTCTCATTTCAGTTTTGTGCCCAGGAGGATGCTGTGATATGGCATGAGACAGGGATGGTAATGTTGGGGATTTGGTGAGCAACGGGGATCTGGGGTTTCATTCATTTGAATTGTAGGCTAATGAGCCAGTCATGGGCAGCCTGTCCAGAAGGTCGATTGTCTCGCTGCCTCCTCCCTCCTGCCTGTTCCTCCTCCTTGTCCTCATCCTCTTCTGCCTCATCCTCCTCCTGAGGTGATCCTGCAATCCCTGCTGGCAAGGGCTGGGCCCTCATGATGGCCAAATTGTGGAGCATGCAGCAGACCACCACGAAATGGGACACATGTTCTGGCGAGTACTGAAGGGCTCCTCCTGAGCGGTCAAGGCAGTGGAACCGTTGCTTCATTAAGCCGATGGTCTGCTCAATGATGTTCCAGGGCTCTCATTATATGAGTGCTGGGCAGGAGTGTTGGGGTTGCGGAGGGGAGTTATGAGCCAGGCAGGGAGTGGATAGCCCTTGTCTCCGAGCAGCCACACTCAAGCTTGATGTGGTGACTGGAAGATTGCTGGCACACCGGTCTGGCACAGGATGAAGGCATCGTTGTTGCTGCCAGGATAACGGGCATTGACATTGAGGATTCACTGTGTGTGGTCGCACACCAACTGCACATTATGTGAGTGGTAGCCTTTGCGGTTGCGGGAGATCTCAGGATTGTTATGCAGTGCCCACAAAGCCACATAGGTGCAGTCGATGACACCCTGCACCATGGAGAAGCCCACTGTCCTGGAAAAGTCACTCGTCCTGCTTCTCTGTGGTGATGGGGAAGGAAATGTAGTCCCTTCTCCTGCTATAGAGAGCCTCAGTGACCTCCCAGATGCAGCAATGGACAGGAAACTGATGGAGAAAAGGAGTACTGCCCTGCCAAAGGAAGACAATGTACTAAATGTGGTAAACGGAACCACTTTGCTAAAGTTTGCAGGACTGTTTTCGGAAAAAAAGTACACACAGTGAGTGACAGCCAAATGCCAGATAGAGAACCAAATGCAGAGGAACTGTTTATTGATTTTGTGTCACAGAAAAACAGATTTCAGAGACTGAGCAAGCTTTTGCCAATATTGAGATAGGAAAACAGGGCAAAGAGCTTAAGTTTAAACTAGACACTGGATCTCAGGTTAATGTAATTCCTCTGAGTGAGTATCACAGCTTGAAGGATGAGTCTGAGCTACAGCCCACCTCACGCAGACTGACTGGCTATGGGGGTGAGCAGCTCATTGTAAAAGGCACATGCGTGATGAAATGCAAGTACAAAGAAAGCGACATGATGTTGAACTTTTACATTGTTGACACTCGAGCACCTCTAGTGCTAGGTCTAAAGGCCTGTTTAGACATGGACCTCGTCAAGTTAGTGCTATCATTGACAGCACCAGTTGAGAGGCAGACAGTCATGGAGGAGTTTGCTGACGTTTTCAAAGGAATCGGATTATTCCCAGGTGAATGCACTATTCGCCTTGACCCAGCAGCAACCCCTGTGGTTTGCCCACCGAGAAGGATACCCCTTGCTCTACATAGTCGCCTGAAGGAGGAGCTGCAGAGCATGGAGAATACAGAAATCATCGTCTGGGAAACAGAACCGACAGAGTGGGTCAACGCGTTAGTAGTGGTTGAGAAACCACATACATGCAAGCTCAGGGTCTGTCTCGACCCCAGAGATTTGAACAAGGCTATCAAACGCCCTCACTACCCTCTACCAATGCTAGATGACATCACACCCAAGCTAGTGGGAGCACTTTACTTCAGTGTATTGGACGCACGATCAGGATACTGGAATATCAAGCTCACGGAAGAGTCATCTAAGCTAACAACGTTCAACACACCATTTGGACGCTACCGATTTCTGCGTTTACCATTTGGTCTTATCTCAGCTCAGGATGAATTCCAGTGGAAGATCGACGAAACCTATGAAGGCCTTGACGGAGTAGTTGCAATCGTAGACGACATCCTCATCTATGGCAGGAATAGAGAGGAACATGACAGTAACCTCCGTGCGATGCTACAAAGATCACGGGTGAAAGGTATCCGGCTCAACCCCGAGAAAAGCATAATCGGATCCACCGAGATCAGTTATTTCGGGCATCGCCTCTCAACTGATGGCATTAAGCCGGATCCAGAGAAAATCTCCACCATCAAAAAGATGGAGCCGCCGAAGAACCGCTCAGAGCTAGAGACAGTACTAGGCATGGTTAACTACTTAGCCAAGTTTGCCCCGAGCCTCTCCGAAATCAACGCACCCATGCGTCAGTTGCTCAAACAATCCAATGAGTTCCTGTGGGACAAACAACATGACACAGCATTTCAGAAAATGAAAGACCTAATCACCAGAGAACCAGGACCAGTTCTTGCCTACTTCGACCCCAACAAAGTGCTCAGACTACAAGTGGATGCGTCAAAGTACGGACTAGGCGCAGTATTACTGCAAGAAGGAAAGCCCATCGGCTACGCTTCCAGATCTCTCACAGACAGTGAAATCAACTATGCTCAAATCGAGAAAGAGCTATATGCAATTCTGTTTGGATGTAAGCGTTTCCACCTGTACGTCTATGGCCAACAGGTCATTGTGGAATCTGACCACAAGCCCCTCGAGTCAATCATGAGGAAACCACTAGCCGCAGCCCCACCAAGGCTACAGGGAATGATCCTTCAGCTACAGAAGTACGACTTCACAATCATTCACCGTCCAGGCAAAGACATTCGTGTTGCAGACACGCTCTCCAGAAAGTCTCTTAGCTACCAGGACAGCAGCCTCAGTGAAGGCATGGATGTGCAGATGCACATGGTGTACAACAGCTTACCTGTGAGTGACTCAAAACTGAAGGAGATCCAAGCAGGAACAGAGAAAGATGCACAACTCACACTGCTGAGCAAAGTCATACATGAAGGATGGCCTGAGGAAAGGAGGAAATCTGAATTCTGGAACCACAGAGATGAACTGTCACAAATCAACGGAAGCGTCTTCAAAGGAGAGAAAATCATCATTCCTACCAGTCTCCGAGAAGAGATGTTGACAAAAATTCATGCTGGACATATGGGCATGGAAAAATGCAAAGAAAGAGCACGTGACATTATGTTTTGGCCCGGAATGTGCAAACACATTGAGAACATTGTCGGAAAATGTTCCATTTGTCTAGAACGCCGCCCATCAAATGTCAAAGCGCCCATGATACCTCACCGTATCCCACTTCTGACACCATGTCTTGTTTTGCACACTTTGTACAAAAATAATAAATTGCAGGACAACGGAGTATTACAGTTTAAACTCTTTTAATGAAGCATCAGGTCTGTAAGCTTTCTCAAACAGCAGCACCGTGTGCAAGATGGAGTCAGGACCCCCGGGTCTTCTAAACAATAGCAGTCCTTACAGATGCCTGTAGGCCAATGACAACTCAGCATGTGATCACATGTGAATATAATAGGTTTTCCTTACAGATGCCTGCGGGCCAATGATAATTCAGTATGCAAATGTTACAGAGTTGTTAGCTATGTCGCCTGTTACAGATTGGAAGGATCTGCTGGTGAAGAAATTGAGGGCCATAGTGACCCTGACTGCCACTGGGAGAGCTGTGGTCACCCTGGTCTGAGGTTGGTGGTCTGGTTGCAGGAGGTGGCAGAGTTCTGTGATGACCTTCTTGGTGAAGCAAAGCCTCCTAATACACTGCTCATTGCTTAATTAAAGGTAGGAGAAGTGATGTCGAAAGACCCTATGTGGGTAAGGTCTCCAGTTGAGAGCCCTGATGGCCCTTCTCCTCCCTCTGTGCACATGTTGGCATCTTTCTCGCTAGCTTTGTTCCCTCTGCCATAGATCCTGGAGGACAAGATCGACTGCCAGTACAGCCCCCATGATTTTTAGCAAGTGTTGCACTTTGAAGCCTTTCAAAAATAATGAGAGTTTTGTACTTGCCAGAACACTCCCTGTTACCAAAGAACCTTGAAATAGCTAAGGAAAACTCTTGCAGTAGCACGAAGTAGCACACAGCCACACAAACTGCAAAACCCTGACAGGTGCGAGTGATTGGTGATGATCCCTTTAAATATCGTCACTGGAGCCAGCTTCCTGCTGCTGCCCATCACCTGAAGCTGTCATTGCTTTCTCCTGCCGTTAAGTACATTGGCTAAAATGAAGTTGGGAGATCATGCATCCAGTGAGCGTTGCACACTCACTGACGTCACGACCTCAATCGTGGTGAGTTCCCTGGTGATCAAGGTTACCAGCAGCCCTACCGGCAACATCGATAAGGTGTGCGACACTGGACCCGGCATCTGCTATTGCTCCATCTGTCAATGGCACTTTAGCGCTATCTCCTGGTGCCCACATGCAAGCCACACGAATTTCTCCCCTTAAGGGCTGGATTTTGTCATTGGGGGTGGTTTGGGGGCGGGTCAGGTGGTCAGCAGGTCCCGCCCCCACCTCCGATGCGAGGTGGAACAATTGAACGATTTTGTCCAAATTGGGCATTTGATTCCCAGCATGTGGGAACCCCTGGCCCAAAGAGTCTTGTTGCTGAAACTCCCCTCTAATGACCTCATCTATGCAGCTGCATTTAAGGCCTGCAAGCAGCCTTGGTTCAATTTCTGCCTTACAACTTTTTTGCTGAGACTTCTGAGGGATTAGTGGTGCAAACATGGCAAGCTCAAGGCCCAAGTGCGCAGCCCGCTTTGATAAGGACTCCCTCCAAGCTCTAATGGAGGGAGCAAGAGCGCATAAGGAAGTGCTGTTTCCTTCATCTGGGAGGAAGAAACCTTCCCAACAGACCAAAGCTGTGTGGCTGCAAGTGGCACAGGAGGTGAGTGCCATCTCAATGTGCAACAGAACCTGGCTGCAGTGTAGAAAGAGGTTTCATGACCTTCTCCGCACAGGAAAAGTGAGTATTAAATCATCATGACCCACAATCTGCTCCCCATCGGCTTTCATCACCAGCACTCTTCATTGTCAACTCCTCCTCCACATCCCACTTGACCCTTACATTCCTGCACCCTTAACTATTCCCTCTCTCTGTATGTTCACATTCACCTAACTATTCAACTATGCAGCCCTCACACTCCCTGGCACTGTTTTGCTATGACAACAACTTACAACACACAGGGAGGGCCCTTGGTCTTGGGACCTCCCTCCATGTTTGTGTCCTTCTAAGCATCTATGCTATGGATTCTCTACATTCACTCCTTCATTCTCACTCAAACTCCACTTCTGTCCCTCATTGCAGGAAAAGAGAGCCAACAATAAGAGGGAAAGGCCAAAGACAGGAGGAGGGCCACCCTCAATAGCCCAGCTCACCAGCGCAGAGGAGGCGGCCCTCGAGATCGTGGGAGTCGAGGATGATGCGCAAGTGGGGGACGTACAGATGGGCGCATCAGAGCAAGCTGGTGACAGAATAGTTTTTCATCTCTCTCATTGGCATTGTATGAGTGACTGATATTAATTCTGATGGTCTAACAGATTGGCTTATGATCATCTGCAAAATTCCATGTGCATGCAACGTTTATCTCACATGTCTAACTCTTTCCCTTACTCCCCCACAGGACCATCAACAGCCCCCCTTCCTACTGTCCAGGAGGAACAGCCTCAGCCACAATACTCCTCAGAGGAAGCTGCAACCTCTGAGGGCGCAGCACCACCAGAATTAAGCGCACCCAGCACCAGCGCAGACACTCACACCTGGTGTATCACAGCTCACAAGTGAGCACCAGCAGATGATGGAGGCAGGGCCATTACAGAAACATGGCTGCAGGGTGACAATGCCTGGGAATTAAACATACCAGGTTATTTAACGATCAGGAAGGACAGGCAGGAAGGAAGGCAAGGTGGGGTGGCTATGTTAATAAAGGAAGGAATCACTGTAATACAGAGAAATGATATTGGGTCAAAAGATCAGGATAATGAAACAGTTTGGGTGGAGGTAAGGAATAATAAGGGGAAAGAAACATTAGTGGGCATAGTCTATAGGCCTCCGAGCAGTTGCAACTCTGTTGGACGGAGTATCAATCAGGAAATAGTTGAGGCTTGTAATAAGGGAACATCTATAATTATGGGGGATTTTAATTATCATATGAATTGGACAAATCAAATTGGGCAGGGCTGCCTTGAGGATGAGTTCATTGAGTGTATTAGGGATGGGTTTCTTGAGCAGTATGTAACTGAACCGACCAGGGGGCAAGCAACCTTAGATCTGGTCCTGTGTAACGAGACAGGATTAATTAAAAATGTCCTAGTAAAGGATCCCCTTGGAATGAGTGACCATAACATGGTTGAATTCCATATTCAATTAGAGGGTGAGAAGGTTGGATCTCAAACAAGCGTGCTAAGCTTGAATAAAGGAGACTATGAAGGTATGAGAGCGGAATTGAGTAGAGTGGATTGGGAAAATAGGTTAAAGGGTAAGACGATACATGATCAGTGGTGTACATTTAAGGAGTTATTTTACAACTTCCAAAAAAATATATTCCACTGAGAAGAAAAGGGTGTAAAAGAAAAGACAGCCATCCGTGGCTAAGTAAAGAAATTAACGATAGTATCCGACTAAAAACAAGGGCATATAAGGTAGCCAAATCTAGTGGGAGGATAGAGGATTGGGAAAACTTTAAAAGACAGCAACAAATAACAAAAAGATTAAGAAAGGGAAGATAGATTATGAAAGTAAATTAGCAAAAAATATAAAAACAGATAGTAAGAGTTTTTATAGTTATATAAAAAGAAAAAGGGTGGCTAAAGTAAATATGGTGGGAAATATGGAGATGGCAAAAACACTGAATGAATATTTTGTATCAGTCTTTGCAGTAGAGGACACTAAGAATATCCCAACACTGGACAAACAGGGGGCTATAGTGGGGGAGGAGCTAAACACGATCAAAATCACTAAGGCTCGGTAAAATAATGGGACTCAAGGCGGATAAATCACCTGGACCTGATGGCTTACATCCTAGGGTCTTGAGGGAAGTGGCGGTAGGGATTGTGGATGCATTAGTAATAATTTTCCAAAACTCCCTGGACTCAGCAAAGGTCCCGGCAGACTGGAAAACTGCTAATGTAACACCCTTATTTAAAAAGGGCAGTAGACAGAAGGCTGGAAACTATAGACCGGTTAGCCTAACATCTGTGGTAGGTAAAATTTTGGAGTCCATTATTAAGGAGACAGTAGCAGGACATTTGGATAATCATAATTTAATAGGACAAAGTCAGCATGGTTTTATGAAGGGGAAGTCATGTTTGACAAATTTGCTGGAGTTCTTTGAGGAAGTAACCTATAGGGTGGATAAAGGGGAACCAGTGGACGTAGTGTATTTAGACTTCCAAAAGGCATTTGACAAGGTGCCACACAAAAGATTATTGCTTAAGATAAAAAATCACGGGATTGGGGGTAATATTCTGGCATGGATAGAGGATTGGCTATCTAACAGAAGGCAGAGAGTTGGTATAAATGGTTCATTCTCAGACTGGCAATCAGTAACTAGTGGTGTTCCGCAGGGGTCAGTGCTGGGTCCCCAACTCTTTACAATCTATATTAACGATTTGGAGGAGGGGACCAAGTGTAACATATCAAAGTTTGCAGACGATACTAAGATGGGAGGGAAAGTAGTGAGTGAGGAGGACATAAAAAACCTGCAAGGGGACATAGACAGCCTAAGTAAGTGGGCAGAGATTTGGCAGATGGAATACAATACTGGAAAGTGTGAGGTTATGCACTTTGGCAGGAAAAATCATAGAGCAAGTTATTATCTTAATGGCAAGAAACTGGAAAGTACTGAAGTACAAAGGGATCTGGGGGTCCTGGTACACGAAACTCAAAAGGTTAGTATGCAGGTGCAGCAAGTGATTAAGAAGGCCAATGGAATGTTGGCTTTCATTGCTTGGGGGATAGAATATAAAGATAGGGAGGTATTGCTTCAGTTGTACAAGGTATTGGTGAGACCGCACCTGGAATACTGCATACAGTTTTGGTGTCCATACTTAAGAAAAGACATACTTGCTCTCGAGTCAGTACAAAGAAGGTTCACTCGGTTAATCCCGGGGATGAGGGGATGGACATATGAGGAGAGGTTGAGTAGATTGGGACTCTACTCATTGGAGTTCAGAAGAATGAGGGGCGATCTTATTGAAACATATAAGATTGTGAAGGTGTTGGATCGGGTGGATGCGGGGAGGATGTTCCCGATGATGGGTGAAACTAGAACTAGGGGGCATAGTCTTAGAATAAGGGGCTGCTCTTTCAAAACTGAGATGAGGAGGAACTACTTCACTCAGAGGGTGGTAGGTCCATGGAATATGCTGCCACAAAAAGCTGTAGAAGCTACATCATTACATAAATTTAAAACAGAAATAGACAGTTTCCTAGAAGTAAAGGGAATTAAGGGTTACGGGGAGCGGGCAGGAATTTGGACATGAGTCTAGGTTCGGATCGGACATGGCCCTGTGGATAGCGGAGCGGGCCCAGGGGCTGTGTAGCCTGATCCTGCTCCTTTTTCGTGTGTCTAATTCTGTTAGATTCAGGAGATGGTTCTGTGATAGTAGATTGGCGGTTAGGATCAGATCAGCCATGATCTTATTGAATGGCGGAGCAGGCTCGAGGGGTCGATTGGCCTACTCCTGCTCCTATTTCTTATGTTCTTATGTTCTTATGAGTCCTCATCGGAGGGCGCTGGGTGCTCCCAGCTCGGCTCAGTTGCATGTCGACCCTGTGCCTCCGGGTCCATCCAGAAGGAGAGCAGTGCTGGAACTCCAGGAACAGATGCAGGAGTCTCTGGCAGGTTTTGTCTCCAGGGTCACTGCAAGTGTGGAGCGAATGGAGGAGTCCATCGCTAACATGAGCAGAACCTTTGTGGAGACATTGGCGCATGAACGCATCACCACAGGATGGATAGCAACTTCCGTGGAAAGGATGGCTACCTTCGTGATAAGGAAAGCTACCATAGAGGAGAGGATGGCTACGGTAGAGGAGAGGATGGCTATGGCCATGGAGGAGCTAAGTCACCAGAGTGTTGAAAACATGGTCATTGTTCAGAATAGACTGACATCTCTCGAGGAGCGATGGTCAGCTATTGAGCAGAGAAACCAGAGCTTCATGGAAGTCCTCTGGAGTAGGACTGCCAGTGCAGATGCGGGTCCTCATGGCCCTCCTGAAGTGCAGCAAGGTGCTGTCCAGCCACTTGCTAGCTCTGAAGTGGGGCTGATCCATGAGAGGGATGTTGGTGGCAGACAACAAGGGAGTGGGGGCTCCTCTCCAAGCGCTCACACGACCATGCCACTGCAGAGCCCTCAGTCAGAGCCCCACCAGAGTCCTCCCCCAACTGAGATTGGCGACCCAGCCCCTGCACAGCCGCAGGAGCAGCAGACAGTTGGCGAGCCCTCACAGGCTCACAACCCCAGAGGACTCCCGCCAAAGGTGTCGAGGCGGGAGCAGCAGGAAAGTGAGCAAGGGGCCTGCACATCTGCTGAAGCCACAGGGGAAGCACCATGTAGGAGCACACGTAAGGAAGATAAAGCACAAGTAGTCACAAGGGTAATCACTTGAGTGTTCTGTTGTGTTTTATTGTGAAATGCCATCCGTGAATTAATGTTATAAAATGACTTGATGGCAAACTGTTGACATTGTGGGCTGTGTCATTTCGCAAATGGGACTTCCATATTGAGGGCTCAGGGTGACTTGGAATTGTCAGTATGGTGGTCAGAGTGATAGGAAGCCATAGGTTCTTGTCCATTGTCGATGGAGTGGTAAGAAGGTGCAAGGCAAATATGTTTGTTTGGGCAGCCAAAGCAAATCTGGCCAAGAACAGTGCATCCCTTGCATCCCGGGCAGCAATGTTCTCACGTGCTGCTGCCACTGATTGATGCGCCTCCGCAAGCTGTTCATTGTCGCTCTCCTCCTCCTCCTCCTCCTCATCCTCCTCATCCTCATCTGAGGAGGCTCTGTGATGAGCAACTTGTACCTCAGTCAACTGCATGCCACGATGCTGTGCCATGTTGTGAAGTGCACAGCAGACCACGATGCTTCTGGAGACACTGGCTGCTGAGTACAGCAGGGCTCCACCTGATCTATCAAGGCATCTGAATCGCATCTTCAGCAAGCTGATGGTTTGCTCAATAATGGATCTGGTGGAAATGTGACTGGAGTTGTAGCCCCCCTCAGCTTCGTTGGATGGCCTCCTCAATGATGGGGTGCCTTAAGGGCCAGATGTGTGCACTCTACGATGCCCTGCACCCTTGGAAAGCCTGCCAGATTAGCAAATCCAACTGCACACGCGATTAAACCTGCTTGGTCCTTGGAGAAGTTGATGTAATTGTGCGCGATGGCAGAGAGGGCATTGGCTACCTGCGTGATGCAAGTGTGTGCGGCCGCCTGGGAGATGCCACTGATGTCTGCTGCTGATCCCTGGAATGAGCCTGAAGCAAAAAAGTTGAGTGCGGTGGTGACTTTGATGGCCACTGGTCAGGGGTGTCCACCCGCTCCTCCGGGCTCCAAGTCTTGCTGCAGCATTGCGCACATGTCACCGACTACCTCTCGCGAAAGTGTCAGCCTCCTTTGGCACTGCTGCTCCATCATGTTGAGGTAGCTCATCCTCTGTCTGTAAACCCTGTTTTGGGGGTATCTCCTGTGGCGACGTTCTTCCCTGTGCTGATGCCTTCTGGCCTATGCAGCTTCAGGTGGGTGAGCAGCAGGTTGGCGCTCCTGTTGTTGCTCCTGCTGTTGGTGCTGCTATTGTTCCGGGTTCTGCTGCTGCCGCGGCTGGTCTTCGTCTGAACCTGAGGTCCAGGAGGAAAGGAAATAAATGGTTCCCAGGCTTCTGCTATATGCCTCAGTTGAGAAAGCGCTCAGTCAAGGTGGGGAGAGGGGTTTCCCAGGAGGTCACACTGGAGATGGATATCAGCTTCAAAAATTCCAAAATCTGTAGGCCTGCAAAAAGTTCTCCCAGACCTGAGAAAATAAAGTTCTGCCACCTGCAAATGATAATTGTGGAAAACTCCTTTTTAATGGTGGAGCTGCAGCTGTTAGTAAGCCATCCACTTGTGAGCACGCCAGGATTAACTGGCGTGTTCCAGGGGAGACGTGCAGCAAGTGGGAAATGTGTTAACCTCAGAAAGGCCTCTCAAAATGGCATTATAGGGGCACTTAATTGCTTGTTAAGTGCCTTCAGGGCCTATCCCGCCTCTTGGAGGCAGGACTGAACCGGGGTCAGCAAGCCCGCATTTGGGAAAGTTGCTCAGAGGCGGGACAGAAGCAGGATCGGAGCCTGACACCATTTTTGGCAGCTTTCCCACCTGAGCTGCCTTCAAGCCCACCTCCTCGGGCCTGGCAAATTCCAGCCCTTAGTGTTCCTCATCTGTTAATATCATCAAAAACAATTTCTAAGCTATGAACATAGACATCTGCTACCAGTGAGTATTGGAAATTCTATTCTGTAGTTGCCAATTATATGCAGTTACATAGGGAAACTAAAGTACTGTAAATCCGCTTTGTGTTCTGCATAATAGACAGATATTTTAAAAGAAAACAGTGGATTGCCAGGGGTAGATTCCCTTTTATTGCACTTTGGGTAAAGGATTGCCTGGGTGCAGCCCATAGAGGAAAATGGGACAGAGGCTCACATACGCATAACTGAGCCTGCCTGATTTTCCACCTATTTAAACAAATTGGCAAGCTCTGTTATGCCTGTGCGATCTTAGCCAGTCTGATTTTCCTCTCTGCGCTGTGCCAGTTGATCCTTTACTCCCATGGACCTGAAATTGTGGTCGGAGGCTTCCCACGGGCGAATGCCTCCGATCCGCCAGAGAAGTACGCACCTACCTGGTGTCTCCGTATCTTCGGACTCTTGAGGTCCTGGGCCTGCAGGTGTAAGCCTGAGTAAAGGCCCATGTATCACAGGGGTGCATGTGGTTTGCAAACATCCCTGGGATCACATGGGCCAGGCCCAACCAATCACAAAGGGGGATTCCCATTATGCTTATGAGGAATCCATTTATGTACAGAATCCCCTTAAGCATAATCGGAATTCCCGAAAAAACACACTTTCACACAACCTAAATAAAAATAAATCACCACATGCTTAAGGTTAATAAAAATACAATTTAATTAAATATTTAAAACAAAAATGTAATTTTTTGAAAATAAATGTAAACATTTTTAACAGGGCCAAAAATAACCTAAACTAATTTTTAAAGAATTTTGAATGCTTAAGTGATTTAAACATTTTTAATTAATATTTATTTAAACCCTTACACTGGTAAAAGAAGGCCCTATACCAGCTTTTACCAGGCGTAAGTGTTTCGTGTGCATTCGCTGGACAGTAGTCGGGCAAATAGCCCAACTCTCCGCCAGCGAACGGCTATTTCTGGCGCGTTCGGATGATCTGTCAAGCAGAAACTTGACAGAGCGCAAGTTCCGGGTTTTCACACATATGCAGCGCACGAGGAAACCCGGAGCTTGCAGGGCCTCAGTACACGTAAAATCAGGGCCCATGTATGTTAAGAGGGAAATCTGCTCTATGTTATCTATCTGTGCCACATAGTACATTATTGTATTAACACACTGGATGATAAGATCTGGGTTTGCAATTACATGTCACACACCTCAGGGGGGAAATGATGAAGGTGCAGGTGGACATAACAAAGGAATCTCGCTAAAATTGGTTTTTGCCAGTTATGCAAAATGGGCTGATGACGAATCAGCAGCCCCTTGTATAAAGTGTGAAATGGGGTGCCATAAAAATGGGCTGCCGTTTCACTGCGAGTCCATTTTTCACTACTGGCAAAGACTGGTATCACCTGCTGAGGTAGTCTCCGACCACCCTCTTATGCAGTTGGCCTTGCTTGGGGTATATAGAGGCTCTGTTTCCACATGGCCAGTTGGAAACACCCACATTAGACAAGTGTAATGTATATACCTTTAAGGGGGGAACTACTTTTTACAGCTCATGTATACTGCAGTACCGGCAGTAACCACACCTGTATATAGCACTGAGTAGTAATCTGTACAGTTCAGTTCCAGAGTGAGCCACGTTGAGTAAATACCTGTTGTACCGTTCCCCTGCAGTCTTGTGTCTTATAACACTCGGACACAACATTGGCGACGAGACAAATTCGATCCCACCTGCAACTCTGCATCACCTCCCAGGGATTCGTTCCTGGAGACCAGTAGATTGGAGGTCAAGGCCAGAGACACGGGCGTCGACCACGGGCAACCGCCCAGTCATCCAGCAGAGACTCGAGAATTGCGGGGGAGGCTGTTGAGAGCCAGGCTTGGCTTTCCAGTCGTGGTGGTCCAGCGAAACGGGCTGGCAACAGGTAGTGCGCAGACCCTTCCCGGACAGCGGCGGGCTAGAGCCCGACCGAGCGGCACAGCAAAGGGCCGAGCAGCGTCGACGGGGGAGAGAGAGAGAGGGCAGAACGCACAGGGCGCAGCCGGTGTTCAGGGGCCAAGCAGCGTCGAGGAGAGGGAGAGAGACGCGCAGAAACCCGCGAGGCGCCGCCATTGCCACGAGGACCGCCGAGAGCAGCGTTGGCAGCAGCGCAGGAGAAGCGAGCGAAACCTACAGGGCGCCGCCATTGCCACGAAGACCGCCGAGAGCGGCGTTGGCAGCAGCGGGGGAGGAAGGAAAGCGTGGGAGACGCCATTTTAAGCCATTTTAAACCACACCCAAAATGCCGAAGAGTGGCAGTATCACCGCATTTGAAAATGAAGTCGAAGATTGGACTACATATGTCGAACGAATAGAGGTATACTGCAAGGCAAATGAGGAGTCAGATGACAAGAAAGCGCCGGTATTGTTAAATTTAATGGGTGCAAAGACGTATGGCTTATTACAAAATCTAGTAACCCCAGCGAAGCCAGTGGAAAAGAGTTTTGGAGACATAGTGACGATACTACAGGAACATTTAAACCCCACACCGCTGCTGATAGCAGAAAGATTCAAGTTTCACAAACGGAACCAGCATAAGGATGAAAGCAATGCTGAATATTTAACAGAACTGCGCAAACTATCGAAACACTGCCAGTTCGGAACGGGACTAGCAGATACCTTAAGGGACAAGTTTGTGTGTGGGCTTCAAAGTGAAGGAACCCAGAAACAGCTTTTATCTGAAAAGGACCTTACACTGGACAAGGCTTTTAGCATTGCGGTATCATATGAAGCAGCAGCACGGGGCGCTGCAGAGATACAACAGAGACCGCAAGAATATGGCACAAATGAAATGTCATACAGAACAGATTTGCTCCGATAACGGACCACAGTTTGTGTCCGAAGAGTTCCGGAGGTTTATGAAGAAGAATGGGGTAAGGCATTACACATCCGCCCCGTATCATCCAGCCACAAATGGATTGGCTGAGAGGTTCGTACAAACCTTTAAGAAGGCAATAAAGGCTATGTACAATGACAACATTCTGCTGCAGCACAAGGTGGACAATTTCCTGTTCGCCTACCGGAATGCGACACATGCAGTCACCAACCAGGTCCCAGCCATGATGTTCCTTAACCGAAGGTTAAGATCTCGCCTGGATTTGCTCAGACCAAACGTACGAAGAGATGTTGAGAGTAAGCAATTCCAGCACATCCATGAGAAGCCAAAAAGGAGCTTCAATGTAGGGCAACCAGTCTTGGCCCGCGACTACCGAACAGAAAAATGGCAGCCAGGAACGATATGCACACGGCAGGGCCCACTAACGTACACAGTGGACGTTGGGGAGAACATCGTGAGACGCCATGCTGACCAGATCCTAGAGTCACAGGAACAAGTCAACCCCATGTCTCGCCCATACGTAACTGGTGAGGAACCCGATGTACAGGTCGCATCTACCCCAGAAACAGTAGCATCGGAAGCTGATGACCCAACCGACGACAGGGTGCCAGAATCGCCTCCGCACCAAGAGCGAGACACTCGGGAAAGGCGCTATCCAGAAAGGATCAGGAAGCCTCCCCAAAGACTGAATATATAAATGGACTATTTTCAGCTACCGTTGTATGTTAAAAGTGTTAATTGTAATTAGTTTGATATTTAATTGTTAAATGAGTGTTATGGTACTGTTAATCTAAAAGGGGAGGAATTGTAATGTATATACCTTTAAGGGGGGAACTACTTTTTACAGCTCATGTATACTGCAGTACTGGCAGTAACCACACCTGTATATAGCACTGAGTAGTAATCTGTACAGTTCAGTTCCAGAGTGAGCCACATTGAGTAAACACCTATTGTACCGTTCTCCTGCAGTCTGTGTCTTATTACTCTCGGACACAACAACTAGGACCCAGCATAACTGGGTCTCTGTGCTCCCAGGGCACATCCACCAAATTCATGGTGGCCAGAGCATTGTAAGGCCCAAGGATTTTTGGCTCCAATTAATTTTATAAAGTTGTTAAAAATGATGTGCAGAAAATTTTTGGTCTGAGCTTTATGTCAAGTTGCAAGCATTACATAGTGGCATCACATAAAGTCCAACTCTGTACAGGAAAATATACCTTACACTGGGTACGGCAGCCTAGTGGCTATGTTACTGGACTAATAATCCCAAAGCCTGGATTCATATTTTGGTGACGTGAGTTCAAATCCCACCACAGGCAGCTGGGGAATTTAAGTTCAATTAATTAAATAAATCTGGAATTTAAAAAAAACCTAGTATCAGTGATGGTGACCATGAAACTACCGGATTGTTGTAAAAAAACATTTGGTTCACTAATGTCCTTTAGGGAAGGAAATCTGCCGTCCTTACCTGGTATGGCCTATATGTGACGCCAGAGCCACAGCAATGTGGTTGACTCTTAACTGCCCTCTGCGGTTCAAGAAGACGGCTCATCGCCACCTTCTTAAGGGCAATTAGGGATGGGCAATAAATGCTGGCCTCGCCAGTGACGCCCACATCCCATGAATGAATTTTTAAAAAACACACGTTTCCTGATCTATCGGAGAGGATCCTGGGTTACGTGTTCTGGCTCTCCAATCCTGATGATGCGGGCAAATCTTTTGACTACATCGTTTAATTTCCTCTTTGGACCATTACATCGATGAATTTGTTTGCAAGAGCCAAGAGCCGACATTAACAATACAATAACAAAATACTGCAGATGCTGGAAATCTGAAATAACAACAGAAAATGCTGGAAACACTCAGCAGGCCAGGCAGCACCCGTGGAGAGGGAAACAGAGTTAACGTTTCAGGTCTGTGACCCTTCATCAGAACTGGAAAAGGTTAGAGATGTAACAGATTTTAAGCAGATGCAGAGACAGGGAAAGAGGGGAGAGGGGAGGAAGGAATCGATGGAACAGTCTGTGCTAGGATAGGAGGCAGGAGTGGTTAAATGTTGCAAATGGGGATGGCAGAATCATCACCAGCCGCCTGAAAAATGGGGGCAGAGGTTATTATAGTCTGAAATTGTTGAACTCAGTGTTGAGTCCTGAAGGCTGTAAAGTGCCTAATCGTAAGATGAGGTGCTTTTCCTCGAGCTTACATTGAGCTTTATTGGAACAGTGTAAGAGACCGAGGACAGAGAGGTCAGAGTGGGAGTGGAGTGGAAAATTAAAGTGACAGGGGACCAGAAGCTCCGGGTCACCCTTACGGACTGAACAGAGGTGTTCTGCAAAGCGGTCATCCAATCTGCGTTTGGTCTCCCCAATGTAGAGGAGACCGCACCGTGAGCAGCGAATACAGTATACTAAATTGCAAGAAGTACACGTCCAATTTCCACCCTTCCCTCACCTTCACATGGTCCATCTCCACTGCTTCCCTTCCCTTCCTTGACTCCTCTGTCTCCATTTCTGGCGATAGGCTATCGACAAACATCCACTACAAGCCCAGTGACTCCCACAGCTACCTGGACTACACTTCCTCCCACCCCGCATCCTGTAAGGACTCTATTCCATTCTCCCAGTTTCTCAGTCTCTGCCGCATCTGTTCTGACGATGCCACCTTCCATACCAGTGCTTCCAATATGTCTTCCTTTTTCCTAAACCAAGGATTCCCCTCTACCGTGGTTGACACGGCTCTTGACCGCGTCCGTTCCATTTGCCGCACAACTGCTCTCACCCCTTCCCCTCCCTCCCAGATTCACGATAGGGTTCCCTTTGTCCTCACCTTTCTCCCCACCAGCCTCCACATGCAACGGATCATCCTCCGCCATTTCCGCCACCTCCAACATGATCCCACCACCAAACGCATCTTCCCCTCACCTCCCCTTTCAGCATTCTGAAGGGGCCACTCCCTCCGCAACACCCTGGTCCACTCCTCAATCACCCCCAACAGCCCCTCCCCTCCCCACGGCACCTTCCCGTGCAAGAGCAGGAGATGTAACACCTGCCCTTTTACCTCCTCCCTTCCCACTGTCCAGGGCCCCAAAAACCCCTTCCAGGTGAAACAGCGATTTACTTGTACTTCTTACAATTTAGTATACTGTATTCGCTGCTCACGATGCGGCCTCCTCTACATTGGGAGGCCAAATGCAGATTGGGTGACCGCTTTGTGGAACACCTCCGTTCAGTCTGTAGGGGTAACCCTGAGCTTCTGGTCGCCTGTCACTTTAATTCACCGCTTCACTCCCACTCTGACCTCTCTGTCCTCAGCCTCTTACACTGTTCCAATGAAGCTCAATGTAAGCTCGAGGAACAGCCCCTTATCTTTCAATTAGGCACTTTACAGTCTTCAGGACTCAACATTGAGTTCAACAATTTCAGACTATAACCCCCCCCCCCATTTTTCAGGCAGTTGTTGATGATTCTGCCATCCCCATTTGCAAGATTTAACCACTCCTGCCTCCTACCCTAGCACAGACTGTTCCTTCAGTTGCTTCCTCCCCCCACCCCCTCCCCTTTCGCTGTCTCTGCACCTGCTTAAAATCAGTTACATCTCTAACCTTTTCCAGTTCTGATGAAGGGTCCCAGACCTGAAACATTAACTCTGTTTCTCTCTCCACGGATGCTGCCTGGCCTGCTGAGTGCTTCCAGCATTTTCTGTTGTTAGGCTGACATTAACAATCTATTTATGAGATCTAGAATGTTACATTGCTCATTATTGTGTACAAATTTACCCTCGCTTTTCTTTTTAACTAACTTTAAATAAATTGCGAATGCATCCTAGTTTCTGGAGGTGCGAGTATGCGTTCCGTGTCCAGATGTTTTCTTACACATTGTTATATCGGTAATTCCTTTTGGGCTGTTACTATACTTTGCTGACTGCCTCACTGAGTGACAAGTGTGTGCACATGGACATATGCTCATGCAGGAGAGAGGCAGCAGAGCATCAAGTGTTGCCAACTCGTCAGTATCGCCAGCTTGAGGAAAGAGTCACCGAGCTCGTGTACGTACCAGACAAATCCCAAGACGTAGAGAGCTCAACATCAGGCTCCATAAACTAGCTGTAAAGCATTGAGCCTTTGGGGCTTCCAGCTCCTACACATAATGTATCCTGACAGACGCACAAGGCTAACATCAACCAACTATAATCTTGCACGCAGAGCAAATCTGTAGCAAAGGAGTGCGTGTTAGGTCTCTGCAGCTCTGCTGAATCACAGCTCTACATAGAACATATCACTGACTAGAAAACAATGAACCACACATTATTTATTATGAATTCTCTAGTAACAATACTGCAATCACTGATGCTGCAATGTGTATTTTGTCATACATCAGTAGCCTGACATTTGACAGCAAATCTTGACAAAAAAAATGGATGCCAAAGGGAACAAAATGACTTTATAAACATTTAGCGTATAATTTATCAAAAATATTAGATATCTTGGAGCAACAGAAACTCAGGGTTTGATTAACCTTTAGAAACCGAGCATTGTTTTTCCATTCATATCTTGTGAACCACATGGTTACATTACTGTTTTGTAATTACTGCTGGAATTACAGAATCCCACTTCTAGCTAAGAAATGCCTAGGCTAGCTCAGCAATGTAAATGAATCATCCAGTTTAGTTACAGGAGTTAATATGATCCATTGTATCCACTAATCAAACTCGCAATTACACTCTGGTAATTTAAAGGGACATTACCATGTTTTGGGGAATTTCTGAGTGAAACAGCCAACAGCAGGCTGGTCCAAAACCTCTGTGGGGCTGGTTTTCACTTGCATAGACGAGGCGGTAAGGACCTCAAAATGGGGTCAGGGGCTGCCTTTTTGCCGTGGGTACAGGCAACCAGTCACCCAAAAGTCAAAATTGACCCCTGTGTTACAGCTGCTGCATTGACTCGGAGCAAAGCTTTAACTGCAGAAAATGCAATGAATTATTAACATGCAGCTTTCACACAGATACCTATATTTTTAAACTGAACTTTGCATAAGCATGATAGGTAATCCAATTAATGTCACATGATCATTAAATGCACTATCGTAGATCTCTGTTTTCAGTGAAAATCATTTTACTCGCCTCGTGGTTACGGTACTGGACTAACATCTCTGAGGTTATCAATTAAAATCATATGATGGCAAGTTTAATTTTTTCTAATTCATTCTCAAGATATGGACGTCGCTGGCAAGGCCGGCATTTATTGCCCATACTTAGCTGGACCGGGCGCACAGCGTTAACTGGGCAGCAGGTATCCCTTAAGTGCAAAGTATCGCACATAGCATCCACGTGAGTAACAATGGTGGGATGAGGAGAAGACGGGATGCAAAAAAAAAACTAGAGTTAGAGAACTGAAGGCTGCAGGAGGGCTTCCAAAGACTGGAGGAGCTTGCAGAGTTACAGTGAGGTGAGGACAAGGACGGATTTAAATATGAGAATGAGGTCTTTACATTTAATGCGTTCAGAGACAGGGAGCCAATGTAGGTTAGCAAGGGTGGGGATGGTGGGAAAGCAGTGTGTAGTGCAGGACAGAAGTCAGACAGCTGAGCTTTGAACAAGTTGTGCAGAGCTAGTGATGAGGAAATTGGAATAATTGTGTCTATAGGTGATAGAAATGTGGATTTCAGCATTAGAGGGCCTGGAGGTGGTGAAGGATTTTGGACTTTACAAAATGGACTTTTGATACTTGTTTTAAAGAAGTCTAAAATAATGGACTTGAAACCCTAGATTTCTTGGTTAAAAAATGCAGACCTATCAGCTTGATCAAAGTCTTTGCTTATTGTCCAGTTTGAGTGTTGTTTGAACAGAGTGCTGGAGTTGGGTGAGTGAAGTGGGGCTTTCGAGCTCTACTATAATTAAAGGGATAAGAAGGGGTCTCGGGAATCGAATGAGCTAATAGGCCTTTTGCAGTAGTCAGCTTTTTCTAAGTTGCTTAACTGGCAGTTGAGATAACAAGAATAACATGTTGATTTTGCAGTAGTGTTAAACTGATTAATGACTGCAAGCTGTGTAACTTGAAGATAATTGCAAATAGCAGAACAACGAGTCGGAAGTAAAGAGGCCTAGAGGGGCAGGAAAAGCAGAACAATGAGTCAGGAGTACAATGTTGGTGAAACCCCATCTGGCATAAACAAAGGTCATAGTTGCAACAACAGCTTGCGGTGATAATGGACACGTTTTTCCGGTAATAAAGGAATGTAACACGGCATAGGCAGCCAATCAGTAAATGTGCACGCGGGGCGAAACCCAATCAAATTGTTGAGATGGGTCATGCACGAGGCTTATTATGTACCTATATTTTGTATAAAAGACTGCTTAAAACTTTGTATCATCGGAGAGAAGCCTGGCTAGACCGATAGCAGGTTGCCCCCCATTGGTGCGAATCAAGACTGCTTGAATCTTCAAATGCAGATCTGGTGTTGAGTGTTTATTTCAAATACTCCACTTCAATTAGCGTAGTCGGCAGGATCTCAAACGGATGGCAGACACCGGCAGACGGAAGCATGTTAACTGCGTGAGTACGTTTAAAATTACCATGCATAGTTAGGACAAAGTAGAAGTCTGCTATGTGTCGGCTGCCCAAGAGATCTGAATCCACAGGTCTGAGTGAGACTCCATGCAGTCTACGGATAACAACCCCAGGTAAAACAACTGTACTAATATTATGTTATCTAGATTGAATCAGTACCGTAATGTTGCGAAAGTCAGTATAGGTTGCAAGTATCCGTCTCACTCTGAAGGAGTCTGGGAAAAAGAGAGATACCTCTGACAACAAATTGATGGTATAGGTTGCAAGTAACGGTCTCACTCTGCGGGAGTAAGTAAGAGACGTACCTCTGAAAACAAATGTTACAAGTAACGGTCTCACTCTGCGGGAGTAAGAGACGTACCTCTGACAACAATTAGCCATGGGAAGTGGGGACCGGAGGGGTCCTTGATGCGGTACCTAGTGGACAAGAATCAGAAACTAATTGAAAAAATGATTAAGCAAAATTGGAAACCCGACGACCCACCTGCCAATCAAAGGAAATGGTGGGAGTCGGGAAAGAGACAAAAAGAGGAAAAAGCCCTCATTTTAGTTACTCGCGCGTATTATGAATTGAATAGACGTATTCACCATTGGACTAAGGACGGGCGTGCAGATGCCGGTAATGGCTACTGCCCCTCCAGCATCAAATGAGAAAAATGGACGGGACGACGACGATGTAAATTGGGGAGCCTTAGGTAGAAATGCAGCCAATTATGACCGAGACCACGGGTAGGACGGACCACCCCCTTATGGGAAACAAATGCCAGCAGCCCCCATTAAGGTAGAATTTATACCCGGTACTGCAGCTATACCCGCGGTAGGGAATAATCCAGTCATCCCTGCAGGCACTCCACAGATTACAATGACATACGTGTCATTCTCTCCGAGTGACAAATTAAAATTATTGCAAATACTACCAGATTTAAAACCCAGACAGAGCAATGGGGCATTTTGAGGGAGATGCGAATATGTCACAACTTTCACAATTGCGATGTTGCAGGATTAGTCAGAGCAAAAATGAGCGAGGATATGGGGGGACAACTGGCCCAAAATTTCAGTGACGGAATATGGTGCAATGAAGTGGCATCCACAGCTGCCCAACAAGAGGCAAGTTACGACCTGTTCAGAGGCAAAGTTACACGAGTTATGGGAGTAGTACCCGTAAACTGGGTTTAATAATGGGGGTCACCCAAAATAAAGGAGAGTCCGCACACGACTATGGAGAACGAAAATGAACCAGTTTTCTGGCCCATTCAGGCATGGTACAACCCGACAGGAACAACCTAGCCTTTCAAAAGATGTATAAAGAGGAACTGAGTAGCGCTCACCAAGCCATATTAAAAACCGGTCTGGTCACAATGCAAACATATGATGACCTAGTACTGTAAGATGGGCAACCGAACTAGACAACCAACCAAGATGGCCGCTGCGGAGGAACTAGAAACAGTGGGGGTGGTAGGAAAACCCGAAGTCTGTTATAACTGTAACAAACCCGGGCACCGACGCAATGCATGTAGAGCCCCCAAGAAAGATAATCAAATCAAATCAAATCAACTTTTATTGTCATTGTTAGTGCACAAGTGCAGTACAACGAAATGTAGGCTTGCGGCTCCCGAGAGTGAACATTTAGATTTAGATTTAGATAACATAGGATCTTTACGGTCCTATACATAGCAAACGGATTCTGGTCGATACCCCTGGTGTACGAGTCTCAGGGTAAATTTGCCTTTACCATAGGGGACCGATAATATACCTGGACAAGAGTCCCACAGTGATTTCACAATAGTCCCAACATATTTCACCGGGTAATGAGCCAAGAATTAGAGGACTTAGATCTGACCCGGTATAAAAGCACCCTGGTACAGTATGTAGACGACCTGTTGATCGCGTCTGAAAGCCAGGAAGGACACATGGGAGCACTACTGTGCACCCTACAAACGCTGGAACGAGCTGGCTTCAAGGTAAACCCCAAGAAAGCTCAGGTAGGACTCACCCAGGTGTGATACTTAGGACACAAAATAAGTCAAGGTTCTAAAACCTTACCCGGGGATCGAAAGATAGCCATAAGTGGCATGCCAAGACCACTTACAGTAAGGGGAGTACGAAAGGTACTAGGGTTGTTTCATTATTGCCAGAACATTATACCCCATTTCACGGCTATTGCGGAACCCATCCCGAAACTGGTGTTTGTTTCAACTCCACCCACTTTTCTGTACAGAGAGCTAAAAGCTGTTTAACACTTTGAAGACTTGCCTTGAACGATGGACAAGCGTGTGCTGTTTTAAGTTTGCTAATTGTTTTACAAAAGATAAGCTTCAGCCTTGAAATTACACTTGCCAATGTGCCTGGAGGAAAATGAATTTGAATGTTTACATGGTGATTGTTTCTTTGTTCATGTGGCTATGGCTTCTTCCTTTCTTTTTCAAGTGATATTGGTTAGTTTAAGAAATTGATCTGGATTGAATTGGAGTTATGAGGTTAATTAACCTATTAAAACCAGACTTTTATTGTGGCCACGGTGAAATTATGGTTGGTGTAAATTTGTGTGGAAGTTACTAGTTCCGGATATGTGACAAAAACACATTAACAATTTTTGGAAATTTTTGACTAATTGCAAGTATGGGGGACCAGAAAATAAAGGGAAACGCTATTGTGTGGAGTTGCTTCACAGAATGTTTAGGATAGCTCATTTTAAAGGTACAAAACTTTGCAAAAGTAAAGATTTACTTGAAAGCTGTGAAATTGTGTGACCAAACCTGACAGTGATTGATCACAGAATCACAGAAACCCCACAGTGCAGATAGAGGCCATTTCGGCCAATCGAGCCTGCACCGACACATATCCCACCCGATCCCAGTAACCCCTACACCAACACATATCCCACCCTATCCTTGTAACCCCACGAATTTAATCCCCCTAACACTAAGGGTCAATTTATCATAGCCAATCAACCTAACCCACACATCTTTGGACTGTGGGAGGAAACCGGAGCACCCGGAGAAAACCCACGCAAACACGGGGAGAATGTGCAAACTCCACACAGTCACCCAGTCACAGACCATGTCTGTGTTTGTCTTCTTTTGAAATGCAAAAGAAAGAAGGTAACTCTTTTCACAAGCAGCTGTGAACTGTCTTAACTCCACAGGCAGATGTGGGTTTTGTAAACATTTTGGGCATTGTTAAATTTCTAAGTTTTAAATTTGAGTGGATTGACAAATTAACCCATTTGGCTCTTAGGAAAGCCACAATGGATTGTCTGTTTTTCTTTTAAGCAGGGGCCAGATGAGTGTTGATGGTGCAAGGTTACCAGCTCCAGGATGGGAAAACTCCTATACGCATTGAGCGCTTTGATGCTCGTAGTGGATGGGATTGAACTATCAGGAATCACAGCAGCTCGGAAACAGCACCAATGGGACCATAACCTCACTGGATACAGGGTTTTCTGTTGTAAATGAGACGAATGTAACAATTAAAAATCAAACTATAACATGTCATAATTGGACGGTGAGAGTAACGGAGCAGAGGGTGGATGAGGGGCAAAAGATTTGTTTAAAATGCTCAAATGAGACTACTCCGAACGGGACGATCCTAGAACCCCAGTTTGCACTGGGTGAGACCACAAATAACCTGAGATTGAGGAAGGTAAGAGGAATCGTAGCTACCCTGTTAATTGACGGGCCAAGTTACTTTTGGACAAATTTCTGGTCAAGTAATTATACAGGAGTATATATGTGTGTAAGCAGAAATTTCTCCCATGATGATCCTCAAATTAAAAATCGTTATGATAATATTCAATGTCCTGATCAGTCCAAAGAAGCCATTCAATTAAAGGCAAAAGAGAAACCAATGCCACCCGATGAGGGGAGTGAAAAATGCCCCATCCCATTACCCTGCTCCAATTAACGGATTGGTGTTGGCTCTGAGTGAGTTATCAATGTTACATGATGTTGTCTTAGATGTAAGGGAGGTTATTATCAATATGCCTGGTATCTAAACCTAATTAAACCTAAAAGGATGGTAAAAATCGGGAACAGGACTATTCTGCCTTTAATTGATCAGAATCCGATGCATGTTAAGGCATCAACCAAGATAGATGATTTGGGGAAATACGTGTCCATTTTTGGATATGGGTTACTTTGGATGAATGAAAATCTCACTGAGTTTGTGAAATGGATTGGAAAAGTGGGATATTTCCGAATGTCCCACAGAATTATTAAAATTGCCCTAAATGTTAGCGGGATAGCGTTACCCGAGCGATGTGACAGACACAAAATGGGATTATGGGAGAATTTGTTGAAGAAACAATTATAAGGACCCCAAGGGCATTTAAATCAGGAGAAAAAGGGGGTCCTAGAAATGGCAGGAGCAGGGTATGCGGCGGGGGTGGCAACTGTTAATACATTTGACATAGACAGTATAGATGAAGAGGTTAAAAACTTAGCCCAACGCTTAAGGGCCCTTCTGCAAAAAGGAAATGATTTAACTTTCCGGTTGTTGTGAACAGGGGATGAGGTCGCCAGACAAATGCTGCAAGTCGAGGGCCTCGATTTTCATTGAGCCGTGGAGGCGGGCTTGGAGGTGTGCGGGGGGTTAAAATCGTAAAAACTGGCGGGCAGGACCCCCCTGGTTCCCGACTCCGAGCAATTTTAACTCAGTCGTGTCTGATGGTCCCGACTCCATCCCGCATCCAACAGGCGGGACTGGTCGTTGAGGCCCTTAACTGTAATGTATATACCTTTATTAAGGAGGGAACTATTTTTTACAGCTCATGTATACTGCAGTACCGGCAGTGACCACACCTGTATATAACACTGAGTAGTAATCTGTACAGTTCAGTTGCAGTTTGAGCCACGTTGAGTAAACACCTGTTGTACCGTTCTCCACAGTCTGTGTCTTATTATACACGGACGTAACATTGGCAACAAGGCAGGTTCGAACCTACCTGCAACTCTGCATCACCTCCCGGAGATTCGTTCCTGAAGATCAGTGGATTGGAGGTCAAGGCCAGAGACTCGGGCGTCGACCACGGGCAACCGCCAATCATCCTGCAGAGACTCGAGAATTGTGGGGGAGGCTGCCGAGAGCCAGGCTTGGCTTTCCAGTCGAGGTGGTCCAGCGAAACGGGCTGGCAACAGGTAGTGCGCAACCCTTCCCGGACAGCAGCGGGCTAGAGCCCGACCGAGCAGCACAGCAAAGGGCCGAGCAGTGTCGATGGGGGAGAGAAAGAGAGGGCAGAGCGCACAGGGTGCAGCCGGTGTTCAGGGGCCGAGCAGCGTCGGAGAGAGGGAGAGAGAGACGCGCAGAAACCGCGAGGCGCCGCCATTGTCACAAGGACCGCCGAGAGCGGCGTTGGCAGCAGCGCAGGAGAAGCGCGTGAAACCTACAGGGCGCCGCCATTGCCACGAGAACCGGCATCAGCGGGGGAGGAAGGAAAGTGCGGGAGACGCCATTTTAAGCCATTGGGAGATGCCATTTTAAACCACACCCAAAATGCCGAAGAGTGGCAGTATCACCGCATTTGACAATGAAGTCGAAGATTGGACAACATATGTCGAACGAATAGAGGTGTATTGTAAGGCAAATGAGGTGTCAGATGACAAGAAAGCGTCGGTATTGTTAAATTTAATGGGTGCAAAGACGTATGGTTTATTACGAAATCTAGTATCCCCAACGAAGCCAATGGAAAAGAGTTTTGAAGACATAGTAACGATACTAAAGGAACATTTAAACCCCACACCGCTGCTGATAGCAGAAAGATTCAAGTTTCGCAAATGGAACCAACATAAGGATGAAAGCAACGCTGATTATTTAACAGAACTGCGCAAACTATTGAAACACTGCCAGTTTGGAACGGGACTGGCAGATACCTTAAGGGACAAGTTTGTGTGTGGGCTTCAAAGTGAAGGAACCCAGAAATGGCTTTTATCTGAAAAGGACCTTACGCTGGAAAAGGCTTTCAGCATTGCGGTATCATATGAAGCAGCAGCACGGGGCACTGCAGAGATACAACAGAGACCACAAGAATATGGCACAAACGAAATGTCATATGGAACAGAGAAGTGCTATCGCTGCGGCAGAACAACACACGACCAGAATGATTGCTGGTTCAAAGACAAAGTGTGCAGACAGTGTGGGAAAGTAGGACACATAGCACGAGTCTGCAGGTTGGGAAAGAAAACCAGCAATAAGAAACCTACCAAAGGAAAGTACAAGAAGGTACATAAGATGACGGAGAATAGTTCAGATGAACAAAAGAGTGATAACGACTCCGAAAGCTGGGAACTGAGTTGTCTGAAACTACATAATGTGATCACAATGGAGGATCACCGAACCATTTGGGTCACTCTCAAGTTAGCAGGAGTCCAGGTAAAGATGGAATTGGACACAGGGTCAGCCGTAACAGTCATAAAACGACGGGACTATGAGCGGCTATTCTCACACATACCCTTGAGAGACACAAAAATTATTTTGAGGACGTACACGGGGCAAAAAGTCTACCACAAAGGAAAAATAAGGGTGACCGTTATGTATAACGGTAAGGAAACACCAAAACTAGACCTGTATGTATTGCAAGATGGAGGACCACCATTACTGGGACGTGAATGGATCCGGAAAATACAACTGGATTGGCATTCCATACAGGCACTGACTGTGGCTGACAAAAAGGATGACGACGTCACACCTGGGCGACTGTCAAAGATCCTAACTGACGCAAAAGAAGTGTTCCAGCAAGGACTCGGAACACTAAAAGGCATGACAGCGATGATTAAAATTGAAAAAAACACAAGCCCAAAATTTTTTAAGGCCAGACCGGTACCTTATGCGATCCGCCCAGCCGTCAAAGCAGAGCTGGAGAGTCTGAAACGTTCAGGTGTACTGTCCAAGGTAGATGGAGCGAGTGGGCTACACCCATCGTCCCTGTGATGAAAAAGCCGTTGAGCAGCACACCTGGGGAACCAAGGAAGGTTCGCATCTGTGGGGACTTTAAGGTAACAGTGAACCCGATCCTTCACACCGTACAATATCCACTTCCGCGGATTGAAGATATTTTCGCCTCGCTATCTGGAGGGAAACGCTTCACTAAGATTGATCTGGCCCAGGCGTATCTGCAAATGGAGGTAGAAGAAGCATCAAAAAAATACCTCACAATCAACACCCATAAAGGTCTCTACCAATACAACCGGCTGGTATTCGGGGTAGCATCATCTCCGGCTATTTGGCAGAGGGCAATGGAAGAAGTCCTGCAAGGGATCCCAGGGACCCAGTGTTATTTGGACGACATCCTGGTCACAGGCGAAAATGACAGTGATCACCTTGCCAACCTGGAGCAGGTGCTCACTAGGTTGCAGGAATATGGGCTCCGAGCTAACCGCCCCAAATGCGAGTTTTTTAGAAAACAGATCTCGTATTGTGGCCACGTTATCGATAAAGAGGGGTTACATAAGTCCCCAGAGAAGATTGAGGCAGTAGTCAAGGCTCCAGCACCGGAAAATGTGTCACAACTGAGGTCGTTCCTCGGGCTGGTAAACTGCTACCATAAGTTCTTGCCAAATTTGTCTACAATACTACACCCACTGAACACCCTACTGCAAACTGGGGTGCCATGGAAGTGGAGTAACGAATGTAGACGAGCTTTCCAGAAGAGCAAAACACTAATCACATCGAAAGAGGTATTGGCCCATTACAACCCAGCATTACCAATTCGGTTGGCATGTGATGCATCACCCTACGGCATTGGAGCGGTGCTGTCGCACAAATTCTCAGACGGCTCAGAGAGGCCAATAGCCTTTGCGTCACGATCACGAACCTCAGCCGAGCGTAACTACACCCAGATTGACAGGGAGGCCCTCAGCCTAGTGTGGGGAGTGAAAAAGTTCAATCACTATCTGCACGGGCAGAAATTCACCTTGCTGACTGATCACCAGCCTCCTGTCTCCATTTTTAATCCGAAGAAGGGCGTTCCAGTGATGACTGCGCAACGACTACAAAGATGGTCACTTTTTCTAGGGGTGCACCACTATGAGATTGAATATAAGGGCACGAAACAGCATGGAAATGCTGATGGGCTATCACGCCTGCCACTGCCTACTGCGGAGGAAGCACCAGCAGTGGATCCTGTCAAAATATTCCATTCGACTATAGTTGAATACCTACCGGTAACTAACGCTTGTATCGAAAAGGAAACCTGAAATGACCCGACACTGTCTCGGGTATATGATTTGACGGTGAAGGGATGGCCAGCACATGGCGACTCACTGTTGCCAGCATTCTCGACAAGGAGAGAAAAGCTGTCAGTGTGCCGGAGGACCTTGATGTGTGGATCCCGAGTGGTGATTCCACCCAAGTTAAGGGATAGAGTGCTCAATGAGCTTCATGAGGGTCATCTGGGAGGGGTAAAAATGAAAAGCCTAGCCAGGGCTTATGTGTGGTGGCCGAGAATCGATAAACAAATCGAGGACCTGACCAGGAGCTGCTCTGGATGCCAGAAAGTCCAAAATGCACCACCACAGGCCCCTCTACTCCCATGGGAGTGGCCCTCATCTCCATGGCAATGGGTGCATATTGATTTTGCTGGTCCATTCATGGACTCAATGTTTTTAATAGCCGTGGATGCGCACTCGAAATGGCCTGAGGTCATCAAAATGTCCTCCACCACCACGGAGATAACTATTACAGTCCTACGGACCATTTTTGCCAGGAATGGCTTGCCAGAACAGATTTGCTCCGACAACGGACCACAGTTTGTGCCCGAAGAGTTCCGGAGGTTCTTGAAAAAGAATGGGGTAAGGCATTACACATCCGCCCCGTATCATCCAGCCACAAATGGATTGGCTGAGAGGTTCGTACAAACCTTTAAGAAGGCAATAAAGGCTATGTCAATGACAACATTCCGCTGCAGCACAAGGTGGACAATTTCCTGTTCGCCTACCGGAATGCGACACATGCAGTCACCAACCAGGCCCCAGCCATGATGTTCTTTCACCGAAGGTTAAGATCTCGCCTGGATTTGCTCAGACCAAACGTACGAAGAGATGTTGAGAGTAAGCAATTCCAGCACATCCGTGAGAAGCCAACAAGGAGCTTCAATGTCGAGCAACCAGTCTTGGCCCGCGACTACCGAACTGAAAAATGGCAGCCAGGAACGATATGCACACGGCAGGGCCCATTAATGTACACAGTGGACGTTGGGGAGAGCATCATGAGACGCCATGCTGACCAGCTCCTAGAGTCACAGGAACAAGTCAACCCCATGCCTCGCCCATACGTACCTGGTGATGAACCCGACGTACAGATCGCATTTACCCCAGAAACCGTAGCATCGGAAGCTGATGAACCAAACGACGACAGGGGGCCAGAATCGCCTCCGCACCAAGAGCAAGACACTCGGGAAAGGCGCTATCCAGAAAGGATCAGGAAGCCTCCCCAAAGACTGAATATATAAATAGACTATTTTCAGCTAATGTTGCATGTTAAAAGTGTTAATTGTAATTAGTTTGATATTTAATTGTTAAATGAGTGTTATGGTACTGTTAATCTAAAAGGGGAGGAATTGTAATGTATATACCTTTAAGGAAGGAACTATTTTTTACAGCTCATGTATACTGCAGTACCGGCAGTGACCACACCTGTATATAACACTGAGTAGTAATCTGTACAGTTCAGTTGCAGTTTGAGCCACGTTGAGTAAACACCTGTTGTACCGTTCTCCGCAGTCTGTGTCTTATTATACACGGACGTAACATTAACAACCACTAAATGGCCTCTATAATCCTATTTAGAAAGGCCTTGCGATTGTAACCCTTTTCCCACGTGAAACACGCCTGGTGGGAAACACGAATGTGAAACCTGGCTGACTGCTGACTATCAACTGCAGGTCAACCATTAAAGAAGAGATTTGATCAGCCATGATTTGCAGGTGGCAGGACTTAGTGGTCTCAGGTCTGGGGCAACTTTTAGAAGGCTTAACCACACCTGTGGAAGGTTGGAGCCTCACACCCATCTCCAGTGTGACCTCCTGGGAAACCCCTCTCGCCACCTTCACTCAGCGCTCCCTCAACGGAGGCATCTACCAGAAGCATGGGAGCCATTTATTTCCTTTCCATCTGTGCATTAGAGGAGCTCGAGCACCAGCCGCGGCAGCAGCAGAACCAGGAACAACAGCAGCACCAGCAACAGCAGCAGCAGCAGGAGCGCCAGGCTGCTGCTCACCCACCTGAGGCTTCACAGGCCAGAAGGAGCCAGTGCCTGGAAGCCCGTCGGTGCATGAGATACCCCCCAAACAGGGTCTACAGACGCAGGGTCAGCTACCTCAACATGTCTGAGCAGCAGTGCCAAAGGCGGCTCCGACTTTCGCGAGAGGTAGTGACTGACATCTGCGCAATGCTACAGTGTGTGACCACAAGAAGGAAATTTTGCATGTTTGTGCCATGTTCCCTGGCAGTTGCCATGACTCCTTCATACTGCACCAGTCTAGTGTGCCTCCGCTATTCAGTCTGCCAGACCAACTTAATGGATGGCTACTTGGAGACAAGGGCTATCTCCTGAAGACATGGCTAATGACACCGTTGAGGAGGCCAGCCAACAAAGCTGAGGAGCGCTACAGCTCCAGCCACATTTCCACCAGATCCATTATCGAGCAAACCATCGGTTTGCTGAAGATGCGATTCAGATGCCTGGATAGATCAGGTGGAGCCCTGCAGTACTCAGCAGCCAGGGTCTCCAGAATCGTCGTGGTTTGCTGTGCACTTCACAACATGGCACAGCGTCGTGGCTTGCAGATTCCTGAGGACCAAGTGGCTCCTCACATATCCTCCTCAGATGAGGAGGAGGAGGAGGAGGATGAGGAGGAGGAGGATAAGGAGGAGGAGGAGGAGGAGTGCGAAAACGAACATCCTGCAGAGGCCCATCAACCAGCGGCAGCATTACGCGAGAACATTGCTGCCCGGGATGCAAGGAACGCATTCATCCTGGCCAGATTTGCTTAGCCTAGTCAATCAAACACTTTTGCCTCGCTGCTTCTTACCAGAGCTTTGACAATGGCCAAGAACCAGAGGATTCCTAGCATGCTGACCACCATACTGACAGTTGTAAGTATTCCTAAGGCCTTAATGTGGCAGTCCCAATAGCGAAATGACAGACACCACAACTGCAACATTTGCCATCAGAATTTTTATGTTCATTAACGACGTGATGGCATTTTTACAATACACACAAAATTGCACCCAAGCGACTACCCTTGTGAATATTTGTGCAGAATTTTCCTCTTACGCGTGTTCCTATGTGGTGCCTCCCCTGTGGCTTCAGCAGATGTGGAGGCCCCTTGCTCACTTTCCTGCTGCTCCTGTCTCGACACCTTTGGCAGGTGTCCTCTGGGGTTGCGAGCCTGTGAGGGCTCGTCAACAGTCTGCTGCTCCTGCGGCTGTGCAGGGGTTCAGACGTCTATTTCACTTGGGTGTGGACTCCGGCGGGGCTCTGACCGAGGACTCTGCAGTGGCATGGAAGTGTGAGCGCTTGGAGAGGAGCCCCCACTTCCTTGAGGTCTGCCACCAACCTCCCTCTCATGGGTCAGGTCCCCCTCAGCGCCTGCAAGTGGCTGGAGAGCAACTTGCTGCACATCAGGGGGGCCATGGAGACCCGTATCTGCAATGGCAGTCCTACTCAGAAGGACTTCCATGAAGGTCTGGTTTCTCTGTTCAATAGATGCCCATCGCTCCTCAATAGATGTCATTCTATTCTGAACAATGACCATGTTTTCCATACCCTGGCGACTAAGCTCCTCCATGGCCATAGCCATCCTCTCCTCTACAGTAGCCAGCCTTACCACGGAGGTAGCAATCCTTTCCACGGAGGTAGCCATTCTTTCCGTGGTGATGCGTTCATGCGCCAATGACTCCACAAAGGCTCTGCTCATGTTTGCTATGGACTCCTCCATTCGCTCCACACTCGCAACGACCCTAGAGACAAAACCTGCCAGAGACTCCTGCATCTGTGACTGGAGTTCCATCACCTCTGATCTTATGGATGGACAGAGAGGCAGAGGGTCAACATTCTGCTGAACCGAGCTGGCAGAGTCCTGCGCCCTCCGACTAGGACTCTCCACTGCTATCCCTGTCTCCACAATCTGCTGATGCTCACTTGTGAGCTGTGATACACCAGGTGACAACACTACTCTATGTCCCAAAAGTCCCACCGAGGTGTGAGTGTCTGCGCTGGTGCTGGGTGTGCTGAATTCTGCTGACGCTGCGCCCTCAGAGGTTGCAGCTTCCTCTGAGGAGTCTGGCTGCTCAGCCTCTTCTTCCTGGCTAGGGGGGACAGATGCTTGTGATGGTCCTGTGGGGGAGTAAAGGAAAGAGTCAGAGATGTGATGCAAAGGCTACATGCACATAGCTTTTTGCAGATGCTCATAAGTCCATCTGTTACAGCTTCACAATCATTATCAGCGAATCATGCAATGTCAAAGAGAGAGATGGGAAACTTTTCTGTCACCAGCTTGTTGCGTTATACCCGTCTGTCCATCCCCCATGCGCGAATCATCCTCTATTCCCATAATTTCCAGGATGGCCTCCTCCCAGGGGGTCAGGTGGGCTATTGAGGCTGTCCCTCCTTCAGTCCTGGCTCGCTCTCTTTTGTTGTGAGCTCTCTTTTCCTGCTATGAGGGAGACAAGTAGAGGTTGAGTGGAGTGGAGGTTTAGAGATTGCATAGCATAGATACTTAGAAGGAGACAAAGATGGAGTGCTGTTTCAAGACCAAGGGCCCTCCCTGTGTGTTGTCAGTTGTGTTTAAAGCATCAGAGTGATAGGGAGTGTGAGGGCTGGATGGTCGAATAGTTATGTGAATGTGCGCATAGAGAGAGAGGGAATGGGTAAGGGTGCATGTATGTCAGTGTCAAGCGGGATGTGGAGGAAGAGATTGCTAAAGCTGAGTGCTGGTGAGGAAAGGCATTGGGGATCAGATTGAGGGTGATGGGAAATTCATACTCACTTTTCCAGTGCACTAAATGTCATGAAATCTTTTCCTGCACTGTATCCAGGTTCTGCGGGTGACTCCCAAGGAGTTGACCTCCTCAGCCACCTGCATGCACACAGCCTTGGTCTGAGTGGGAGGCCTCTTCCTCCCTGATGAAGGGAAGAGCACCTCCCTGTTGGCCCTAGCCCCATCCACTAATGCCTGCAGTGCCACCTCGTCAAAGCGAGGAGCTGACCTGACCCTCCCGCTTGTCAAATTTGCTGCAGCTCCCTCACACTGCACAGTCAAGAAGCTTGGCAGTCTGCAGAAGAAGCAAGGCTTGCTGTGGACCTTAAATGCAGCAGCAATGATGACGTCATCGGAGGGGACTTTCAGTCATGAAAAACCCATTTGCAAAGGCTTCCCAAACATTGGAAATCAATTGGCCAATTAAGTTAAAATTGCATCAATCTCCCACATCCATTTAGATTTGTATGGGAAACACGAAATTCGGATAACACTGAATTAAAATCCCCCCCGAGGAAATCCTAGAGCCTCATGCCCAAACCATCAATAACATAAGTGCACGGCTAAAAGATCTAACTCAAGGAACACATAAAGAACTCGTATGTGCAATATCCAACATAATATAAACCAGATGAAACAGGGTAAGATACCCAATTGGATAAGCAATGATCAGTTGTCCAAATGGACTCAGGACGGTGTTACCCTCTGTGATGTTCGGAAGACAACACAAGTGTTCCTATCTCCAAGTAATTGCATTACTGAAAAAACCTGAAACTGATAGCTATGATTCTAACTATTCCACAAATAGAGGTCGCGGATGCTGAACCTGTGTGGGCAGTACAGAACATAGGTGAAGTACAAGGTCAATCCCGGGTAGAATTCCATGATACGCCCCCTTATGCGGTAAAACAAAGGGGCACATTCCAAGGGGTGCAAATCAATGGTTGCACTCAATATTTGGTTGTGGTAGTGTGCACACACCCCATGGAGGGAGGGCAACGCACGACGTGCGGGTTCACTCAGATGGTTAATTGCACATTGGAGATTAGTCCCCTCAGTCATAGAGGAACTGAGGTGGCAGCCTAGGGTAATGGGACGTACTGCATATCTACTAACTAAATAAGTACGATCATGGTGGTACTGATTGTGCGATCCCAAAACCTAACTTCTGTTATACGCCTAAAACTGTGGTCAAGCTAGGCAATCAATACCTATTCCCACAACGAGAGGAACACGGCGAGAACATCAACTTAAACAACCCGAGCTGGGATGATGAAAATAAACAATATGAGATACCGAGTTGGCAAGACATTCCATGTCTCGAAGAACACTTGACTCAATTGAAGAAGGACACTGAGAAGAGCATACAACATTATCGTGAGATCCTGGAAGATTCCCTACAGCATTTGGAGGACATCGAAGAAACCCTGAAAGACACTCAGTGGTGGGAACGTGTATGGGATTGGGGACTGAATGTTGATATACATCTGTGGGTTCGTATAATCACACATGAATTGGTGATCATGCAACTCATATTGGTAATAATACTGTGCATAATGGCATGTGTGGCATGTAGAAAGAAACATAGGAAGAGAAAAGCAAAGGCTTCAATTATGGAACAGCAAAAATTGTTATCCGAGCACCCTGAAATATACTGAGGCATAGGTCACATCCCGAGTCTCCCAAACCATGTGGCTGATTACCACAAAACGGAGCTGGGGACACAGGATGAAATAGAATTAGGGTGGTAGTCTTGGGCCGGGCAGCCAAGTACCAAAAGGGGGGACTGAAGTGGGACTTTCGAGCTCTACTATAATTAAAGGGTTAGGAAGGGGTCTTGGGAATTGAATGAGCTAATAGGCTTTTTGCAGTAGTCAGCTTTTTCGAAGTTGCTTAACTGGCAGTTGAGATAACAAGAATTACTTGTTGCTTTTGCAGTAGTGTTGGAATGATTAACGACTGCCAGCTGTGTAACTTGAAGATAATTGCAAATAGCAGAACAATGAGTCAGAAGTAAAGAGGCCTAGAGGGGCAGGAAAAGCAGAACAATGAGTCAGGAGTACAATGTTGGTGAAACCCCATCTGGCATAAACAAAGTTCATAAAGGCCTTAATGTAACGCGGCATAGGCAACCAATCAGTAAATGTGCACGCGGAGCGAAACCCAATCAAATTGTTAAGATGGGTCATGCACGAGGCTAATCATGTACCTATATTTTGTATAAAAGACTGCTTAAAACTTTGTATCATCGGAGAGAAGCCTGGCTAGACCTATAGCAGGTTGTCTCCCCACCGGTGCAAATAAAGACTCTTGAATCTTCAAATGCAGACCTGGTGTTGAGTGTTATTTCAAATACTCCACTTCAGTGAGTGAGGGAGTCTTAATTGTTTTCGAAAAATCAAACTTTTGTTTGTTTCACATTTACTGCTACTGTTTAAAATCTAAATTTCCCAGCCTTAAGCAGGGATATACAAGGATATACAAGGCCTATAATTCAGAGCAGCTGATGGCAGTTAATTAGGGAAACTAGATTAAACTGAGGATGTAACAAGTGGAGTAGACAAAGGGGAACCCGTAGATGTGGTGTATCTGGATTTTCAGAAGGCCTTCGATAAGGTCCCACACAAGAAGTTGGTGAACAAAATTAGGGCACATGGAATTGGGGGTAATATACTAGCATGGATTGAGAATTGGTTAACAGACAGAAAACAAAGAGTAGGAATAAATGTGTCTTTTTCAGGATGGCAGGTGACTAGTGGGGTACCGCAAAGATCAGTGCTTGGGCTGCAGCTATTCACAATCTATATCAATGATTTGGATGAGGGGACTAAATGTAACATTTCCAAATTTGCTGATGATACAAAGCTAGGTAGCAGTATTAGTTGTGAAGAGGATGTGAAGAGGCTTCAAGGGGACCTTGACAGGCTCAGTGAGTGGGCGAGAACATGGCAGATGGAATATAATGTGGATAAATGTGAAGTTATCCACTTTGGTAGAAAAACCAGAAAGGCAGAGTATTTCCTAAATGGTGAAAGATTGGGGAATGCAGATGCTCAAAGGGACCTGGATGTCCTTGTACATGAGTCACTGAAAGTGAATGTGCAGCAAGCCATTAGGAAGGCAAATGGTATGCTGGCCTTCATTACATGAGGATTTGAGTACAGGAGTAAAGAAGTCTTACTCCAATTATATAGGGCCTTGCTGAGACCACACCTGGAGTACTGTGTACAATTTTGGTCTCCTTACCTAAGGAAGGATATACTTGCCATAGAGGGAGTGCAACAAAGGTTCACAAGATTGATTCCTGGTATGGCGGGACTGTCGTGTGAGAAGAGATTGAGTAAACTAGGCCTGTATTCTCTTGAATTCAGAAGAATGAGAGGGGATCGCATTGAAGCATACAAAATCATTACAGGGCTTGATAGGGTAGATGCTGGGAGAATGTTTCCCTTGGCTGGGGAGTCTAGAACCAGGGGCCACAGCCTCAGGATAAAGGGTAGGCCATTCAGGACTGTGCTGAGAAGAAATTTCTTCACACGCAGGTTGTTGAATCTTTGGAATTCTCTACCCCAGAGAGCTATGGAGGCTCAGTCATTGGGTATATTCAAAACAAAAGTCGATAGATTTCTGACTAGTAATGGCATCAAGGGATATGGCGATAGTGCTGGTGAATGGAGCTGAGGCAGAAGATCAGCCATGATCTCATTGAATGGCGGAGAAGGCTTGAAGGGCCGAATGGCCTACTCCTGCTCCTATTTCTTATGTTCTTATGTCCAAGATGTTTGTAGAGAGAAATGTATTTATCAGCAAGACTGAAGGGAGCCTCCGTAAGCTATAAAACCTGAGTAACTGATAAAAATAAATAATGCTGATGGTTCCAGAGATAAGGAAGCAAGGCCTGCAAACTGATATGAGATTCCTTGGTGTTTAAATCAAACCCATATAATGTATGATGATCAAGTAGCAGATTTGAAAGAAAACCAAATTTAAAAACTCCATTGTACAAGGGTTTTCAGGAGAACCACATCCCTCGTCCCAGACAAGACGACATAGGAGAGAAACTTTTTTCTCCCAGGATAAAGAACTTGATCAATTCTTTGTCCTGAGTTTCCCTTGCGAGAAAAGGATGTATGCAACATTATTACTTTCCTTATGGTAAAAACTGTTATGTTGTACGTTAAGGTAAACTCTTTAAAGTTTGAAAATAACTACAGTGTCTTGCTTGATCCTTGACCTTTTGTATTCTGAACAAGGTAGAAAAGAAAACTTACAGTAGACAATACATGGAAATAAAAAGTCTTGGCGATGGATAAGGTATGGGGCCTGAAGCTTAGCTCTGGGTCCAACAGGATGCTGAGACGTCCCATGACCCAGTTCAGCTTGAGTGGGTGAGGTATGGAGTCAGTGGCAAGAGGGCCAAAATCGATGGCTTCGGTCTTCCTTAGGCTCAGTTGAAAAAAGTTGACTTGATATCAGAAAGGCAGTGTAATAGCAATTGGTGGTCGTGGGGTCCAGAGAGGGGATGGAAAGGTAGAGACGGGTGTCGTCAGCATACATGTTGGAGACTCCCTGGATTTTTCATTCCTAGTCAAATGTGCGACAGGCCAGGCTCTCTGGGTAAGCGGTTCCATAATGGGTCATTTTCCAGTTGGCAAACGGTAACTAGTGGGGTGCCACAGGGATCGGTGCTGGGGCCTCAACTATTTACAATCTACATTAATGACTTGGATGAAGGGACCGAGCGTAATGTAGCCAGGGTTGCGGATGATACAAAGATGGGTGGGAAAGCAAGTTGTGCAGCGGACTCAAAGTACCTGTAAAGGGATATAGACAGGCTAAGTGAGTGGGCAAACATTTGGCAGATGGGGTATAATGTGGGAAAGTGTGAGGTTATACACTTTGGCAGGAAAAATAAAAAAGCAAATTATTATTTAAATGGAGAGAGATTACAAAATGCTACAGTTCAGAGGGACCTGGGGGTCCTTGTGCATGAAACGCAAAAAGTTAGCATGCAGGTACAGCAAGTAATCAAAAAGGCAAATGGAATGTTGGCCTTTATTTCAAAGGGGTTGGAGTATAAAAGCAGGGAAGTCCTGCTACAACTGTACAGGGTATTGGTGAGAACACACCTTGAGTACTGCGTACAGTTTGGGTCTCCTTATTAAAGGAAGGATATACTTGCATTGGAGGCAGTTCAGAGATGGTTCACTAGGCTAATTCCAGAGATGAGGGGGTTGACTTATGAGGAGGTTGGGCCTATACTCATTGGAATTTAGAAGAATGAGAGGGGATCTTATTGAAACATATAAGATACTGAAGGGGCTCGACAAGGTTGATGCAGAGAGGATGTTTCCCCTTGTGGGGAAATCTAGAACTCGGGGGCATAGTCTCAGAATAAAGGGTCGCCCTTTTAGAACTGAGATGAGGAGGAATTTCTTCTCTCAGAGGGTTGTAAATCTGTGGAATTCTCTGCCCCAGAGAGCTGTGGAGGCTGGGTCATTAAATACATTTAAGGTGGAGATAGACAAATTTTTACAAGATAAGGGAGTGAAAGGTTATGGGGAGCGGGCAGGGAAGTGGCTTTGAGCCCAAGATCAGCCATGATCTTATTGAATGGCGGAGCAGGTTCGAGGGGCCAAGTGGCCTATTCCTGCTCCTATTTCTTATGTTCTTATGTTCCTGTGCCAGTAGCTTATTCAAATTAGAGGAAAGGACCACATCACAGAATTCAATGCAGCCTGTCCCTGCCCTACCGATGCAGGCGAGCCTGTACCATGGGTCAGCACAGCCTATTTGTGGCTGGCTTGCAAAATCAGGGCTCAAATGTATTTATCATGTTACTTACTAATAATATGCTCATGATATTATAGTCTTAGAAGTAAATTCAAGTGGAAATAATGGATAAGTGACAATAATCCGAGAGATTCACTTACATTTCGGGTAATTCAGGTCTAACTCCAGCTTTGATGTGATTAACAAAGATTTACTAACACATCTGCTGAGAAATAAATTACATTATTGCTGTGAAGTGATCCAGATTCAGAGCCGGTTTGAATTTTTTAAAAAAAGCTCAGTACATTTATTTAATCAAAATATGTAATTGGGCAGAACAATGGCAGATGAAATTTCATATGAACAAATGTAAAGTACTGCAGATAGGAAGGAAATTGTGCAACAACTGTTTTCCATGAATGGTGTTAAAATAGCTAACGATAAAGTTGACAGAGATCCAGAGGTCCTAGTAGAGTCACAAGATCACAAGATAATTAGGGATGAGGAAGGCCATTCAGTTCATCTTGATTCATCCATCCAGAACATTTTTAAAATTTCCCCCCCATTTCAGCATCTAAATGATTCCAGGGTTTATTCCATACATTTATTACTCTTTATATGAAGAAGAATTTCTGGATATCAGTCCTAAATGTGCCTTTTGCTAGCTTCAACCTGTGCCCCCTTACCTTACTCTCGCAATTGAATTTAAAATAATATACTGAACTTACCTTTCCTGTTCCCTTAACGACCTTGTATGCCTCTATAAGATCACCTCTCAGACACCTTCCTTCCAGGCTGAAAAGTCCCAGTCTCTCCAGTCTTTCCCCATCACTCAATATCAGGGACCAGACTTGTGGCCCTTCTCTGCACAGCCTCCAGTGCTTAAATGTCTCCCCTGAGTTTCAGTGATCAGAGCTGGAAGCAGTGCATTTTGATCAAATTACTGTTCAATCTGACCACGACTTGCTCCGGCTCTATATTGTCCCCGTCCAGCTATTTGGTTCAGCATTCTACTGGCTCTGTTGATTGCTGCTCTGTATTGGTTGGACATGTTGAGCATCAGCTTTCCTAAGACTCTCAACCAAAGAGTGATTTGTTTCTATGAGGACTCTCAGCTCTGAATATTCACCATTTACAATATATTGTAAGTGTTTACATTTACTTCCTGAAATGTTATACCTCAGTCATCCTGGGATGGCAGGACTGTCGTATGAGGAGAGATTGGGTCGACTAGGCCTGTATTCACTAGAGTTTAGAAGAATGAGAGGGGATCTCATTGAAATGTATAAAATTCTGACAGGGCTAGACAGACTGGATGCAGGGAGGATGTTTCCGCTGGCTGGGGGGTCTAGAACGAGGGGTCACAGTCTCAGGATACGGGGTAGGACATTTAGGACTGAGATGAGGAGAAATTTCTTCACTCAGAGGGTGGTGAACCTGTGGAATTCTCTACCACAGAAGGCTGCGGAGGCCAAGTCACTGAATATATTTAGAAGGAGATCGATAGATTTCTAGACACAAAAGGCACCAAGGGGTATGGGGAGAGAGCGGGAATATGGTATTGAGATAGAGGATCAGCCATGATCATATTGAATGGTGGAGCAGGGTCGAAGGGCCGAATGGCCTACTCCTGCTCCTATTTTTTCTATGTTTTCTATGTGATGTGCCATCAATAACTCAAGGACAAGAAGTTAAAGGATTCAACTGAAGGCTTTTAATCGCTAAGAACATTGCACGTCATTCCACATCGGATTCGTCTGGCAGAATGACTCATACAGCTGTTGAGACCTTTATATGACAAAAGACAGGGGCGGAGCCAATACACACAATAGGGGAAAAGAGGGCGGTACACACAATACAATGCAGGTAAAACACAGGGGCTGATGAAGACATATATTTCATCACATTCACCCCTTCTACAGATTTAGTCTGTCCGGGGGTGTGATAGTCCTTCCTGAACGTCGCAACAGTACCTCGGGTACCGACCGGGAGTCCGTGGTGCCCTCCTGGGCATACCCATGTGCTGGGGGTGTTGCAGGTACTTCTGGGGGTGGTGAGGATACCTCTGGGGATGGTGGAGGTTCTTCTGGGGGTGGTGAGGATGGGTCGTCGTCGCTTCCTGCCGAGGCGAGGTCCTTTATGGACACGGTGTCCTCACGCCCGTCGGCGTGCTTGACGTATGCGTACTGTGGGTTTGATTGGAGTAGGTGTACTGTCTCCACGAGGGGATCCGTTTTGTGGCCCCTCACATGCTTCCGTAATAGGACTGTCCCTGGGGTGGAGAGCCACGAAGGTAGGGACACTCCCGAGGTTGATTTGCGGGGAAAAACAAACATCTTCTCGTGAGGAGTGGCGTTAGTAGCAGTACACAATAGCGACGTTATCGAGTGGAGTACATCTGGGAGGACCTCTTGCCAGCGGGAGGTAGGGAGGCCTTTAGACCTTAGTGCTAAGGTGACCGCCTTCCACACCGTCGTGTTCTCCCTCTCCACTTGCCCATTACCCCGGGGGTTATAACTAGTGGTCCGACTCGTGGCTATCCCCTTCGACAGCAGGTATTGGCGCAGTTCGTCACTCATGAATGACGCCCCCCCGTCAGTGTGGATGTAGTTCGGCATGCCGAACGTGCAAAACAGGCTGCCGAGGCACTTGATGACCGTGGCACTGGTCATGTCTGGGCAGGGGTAGGCGAATGGGAAGCGGGAGTACTCATCCACAATGTTGAGAAAGTACACATTGCGGTCGGTGGAGGGGATTGGTCCCTTGAAATCTAAGCTCAGGCGCTCGAATGGCCGTGTAGCTTTGATCAGGTGGGCTCGGTCGGGCCTGTAAAAACGGGGCTTGCATTCTGCACAGGTGCGGCAGTCCCTGGTCATAGACCGGACCTCCTCGATGGAATAGGGCAGGTTACGGGATTTTATAAAGTGAAATAGCCGGGTGACCCCCGGGTGGCAGAGGCTATTGTGGAGGCCCTGTAGCCTGTCCCCCTGGATGCTGGCACACATCCCTCGTGATAGGGCATCGGGGGGTTCGTTGAGGGCCCCCGGCCGATATATTATGTCGTACTCAAACGTGGAGAGTTCGATCCGCCACCTGAGAATTTTGTAGTTCTTGATCTTCCCCCCCTGTTTGTTGTTAAACATGAAGGCTACCGACTGCTGGTCGGTAAGCAGGGTGAAGCGTTTGCCGGCTAGGTAGTACCTCCAGTGCCGCACTGCCTCCACTATGGCCTGGGCCTCCTTCTCTACCGAGGAGTGCCTGATCTCGGGCCTTTGGAGGGTTCTTGAGAAAAAGGCTACGGGCCGCCCATCCTGGTTGAGGGTGGCTGCTAAAGCGAAGTCGGACGCATCGCTTTTGACCTGGAAAGGGATGTTTTCGTCCACTGCCCGCAGCGTGGCCTTCTCAATGTCGTGTTTAATGCTGTTGAAGGCGGCGTGGGCCTCGGCCGTGAGCGGGAAGGACGTTGATTTCAGAAGGGGACGGGCCTTGTCGGAATAATTGGGGATCCATTGGGCGTAATAGGAGAAAAACCCCAGGCACCTTTTCAGGGCCTTGGGAGTGTTTGGTAAGGGTAGCTCCCGTAGGGGGCGCAATCGGTCGGGGTTCGGACCGATTTCCCCGTTTTCCACCATGCAGCCCAGGATACAGAGGCGCGTGGTGCTAAAGACACACTTATCCTCGTTGTAGGTGAGATTGAGTCTGAGGGCGGTTTTCAGAAATCTCGCGAGGTTCGAGTCGTGGTCTTGCTGGTCGTGGCCGCAGATGGTGACGTTGTCTAGGTATGGATAGGTGGCTGTTAACTGGTTCTCATCGACCATGCGGTCCATCTCCCACTGGAAGACCGAGACCCCATTCGTTACCCCAAAGGGGACTCTGAGGAAGTGGTAGAGGCGTCCGTTCACCTCGAAGGCGGTGTATGGACGGTCCTCCGGCCTAATGGGGAGCTGGTGGTATGCCGATTTTAGGTCGATGGTGGAAAACACCCGGTATTGCGCAATTTGGTTAACCATATCCGCTATGCGGGGCAGAGGGTAGGCTTCTAGCTGGGTGTATAGATTAACCGTCTGGCTATAATCTATCACCATCCGCTTCTTTTCGCTACCCTTAACTACTACTACCTGGGCACGCCACAGGCTGGTACTGCATTCAATGATACCCTCCCGCTTGAGTCTTTCTACTTCAGACGCAATGAACCGTCTGTCCTCCTAGCTGTACCGCCTACTCTTGGTCGCTATGGGTCGACAGTTGGGTGCGAGGTTGGCGAACAGAGAGGGCGGCTTGACCTTCAGGGTAGCCAGACCGCACACTGTGAGGGGCGGCTGGGACCCACCGTAGGTAAGCGTGATACTTTGGTGGTGGCACTGGAAGTCCAGACCCAAGATCACGCTCACACAGAGATCTGGCATTATCAACAGTTTAAAATCTCTGTAATCAGTGCCTTTTACCGACAACATAACTGCGCAGAAACCTGTAATTTTTGAGGTATGACTCTTATCAGCCATGGCGATTTTGCCCTGTGTAGGGACTATCGTTAGTGAAAGTCGTTTTACCAGGCCAGGATGAATAAAGCTTTCGGTGCTCCCGCAGTCAATCAAGCATTTAACCTTGTTCCCGTTTACCTCTATGTCCATCATCGATCTAGACAACGGATGCGGCCTGGATTGATCCACTGTGATTGAGGCCACCAGTGGGTCCTGGGGGTCCGTGTAGTCGGGACAAGATGGTGGACTCCATGAGGGTGGACAAGATGGCGTCCAAGATGGCCGCCCCCACGGCGCGCACGCGGCGGTGGCGGTGTTGGAGGCGGGGTTCCCTCTGCAGACTTTACTGAAATGTCCTTTCTTCCCGCATTTAAAACAGGTGGTGCCCTTCGCTGGGCACAAATGCCTGGAGTGTTTGTCCTGGCCGCAGAAGTAGCATTTCGGGCCCAAATGCATCGCGGCAGTAGTGGGGCTCCTGGGTGGAGGCTGGGGCTCCGACGGTGCTGGGCTGGCCTGAGACCTGGGAGGTGAAGATGGCTTCCAAGATGGCGGCCCCCACGGCGCGCACGAGGCGGAGTGGGCCGCGTGGCCTGAGGAACAGGATTCAGAGTTCTTCTGGGCCATATCCAGCGATCGCGCTGTGCCCATAGCCTGTTATAAGTCCAGTCCCTCCTTTTCAAACAGTTTCTGCCGAATGTAATTTGAACTGAGGCCCGCAATAAAGGAGTCTCGGATCAGCTCCTCCGTGTACACGGTGGCAGACACGGCCTTACAGTTACAGTCTCTGCCCAGTACTTTTAGGCTTAGCATGAAGTCCTCTAGTGACTCACCATGCCGCTGCGTGCGAGTAGTCAGAAGATGCCTGGCGTACACCTCGTTTATTGGCCGCACGTAGTGGGCCTTCAGAATGGTGCAGGCACCCTCGTAGCTGGTGGCATCTCGGATGAGAGGGGAGACCCGATGACTCACCCGGTTTCGCAGGATTCCCAGTTTCACGTCTCCGGTGGTGGTTGCGGCTGCTATGGCGGTGGCTGAGGTTTCGATGAAAAATTCAAAGCATTGGAACCAGTGTCTGAACTGTGTGGCTGCGTCTGTGGCATGGGGGTCCAGATCCAAGCGCTCTGGTTTCAGGAGTCGATCCATCTTGGTGTTTTAGCGGTTAAAATTGATGTGCCATCAATAACTCAAGGACAAGAAGTTAAAGGATTCAACTGAAGGCTTTTAATCGCTAAGAACATTGCACGTCATTCCACATCGGATTCGTCTGGCAGAATGACTCATACAGCTCTTGAGACCTTTATATGACAAAAGACAGGGGCGGAGCCAATACACACAATAGGGGAAAAGGGGGCGGTACACACAATACAATGCAGGTAAAACACAGGGGCTGATGAAGACATATATTTCATCACACTATGTTTTCTTTCTATCACACTCTGGGTCAAAGTAAAACAGTGGCAAGTCAGAGGCGGGGAACCTTTACAAATCAAAAGTGAAGGGAGTGGCCAGTAATTTATCAGTAAATTATAATGTGCCCGAAATTCCACGGTTCTGCCTCTGCTGGCGTAGGTGCAGTAAAGCCGGGGTCCTGCGTGCCTATTGACAAAGCTGCAGAGCCCGTCCTAACTTACATGGGTGGGGTCATTAACATAATTGGAGAGGGCAGCCGGCACCTGTAAGAGTGTTTCAGAGCTACCTGCCCCAGACTCCATTCCAAGGTTTGGCCAAAAAGAAACAGCATTATTATTTCTTAAATGGTCCAAAGGGAGCATTTGTGCATTTCTGGAGAGCTAACCAATCAGTCCTGAGGCCTTTGATGGGTCCACTGTCGATGTTACATCAGCTGACCACATTTCCATTGGGCCTAACAGGAGCATAAGTATTGGAATTGCCATGGCAGTCTAGTAACTAGGTCAGACATGTCCCGAATATATAAGGGGGTTAAGCAAAAGACTTGCCCCTCTCCCCCACGCCCCCTCCCGATTGAAATTTGAAGCGCAGGTGGAACAGAAAGTCAGCAGATCTGATTCCTGCCCGAAATTCCAGCTCCCGGTGAGTTATAAGTCGGCTCGCCCCCTTTCTCAAAGGAAAACTACTGGGGTGATTGTAACGGAGAGCGAGATCCGTGAGGTCGATGGGCTGAGGTGACTGGGAGGCCTTTGTCCTTCTGCAGCATGAGGCCTGGGAGATTTTAACTGCTGGGCCTTAGCTGCTTACTTGCTGTCAGTCTCTCACCCGAACCCGTAGGAAGCACTAATCGGACGGTGGGCGGGAGCAGTATTTCTGGCACCAGGAGGCCGTAGCCAGGGACCTGAAGGATCAATGCCTGGCACTCAGATAAGTGGTTTGGGGGAGGGTGGTGGCGGTCAAAAAGGCATCATAAGGGTACGTGGATGCCCAATGTTTACTTATGAGGCCCGATGCAACACTCCTGCTCTTCCCGATCCACAAGGAAACTAAAAGAGAAATCACCTACTTTCCTGGACCTCTTCAGTCCTCAGCTCCTCTTGCCGCCAGGTTGGCCTAGTGGGAAAGCCACAATGGCTTCCCTACACCGAGCACTGGTCAAGATTGCCGTTGGACCATCGGAGACGTAATTGGAACCCAATCTGCATATTTAAAGAAGGACCCCGCTGCCTTCTGGCAATTGTCCTTTTCACCTGCTCAAAACTCGCGGGAAGGTAGTGGGGTGCAAAGGGGTGGGTAAGTTGCTGTATTAAATTTAACGGCCTGGCCGGTTTCTGCCGAGTGGACAGGGTTAAACCCCCTGCTCCCCCGTGTCTCTGTGTATAGCAGTAGTTCAGTTTGTGCGTCGTTGATTGTCCAATGCATTTGAGTAGGTTTTGAACTGAACTTTTAATAACAAGCTACTTACGTCATTTTTACTTCAGAAATGTGTCAAGCAGAGAAACAGTGAGAGCCAATGTAACTGGTTTGCAGACTCAGTAAAATCTGCCCTACTATCTCTCTGTGTCATTATAAACTTACAACATGGGACAGCAGGCTAAATTATACTGAAAATGTCTGTTTATTTCACCATTAACAGATATAACTATGTTCCCCCAAAGACTTCATGACACTAAGTCAAAATGTCAGATGTCAGATTTACTGACCCTTAAGGAACCCTTTCAGTCAAAATATTGCTGTGTCAGAGTCATGATGAGCATATTTATGCAAGACAGTTTGGTCAGGACAATGAATAACGAAAAGAGGAACATCCATAAACACACTGGCTACTAACAACACGCTTGAAATTTTGTGAATGTTTATTTGAATTTATCCACTGTTGGCACAGGCTAAATACAGGTTTTGAGTTTCACTAAAAAACTTAAAACTTGAATTGGAAGGTCAAAGAGGTGAGGGATAAAATGTGGTGCCCTATCTTACTGCTGCTTTGTTGTGATCCTAAACTGGATCCTCATCTGTCAGTCACCTGACAAAAACATGCCCAGACGATACCCTGCATAGGATTACACAGACCCCCTGTGGCTACCTGAAATGACCCGTGCCATGAAAGTTGAGTGTGGTTGTGACCTTCATAACCATAGGCACAGAGGTCCAGGTAGATGACCATTGATGCCCATCCTAATGCAGTTGCTGGCACAGGTCTCCTATTTACTCTTAGGTGCAGTGCACTTTTTCAATAGAAAGCTCCTCAATGAGTTCTTCATAGGACCTGTTCTGCCCGTGTATTACAAAGTATTACACAATACAGCACAGAAACAGGTCATTCAGCCCAATGCATCCATGCCTGTGTTTCTGCTCCACACAAGCCTCCTCCCATCCTTCTTCATTAACCCCATCAACACATCCATCTATTTCTTTCTCCCTCATGTACTTATCTAGCTTTCCCTTAAGTGTATTCTTTGGCGGTGGGTAACATCTTGAAGTGCACACCCTCGAATGCTAGCTCACTTTCATTTCCTCCATCCTCTGCTGCTGTTCCTCTTCCTCCTCCATGATAATCACATAAAATGGTACACCCATGCTCCGAAGAAGCTTGCGCTGTGTGTGTGGGGGTGGGTGATATTATGGGGGTCTCATTGTCTCACAGACAGTGAGGAGCAGATCCAATATTTTCTAGGTTAAAAGTAACAAATAAAATGCTCAAAATCTTGATCCCAGCTGCATCTATTGGAATTCAAACATTCAGCAATCTTCAGGCTTCAGCTTCAGGAACTGAAAGAAATCAGTATTTGTAGGGAAAAAGTGTTAGGGAAATTGACGGGATTGAAGGCCGATAAATCCCCAGGGCCTGATAATCTACATCCTAGTGTACTTAAGGAAGTGGCACTAGAAATAGTAGATGCATTGCTGATCATCTTCCAACATTCGAGGGAATCTGGAACAGTACCCATGGGTTGGAGGGTAGCTAATGTTACCCCACTATTCAAAAAAGGTGGTAGGGAGAAAACGGGGAATTACAGACCAGTAAGCCTGACATCGGTAGTGGGGAAAATGCTAGAGTCCATTATAAAAGATATAGGCCCAGAAATTCGGGTCGGGGGCATCCCGCGGGTGCAAGCCCCCGACCTACACTTATATATCGCGCTGACATTTGAAGACTGGGCCTGCGTGGATTTCCGGTCTGTGGCCCGGTTCAGCTCCCGGCGCGCTGTGCGTGCATGATCCAGCGGCGTACTTAGTGCGATGAGCCGGCTGGGATCATGTGAGCACTGGGCAACCAATGGAAGTTTACAAAAGCCCATTCATGAGTTAGACATAAGACCTGTCAAACTCATGAAAAGTCCGGGCGCCCAAAACACTGCTTAAACTTTAAATAAAAGTTTAAAAAAATTCCAATAATTAAATTAACTATTAATAACGTTAAAAAACTATTTTAAACAATTATTCAAATTTCTGCCAAAATTTTTTTTTCAAGAAATCGGGTCCAAAAATACCTTACTGTAAATTCTTTAAAAATAATAAACCTGTGGAAAAAAAATTCTAACTTTAATTATTAGACCACTTACCTTCTAAAACTAAGTCCTTACGTCTGCTTTTTGCATTCGTAAAAAGTGGAGGCCTTCACGCACGGACAAACCTGTCAAAAAAAACGAAGTTCACCGTGTACCCGCTGCCTCAAACGTCGCACGGGAACCGCCTCTTAACCCCTTGGTTCAGAGGAGAGGAAATGCCGGTTTTCCGCGCATGCGCTGTGCATGCTGAAATCCGGCACTTCCAAAGGGCCCACGTGTGAGTACCCCGTCCGCACTCACACGTTGGGACCGGAATTACTGGGCCATTATAGCAGAGCACTTGGAAAACAGTGACAGGATCGGACAAAGTCAACATGGATTTACAAAAGGTAAATCATGCTTGACTAACCTACTGGAATTTTTTGAGGATGTAACTGGTAAAATAGATAAGGGAGAAGCAGTGGATATGGTGTATTTGGACTTTCAAAAGGCTTTCGATGCGGCCCCGCATAAGAGATTAGCGTGTAAAGTTAAGGCACATGGGATTGGGGGCAAGGTAATGACTTGGATAGAGAACTTGTTGGCAGACAGAAAGCAAAGAGTTGGAATAAACGGGTCTTTTTCCGAGTGGCAGGCAGTGACTAGTGGGGTACCGCAGGGATCGGTCCTTGGACCCCAGCTGTTCACAATATATATTAATGATCTAGACAAGGGAACTAGATGTAATGGCCTAGAAATTCGGGTCTCCACGGGTGAGTACGCACGGGATACTCACCCGTAGGCCCAATGGAAGTGCCGGTTTTGTGCATGCACTGCGCATGCGTGGGAAACCGGCACTTCCGTTCCCCTGAAAGCAGGAGTTCAGAGGTCGAACGCATGCGCGGGAGAGGCTGCGTGTGCGCATCGAACTTCGTTTTTATTTACAGGTTTTCCCGGGAGGGCAAGTCTCCAGAAGTTAGACATATAAAAAGCAGGCGTAAGGCCTGCTTTTTACAAGGTAAGTGGTGAATTAATTAAAATTAAAACATTTTTTCCACAGGTTTATTATTTTTAAATACTTTAAAGCAAGGTAAGTTTATTTTTAGCCCCGTTAGAAAATAAAATTATTTTTTCAAAAATTTAAATTATTGTTTAAAATAGTTATTTCATGTAATTTATAGTTTATTTAAAAAATGTGATTTAAAAAAAATGTATTTGAAGATTTAGTGATGTTTTGGGGCTTATAGTATTTCTAAGTTTGACAGCACTTCCTGTCAAACTTATGAATAGATCATTCCCTGCTCTGATTGTCTCTCCATGGCCCACATGATCCCAGGGGACGCATCGGACTAACTGTGCCCCTGGGATACACAAGCACTGTGCGCTGGCAGCTGGAGCAGGCCCGGGATCGGAATTCCACGGGGGTCCACAGCTCAACGGCCGGCGCGCAAGGTAAGTGCAGGTCGGGGGCTTACACCCATGAATTTCTGGGCCAATATCTCCAAGTTTGCAGACGACACAAAGCCTCGTGGGCGTGTGTGCTGTGAGGAGGATGCCGAGAAACTCCAGGATGATTTGAACAGGTTGGGTGATTGGGCAGAAGCATGGCAGATGCAATATAACGTGGATAAATGCAAGGTTATCCACTTTGGTGTCAAAAACAGGAAGGCAGATTATTATCTGAATGGCAATAGATTGGGAGAAGGGGAAGTGCAACGAGACCTGGGTGTCCTTGTGCACCAGTCGCTGAAGGTAAGCATGCAAGTGCAGCAGGCGGTTAAGAAGGCAAATGGTATGTTGGCCTTCATAGCGAGAGGGTTTGAGTACAGGAACAAGGATGTCTTGCTGCAGTTGTACAGGGCCTTGGTGAGACCACATCTTGAGTATTGTGTGCAGTTTTGGTCGCCTTATCTGAGGAAGGATGTTCTTGCCATGGAAGGAGTTCAGCGAAGATTCACCAGGCTGATACCTGGGATGGCAGGAATGACGTATGAGGAGAGATTGGGTCAATTGGGCTTATACTCGCTGGAGTTTAGAAGAATGAGAGGGGATCTCATTGAAACTTATAAAATTCTGACAGGACTGGACAGACTAGATGAAGGAAGGATGTTCCCGATGGTCGGGGAGTCCAGAACCAGGGATCACAGTCTAAGGATAAGGGGTAAGCCATTTAGGACAGAAATGAGGAGGAATTTCTTCACCCAGCGAGTGGTGAGCCTGTGGAATTCTCTACCACAGAGGGCAGTGGAGGCCAATTCATTAAATATATTCAAGAAGGAGTTGGATATATTTCTTAAGGCTAAAGGGATCAAGGGATATGGGGAGAAAGCAGGGACAGGGTACTGAATTTGGATGATCAGCCATGATCGCATTGAATGGCAGAGCAGGCTCAAGGGGCCGAATGGCCTACTCCTGCTCCTATCTTCTATGTTTCTATGGATCAATAGCTCCTCACTTTCATTCAGTCAGGCTGATCCTAGCAATAGGTGCGCCTTATATTTCCCATTATAAAGTATCCTAGTGCATTGTGAGCTTCACCTCTGGAGATTCTAGACTCCAGCATCACTTTTAAGAGAAAGGGGGTGGCTTAAGAGTAATGTGGGCCCCTTAAAGACAAACGCAGGTGATAATGTAATTGAAAATCTGACTAGTTTACTTTGCATCGGTCTTCATAGTGGAGGAAATGGATAAAATACCAGAGATACGAGGAAAAGTAAAAACAAGTCAATGGGAGGAACTTGCTAGATTTAATGTAAGTAAAAAAATGGTAATGGAGAAAATAATGAAACTAAAGATGGACAAATCTCCAGGACCTGATGGTTTCCATCCCAGGGTATTATAAGAAGTAAGTGAGGAAATTGTAGATGCTCTAGTCAGGCAAAATTAAGATTGTTAGATTTTTGTTAGGAAAGGGTATTAAGAGTTACGGAACCAAGATGTGTCGATTGAGTTATGATTCAGATCAGTCATGATCTAATTGAATGGCGGAACAGGCTCAAGAGGCTGAATAACCTACTCCTGTTCCCATATTCCACTGGCCCGCATTTTAATATACTTAAATCAAAAGCATGGGGACTCGTTGGGTGGATCAGTAAACCAGTGGAAAAAGCTGGCCAGGGGAAAAGAAAAGTTGCCCTAATTTGAAAACGGGGTGTGGAATTTCTGGGCCAACGTGTTTCCAATTTCACCCTACTTAGTCCTGAGCAGAAATCTTCTCCTATATTGGTAGTGAACGATACAGAGGTTCCATGACTGCAAAAAGCACGAGCTACCAGACACGTTTTAACCATCCTGTGATTTAGCCACACTTAACAAAAAAGGCTGTAGCAGTTATAGCAGTGAAATGTCATTGATTCCCCTTTCAACAAAAAAGCTGAAAGCCGTGCAAAACTAAGAAAAGGCTTTGGCCTAGATTTTCAGTATAGACAGTTTTGGGGCGCTAACCTTAGCGCCCGCCCGAAGTTAGCGCCCGCCCCAAAGTAGCGCCCCGTTGCCGGAAATTCAGTGGCTTCGCCCTAAGAGGTTGGTGGAGCGCTAAAAGAGGCGTTCCACTACTATCTTTAGGCGCTAAGCCGGCGGTGCAGAGCGCAACACCCGAGTTCAGGCGCAGCGCACGGCAGACACTCTGGTGCCAGTGAGCTCTTAAAGGGGAAGGGGAAGGGTGCATGTGTTTTTTTAGGAGGAGGATGATGATGATGATGATGTGGAGGTGGAGGTGGAGGTGGAGGAGGTGGAGGTGGAGGTGGAGGAGGAGGAGGAGGTGGAGGTGGAGGAGGAGGAGGAGGAGGAGGAGGAGGAGGAGGAAAACATTAATACAGCGTTCACAACAACACACTGGATCCTTCCACACAACACATGCAGAGTGCCTTCTATAGAGCAGGAGGAGGGCCCTTTAATTTGCGCTCCCCAGGGTGTGTTGCGTTCCATTTTTCAAACGCTCTGGACGCCAGCCGCACAATGGGGCGATCCAACTGAAGTTTGGATTCGGGGCGGCCAAAGGGCGTTGCACGAGGATGTGACGTCATTTTCTGCGCGCGCATCCGGGCGGCCGCTAAACTTTGCGCCGGCGCTAACGGGCAACTTAATTTGGGGCGGGGCGCAAACTGCGCTGCGCCCGGCCGCTACACGCATAGCGCCCGAAAATCACTTCTCTTAAGGCGCTAACTGCTGGCGCAAGCAACTGAAAATCTAGCCCTTTGTGTTCAAAATAAAAGTCTATAGAATTTTCTTTTAGTTTATTCGATTACTTAAAAGAGTGTTATCAACATGGTGAATTGTCACAAAAGACACTTTACCCTGTTTGCATAGAGAGGAGTGTACAATGGCACAGTCTATAATTTGATGGCATAATTGCCACTAATTATGCCTGTCACTACAAAATCTTTCTTGGTATTTGAGAAAATCTATAATACAAAAGTATGGGAAAGTTTGCACTGCGCTCGATAAAAGGGTATGATGCTAACTTTTCTGCTGTCAATAGCTTTAATATATGCTGATTTCTACTCGCATTGACTTTTTCCAGCAAATTATCGACACCCCACTCCACCAGAGTAAAAGCAGCCCCTGGTGACAAAATGACAGCATTTGGACAGCATGTCTGGAGGAGCCTTTTTCTGTATGTTCCAGAAACTGTTTGGGGGAGAAATTCCCTATCTTATCGCCACCCATTAGCGCGGCATAATGTGCCGAAAGCGGCGGCGGCCGTTCTTCCGCCAGCTGGTGGCGTGTCCCACGGCATCCTCCATTTTCATCGTCCCCATAGCGCTGCTGGTAAGTAACATCACCCTGAAAAGAAAAATGGCACTGTGGTGATATGCACGCCAACTTAACAACAACAGGGCGAACTTCGGCTCTAGCGCTGGGTTCAGTGCTGGGTACTAATCACACCGGGTAAACCCAGCGTGCAAGCAGACTGACAGAGGTGCAGTCAGCGCCTCTTAAATGGACACACACATCTTTGAGGTAAGTTTGCAATTAAGCTTTGGACTTTTTAAAATTTTATTGAAGTAATGGCTTGCTGCAATAGATGTTAAAAGTTTTTTAAGTGTGTAGGGAGTGCTGCTGGATGCTTGCAAGGCCTCAGATGGTAAAAGAAGGCCTCTGAGAAGACAGAAAATGCTGCAAATACTCAACAGGTCAGGCAACATCCATGGAGAGAGAAACAGAGTTCATGTCTCAGTTCGAGATGCTGCCTGACCTGCCGCGTATTTCCAACATTTTATGCTGTCATTTCAGATTTACATCATCCGCTCGCAGAGGGAAGAGAAAGACACAGAAGAGGAAGAGGCCGAAGAGGAGGAAGCACAAGAGGAGGAAGCAGAAGAGGAATAAGCAGAAGAGGAGGAAGCAGAAGGAAGGATGCAAACCAGACAGCCCCTTTCTGGCCGGGATATCCGGATGGAATCATTCACCTGCGGTACAAGTGACCACAACCCCAATTCTCCTTTCAACATTTGTCCCACAACTTAACTTCCCTCTGTTACTGACCATCACAACATCCTCTTGGCCACAATGCTGAAATAAAAGCCACCTCAATACAAACTTTCCAATCCAACTTTATACATCTATCCATTCAGTATGACATCAAGAAATCAACTCATCACCCTTATGCATTTCCTTAGTGACCGTCTTGTGTGTGTCTTTGCCTATCCTAGTGATGTCACGCAGTACTACCCCAATGGCTGCAGCATGGCTGGTGGAAGGCTGCTTACTTTCAGTGGGGGGCATTGGAAATGGCCTTGCTGGTCGACCTTGAGGAGCTGGTGGCTGGGAGTGTGAAGTCGAGTGACAGTGTTTTTTCTTCTTCTTCTTCTTCTCCTTCATCTTCTTCTTCGTCACTCTTCTTGGTCACCCACTGGCTGGGCAGACTGCATTTCTTGGGTGTGTGAAATGAGGAAGGCACTACGGTGGAGTTGTGTGAGGGGAGGGCAGGAGAGCAAGAGGTACATGCCAGAAGGAGGATAACGTATGAGGATACCGGCATCTTGTATCCTTTCTGCCCCACCACTGGCCAAGGGCTCAGCCATGTCCCTGCCAATAATGGCCTGCACCGTCTCCTCCAAGGGGGTGAGGTGAGGCTAAGAATGGGAGATGTGCCTCAGGGTTGGTACAGATTGTTGGTGGGTGAGTGATTGGGGGAGGGCGGGAGTCGTGCATTGAGCAGTGTGTGAGGCTAGTGATTCAGTTGGTAGGAGACGGCTTTTGAAGATGCATTCACTGACCTTGACCAATGGTCTGAGGTCATGAAGCTTCATTGAGCACTGGAGCCAGGTGGTGGAGCAACACTGCTGGCAGTGACAGCCTCACTGATGTGGTCCCACAACCTTCCTCTGAAGGGCCTCCTGGCCTCTGTGGGTAAAGAACATCTCTTGCAGTGTTGACTCCCTGCACAAAGCTGGAGTGCTGCCTGCGAGATGCTGGGTGCCCTTTCCCTGGCTTGCTGAGCCATTTCTGTTAGTGCTGAAGCACTTTCCCCATTTTTTTGAGCTTCGGAAGGGAATTCAGCTTTAATTGCCCCCAGTCGGGAGCAGTGTGGTGAGACCGGTATAAAAACCGGAGAGAGGCGAGGCCCGAGACCAGTCGGGAGCAGCGAGGAGGAGCTCGGGAGAAAACCCGGCGACCAGCGAGGCCCGAGACCAGTCGGGAGCAGCGTGGTGAGACCGGTATAAAAACCGGAGAGAGGCGAGGCCCGAGACCAGTCGGGACCAGCGGGAGCAGCGAGGAGGAGCTCGGGAGAAAACCCGGCGACCAGCGAGGCCCGAGACCAGTCGGGAGCAGCGTGGTGAGACCGGTATAAAAACCGGAGAGAGGCGAGGCCCGAGACCAGTCGGGACCAGCGGGAGCAGCGAGGAGGAGCTCGGGAGAAAACCCGGCGACCAGCGAGGCCCGAGACCAGTCGGGAGCAGCGTGGTGAGACCGGTATAAAAACCGGAGAGAGGCGAGGCCCGAGACCAGTCGGGACCAGCGGGAGCAGCGAGGAGGAGCTCGGGAGAAAACCCGGCGACCAGCGAGGCCCGAGACCAGTCGGGAGCAGCGTGGTGAGACCGGTATAAAAACCGGAGAGAGGCGAGGCCCGAGACCAGTCGGGACCAGCGGGAGCAGCGAGGAGGAGCTCGGGAGAAAACCCGGCGACCAGCGAGGCCCGAGACCAGTCGGGAGCAGCGTGGTGAGACCGGTATAAAAACCGGAGAGAGGCGAGGCTTACCAACTCAGCAGCGGGGAGAGAGGTAAAAGGTAATCAGTGTGTGACGTCACCAGGGAGCAGGTAGGTGATTGGTTGGTGAGTATTTCTCTTTTTTCAATACAACCTTGAATTCTGTGGTGTTAAATTTCTGTGGTGTAGTGGGGATAGTTGGTAAATAAAGCGCCCTAGAGCATACCTGTAACTGGGGTATTGAATAAATTTTTTAAAGTAATTAAAGGGGTAAGTCATGGCAGGAGAGTTCAGACCCATGCTCTGCTCCTCCTGCTCTATGTGGGAAGTCAGGGATGCTGCCAGTGTCCCTGACGACCATGTGTGCGGGAAATGCATCCAGCTGCAGCTACTTGTAGACCGCATTGCGGCGCTCGAGCTGCGGGTGGATGAATTTTGGAGCATGCGCGATGCTGAAAGGCTCGTGGATAACACGTTTAGCGAGTTGTGCACGCCTCAGGGTAGGGCAGCACAGGGGGTGACCATCAGGCGGAGCAACAAAGGCAGGCAGGTAGTGCAGGGAACCCCTGCGGACATCCCCCTTTCAAACAAGTATACCGCTTTGGATACTGTTGAGGGGGATGACTCACCAGGGGAAGGCAGCAGCGGCCAACTTCCTGGCACTGGGGGTGCTCCTGCTGCCCAGGAAGGGGGGAAAAAGAGTGGGAGAGCAATAGTGGTAGGGGATTCTATAGTAAGGGGAACAGATAGGCGTTTCTGTGGCCGTAGACGTGAATCCAGGATGGTTTGTTGCCTCCCTGGTGCCAGGGTCAAGGATGTCACTGAGCGGCTGCAGGGCATTCTGGAGGGGGAGGGAGAACAGCCAGTGGTCGTGGTCCACATTGGTACCAACGACATAGGTAAAAAGAGGGATGAGGTCCTGCAGCAAGAATTTAGGGAGCTAGGTGAAGGATTAAGGAGCAGGACCTCAAAGGTTGTAATCTCTGGATTACTCCCGGTGCCACGTGCTAGTAAGTATAGGAATAGGAAGATAGAACAGATGAATGCGTGGCTAAAGGGATGGTGCAGGGGGGAGGGCTTTAGTTTCCTGGATCACTGGGTCTGCTTCTGGGAGAGGTGGGACTTGTACAAGTCGGACGGCTTACACCTGAACCAGGGGGGAACCAATATCCTTGCGGGGAGGTTTGCTAGCACTGCTGGGGAGGGTTTAAACTAACTTGGCAGGGGGTTGGGGTACAGAGTGGAGCTATAGTAGGGGGTGATTTACGGCCAAATACAGAGGGAAAAACAAGTCAGCTGGGAAGGCAGAGCAAATATGTGAAGGCAAAAGAGAATATGGCAGGGCTGGAAGGCATTTATTTTAATGCAAGGAGTCTTGCAAATAAGGTGGATGAACTGAAGTTGTTGTTGAACACATGGGAGTACGATATTGTTGCTATCACGGAGACATGGTTGAGGGAGGGTCAGGACTGGCAGCTCAATATTCCGGGGTATAGAATCTTCAGGCGAGACAGAGGGGGGTGTAAAAGGGGAGGGGGTGTTGCAATATTAATTAAGGAGTCAATTACTGCTGTAAGGAGGGATGATATATTAGCGGGTTCCTCTAATGAGGCCATATGGGTAGAACTTAAAAACAAAAAGGGGGCAAGCACTTTGCTGGGAGTGTACTATAGGCCCCCAAACAGTCAGGGGGAGATAGAGGAACAGATATGTAGGCAAATCTCAGAGAAGTGCGAAAATAATAGGGTAATAATAGTGGGGGATTTCAACTTCCCCAATATAAATTGGGACAGTCAGAGTGTGAAAGGCTTAGAGGATGCAGAATTCTTAAAGTGCATCCAGGAGAGCTTTTTGAGCCAACATGTAGAAAGTCCTACAAGAGAGGGGGCGGTACTGGACCTAATTCTGGGGAATGTAGCCGGGCAAGTGGTGGAAGTGTCAGTAGGAGAGCATTTTGGCGACAGTGACCATAATTCGGTGAGATTTAAGGTGGTCATGGAAAAAGACAAAGACGGCCCGGAAATAAGGGTTCTAAATTGGGGGAAGGCCGATTTTAATATGATAAGGCAGGATCTGGCCAAAGTGGACTGGGAGCAGCTGCTTATAGGAAAATCCACATCAAAACAGTGGGAGACATTCAGAAGGGAAATAGAGAGAGTACAACGCCAACATGTTCCTGTAAAGGTCAAGGGTGGGACCAACAAGCAAAGGGAACATTGGATGACAAGGGATATACAAAAATGCATTAGAAATAAAAGGGGGGCTTTTGGCAGTTACAAAAGACTAAAGACAGAAGAAGCCCTAGAGGAGTATAAAAAGTGCAGGGGCATACTTAAAAAAGAAATTAGGAGGGCGAGGAGGGGCCATGAAATAACACTGGCGAGCAAAATAAAGGAAAATCCTAAGATGTTTTATAAGTATATTAAGGGCAAGAGGATAACCAGGGAAAGGGTAGGGCCCATTAGGGACCAAAGTGGCAATCTGTGTGTAGAGCCAGAGGATGTAGGCGGGGTTTTAAATGAATTTTTTGCATCTGTGTTCACTATGGAGAAAGACGATGCAGACATAGAAATCGGGCAAGGGGACTGTGACATACTTGAACATATTAGCATCAAGAGGGAGGAGGTGCTAGCGGTTTTAGCGGGCCAAAAAGTGGATAAATCCCCAGGCCCGGACGAGATGTATCCCAGGCTGCTGTGGGAGGCAAGGGAGGAGATTGCAGGGGCTCTGACACTAATTTTCAGAACCTCTCTGGCCACAGGGGATGTACCAGAGGACTGGAGAACAGCTAATGTAGTACCATTATTCAAGAAGGGTAGCAGGGATAAACCAGGGAATTACAGGCCAGTGAGTCTAACATCTGTGGTGGGGAAATTATTGGAAAAAATTCTGAGGGACAAAATTAATCTCCACTTGGAGAGGCAAGGATTAATCGGGGATAGTCAGCATGGCTTTGTCAAGGGTAAATCATGTCTAACAAATCTGATCGAATTTTTCGAGGGGGTGACTAGTGGGGTGGATGAGGGAAATGCTGTGGATGTGGTTTACATGGACTTCAGTAAAGCTTTTGACAAAGTCCCGCATAGGAGACTGGTCAAGAAGGTAAGAGCCCATGGGATCCAGGGTGCCTTGGCGCGTTGGATCCTAAACTGGCTGAGTGGCAGGAGGCAGAGGGTGATGGTCGAAGGTTGCTTTTGTGACTGGAAGCCTGTGTCCAGTGGGGTACCTCAGGGATCGGTGCTGGGTCCCTTATTGTTTGTGATCTACATAAATGATTTGGATGAGAATGTAAAAGGTATGATCAGTAAGTTCGCAGATGACACGAAAATTGGTGGGGTGGTAAATTGCGAGGAGGAAAGCCTCCGGCTACAGGACGATATAAACGGGTTGGTCAAATGGGCGGAAAAGTGGCAAATGGAATTTAACCCTGAAAAGTGCGAGGTGATGCATTTTGGACGGACAAATAAGGCAAGGGAATACACAATGAGTGGTAGGACCCTAGGAAGTACAGAGGGTCAGAGGGACCTTGGTGTACATGTACATAGATCCCTGAAGGCAGCGGAGCAGGTAGATAAGGTGGTTCAAAAGGCATATGGGATACTTGCCTTCATTAGCCGAGGCATAGAATATAAGAGCAGGGAGGTTATGATGGAACTGTACAAAACGCTGGTGAGGCCACAGCTGGAGTACTGTGTGCAGTTCTGGTCGCCTCACTATAGGAAGGATGTGATTGCTTTGGAGAGGGTGCAGAGAAGATTCACCAGGATGTTACCTGGGATGGAGCGCCTCAGCTATGAAGAGAGGCTGGACAGGCTGGAGTTGTTTTCCTTGGAGCAGAGAAGGCTGAGGGGGGACCTGATTGAGGTGTACAAAATAATGAGGGGCATAGGTAGGGTAGATAAAGAGGAACTTTTCCCCTTAGTGGGGGGGTCAATAACAAGGGGGCATAGATTCAGGGTAAGGGGCAGGAGATTTAGAGGGGATTTGAGGAGGAACTTTTTCACCCAGAGGGTGGTTGGAATGTGGAACTCACTGCCTGAAAGGGTGGTGGAGGCAGGAACCCTCACAACATTCAAGAAGCATTTGGATGAGCACTTGAAATGCCATTGCATACAAGGCTATGGACCAAATGCTGGAAAATGGGATTAGACTGGACAGGGATGGATGGGTGGCGCAGACACGATGGGCTGAAGAGCCTCTTTCTGTGCTGTAAAACTCTATGACTTTATGACTCCTATTTGGGACTTCTTTGTTTTGTTTTGAAAGACAGTAAATGCATTTTTGCACTTGATTTTAATTTTAATTGGGTCTGAACGCATTAGGGGAAAAATTTGGTATCAACCATTTTGGGGCACTAACACCGCCTGGGCGTTAACTTTAGCATCCGGTGCTAATTAGCGCTGGCGGCCATGAAATTGAGTTTTAGCGCCCCAAGAGGGAAGTGGAGCGCTAAATCAAGCACTCCACTTCCTTCTTAAGGCGCTAACGTTGGAGAGGGGGCAGAGACTTCAGCAGCGCTGCACACTGGGCTGTGCAGCGCTGCCATGTTCAAAGGCTCCTTCCCTCCCTTAAAGAGAAGGGCCATCGTTGCAGGCTCTGCAATACAAAAAGTACCTGCCTGGAGCACCAAGGCAGCCGCGATCCCACGCGATCAGCACAGCACTCAAGCAGAGTGCCGGACTGATCGATCGTGGGCAGGAACTTACGAAAAAACCTGGAACAACAAAGGTAAGTATTTTTTTTACTTACCTCGGCCACCTCGCCTTTAGTCATTGCCCCTGAAGTGGCCGTCCGCCCGATGCACGCCTCCTGCAGCTGTCGGTGTTTCCGTCCTGCGCTGCTGCAGGAGGCGAAAGTCAATTTCGGGTCTGGGTCGATGCGCACGCCGCTGACGTCATGATCTCCGGGCGAAGGACATCGGGGCGCACTGCTGTAGCGCCACTGCAAAACTCCCGCTGAATATGGCAGGAGTCGATGTCAGTTTTGCGCCCAGTTGCAAAGCCATTTGCGCCCCACTGGCAACCCCACCACCCCCCCTCATGGGCGCTAACGGGAGGTGCAAAGGCACCCAATTTCAACCCAAATTACTTTTTTAAACAAATCTATTTATTGGTGCAGTTAACCATACTTGAGCCAAAGGCATGACTTCCCGCTCCCAGGCCAATGAATCGTAGTCTGGTTCGCCAAAGATAGCGGTTAGTAGGGGGATACTTGGGATAGTGGTTCTCACCATCCCAACCCTATTCATGATACATGGATAGAAAGTTGGTTAAAGGGGAGAAAACAAAGAGCTGTGTTTAATGAAGAGCACAGAATTTAGATTTAGCAGGATGATGCCAAGGATGGGAAACAATAGTGATGATGGGAGACTTGAGATACAGGGGCTATTTTCACTGTAGCATAGAATGCTTCAATAAAATTTAATTTAATGGAGGTTTTTAAAATTATGATAGCATTTGATTGAGAGAATAGGGAATGACTATTTCCTCAGTGATGAGGGATTTTTAATTTAAGATTATCATTAGGATAGTGAGGAGAGAGGTTAAGAATTTTTTTTTTTATACAGAGGGGTGTTGTAGCTTTTATAGTTGAGATATTTTAGAAAGGGAGGGTGAACGGCCAGTTGACGTGGTGCATATAGGTACCAACAATATAGGTAAAAACCGGGATGAGGTCCTAAAAGCTGAATATAGGGAGTTAGGAGGTAAATTAAAAAATAGGACCTCAAAGGTAGTAATCTCAGGATTGCTACCAGTGCCACGTGCTAGTCAGGGTAGAAATAGAAGGATATTTCAGATGAATACGTGGCTAGAGGAATGGTGCAAGGGGGAGGGATTCAAATTCCTGGGACATTGGAACCGGTTCTGGGGGAGGTGGGACCAGTACAAAACGGACGGTTTGCACCTGGGCAGGGCTGGGACCGATGTCCTAGGGGTAGTGTTTGCTAGTGCTCTGGGGGAGGGTTTAAACTAAAATGGCAGGGGGTTGGGAACCTGAGCGGGGAGACAGAGGAAAGGGAAACAAGGATAAAAGCAAAAGACAGGAAGGAGAAAAACAAAAGTGGCAGACAGAGAAATCAAGTGTTTAAGTCAAACATGGCCACAGTAAATAATAATTCTAAAAGATCTAAGAGCGCTAAAAGAACAAGCCTGAAGACTTTGTATCTAAATGCGATGAGCATTCGTAATAAGGTGGATGAATTAGCTGCGCAAATAGAGGTAAACGAATATGATATGATTGGGATTATGGAAACATGGCTCCAGGGTGGCCAAGGCCAGCCTGGCCACCCTGGCCAGAAGCGTGCAATAAGGGCACAGCAGTTATCATGGGTGACTTTAACTCAACATCCAGGGGTATTCAATATTCAGGAAAGATAGGCAAAAAGGAAAAGGAGGTGGGGTAGCATTGCTGGTTAAAGAGGGGATTGACAAAATTGTAAGGAAGGATATTAGCTCTGATGATGTGGAATCTATATGGGTGGAACTGAGAAATACCAAGGGGCAGAAAACGTTAGTGGGAGTGGTATATAGACCTCCAAACAGTAATGCGGAGGTCGCAGATGGCATTAAAAGGGAAATTAGAGAAGCGTGCAATAAGGGCACAGCAGTTATCATGGGTGACTTTAATCTACATATAGATTGGGCTAACCAAATTAGTAACAATACTGTGGAGGAGGAATCCCTGGAGTGGATACGGGATGGTTTCCTGAACCAATGTGTCGAGGAACCAACTAGAGATCAGGCCATCTTAGACTGGGTATTATGTAATGAGAAAGGATTAATTAGCAATCTTGTTGTGCGAAGCCCCTTGGGTCGGAGCATCATAATATGATAGAATTCTTCATTAAGATGGAGAGTGAAGTAGTTGACTCAGAGACTAGGGTCCTGAATTTAAATAAAGGAAAATACGATGGTATGAGGCACAAGTTGGGTAGGATTGATTGGGGAATGTCACTCAAAGGGTTGATGGTGGCTAGGCAATGGCAAACATTCAAAGATCGTATGGATGAACTACAGAATTTGTTCATCCCAGTTGGCATAAAAATAAAACGAAAAAGGTGACTCAACCGTGGCTAACAAGGGAAATTAGAGATAGCATAAGATTCAAGGAGAGGACATATAGGCCTAGAAATTCAGTATAGCCACTTTTGGGGCGGAAAAGTCGGGCGGCCGCTAAAGTTTGCGCCCGGCGCAAAGTCGAGGCCACTTCGCCGATATTCAGTAGCTTCGCCCTAAGAGTTTGCTCGAGCGCTAAAACTGGCGTTACACAACTATCTTTAGGCACAAAGCCAGCGTTGCTGAGCTAAACCGCCGAGGCCGGGCGCAGCGCAGGTGCGGTCGTTTCTTGATTGACAGCAGACACCCTGGCGCCGGCCAGCTCTTAAAGGGGGAAGGGTCGAGTTCGTCTGCTGCCACGCCCTGGACACTGCAGCCCTCCAGCTAGGCCTAAACACTGCTGCTGAACAGAAATAGCGCCGGGAAAGATGCAGAAGGCCCGTGAACGAGCGCAGCGCTTCACTGGCCATGATTTGAGGGTGCTGGTTAGGGCTTTGGAGAGGAGACGCAAACACCTGTTCCCGGACAGTGGGAAGAAGCCTGCGACCAGCGTCTACAGGAAAGCCTGGAGGGAGGTCGCCATCAGGGTGTCAGCCAACAGCGAGGTCCCCAGGAACTGTATCCAATGCAGAAAAAAGTTCAATGACCTCACGAGGATTGTCAGGGTGAGTAGCCTTTCCAGTGTCCTCCTCATCCTTGCATGTGCACCTCACATTATGGGCAAAGGGACCTGAAAGCCCTAATGGCCAGCCCTCATCCAGCAGCTATGGGACTGGCATGAACATCAATTGCACATTCTGCACTTGCCACATTGGCCAAGCTATTCGACCATGGGAGGCAGTGCACACCAGATCAGGGCTCCACACTGGCCAAGCTATTCGACCATGGGAGGCAGTGCACACCAGATCAGGGCTCCACACTGGCCAAGCTATTCGACCATGGGAGGCAGTGCACACCAGATCAGGGCTCCACACTGGCCAAGCTATTCGACCATGGGAGGCAGTGCACACCAGATCAGGGCTCCACACTGGCCAAGCTATTCGACCATGGGAGGCAGTGCACACCAGATCAGGGCTCCACACTGGCCAAGCTATTTGACCATGGGAGGCAGTGCACACCAGATCAGGGCTACACACTGGCCAAGCTATTCGACCATGGGAGGCAGTGCACACCAGATCAGGGCTACACACTGTACTTAGAGGCCATCCTTTCTCTTGCAGGCCAAGCTGGTCCACAATCAGAAGAGCCGGACTGAGACCGGGGGAGGCGGTCCCCAGATCCAGCAGCTCACTGACCTGGAAGAGCGTGTGGGTCGCCTCATGGGAGCCCGGGTGATTGGCCCCGTTGCCAGTGGAGATGCCGACCCTGTTCTGGGCACCAATGGTAAGGACATCACCTTTTGGTCCTCTCTCGTCCCACTTGCGCATCAGATCTACATCCTTTGCCACTGTCCGACCAATGCGCTGAATGCCACCACTCATGCCTCCCTCGCTGACGCCCTCTCCTCAATCTAAAGCTACTCTTGTCCCTTCCTGCTTTCAGATGGTGAGGAGGAGGTCCCTGAAGCTGCCACTGACAGCCCCTCGGAAGAGGAGGAGGAGGAAGAGGAAGAGGAAGGCGGCCCATCAGGGGAACCCTCACCCGCGCCAGGGGATGCCAATGTAGGGGACACGTCTTCCCTGGAGGAGAGCGTGGGGGAAGTTTCGTAGGGGAGTGTCGCTCCTGGGACCAGTGGCGTGCAGCAACGCAGGAAGGGTCGGCCAGCTCAGCGGCCTTCTCCCTAGAGGGAGAGTCCGGCCTCCAGTCCGCCGACGGTCAACTCCGAGGAGCTGCGCCTCCTCGATCAAATGTCCGTGGACTCGGAGCGCCGGCACACCGAGCTCATGGGGGTTGTGGCACGGATGCCTGAGGCCATCGAGTCCCTGGCTCATAGTGTGGCCGAGTTCAGGGCCTCACAGGCCAGGAGTTTGGAGCTATTCAGGGCAGCACAGGACGCGAGTCGTGCCGAATTCGTGGCAGCACAGGCAGCGAGTGGGCAGCTGATCAGTGGTGCCGTGCAGTCACTGGCTGGTCTGATGCGGTCACAGACCAGGGCAGCACGGGCACTCACTGCTGCCACACTCGCTGCATCAGACAGGCATCGCCAGGACACCCGCCGCGCTGTAGCAGCACAGCGGTCTGTCGTTCGGCACATGGCAGCGCATGCTGCAGGGCGGGCCCGGGCGAGTGCCAGTGTGTCACTTGACCAGCGGCGGCCTGCCATACGCCAGCTTGCCCCCATTCCTCCAGCCGCCACTGTCACTCCCCCAGTGGAGCTGCCACGAGATGCTGGTCCGACTGATGCTGGCCAGCCACAGCTGCAGCATTCACCAGCCGGCCCCTCGAGGCCCAGACCTCGTCTAGGCCGACCCCCAAGGGCATCTGCCGTGACGACATGTGCCCCTCAGGAGCCTTCCCCCAGCCTTGCTGCAGCCACTGGCCACGGTTTGAGGAGGAGCAGCAGGGCGGCCAGGGGCCGCCAAAGGCTGGACAAGGAATCGCCCTCGCGGGCCACAAAGTAGAGGGTGTGGACAAATGTTTGTTTATATTGGGATGGTTGTCTTGTTTCTGGGGATGGTTGTCTTGTTTCTGGGGATGGTTGTTTTGTTTCTGGGGATGGTTGTTTTGTTAAGGCCGAGGATGAAGGCCATTTTTGTTAAAATGTTTTGTTATTCCTCCCCAGGTTGTGGGAGTCAGTCATGTGTGTGACTGTTTTTTGGGGGGTGTTGTCTGTTTTTGGGTTTCATGTGGGAAGGGCCCTGAGTTTGTTCAATAAAGCATTTTATTTATTCATATTGTCCATGTTTGATCTTTGAAGTGTTTGTTGCCTTAAGCGGCTGAGGGCTTGCGGAGCGGCTGCATTCATGTTCTTTCATTGGCACAAGCCATGCCCTGACAGGGGGCCTAGAAGTGACGTTCAATAAGCCGCCGACGGGCGGCCCTTGGACCTTGTGCCTCCCTCCTGGCCTGGTACTCCTCCTCTTCCTCCTCCTCCTCCTCCTCCTCATGCTCCTCCTGCTCCTCCTCCTGAGGTGCTGCTCCAGCGTGAGCTGGCAGTGCCTGAGTCCTGCGGATAGCCAGGTTGTGCAGCATGCAGCAAACGACCACGAACTGGGAGACTCGCTCCGGCGAATACTGCAGAGATCCGCCGGAACGATCCAGGCAGCGGAAACGTTGCTTGAGGACGCCAATTGTTTGTTCTATGATGTTCCTAGTCGCTTGATGGCTCTCGTTGTATGCCTCTTCAGCAGGGGTCCTGGGCGCGCGGAGCGGGGTCATGAGCCAGGTACACAAAGGATAGCCCTTGTCCCCGATAAGCCATCCTCTTGGGTGAGGCTGTGCCTGGAAGATATATAGTTACATAGAGATAGGAACAGGAGTAGGCCATTCGGCCCTTCGAGCCTGCTCCGCCATTCAATGAGATCATGGCTGATCTTTGTCTGAGATCATAGCTGATCTTACCAGTTCAGTACCCCGTCCCCGCCTTTTCTCCGTAACCCTTAATCCCCTTAGCCTTCAGAAATATATCCAATTCTCTCTTGAAAATATTTATTGAATTAGCCTTCGCAGCCCTCTGTGGCAGGGAATTCCACAGGCTCACCACTCTTTGAGTGAAGAAATTCTTCCTCATCTCTGTTTTAAATTATTTGCCCGCTATTTTTAGACTGTGGCCCCTGGTTCTGTGCTCCCCGGCCATTGGAAACATTCTCTCTGAATTCAGCCTGTCCAGGCCTGCCATAATTTTATATGTTTCGATGAGATCCCCTCTCAATCTTCTAAACTCCAGTGAGTACAAGCCCAAACTATTTAATCTCTCTTCGTAGGTCATTCCCGCCATTCCAGGTATCAGCCTGGTGAATCGCCGTTGCACTCTTTCCATGGCAAGAACATCCTTCCGCAGATGGGGCGACCAAAACTGTACACAATACTCCAGATGCGGTCTCACCAGCACCTTGTACAGCTGTAGTAAGGTATCCCTATTCCTATACTCGAACCCCCTTGATATGAAGGCCAACATACCATTTGCCTTCTTAATCGCCTGTTGCACCTGCATGCTCTCCTTCAGTGACTGGTGCACAAGAACACCCAGGTCCCTCTGCACTTCCCCATCTCCCAATCTATTGCCATTTAGATAATAATCTACCCTCCTGTTTTTACCCCCAAAGTGGATAACCTCGCATTTATCCACATTATAGTGCATCTGCCACGTATCCGCCCATTCCCCCAACCTGTCCAAATCGCACTGTAGCCTCCTGACATCCTCATCAGAGCCCACCCCTCCTCCTAGTTTAGTGTCGTCAGCGAATTTGGAAATATTGCATCCAATTCCCTGATCCAGATCATTTATATATATTGTGAACAGCTGGGGTCCCAGGACAGATCCTTGCGGCACCCCGCTGGTCACTGCCTGCCACTCCGAAAACGAGCCGTTTATTCCAACTCTCTGTTTTCTATCCGCCAGCCAGTTCTCTATCCACGTTAATACTTTGCCCCCAATCCCATGAGCCTTAATTTTGCATGATAATCTTTTGTGTGGAACCTTATCGAAGGCTTTCTGGAAGTCAAGGTACACCACATCCACTGGCTCTCCCCCATCTATTTTACCAGTTACTTCCTCAAAAAATTCCAGCAGATTAGTCAAACACGATTTACCCTCGGAGCAGCCCGAAGCGGGAGAGCTTAAAGGCTTGAGAGGGAGCAGTCAGAGGCACCGAGGCCCACAGCCCCGAGACCGGAGAAGCAGCGGACCTGCGCGGGAGCAGCCCGAGGTGGGAGAGCTTAAAGGCTTGAGAGGGAGCAGTCAGAGGCACCGAGGCCCACAGCCCCGAGACCGGAGAAGCAGCGGACCTGCGCGGGAGCAGCCCGAGGCGGGAGAGCTTAAAGGCTTGAGAGGGAGCAGTCAGAGGCACCGAGGCCCACAGCCCCGAGACCGGAGAAGCAGCGGACCTGCGCGGGAGCAGCCCGAGGCGGGAGAGCTTAAAGGCTTGAGAGGGAGCAGTCAGAGGCACCGAGGCCCACAGCCCCGAGACCGGAGAAGCAGCGGACCTGCGCGGGAGCAGCCCGAGGCGGGAGAGCTTAAAGGCTTGAGAGGGAGCAGTCAGAGGCACCGAGGCCCACAGCCCCGAGACCGGAGAAGCAGCGGACCTGCGCGGGAGCAGCCCGAGGCGGGAGAGCTTAAAGGCTTGAGAGGGAGCAGTCAGAGGCACCGAGGCCCACAGCCCCGAGACCGGAGAAGCAGCGGACCTGCGCGGGAGCAGCCCGAGGCGGGAGAGCTTAAAGGCTTGAGAGGGAGCAGTCAGAGGCACCGAGGCCCACAGCCCCGAGACCGGAGAAGCAGCGGACCTGCGCGGGAGCAGCCCGAGGCGGGAGAGCTTAAAGGCTTGAGAGGGAGCAGTCAGAGGCACCGAGGCCCACAGCCCCGAGACCGGAGAAGCAGCGGACCTGCACGGGAGCAGCCCGAGGCGGGAGAGCTTAAAGGCTTGAGAGGGAGCAGTCAGAGGCACCGAGGCCCACAGCCCCGAGACCGGAGAAGCAGCGGACCTGCGCGGGAGCAGCCCGAGGCGGGAGAGCTTAAAGGCTTGAGAGGGAGCAGTCACAGGCACCGACCAATCCAGGTTCCAGGAGAGAGCTGGTGCAGTCGGGAGAGCAGGAGGCCAGTAACTGCTGGGGCAGTCGGGAGAGCAGGAGGCCAGTAACTGGTGAGTTTAAAAGCTCACCTTTCGCGGGCTTTTTCCTTCACAGCTGGTGCAGTCAGGAGAGCAGGAGGCCAGTAACTCTTATATAGGTGGAGCTGTTGCTAAACCCGAAACACTACAGTGTAGTGTCTCCCACCCTTCCACCTCCTCTAACCTTTTAGGGGTTAGGGGAAGTTGAAAAGGTAGGTTCAATTTATTTTATTTCAGGAGCCTAACCTAGGTGGAAAAGGTTCCAGGACAGGAGGCGGCAGTGAAAATACAACACCAGAAAACAGGTAGGTGACTGGTTGGTGAGTACTTTCACAAACTTATTCTAAGTAGAATTCAATAATTAAGCTAAATCGTAGTAAATAAAAGGGTATTGTAAGGGTTAAGTCATGGAAGGGCAGCTCGGACCCATGTCATGCTCCTCCTGTGCCATGTGGGAAATCAGGGACACTGTCCCTGACAACTATGTGTGCAGGAAGTGTGTCCAGCTGCAGCTCCTAGCGGACCGCATGGCGGCGCTGGAGCTGCGAATGGACTCACTCTGGAGCATACGCGATGCTGAGGATCTTGTGGATAGCACATTCAGTGAGTTGGTCACACCGCAGGTAAAGGCTAGCTCAGACAGTAAATGGGTGACCAAAAGGCAGGGTAAAGGCAGGAAGGTAGTGCAGGAGTCACCTGCGGTCATCTCCCTCCAAAACAGGTTTACCGTTTTGGGTACTGTTGGGGGAGATGACTTATCAGGGGAAGGCACCAGCAGCCAGGTTCAGGGCACCATGACTGGCTCTGCTGCACAGAAGGGCGGGAAAAAGAGGGATAGGGCTATAGTGATAGGGGATTCAATTGTAAGGGGGATAGATAGGAGTTTCTGTGGCCGAGACCGAGACTCCAAGATGGTATGTTGCCTCCCTGGTGCAAGGGTCAAGGATGTCTCGGAGCGGGTGCAGAGCATTCTGAAGGGGGAGGGGGATCAGCCAGTTGTCGTGGTACATGTAGGTACCAACGATGTAGGTAAAAAGAGGGAGGAGGTCCTACAAGCTGAATTTAGGGAGTTAGGAGCTAAATTGAAAAGTAGGACCTCAAAGGTAGTAATCTCTGGATTGCTACCAGTGCCACGAGCTAATAAGTTTAGAGAGAGTAAGATAGATAAGCTAAATACGTGGCTTGAGCAGTGGTGCAAGGGAGAGGGATTTAAATTCTTGAGGCATTGGAACCAGTTCTTGGGGAGGAGTGACCTGTACCAAGGGGACGGTCTACACCTGAACTGTGAGGGAGCCGATGTCCTCGGGGTAATATTTTCTAGGGCGGTTCGGGAGGATTTAAACTAATTTGGCAGGGGGATGGGAACCTAGGTAGTGGAAAAGAGGGAAGTCATATGAAGTCAGAAATAGATGGTAGAAAGGTGAGAAGCAATAAGCAAAGGAGAGAAACACAAAGGGCCAAACTAATTCATAATGAGAGTGTGAAAAAAGCAAGCCTGAAGGCTTTGTATCTTAATGCTAGAAGCATTAGGAACAAGGTGGATGAATTAGTTGTGGAAATAGAAGTAAACAAGTATGATTTGATTGGGATTACAGAAACGTGGCTGCAGGGTGGGCAAGGCTGGGAACTTAACATCCAGGGATATACAATATTTAGGAAGGATCGGCAAAAAGGTAGGGGAGGTGGGGTAGCATTGCTGGTAAAGGAGGGGATTAATGCAATGGAAAGGAAGGATATTAACTCGGATGAAACGGAATCTGTATGGGTAGAAATGAGAAATAGCAAGGGGAGGAAAACGTTAGTGGGTGTGATATATAGGCCTCCAAATAGTAATATGGAGGTGAGGGAAGGCATAAAAAGGGAAATTAGAGAAGCGTGCGATAAGAGCACAGCTGTCATCATGGGTGACTTTAATTTACATATTGATTGGACTACCCAAATTAGTAAAAATTCTGAGGAGGAGGAATTCCTGGAATGTTTTCGGGACGGTTATCTGGACCAATATGTCGAGGAGCCGACTCGAGATCAGGCCATTTTAGACTGGGTATTGTGCAATGAGAAGGGACTTATCAGCAATCTTCTTGTACGAGGCCCCTTGGGTCAGAGCGATCATAATATGATCGAGCTCTCAGTCGAGATGGAGAGTGAGGAAATTGAATCAGAGACTAAGGTCCAGAACTTAAATAAAGGGAATTACGAGGGTATGAGACGGGAATTGGGTAAGATTGATTGGGTGGTGTTTCTGGGGGGATTGACAGTGGATAGACAATGGCAAGCATTCAAAGATAGAATGGAAGAATTCCAGAACATGTTTATACCGGTTTGGCATAAAAATAAACCTAAAAAGGTGACTCAACCGTGGATAACGAGGGAAATTAGGGACAGCATAAAATCAAAAAAAAGGGCATATCAACTGGCAAAAAAAAGCACCAGACCGGAAGATTGGGGGCAGTACAGGATACAGCAAAAGAGGACAAAGGGATTAATCAGGAAGGGGAAAATAGAATACGAAAGTAAACTTGCAGCAAACATAAAGACAGACTGCAAAAGCTTTTATCGGTATATCAGGAGGAAAAGACTGGTAAAATCCCAAGTCGGTCCCTTGCAGTCCGATTCGGGAGAATATATAATGGAGAATAAGGAAATGGCAGACCAATTAAACTCATACTTTGGTTCTGTATTCACAAAGGAGGACACAAATAACCTCCCAGGAATATCGGCAAACATAGGGACTAATGAGAGGGAGGAGCTGACAGAAATTAGTATCTCTAGGGATATGGTGTTGGGTAAGTTGAGGGGACTGAAGGCCGACAAATCCCCGGGGCCTGATAAACTACATCCTAGGGTACTTAAGGAGGTGGCCCTGGAGATAGCAGATGCTCTAAGGATCATCTTCCGGAACTCCATTGACTCGGGAACAGTACCCGTGGATTGGAGGGTAGCTAATGTTACCCCAATATTTAAAAAAGGGGGTAGAGAGAAAGCAGGGAATTATAGACCAGTAAGCCTTACATCGGTTGTGGGCAGAATGCTAGAGTCCATTATTAAGGATAAAATAGCGGAGCACTTGACAAATGGGGAAAGGATCGGACAGTAGTCTGTCGCAGGATAAAGGCATCGTGGCTGCTGCCTGGAAAGCGGGCATTGACAGCTAGGATGCGCTGCCTGTGGTCACACACCAGCTGTACGTTGAGGGAATGGTAGCCCTTCCGGTTGCGGTAATCCTCGGGATGGTCCACAGGTGCCCGCAAAGCCACATGCATGCAGTCAATGGCGCCCTGCACCATGGGGAAGTCCGCGATTCTTGCAAATCCCACTGCACGCTGCTGCTGCCTCTCCAGGGTCATGGGGAAGGAGATGAATTGGTGTCTCCTTCTGAAAAGGGCATTGGTGACCTGGTGGATGCAGCAATGGACGGCGAACTGGGATATGTTAGCAATGTCCCCAGCAGCTGATTGGAAGGAGCCGGTGGCATAGAAGTTCAGAGCCACCGTCACCTTCACTTCCATCGACAGAGACGTCCTGCAACTCAGCTGTGGATGCAGATCTCTGTGAAGCAGATGGCAGATCTCTGCAACCACCTCCCTTCTGAATCGCAGCCTCCTAACACATCGCGCGCCAGTCATGTTGAGATACGAGACCTGCTGGCGGTATTGCCTGAGTGGGTAAGGCCCACGTTGCCGACGCCTGTTGCCCCCTCTGCGTCTAGCCAGGGCTGCCCCTCTAACCCAGCGTCTGCGAGCCCTTCCGACATAATCCTGAAACTCAGCATTGGCACCCCATGCAGCCCCCATAATATGCTGGCAAACAATAAGATATCAGTGAAGGCGAATTGCCAAGCTCTGGCCTGAAGCCAAAAATACCTGTCCTAGTGTTGGCCCAAAGCAATAAGCTCCCTTCCTTGGTTTTTTTCAAAAAATCCGTTGCACAGGAGTGATTGCTGCAAAATGGCAGCCCTTTATAGTGCAGGGTAAGTGCCCTTTAATTTGCGCTCCCCGCGGCCCGCTTCGGCTGTGTACCGTTCCACTCCACAGTCGTTAGAGCCGCCCGGCGCACAATGGGCCGGCGCGACTGAAGTTCCGGTTTGGGGCGCACAAAGGGCGTTGCACGAGGAAATGACGTCATAATCTGCACGCGCAGCAGGGCGCGCGCAAAGACTTTGCGCCGGCGCTAAATGTCTACTGAAGTTGGGGCGAGGCGCAGATCGCGCTGCGCCCGGGCGCTAAGCGCCTAGCGCTCGAGATCTACTCCTCCTAAGGCGCTAACGGCTGGCGCACGCTACTGAATTTCTAGGCCATAAATTGGCCAGAAAAAGCAGTAAACCTGAGGATAGGGAGCAGTTTAGGATTCAACAAAGGAGGACAAAGGGACGAATTAAGAGGGGGAAATAGAGTATGAGAGTAAGCTTGCAGGGAACATAAAAACTGACTGTAAAAGCTTTTATAGATATGTGAAGAGAAAAAGATTGGTGAAGTCAAGCATAGGTCCCTTACAGTCAGAATCAGGGGAACTTATAATGGGGAACAAAGAAATGGCTGACCAATTAAATACATACTTTGGTTCTGTCTTCACAAAGGAGGACACAAATAAACTCCCAGAGATGTTGGGGAACAGAGCGTCTAATGAAAGGGAGGAACTGATAGTAATCAGTATTTGTAGGGAAATGGTATTAGAGAAATTGATGGGATTGAAGGCCGATAAATCCCCAGGGCCTGATAATCTACACCCTTGGGTATTTAAAGAAGTGGCCCTAGAAATAGTGGATGCATTGCTGGGCATCTTCGAAAATTCAATAGACTCTGGAACAGTACCCATGGATTGGCAGGTAGCTAATGTTACTCCACTGTTCAAAAAAGGTGGTAGAGAGAAAATGGGGAATTACAGACCGGTAAGCCTGACATCGGTAGTGGGGAAAATGCTAGAGTCCATTATAAAAGATGTAATAGCAGAGCACTTGGAAAACAGTGACCGGATCGGACAAAGCCAACATGGGTTTACAAAAGGTAAATCATGCTTGACTAATCTACTGGAATTTTTTGAGGATGTAACTGGTAAAATAGATAAGGGAGAACCAGTGGATGTGGTGTATTTGGACTTTCAAAAGGCTTCTGATAAGGTCCCGCATAAGAGATTAGCGTGTAAAGTTAAGGCACATGAGATTGGGGGCAATGTATTGACGTGGATAGAGAACTGGTTGGCAGACAGAAAGCAAAGAGTTGGAATAAACGGCTCTTTTTCCGAGTGGCAGGCAGTGACTAGTGCGGTACTGCAGGGATCGGTCCTTGGACCCCAGCTATTCACAATATGTATTAATGATCTGGATGAGGGAACTAAATGTAATATCTCCAAGTTTGCAGATGACACAAAGCTGGATGGGCATGTGTGCTGTGACGAGGATACCGAGATACTCCAGTATGATTTGGACAGGTTGGGTGATTGGGCAGAAGCATGGCAGATGCAATATAACGTGGATAAATGCAAGGTTATCCACTTTGGTGTCAAAAACAAGAAGGCAGATTATTATCTGAATGGCATTAGATTGGGAGAAGTGGAAGTGCAACGAGACCTGGGCGTCCTTGTGCATCAGTCGCTGAAGGTAAGCATGCAGGTGCAGCAGGCGGTTACATAAGAACATAAGAAATAGGAGCAGGAGTAGGCCAATCGGCCCCTCGAGCCTGCTCCACCATTCAATAAGATCATGGCTGATCTGATCCTAACCTCAAATCTTCTATCACTCTGCATCCACCCGAACCCATGTGATCTCCCGGGAGAGGCGAAAAACCAGATAAAAGACCCAATGGCCAATTTGGGAGAAAAAAATCTGGGAAATTCCTCTCCGACCCGTCTAGGCGATCAAAATTCTTCCAGGAGATCACTCTGTCCCTATATTTTCTACAGTACTTACCTTCTGTAAAGGCGATCTCCACCCCAGCCAGGAACAGGAATAAAACCATCTCCTGAAATCTAACACAGAATTAGAACACAGTAGGAGCAGAACCAGGCTACACGGCCCCTGGGCCCACTCCACTACCCACAGGGCCATGACCATTCCGAACCTAGACTCATGTCCAATTTCCTGCCCGCTCCCCGTAACCCTTAATTCCCTTTACTTCTAGGAAACTATCTATTTCTGTTTTAAATTTATGTAATGATGTAGCTTCCACAGCTTTCTGGGGCAGCAAATTCCACAAACCTACCACCCTCTGAGTGAAGAAGTTTCTCCTCATCTCAGTTTTGAAAGAGCAGCCCCTTATTTTAAGATTATGCCCCCTAGTTCTAGTTTCACCCATCATTGGGAACATCCTCATGGCATCCACCCGATCAAGCCCCTTCACAATCTTATATGTTTCAATAAGATCGCCTCTCATTCTTCTGAACTCCAATGAGTAGAGTCCCAACCTACTCAACCTCTCCTCATATGACCACCCCCTCATCCCCGGGATTAACCGAGTGAACCTTCTTTGTACTGACTCGAGAGCAGGTATGTCTTTTCTTAAGTATGGACACCAAAACTGTATGCAGTATTCCAGGTGCGGTCTCACCAATACCTTGTACAACTGCAGCAATACCTCCCTATTTTTATATTCCATCCCCCTAGCAATAAAAGCCAACATTCCATTGGCCTTCTTGATCACTTGCTGCACCTGCATACTAACTTTTTGAGTTTCATGCACCAGGACCCCCAGATCCCTTTGTACTACAGTACTTTCCAGTTTCTTGCCATTAAGATAATAACTTGCTCTATGATTTTTCCTGCCAAAGTGCATAACCTCACGCTTTCCAGTATTGTATTCCATCTGCCAAATCTCTGCCCACTTACTAAGCCTGTCTATGTCCCATTGCAGGCTTTTTATGTCCTCCTCACTCACTACTTTCCGTCCCATCTTTGTATCATCTGCAAACTTTGATATGTTACACTCGGTCCCCTCCTCCAAATTGTTAATATAGATTGTAAAGAGTTGGGGACCCAGCACTGACCCCTGCGGAACACCACTAGTTACTGGTTGCCAATCTGAGAACGAACCATTTATCCCAACTCTCTGCTTTCTGTTAGAGAGCCAATCCTCCACCCACACCAGAATATTACCCCCAATCCCGTGATTTTTTATCTTGAGCAATAATCTTTTGTGTGGCACCTTGTCAAATGCCTTTTGGAAGTCTAAATACACTACGTCCACTGGTTCCCCTTTATCCACCCTGTATGTTACTTCCTCAAAGAACTCAAGCAAATTTGTCTAACATGACTTCCCCTTCATGAAACCATGCTGAGTTTGTCCTATTAAATTATGTTTATCCAAATGTCCCGTTACTGTCTCCTTAATAATGGACTCTAACATTTTACCAACCACAGATGTTAGGCTAACAGGTCTATAGTTTCCCGCCTTCTGCCTACTACCCTTTTTAAATAAGGGTGTTACATTAGCAGTTTTCCAATCTGCCAGGACCTTTGCTGAGTCCAGGGAGTTTTGGAAAATTATTACCAATGCATCCGCAATCCCTACCGCCACTTCCCTTAAGACCCTAGGATGCAAGCCATCAGGTCCAGGGGATTTATCTGCCTTGAGTCCCATTATTTTACCAAGTACCACTTCCTTAGTGATTTTAATCGTATTTAGTTCCTCCCCCCCTAGAGCCCCCTGTTTATCCAGTGTTGGGATATTCTTAGTGTCCTCTACTGTAAAGACTGATACATAATAATTGTTCAGTGTTTTTGCCATCTCCATGTTTCCCACCATTAATTTCCCGGTCTCATCCTCTAAGGGACCAACATTTACTTTAGCCACCCTTTTTCTTTTTATATAACTATAGAAACTTTTGCTGTCTGTTTTTATATTTTTTGCTAATTTACTTTCATAATCTATCTTCCCTTTCTTAATCAATCTTTTAGTTATTTTTTGCTCTCTTTTAAAGACTTCCCAATCTTCCATCCTCCCACTAGATTTGGCTACCTTATATGCCCTTGTTTTTAGTCGGAACTATCCTTAATTACTTTACTTAGCCACGGATGGCTATCTTTTCTTTTACACCCTTTTTTCCTCAGTGGAATATATTTTTTTTGGAAGTTGTAAAGTAACTCCTTAAATGTACACCACTGATCATGTACCGTCTTACCCTTTAATCTATTTTCCCAGTCCACCCTAATCAATTCCGCTCTCATACCTTCATAGTCTCCTTTATTCAAGCTCAGCACACTTGTTTGAGATCCAACCTTCTCACCCTCTAATTGAATATGGAATTCAACCATGTTATTGTCACTCATTCCAAGGGGATCCTTTACTAGGACATTTTTAATTAATCCTGTCTCATTACACAGGACCAAATCTAAGGTTGCTTGCCCCCTGGTCGGTTCAGTTACATACTGCTCAAGAAACCCATCCCTAATACACTCAATGAACTCATCCTCAAGGCTGCTCTGCCCAATTTGATTTGTCCAGTTAATATGATAATTAAAATCCCCCATAATTATAGCTGTTCCCTTATTACAAGCCTCAACTATTTCCTGATTAATACTCCGTCCAACAGAGTTGCAACTGTTCGGAGGCCTATAGACTACACCCACTAGTGTTTTTTCCCCTTATTATTCATTATCTCCACCTAAACTGTTTCACTATCCTGCTCCTTTGACCCAATATCATTTCTCTGTATTATAGTGATTCCTTCCTTTATTAATATAGCCACCCCACCTCCTCTCCCTTCCTGCCTGTCCTTCCTGATTGTTAAATAACCTGGTATGTTTAATTCCCAGTCATGGTCACCCTGCAGCCATGTTTCTGTAATGGCCACAAGATCATACCCATATGTCTTTATTTGTGCCGTTAACTCATTCATTTTGTTACGAATGCTACGTGCATTCAGATAAAGAACTTTCAAATATGTTTTGTAACACTTAGTTCCTGTTTTTTCCCTTTTTAGTACTTTACTTTTTACTCCATACCTTCTGTCCCTTCCTGACACGTTCTGTTTTTTAATTCCCCCACTGCTACCTAAGTCTATGACCTTCTCTGTTGTCATTTCTATTATTTGCTCTCTAGAAACCTCCCCCCCACTAATTAGTTTAAAGCCCCCTCTACAGCCCTAGTTATATGATTTGCCAGGACTCTAGTCCCAGCACTGGCCAAGTGGAGTCCGTCCCAACGGAACAGCTCCCTCCTGTCCCAGTACTGGTGCCAGTGTCCCAAGAAGCAAAACCCATTTCTCCCACACCAGTCTTTGAGCCACGCATTTAACTCTTTAATTTTATTTATGCTAGCCAAATTCGCTCGTGGCTCAGGTAATAACCCAGAGATTATTACCCTTGAGGTTCTGCTTTTTAATTTGACCCCTAGCTGCTCATACTCCTTTAACAGAACTGTCTTCCTTGTCCTATCTACGTCGTTTGTACCAACATGGACCACAACAACTGGATCCTCCCCCTCCCACTCCAAGTTTCTTTCCAGCCCAGAAGAGATGTCCTTAACCCTGGCACCGGGCAGGCAACACAGCCTTCGGGACTCCCGCTCTTGACTGCAGAGAACCCTATCTATCCCCCTAATGATACTATCCCCTACAACTACAATATTTCTTTTTACTCCCTCCACTTGAATGGCCCCCTGTACCACAGTGCTGTGGCCAGGTTGCTCATCCTCCCTGCAGTCCCCGCTCCCGCCCTCACAGGGAGTAAGAACCTCGACCCTGCTGGACAAGAGCAAGGGCTGCGTCTCCTTCAACACTACATCCTGGATCCCTGTACCTTCCTCACTCGTCGTCACACCGTCCTGTCCCTGACCACGGACTACATCTGCAGTAATTAACTTCATAGGTGTGACCATCTCCTGAAACATAGAGTCCAGGAACTTCTCCCTCTCCCTGATGTGTCGCAGTGTCTGAAGCTCGGTCTCAAGCTCCATAACATGGAACTTGAGTTCCTCTAGCAGCAAACACTTGTCGCAGATGTAATCACCGTGAGCCTCAATGGGGTCCACCGGCTCCCACATCTCGCAACAGTAACACATCACCTGCTCCATTCTATATAATTAATTAAATTTCTTATTATTAGTTATGAAGACCCTGCCCGGATATAGATGATAATATCACACCACTATTCAATAGGACTTACCAACTTAAAGGTGTGTTAAACCACTTTTATCGTTCACTATCGTTACACTATAGTTATCACTGTTATATCGTTACTCTATGGTTATCACTGTTCACACTGTTGTATCACTATATGAGGTCGCCTCTTGTCACACTGTTATACCTGGGCTGACCACTGCTGACTCCGCCCATGGCTCCACCTACCTGCCCAGGTATAAAGGTGGTCGACTGGCTGGTATTCCTCCTTGTTGGATCCGATCACCCACGAGGGTGGGCTCTGTTATTTAGCCAATAAAAACCTATAGTTACTTTCTTAACTCGTCGCTTTTCATTGGATGAATTGATAGGTATATCAATTTTATTGGCTAAATTTTAAAATGTCGTTCCCTGAGCAGCAAAGCGAGCAGCAAAGCGAGCAGCAAAACGACCAGCCAGACGCCGAGCTACAACAGCCACAGCAGCCAGCTTGGCTGCGAGCCCTCAGACCACCGTACCTGGATCTAAACCCACTGGCTGCAAACTCAGCCCTCGACTTCGAACACTGGCTGAGCTGTTTCGAGTCCTACCTGGGAGAATCCGGCGTGCCTCAGAGATCCAAGCTAAGAGTTCTGACCGCCCAAGTGAGCCCGAAAGTATTCGCACTCATCCGGGACTTTAAAACATACGAGGACGCCATCAACCGGCTGAAAAGACAGTACCAGAGCCCGGTAAATTCCATGTATGCCAGACACCTCCTAAGATCCCACCCGCAACAGCCAGGAGAGCCCGTGGATGAATTTTTACGGGTGCTACAAGCACTCGGCAGAGACTGTAACTTTAAAGCGGTAACGGCGGCAGAAAATACTGAAGACAATGTCCGCGATGCCTTCGTGAAAGGCCTGCGGTCCGACTACTCACGGCAAAGACTACTGGAAGCAAAGGACCTCGACCTGGACAAAGCTGCAGCCCTCGCTCGCTCTCTAGAAGTGGCCCATCGGGACCTCAAGGCATACTCAAGGTACTGTAACTCGCGACCCTGGGACATGGGACCGACCCCGACCGCAATACCCCCCGCAGCAACCCCCCTGGGACCTACCTCAGCGTCGGCGTCCCGGACCCGATCGAGACCGCCACCCCCGGTACCGGCTCTGACATCGGACCCCCGCGATCGGGCCGCCGGCTGCTTCTTCTGCGGCCAGGCGAAACACCCGAGGTCGCGCTGCCCTGCCAAAAACGCGACCTGCTCGACCTGCTTGAAGAAAGGCCACTTCGCAAAGGCCTGCAGAGGGGGATCGACAGAGGCCAGCAGTGCCTCATGCGAGCTGTGGGGGCGGCCATCTTCCATCAAGGCAACAGAGGCCAGCATCCCCACATGTGAGTCATGGGGGTGGCCATCTTTGATCCAGGCAACCGACACCAGCAGTGCCTCATGTGAGTTACGGGGGCAGCCATCTTCTCCGCCATTTTGTCCAACCTCGTGGGAGACGCCATTTTACCCACCACGCTCGACCGCCACCGTGCCTCTAGACCTGACTACCGCCTCACCCGCAGACTACAGCAACTCGCTCAGCTATACACTAGCCTCCGTCACACTGGACCAAGCCCGCCCGCATCACCTGTCCAAGTCCATGATGGACATCAAAGTAAACGGCCACGCCATGACCTGCCTGTTCGACAGCGGAAGCACGGAGAGTTTCATCCACCCAGACACGGTGAGCCACTACTCCCTCCCTGTCCAGCCAACGCGCAACCGGATCTCGATGGCATCGAGGTCACACGCCACAGACATCAGCGGCTACTGTGTTGTGACCCTGTCGGTTAAGGGTACGGAGTATAAAAATTTTAAACTCCTCGTCCTGCCCCAGCTATGCGCTGCCGTCCTACTAGGGCTAGACTTCCAATCCCACCTCCAAAGCGTCACGCTAGCATACGGCGGACCCCTCCCCCCACTCACAGTCGACAACCAGCAGATTTTAAACCGCCCACCGCGTAACACCTGCGGCCTATCCACCCTCAAGGCCCCGCCACCTTCCCTGTTCGCTAACCTCACCCCCAACTGCAAACCCGTCGCTACCAAGAGCAGGCGGTACAGCGCCGGGGACAGAGCTTTCATTAGCTCTGAGGTGCAGCGTCTCCTGAAGGAGGGCATCATCGAAGGGAGCACCAGCCCCTGGCGTGCCCAGGTCGTGGTCGTTAAGACCGGCAATAAAAACCGCCTGGTCATCGACTACAGCCAGACCATAAACAGGTACACCCAGCTGGACGCATACCCCCTTCCCCGCATATCTGATATGGTCAATCAGATTGCACAATACCGAGTATTCTCTACCATCGACCTTACGTCGGCCTACCACCAACTCCCTATCCGCCCTGAGGACCGCCAGTATACCGCCTTCGAGGCGAATGGCCGCCTCTACCACTTCCTTAGGGTTCCCTTCGGCATCACCAACGGGGTTTCAGTCTTCCAAAGGGAGATGGACCGGATGGTTGACCAGAACGGGCTGCACGCCACGTTCCCCTACCTAGATAACGTCACCATCTGCGGCCGCGACCGGCAGGACCATGACGTTAATCTGGAGAGATTCCTCCGTACGGCCCAATGGCTGAACCTCACCTACAATAAGGAGAAATGTGTGTTTAACACCTCGCGCCTTGCCATCCTCAGCTGTGTAGTGGAGAACGGAGTCATCGGCCCCGAACCCGAAAGAATGCGTCCCCTCATGGAGCTACCCCTCCCCACTGTCCAAAGGCTCTGAAGAGAACCCTGGGGCTCTGAAGAGAACCCTGGGGCTCTTCACCTACTATGCCCAATGGGTGCCCAATTATGCAGACAAAGCCAGACCCCTCATGAAGTCCACACCCTTCCCCCTTACGGAGGAAGCGTGCGCAGCCTTCTCCCTCATTAAGGGAGACATTGCCAAGGCCACAATGCACGCAGTGGATGAGTCCATCCCCTTCCAAGTGGAGAGCGATGCATCCGACTTCGCCCTAGCCGCTACCCTTAACCAGGAGGGGAGACCAGTGGCCTTCTTCTCAAGGACCCTACAGGGCCCTGAGCTCCAACACTCGTCGGTCGAGAAGGAGACCCAGGCGATTGTGGAGGCGGTACGACGCTGGAGGCATTACCTGGCAGGCAAACGATTTACCCTCCTCACCGACCAGCGTTCGGTCGCTTTTATGTTTAATAACAAGCTGAGGGGCAAAATCAAGAATGACAAGATCTTGAGGTGGAGAATCGAGCTCTCCACCTATGATTATGATATCTTGTACCGGCCAGGTAAGCTGAACGAACCCCCTGATGCTCTGTCACGAATTACATGCGCCAGCGCGCAAAGTGATAGACTTCAGACCCTCCACAACGACCTCTGCCACCCCGGGGTCACCAGACTTTACCACTTCATTAAGGCCCGCAACCTGCCCTACTCCATCGAGGAGGTCAGGACCATGACCAGGAACTGCCAGACCTGTGCCGAGTGCAAACCGCACTTCTTTAGGCCGGACAGAGCAAGCCTGATCAAGGCCACCCGCCCCTTCGAGCGCCTGAGCATCGACTTTAAGGGGCCCCTCCCGTCCTCTGACCGTAATGTGTACTTCCTCAACATTGTTGATGAGTACTCCCGTTTCCCTTTTGCCTTCCCCTGCCCAGACATGACCAGTACCACGGTCATTAAATGCCTGAACGACCTCTTCGCCTTGTTCGGGTTCCCAAACTATATACATAGTGACCGGGGCTCCTCCTTCATGAGCGAGGAACTCCGTCAGTTCCTACTAGCGAGAGGTATTGCCGCAAGCAGGACCACCAGCTACAACCCCCGAGGGAACGGCCAGGTGGAAAGAGAGAACGCGACGGTATGGAAGGCCGTCCTCTTAGCCTTAAAGTCTAAGGGCCTCCCAACCTCCCGCTGGCAGGAAGTCCTCCCGGCAGCGCTGCATTCCATCCGGTCACTACTTTGCACTGCCATTAACGCCACCCCCCATGAACGAATGTTTGTTTTCCCCAGGAAGTCGACTACGGGAACCACTCTACCAACCTGGCTGACCTCTCCGGGGCCAGTCTTGCTGCGAAAGCATGTGAGGGCCCATAAAATGGACCCCCTGGTCGAGAGGGTGGACCTCCTGCATGCCAACCCCCAGTACGCCTATGTGGCATACCCAGACGGGCGGGAGGACACAGTCTCCTTACGAGACCTCGCACCCTCGGGCACTCCGGAGACACCACCTTCACCCCCCCCACCGCCCCCCCAATTCCAGCCCAGGTAGACGGCATGCCGGAACCCCACGAGCCTTCGCCGACCACGCAGACACCAGCATTAACACCGGATAATGCAACACCGCCGCTGCGACGATCAGAAAGGCTTACGAGGCCTCCGGACAGACTGACATACCAGAACTGGTAGTACACTTCACCCCGCCGGACTCAAATCTAAACAAGGGGTGAATGTGGTAAACCACTTTTATCGTTCACTATCGTTACACTATAGTTATCACTGTTATATCGTTACTCTATGGTTATCACTGTTCACACTGTTGTATCACTATATGAGGTCGCCTCTTGTCACACTGTTATACCTGGGCTGACCACTGCTGACTCCGCCCATGGCTCCAGCTACCTGCCCAGGTATAAAGGTGGTCGACTGGCTGGTATTCCTCCTTGTTGGATCCGATCACCCACGAGGGTGGGCTCTGTTATTTAGCCAATAAAAACCTATAGTTACTTTCTTAACTTGTCGCTTTTCATTGGATGAATTGATAGGTATATCAAAAGGTATAAAAGAGAAGAGAAGGAAGAAAACCAACCAACCAGCTGATCACCAACCTCCTCCTTGAATACTGTCTGTGGGGCCTGTTTGGTTGAGAAGGCAAATGGTATTTTGGCCTTCGTAGCGAGAGGGTTTGAGTACAGGAACAAGGATGTCTTGCTGCAGTTGTACAGGGCCTTGGTGAGACCACGTCTTGAGTATTGTGTGCAGTTTTGGTCGCCTTATCTGAGGAAGGATGTTCTTGCCATGGAAGGATTTCAGCGAAGATTCACCAGGCTGATACCTGGGATGGCAGGAATGACGTATGAGGAGAGATTGGGTCGATTGGGTTTGTACTCGCTGGAGTTTAGAAGAATGAGAGGGGATCTGATTGAAACTTATAAAGTTCTAACAGGACTAGACAGACTAGATGCAGGAAGGATGTTCCCGAAGGTCGGGGAGTCCAGAACCAGGGGTCACAGTCTAAGGATAAGGGGTAAGCCATTTAGGACTGAGATGAGGAGGAATTTCTTCACCCAGAGAATGGTGAACCTGTGGAATTCTCTACCACAGAAGGCAGTAAAGACCAATTCATTAAATATATTCAAGAAGGAGTTGGATATATTTCTTAAGGCTAAAGGGATCAAGGGATTCGGGGAGAAAGCAGGGACAGGGTACTGAATTTGGATGATCAGCCATGATCGCAGTGAATGGCGGAGCAGGCTCGAGGGGCCGAATGGCCTACTCCTGCTCCTATCTTCTATGTTTCTATGTTTCTATGAGGCAGAGACCATTACATCTTTTAAGGGAAAATTGAATGCCTTTTTGAAGCAGAGGAATATACAAGACTACAAGGGAAGAGAGGAGGGTAATGGGAACAGTTTTGCTCCAGTAAAGGGCCAGACAGTCATGATTGGACCGAATGGCCTCCATCTGTGCTGTAAACGTCTATGGTTCTATGGATGTTTTTGAACTGGAGGGACAGCAACAACCCTAGGGGTTAGCGTCAGGACTATCTCTTTTCTCAATATGTATATAAATGCTCTGGACTGTTGGTACAGGGGCATAAGATTAAAATTCATAGATGACTCATGGTTTGGGCAGATCAACTGGTTGAAATTTAATGTGGAGAAATTTGAACTGATATATTTCCTCTCATTCTTCCATCCAAAATGTAAGAGATGATTCCGCGGTATTATGCTTAGGGAACGGCTCTTCACAGGCATCACACACAGAACACAGAATCAGGCACTGAGTCCCAGGCTCCTGCACTCGTAATTCTGCGGAACTGAAATGTTATCAGGTTTTTTTGGTGCCATATTACTGGTATGTGTGGGTGTTATTATAACCCTGAACTTTATTTAACAGTGTCCCATGGTGAAATCCTCATATTTTCCCTCCTCTGAACTCTGTGTGCGCTGCTCACCAGTTTGCAATGAAAGCTCAGTGGCTTCTACTTGGAAGCAACTATTTTTAGAGCTGGGCCTGACGGCTTTCTTTGGTAAGATTGCATTGCTGGATTTTATTTTAACTTTCTGTACTGAGGAGATCCGCTTGCACTATTTTCACTTCATGAGAGCTGACTACGGCAGACTGACCTGTGCACAAGCTCTAGCTCAGGCACACAGTGCTGCCCATGTAGTGAAAGTCATGGCAACTTTGATGTGACTGAACCCTTTCAAGCCACCATTGGTGGCATTTGCCACATGAGTCCAACAGTCTGTCAAGCAGGTAACAGGAACTTTGTTCACCAGAAACAACACTCTTGTCACTTTCCTCATGGAAAGCAGATAACAGCACGAGAGAGTAGAGCCGTTTTCCCAGGGGACAGGCATTCCTAAAGTGCAGGGCCTCATTGATAGCACGCACGTATTGTTATTTCAATCCCATGTAAAATCTTAAAATATGAAAGAAGGTAATGTCTTTCATGACCTCAGGATCTCCTTGTACACCAGTCACTGAAAGCAAACATGCAGGTGCAGCAAGCAGTTAGGAAGGCAAATGGTATGTTGGCCTTCATTACAAGAGGATTTGAGCACAGGAGCAAGGATGTCTTACTACAGTTGTACAGGGCGTTGGTGAGACCACACCTGGAGCACTGTGTGCAGTTTTGGTCTCCTTACCTAAGAAAGGATATACTTGCAGAGGGAGTGCAGCGAAGGTTCACCAGACTGATTCCTGGGATGGCAGAACTGTCGTATGATGAGAGATCGGGTCGACTAGGCCTGTATTCACTAGAGTTTAGAAGAATGAGAGGGGATCTCACTGAAACGTATAAAATTCTGACAGGGCTAGACAGACCGGATGCAGGGAGGCTGTTTCCCCTGGCTGGTGGGTCTAGAATGAGGGGTCACAGTCTCAGGATACAGGGTAGGACATTTAGGACTGAGATGAGGAGAAATTTCTTCACTCAGAGGGTGGTGAACCTGTGGAATTCTCTACCACAGAAGGCTGTGGAGGCCAAGTCACTGAATATATTTAAGAAGGAGATAGATAGATTTCTAGGCACAAAAGGCACCAAGGGGTATGGGGAGAGAGCGGGAATATGGTATTGAGATAGAGGATCAGCCATGATCATATTGAATGGCGGAGCAGGGTCGAAGGGCCGAATGGCCTACTCCTGCTCCTATTTTTTCTATGTTTTCTATGTTTTCTTTCTATCACACTCTGGGTCAAAGTAAAACAGTGGCAAGTCAGAGGCGGGGAACCTTTACAAATCAAAAGTGAAGGGAGCGGCCAGTAATTTATCAGTAAATTATAATGTGCCTGAAATTCCACAGTTCTGTCTCTGCCGGCGTAGGTGCAGTAAAGCCGGGGTCCTGCATGCCTATTGACAAAGCTGCAGACCCTGTCCTAACTTGCATGGGTGGGGACATGGCCTACTCCTGCTCCTATTTTTCTATGTTTCTATGTTCCGAAGTACTTTACAGCTAATGAAATACTTTTGAAGTGTAGTCACTGTTGTAATGTAGGAAAATACAGCTACCAAATTATGTTCTGGCAGGTCCCACAAACATCAATAAGTTACATGACCAATTAAACTGTTTTAGGGGTGCTGGTTGAGGAATAAATACTAGCCAGGGCAATGTCCCTGATCGCTTCTTCGAATAGTGCCATGGAATCTTTTATGTCCACATGCGAAGGCAAATGGGACCTTAGTTTAACATTTTATTCGACAGACAGTATCTACTGACACTGCAGCACTCCCTCACTATTGCACTAGTGCACTAGTCTGCTGAGGTCCTGGAGTGGGGCTTGAACACACACCCTTCTGACTCAGAGACAAGAGTGCTACCACTGAGTCAAGACTGGCACCTAATAAAATCAATTATCATGTGCAAGCTTGAATATTATCAGTACAATAATAACATATAAACTGCAGTCATTGTGGGTTCAAAAGGGGAAGACCGACCTCCTTGACTTCTTTGAGGAAGTGAGATCCCAAATGGATTTTGGTAACCCTTTTGATGTGTTGTACCTGGACTTCCAGAAGGCAGTTGACAAAGTTCCACATGAAAGGCTATTATTTAAGCTTGTTCTACACTTGCAATTCAAAGCAGTGGAAATTCAGGTGCAGAACTGTTCAGGACTCCAAGAGTTAATCTTTACAACAGAATAAATGAAATCTTGTATTCGTTCAAAATGCCAAACATTTTAAAATGTAACTTAATAACAAAACTAAAACCAGGTACTTAAGTTTTTGATTTGTCGCTGTTTGATACAGCAAGCTGTCATTTTAAAATTACTTCCAAACTCCTAATTATTTTAAGGGTTTAAATTGTTTTCCTTACATTATCAGTCCTCCAGGTTGATTTATCCAATCGTATTTCTTCAGTTTAAGCTTCAGTGGCAAGAAAAGCTTGACATCAGCGGAAAAATCGTAATCTGGCGAGCTAAACATCATGGGCTCCATTAAACTTATTTCCAAGAAGGAAATTGAGGGTCAGCACACATCTGTTCAAAATAAAGATAAGTGCCAGAATTTGGCTTTGGACATTTTGCTGAAGCTTACATTAAACCTGACACAAGTAATACATTAAACCCTTAAAAAGGATAGGCTTCTGAGTGCATCTGTTTAATTTCTTCGAACTGTAAGATATCAAGAAAACATAAGCAATTTTACTTAAGTTGTCGTAGTAAATATATATAGCTCTCCTCAACAATGTCCACACTAAGTAATAAAATTACTAACCCAACATGTGAATTTGGAACCAGGAACATTAAATTTAACTGCCATGGTTTCCAAAGAATAAAAATGATTTCAGCAAACCATAGCTAACAGCCTTTATTTGGGTCTTGTAAATGATTAGCAAACTGTAGATAAGCCAGGCATTTTGTAAACTTGACCAGCATAATGAGGGTGAAGCCTGACATATCGGGATTGTGTCTTTGATTGGCTTCAGAAAGTACCTGTAATCAGACAGAGCCATGTCTTGCAGCATGCAGATAGGATTCCTCTCAAACGGCCATAGCATAATAATGTTTTATTGAAAAGTCTTGCCATCCAATATATTAGCTGACGTCACCCACTATGATGATCCAGGATAAGGAAAACAATCTGGACAAGGCTTGAAAAAAAATAAAATCCTGTGTGCCACAATCTACTTTACAGGCAGATTCCGAATTATTTCCACAGAACCTACAATTAATACTTAACAATAAACATTCATTGTAGGTTAATTAATAACAGTTTACAGTGATTCAGGAAATGATTCGGTGCAAGTCCTGCTTTATTATTTTGAGTTGATAGATGATTGGGACAATGGCCGCACTGTGTTATGTGCGGCACAGAAATGCTTCAGACCATTTCCAACCTCTCCCTTGAGGAAGCATAGGATGAAACGATAGAGGGAGTGGTTTAGTGTGAGGTAAGGAGGAAGATGTGTCCATTTTCCTGTGAGTGGCTGTGTTTTCTCCGTTACCCTACATCAAGGGAACTGCCAAGACTCCTTTACGCTGAGGCTGACAGATGTGGGAGTGCCAGCCACTACAGCAATTCAAATCTGCGACTATTTGTAACATTTAGTAAATGTCTTCAGCACTGAGGAATTGGCCCACCCTGATTTTACCAAACATTTAGGACAGCGCATTGTGTGTCACTGTCAGCTGCTTAAATAGTAATGAACGTGGGAGAGCACAGCAGGTTGTAATTAAGGACATGCTACTTGACTGATGGATGAGAGTGCCAGATCAAGTGCTTCAATCAAGCTGCCTACCCAGAGGTGGCCCAGCGGTGGAGCGCATTAGCGCACTGACACACTGCTCATGCAGTGGCAGGATGCAGCTTCTTTCCCTGAGATTTACACCATGGTAACTTCCTGCTCTTAGCTCGGGCTGATGGGGCAATTGTGTGTGTAACCCAAAGACTCTGCACATGAGCAAGTCCTGCTCTTTCCGAGTGCAGAAAAATTCAGAGTGCAAGTTCACAGGGCGGCGCTGTGAAAAGCGCTGCAAATGTCTGCTTAAGACTTCTGGGCCTTAGGTATTTTAAAGAAATAAATAGCTGGCACAGTTAATGCCAAGTGCAGTTAAATGAAGCAAAAGTGAACTGTAAACCACATGTACTCTGCCTGGGAATGTCGATTAACCTGACTATCATTTGCTCTGGACGAACATTTATTATCAGTATTTAATGCAAGTCTCTGACCAAAGGTCATGGACCTGAAACGTTAACTGTGTTTCTCTCTCCACAGGCGCTGCCTGACCTGCTGTGTGTTTACAGCTTTCGATGCTCTTATTTCAGATTTCCAGCAACCGCAGTATTTTGCTTTTGTTTTAGTACAAATCTGTTGGCCTAGAGATTGCTGTCAAAGTAATGGCGAGATTAATTTTGCTCACTGTTATTAATGTATCACATGTGCCACGGCAACTTCAGGCGAGGGCAGATGCGCAATTAAATGCAGACATCAAGAAATTGGTGTTGGCGATGCGCCGCTCCACCATTAGCTTTGCAAAAATGGCATCTTGTTGTCTGGCTCTGTATTCAAATGCATTGTGCGGCATGACGTTCCTGTACTTGCACTGTAGGTACAAAGTAAACTCGCCACTGAAAGTTAAGCCAAGACATTTCCATTCTAAGTACACATTTAACGATGTGATAAGAGTTAATTACTGCCAATTAACTATTACAAGTGTGGAGTCTCATTCTTCAGGTTTTAATCGTTGTTGGAGATTTAAAAATTTTTTAAATTTAAAACTTAAAAAAAAAAAATTCTCTCTGTCACTTTTTTCTCTCACTCTTAATCCAATCTTTCTTTCCTTCTCTTTGTTTCTCTTTCTGTGCCTGATATGACATTGAATTCATCCACTCCAATTTATAGTTCCTTCTCACTGCTAATTTCACTATGCTTCAATCTGATTGGTTAAGGAGTTGCTTGCCCTGTTCACGCAGATCGAAGATGCCCTGTAGAGGGAGCTACTCCATTTCCACCTCGCACTTCCTGCAGCTTGCAAAATATAATGGAGATTGAATGGGCAAGGATAAGTCTCACTAACTTATCACTTGGAGGGGGCAAGTCTAGGTGGGGTAGAGGAACAAAGGGATCTCGGAGTACAAATACACAAATCACTAAAAGTTGCGACACAGGTTAGCAAGGCCATAAAAAAAGCAAACCAAGCACTAGGGTTTATTTCTAGAATTGAAAAGTAGGGAAGTTATGCTAAACCTGTATCAAACCTTGGTTAGACCACACTTGGAGTACTGCGTACAGTTCTGATCGCCATATTATGAAAAGGATACAGAGGCACTGGAGAGGGTGCAGAGTAGATTTACAAGGATGATACCATAAATGTGAGGGTACACCTATCGGGAAAAGATGAACAGGCTGGGTCTCTTTTCTCTTGAAAAAAGAAGGCTGGGGGTGACCTAATAGAGGTCTATAAAATTATGAAAAATTTTTGATGGAGTGGATACAGAGAGAATGTTTCTACTTGTGGGGAAGAGCATAACTAGAGGCCATCAATATAAGATAGTCACCAAGAAATCAAATAGGGAATTCAGAAGAAACTTCTTTACCCAAAGAATGGTGAGAATGTGGAACTCACTACCACAGGGAGTAGTTGAGGCAAATAGTATAGATGCATTTAAGGGGAGGCTAGACAAGCATATGAGGGAGAAGGGAATAGAGGGTTATGCTGATCGGGCTAGATGAGATAAGACGGGAGGAGGCTCGAGTGGAGCATAAACGCCGGCATGGACTGGTTGGGCCGAATGGTCTGTTTCTGTGCCGTGTATTCTATGTAATCCTGTGTAACTGCGGGTGTCATTCGTTGACCAGTTAAAGCAAATTTTGGGCCAATATTGTTTTTAAATTGTTTTTGGTGATTCCTTGTAGTATTTCTCTTTTGTTGCATAGGCAGCAGTTATGTCTGTTGTAAACACGGCACCACCACATAGCACATTGTCAGCGAAGGTGTCCTCACAATGAAATGGTGTCAATAAGGGATGAGAGCTAAAAGCAGTAGTGGAACTGAGCTGAACTGACTTGAATTGCGCTAATCCTGTTCCATTTGAGAAAAATTTGCATTAGGTTCAGCTTCTTTCTTTAAAGAACGCTGGTGTGAGCCCAGAGACACAAAACGCCTCATCGGAAGGTTTAAATGTTGACTGTGGCTCTTTAAGTTTGCAAGGTCTGCAGAAATGACACACTTGAGTTGAAAAGGACAAGCATAGAAATTGATGAAGAAGAACGTTGCTTTTTAAAACCTAAAGATGGTGACATAAACTTAACAGGCACACGTATGAACGTTCTACAGCCATTTGGTAAAAATAGATCCAGACTCCTTCCAGACAAGACTCACGACTTCAGCAGGTTTTCATTGTTTATTGAAGGTGGGAATTGCTAATTCTAACTGAAACATTAACCACCTTTGCTAACAGCATTCCATCATCTATTAGAAGCACCTACAAGCTAAAAATGTGCGTTGCTTATTTTAATTCTCAAATTTCTTTGCTTTATTAGTGAACAAATATTTTTTTTCCACAGCACAAGGCCAGTTTGAACAAGTTAAAATCCATCACGCACAAGTTAGTAAATATTGCGCCTGCTGCAAATCAGACAGAACAACCGAAAATGCTGGAAACACTCAGCAGATCAGACAGCATCTGCGGTATTGTAAATCTGCGTGATCTTAAACGTTCATTAGCATTACGGGTCTTCCTGTGACATTGCAGTCTGGAACTGTGCCCTCTAATTTTCCTTGCCTCCCATTTCGAAGGACTTCTATGAAAAAAAATGTATGCAATCAGGGAAATCCACTGAGGGTTGCGGGTGGGGGGGGTGGAATTTCTTGATATCCATATGTCAAATACTGCTGACATCAATTGTGAGCGAGGGAAGATTCCCGGGGGGAGTGGTGGCGGGGTGAGTGTCTAATGTTGCCCTACCTCTGTACCCAAGTCCAGCTGCCGCTCCAATTCAGAAATGTGACTGTTGTCCCACCTGAATCATTCCCATGCAATTTGAAAAACATCTGTACTTTGCACAAACCAATGTCTTCAGCAAAAAAAAAACACTGCTCAATTACTCACAGTCACCTTGTCAGACAGCCACGGTTATTAACCATTCATTGACCTGAAGTGTTTTTATATTAAAAGAGAAGTTTTTGTTATAGCGCTACATTACATGTCCAGTAGTTACATTCAGTGCAATACAGAAATTGCAAATTAACCTGTTTCAGGCCATCAATAACCTTTAGAAAAGCACAATGCTGCGGATGTGGGAAATCTGAAATAAAAACAGAAAATGCTGGAAATACTCAGCAGGTCAGGCAGCATCAGTGGAGAGAGAAACAGAGCTTCCAGTTCTGACGAAAGGTCAAAGACCTGAGGCGTTGGGCTGGATTTTCACTGAGGAGGTGAGAAGGAGGCGGGACTACAACTTTCGGGGTTGTAATCCTGCCTCCATCGAGTTCTAGCCAGCCCACGTGATTTTGACTTGATTGACCTTGTTGAGCCCACCCAGCGGGCTCAGCAGGCTAATTAAGGGCCACCCGGCAACAGGTGAAGTCTCAGATTGACATTTCATCTGTCAAAAGCTTTAGACAGATGAAATATCAGCGTTTGACAGCTCTTTGAAGCTGTCAAACACTGACAATCTGTACTCTAAGTTAATTCCTTCCTCTCAGGCTGATTTAGAGATCTCTCCAGAACAGAAAGCTGAATGCTGCCACTTTTGACAGCTCGCGGCCATTCTGCTTTCTGTGCCGGTGAGATGAGTGACTCCCGAGACCTGAAAGAAGGAAGGCTGTAAAGGTAAGTAAATGTAAGTAAAACTTCTTTAAACACTTTACACACACCAAACACACTTACCTCTTCACTCATGTACCCATCACGCACCTGAACACCGGACATCTCGAACCCTCCAAGTCCCGCAGCCCGATGGCCCACCTCGCTAACTTGGCGTGGTTTGGAGCCGTCGGGAATCCCACAGTTCAGCAATAAAAATAGGGATTAGGCTAAAAACTGCCTGTTAACTACCTGTTAACAGGCAGTTAATTGGCATTAATCCTTTTCCCGCCTCGGGGAGGCTGCTCCCAGCACAGGTCAGGTATCCGCCTCCTTTGAAACTGGCATGGAGGCGGGTTGGGGGCGGGATGGGTTCGTGCCCCCCGATTTTGAGATTTTAACCACCCACACGCCTCCAATCCCGCCTGCACGGCCCAATGAAAATCCTGCCCGTTAACTCTGTTTCTCTCTCCACAGATGCTGCCTGACCTGCTGAGTATTTGCAGCATTTTCCATCAATAACCCTTTACCAGGCCAAGATGGATTCAGACTGATTTAACCTTGACTTGCTTAAGGATTAAAGTCCAACTGGCGGAGATTTGAGCGTACCATGAACAACTGGCTTATCTGTCGATCTCCAGATGTGACTGGATCACATCAAGTTCTACCGGGCTTCATTGTTTTCTGCCAAAATCACCCATTACTTGAGGATCATCCTGGAAAGCCACGATAACCTCAGGCTTCTTATCTCCACTACCAATGGTCACCATACAACCCGCTTCCCTACCCCCTCTGCCCTCACCTCGAATGATAAGTGTGAGGAGCTGCGTGAGGAGCTTATAGATTTTTAGTCACCAAGATAGAGATCATCTGTTCAATTGCCTTTGCTGCTTCCCTCCTTTCCCTTGCATTTAAGATAGACCTTCCTCCAGGCTTCCCCTACCCTGGACCTGAACCTATGCCTTTCCCTAATTTCTCTGCAATCTCCACACCCCTCCCCGCCCACCCCCCACCCACAATATCCACTTTGAGATCATCTCATCCATGAGATACACCTCCTACTCCTTCAACCCCATTTTCATTACAATGCTGACCAGCCAACTCCCTTCCTGGCCCCTACATTAGCTCTCCTCAGGTACTATTTTCCCTCCCTTTCAAAACTGCCATCATCCCCACCCCTCAAAAACACTCAAAAGTCCTCTATTCTTGTGAACTCACACTCTATCTACAATCTCCATTTCCTCTCCAAAGTCGTTGAGTGTGTTTTTTGCCTCCCAGATCTGTGCCTATCTCTCCCGCATCTCCCTTTTGAAAAGCTCAAATCTGGTTTCCACCCCTCCCACAGAATCAAAATAGCCCTAATCAAAACCACCAATGACTGTGACAGTGGTGTATTATCTGTCTTCATTCGCCGCGACCTCTCTGCAGTGTTTGACACAGTTGGCCATAATCTTCACCCAATACCCCTTCTCCATTGTACCAGTGAGATTGCTCTCGCTTAGTTCCATGCTCACTTATTCAATCGTAGCCACAGCATCTCTAGCATCTCTTCCCAACCCCCGTCCATGGTGCCTTCCTTTTCCTCTTATATTTTTATGCCCTTGACGACATCATCCATTGACATGGGGCCAACTTCCACGTGTACCCATCTTTATCTCTCTGCTTCCTTTCTCAAACCCTCCACTGTCTGTGTGCTGTCAGGCTGCTTGACCAATATTCAGTTTTGGATGAGATGCAATTCCCTCCAATTAGAAAACAAACATAGAAAAATAGGAGCAGGAGTAGGCCATTCGGCCCTTCGACCCTGCTCCGCCATTCAATATGATCATGGCTGATCCTCTATCTCAATACCATATTCCCGCTCTCTCCCCATACCCCTTGATGCCTTTTGCCTCTAGAAATCTATCTATTTTCTTCTTAAATATATTCAGTGACTTGGCCTCTGCAGCCTTCTGTGGTAGAGAATTCCACAGGTTCACCACCCTCTGAGTGAAGAAATTTCTCCTCATCTCAGTCCTAAATGTCCTACCCCATATCCTGAGGCTGTGACCCATCGTTCTAGACCCCCCAGCCAGGGGAAACATCCTCCCTGCATCCAGTCTGTCTAGCCCTGTCAGAATTTTTTACGTTTCAATGAGATCCCCTCTCATTCTTCTAAACTCTAGTGAATACAGGCCTAGTCGACCCAGCCTCTCCTCATATGACAGTCCTGCCATCCCAGGAATCAGTCTAGTGAACCTTCGCTACACTCCCTCTATGGCAAGTATATCCTTTCTTCGGTAAGGAGACCAAAACTGCACACAGTACTCCAGGTGCGGTCTCACCAAGGCCCTGTACAACTGTAGTAAGACATCCTTGCTCCTGTACTCAAATCCTCTTGCAATGAATGCCAACATACCATTTGCCTTCCTAACTGCTTGCTGCACCTGCATGTTTGCTTTCAGTGACTGGTGTACATGGAGACCCAGGACCCTTTGTACATCAACATTTCCCAGTTCATCACCATTTAAATAATACTCTACCTTTCTGTTTTTCCTACCGAAGTGGATAACATCACATTTATCCATGTTATACTGCATCTGCCATGTATTTGCCCACTCACTCAACTTGTCTAAATCGCCTTGAAGCCTCTTTGCATCCTCCTCACACTCACAATCCCACCTAGTTTTGTGTCGTCAGCAAACTTGGAAATATTACATTTGGTTTCCTCATCCAAATCATTGATATATATTGTGAATAGCTGGGGCCCAAGCACTGATCCCTGCAGTACCCCACTAGTCACTGCCTGTTACCCCGAGAAAGACCCATTTATTCCTACTCTGTTTCCTGTCTGTTAACCAATTTTCCATCCATGCCAGTATATTACCCCCAATCCCATGTACTTTAATTTTGCACACTAACCTCTTATGTGGAACTTTATCAAAGACCTTCTGAAAATCCAAATACACCACATCCACTGGTTCTCCTTTATCTATTCTACCAGTTACATCCTCAAAAAACTCCAGTAGGTTTGTCAAACATGATTTCCCTTTCATAAATACATGTAGGCTTTGTCTAATCCCGTTGATATTTTCTAAGTGTCCTGTTATCCTGTTTATAATAGACTCTAGCATTTTCCCTACTACTGATGTTAGGTTAACCGGTCTGTAGTTCCCTGTTTTCTCTCTCCCTCCTTTATTTAAATCATGGGATTACATTTGCCACCCTTCAATCTGCAGGAACTGTTCCATAATCTATAGAATTTTGGAAGATGACAACCAATGCATCCATTATTTCCATGGCTACCTCTTTTAGTACTCTGGGATGCAGATAATCAGGCCCTGGGGATTTATCAGCTTTCAGTCCCATTAATTTCTCCAGCACTATTACAGTTAAACATTAAGAAGGTGAAAGCCATCCTGTTTAGCCTCCGCCACAAATGCCATACCCTCACCACCAACTCCATCCCTCTCCCCAGACTGTGAAGAGTTTCTGACATAATAGAGTCTGGAGCTTTTGAGTAGTGATTACAGCAGCTAGGAAATGCTTTTTACATTGATTCTTTTTCCATTGTGCTCTTACACTTGTTTCTCGCTGCTTCTGATAGGGTCAGACCACCAGTAGATTTTGGGAGCCTTCAATGGCCCCCACCTCCTACCCACAGTGAGGCCTTCTCAGGATTGAGATGAGGAGAAATTTCTTCACTCAGAGAGTTGTGAATCTTTGGAATTCTCTACTCCAGAGGGCTGTGGATGTTCAGTCGTTGAGTATAATCAAGGCTGAGATCGATAGTTTTTTTGCGGGGGTGGCGGGGAATTGGGTTGATTTGCACCTCTCGTTAGTGCTAATGGGACGCAAATCCCCTAGTGCCCGGGCGTGGTGCTGCTAACGCCTCCCGCGGGATTTAGTGGGAGGTTAGAGGTGGCGGTAGCTGGTACCGCCCTGCGGTGCTGCGCCGCCGGCAATGACGTCATCGACATGCGCAGCAGCCCTCTTGCACCCCGGCCGCAAACTTTGATTGCACCCCCTGACCTATCGCCAGACAATATGTCCGACAGAGTCAGGGTGGCGTTTTTGCAGCTGCAGCGGTGCTACTTAAAAGGCAGGTGTCAGGTGGCCATTCTTTTTTTGGCTGACTGCCAGCACCTGCCCCCTTCACCTTTTTTCTTCGGGGTGCTGACCTCGATTGCTCAGCCTGGCACTCCTCTTAAGTGCTGGGCTGTTTTCACAGCACCCTGCTCCCCGGTGGTCTAGCGGGGCCCCAGTGTGCACAGCACTAGGCCCCTCCCCTTTAATCAAGGGCAGGAGGCCTGCAATGCTACTGTTGCACGTAGCGCTGCAACATTCAGTAGTAGCGCCCCAAGAGGGAGGTGGAGCGCTTCCAGTTGCACTCCAACTCCTGCTTGGGGTGCTACAACTGAATTTCAGGCGGAGGGGGGCTGATTTATTCGGGGCGCTTTAGCGCCCCAGTGATGTTAGTGCCCCAAAAAGGGGTGAAACTGAATTTTTCCCCCTTGGACTCTAAGTGAATCAAAGGATATGGGAATTGGGTGGGAAAGTGGAGTTGAGGTAGAAGATCAGCCATGATCTTATTGAATGGCAGAGCAGATTCGAAGGGCCATATGTCCTACTCCTGCTCCTATTTCTTGTGTTCTTATGCCATTGCAGTATTATGGTGGCAGAGCAGGAGCAGCACAGGATGGAGCAAAAGTGGCTGAGGCAGCAGTTATTGCAAGAGGCAGCACAGCACATTTCATCACTGAAACCTTCTCTTCTGTGGAACAAAGTCTATGTTTGACACCACAGCCATGCCTCCTTCCCCACTTTCAAAATAAAGGCACATTCCTACAATACAGTAACACACCCATCCCTCACCAGAGGCCCATGGGAGAGGATGTGCGAGATGGGGACGTTGGAGGGCAGGTGCCAACTGCTGGTTCATCATAATGTTCAGCTTCTCTTGATTTCATGTTGCTACACCACACACTGCAATCACATGTCAGTTCCATTTCTTCTACTGGAAATCACGTCAAGTCCACTCCTCAGTAACACATTCTGATCTCTCGTCTTGTCTCTTCTAGATGTGCCAATCCAACAACAAATACAGAAGGAAGATGAGCATCATGCAGGCGCTCCTGCTTCAGGCCCTGCCTGCATTTCTTCACTGACGAGCTCATGAAGGTCCTTGTAAACTGTAAACCCTACGGAATCCTGTATTGAGGTGGATTCTTTCCAGAAATAAGAAAGGAGAGGTCGCACACCATTTATAGTTTGGTGAAATAAAAACCCTTTTTCTTTAAGTTTGTCATTGAATTCCTGTCAGGCATGTAAGTAGCTAGATGCATACTGTGAATGATACAATATACCTTGGGGAAAACGTGATATTGGAAATTAAGACTTGAGCATAAAATCTATGCTGACAGTTTAGTGCAGTACTGAGGGAGCTCCGCTGCACTGTCGGAGGTGTCGTCCTTCGGATGAGATGTTAAACCAAGTCCCCATCTACTATCTCAGGTGGACAAAGATCCCATGGCACTATTTTGAAGAAGGGAAGGGGAGTACTCCCTGGTGTCCTAGCTTTTATTGTTCCTCAACCAATATCACTAAAAAATAGATTATCTGGTTATTATCACATTGCTATTTGTGGGACCTTGCTGTGCAAATTGGCTGCCACGTTTCCTACAACAGTGACTACACTTCAGATGTGCTTAATTGGCTGTAAAGTGCTTTGGGACCTCCTGAGGTCGTGAAAGGCGCTTTATAAATACAAGTCTTTCTTTCTTTTACTTCATCACCTTCTGCTGCTGAAGTGTGTCCAGGTGGGTGCAGGATGAAACAAGGCTTCACTTAGTTCCATAATGGAGCTGTGGATGGCAAAACAGCTGACATCACCTCTAGGTGACTGGAAGAACCCTACGGTAGAAAAGATGAGGGTAGCGGTGACCTTCACTGTCACTGGCAGCGCAGCGCAGGTGGTTTACTTTTCCTGCAGGTCTTTGTGGACCTTCTTCTGAGAATACAGTATGTCAGTCAAACCTTCCTGCTGAGCTTGAGTTTCTTCATGCTCTGCTCCTCTCCCATGCCCAAAGAGCTAATAACTCTTTCACAGTACTTCTACTGCCTGAGGTATTTGTTCTGCAAGTGGTTCATCACTTGTGCCATCTGTGCCCGTCCCCCCCACCCCCCGCCCCACACCAAGCCACTCTCTATCTGCTGCAGCAGAAGCTCAACAATGACCACTGCTTAAATAAAAACAGAAAATGCTGGAAATACTCAGCGGGTCAGGCAGCATCTGTAGAGAGAGAAACAGTTAACGTTTCAGATCGATGAGCGACCTGAAACGTTAAGCCTGTTTCTCTCTCTACAGATACTGCCTGACCTGCTGAGTATTTCCAGCATTTTCTGTTTTTATTTCAGATTTCCAGCTCCCGCAGTATTTTGCTTTTGAATGACCACTGCATCCTTGTCATGCAATTAAGAACTTCTCCGTACTATTCATTTCTGTCAGTATAGTGTTGGTAACTCCAAATCTTGCTATTCATCCCATTGGATTTCAAGACTTACTTTTCCTTTATATTCCCCAGTGTGATTCTACATGAGTTTCTATTGATTAGCTAAAAGTTTTTTTTCCCCCTAACTAATGATGAATGAAAGTTCCTGCCAATTCACTGGCAGGATGCATCTGAATCTTTGGTGACCTGGTGACGGACTTTTGTCTGACTCCCTGGTGGTGGAGTAGATGTTTTTTGTTGCTAATCTCCATGATCTAATATTTGGTTAGGATTAAGACCCAGTGTAGTGGTCAAAAAACCCCACAAATAGTCCAGTGCCACTTTCTACCAGGAATACAACCCCATTTAATGCACATCTACTTTTAAAGAACACAGAAATATATGGCCTTTAAAGTCAATAAGAAGGTATTACATCAGTTGCAGTTATGTGAAGCTACCCTTTAACAGGTAGATGTATTTAGAATATAATTCAATTTCATCAGTCTTTTCCAGCTGTTTTTCATTATGGTCTGATATCGGTGATATCTCCCTGACCCCTGCCTGCCTGGTGGTGGTGTCCATGTTCTATCCTTCCTCTTATGTTGATGGGTTTGTGTCTAAATACCCCTGGCAATCTTGTGATGAATATTTTTCTGAGATTCTGCCAGATAATGTGCCTTTAAAATCCCTGCTGATAGTTTGTGGATTTTTGCCTGCATCCTTGTTTATTTAGTGATGGATGTTTATTTGAGTCCTGCCAGCTTAATGGCAGCCATGGTTAAGGTCTGTTTAATGAAAATATTGTACAGGAAACTTTCGATTAACTGGCCCCTAAATAACCGGAAATGTCGGTTAACCAGCAAAATTCAGGAGTCGGTTTCAGGTAACTTTTATAACTTTTATTACTTGCACAGCAAAAAATGGAGGAAGGCAAGGGTTTGGCTGCAGCTGTTGCTAAGCTACAGAGACGCTTGCAACTTGTGGATGTTGTTCTGAAGCTGTTGATAAGCAACAGGGTTTGTTGCTTTATACGGAGCTCTGAGCTCCGTATTTTTTACTATAGCGTTCGGTTATCCGGAATTGTTGCTGAACCGGCACCACGTCGGTCCCGTCCGTGCCGGATACCAGAAAGTTTCCTGTACTTTGCTAGATAATGTGCTAGTCAGCAGCCTTGTGTAGAGAAGTAGTCCATGTCTATGTGTTAGACTAAAGCTGCTGCTGTTCGTTGAATCCCAAGTTTATTTTTCGCTGGAGATACATCAACAGCAGTGTGGGCCCGAATCCCCTGGAGGCCTTATAGTGGGTTTGCATCACTGGAAAATGAATGATGAATTTGTGTTCCTGCCAATTCACTGGCAGGATGCGTCTGAATCTCTGGTGGTCTAATGACAGATTTTTATCTGACTCCCTGGTGGTGGAGTAGATAGTTTTTTTAATAATAAAGAAAAGCAAGTTAAATTCAAGCTTTAAATAGGCATTCAGAGGATCCCAGTTTTGAACTCTGTCTCATGCCCAGGTTTTTTCAAATTCTTCTCATCATTGACATTATTCCACTTAGTTTAAAAAATTATTTCACTTCCCTTCCAAATTTCTCCTTTTCCTTCTTGAAACCACTGATTCATGCAAGGGTACTTACTGCTCCATGTGTCTAAAATAGGTGGCCTTTCTTCATGTTTGAGCCTCTTGGCAGACTGTTCAGTTGGGCTATCATAGCCTGACCAGATATTGTCCTCTGCCAGCTCTGAATGGAAGGTTGCTAATGGATGATATAATTGAGGTATAAGTATATAAATTTACTGATCCTACATTCACAGCGGGCAGTTTTGCTTGAGGGGAGCATAGGTCAATGAATCTGTACCGTCACCTTATCACCAATCCATACTCCCTTTGAGCACAGCTCTCCACCAGGACAATGGGATTGTTGAACTTCCTCTATAAAATACTAAATGATCTTGATAAACACAACCTCCTCGAATTTTCCATGGGAGTTGTCTGTTGGGAAATTAGCAGAGCTCCCAGAGAAACAGAGTAAATGGCTAAAAATGGCCATTTGCACCATTTATTCCGAGGGCCTCTTCAATCTCCTGCTGAAGTTATGACAGGAGATCAAGAGAACTCCACTGAAATTCAGGGCCAACGTTACTTCAACTTAAGATGGAAAAGTAGGAGGAGATGACACAAATTTAAATTGGAGAAAAATAAATTTAACATTCGGAAGAGCTTGTTCATTCAATGAGTGATACACGTTGGGAATAGTCTGCCTGGCAGGGCAATAGAAGCGAAACCATTCGCAAGGCATTTGGATGCTATAATGGGAGAGTTAGGGCTTTAGAGCAATAAGCTTCAATCAGCCAAATGGCCTTTTCTCATCCTTGAATTTCCTTATGTTCTGAAGACATCCACGTATTCACACTTTCCAGCATCTCTAACCCAGGAGTGCTGAAGCCAGTTCTAACACCCCTATTGCCAACCTTGCTGAGATCAGGGATTGAACCTGGGATTTCTTCAGTCTGTGTAACGCAGTCCCTCTTTATCATGTGTTCCTGAGACTGGTAGTAGATATCTGTAGCAAGATATGCACTTGCCCTGAGGTGATAAAGAATGAAAAAAAAATCCTATTATACATCCTGTGAGCAGCCAAACCTTTTCAGGGTATCATTTCATCATAATCTTTACTTCTAATAAATGTACTTTAAATACTCAACGTATTCAGTGATACACACTTTACTTTGAATCTGTTATTATTCAAAGTTAGTAAAGGTTTTGCTTTCTTAATTGAGCCATAGCAATCATTAAATGAGTAAATTCTTTTCACACGTAACTGTACATTTCTCTATTATGTCATAAAGCTGCCGAAATCTTTCCTGTACCCCATCAATTTTCCCTTAAATACCAGCCCATTTATTAAATCTTTTATTAGGTCTTGTATTATGTATGCAAGCAAAGATATTAATATCAACCACTGTATTGTGGAAATCTCCATAAATCTCCATAAATTTCCTTTAATAAAGAAACTGTTTACATAATGCATTCTAATTTTTACTCTAAAAGATGTTAATATAATTTAATGAAGCTAATCTGATTTATATTTCAACTCACTAATAAGTTAATTTTAGTCTAAAACCTTTCTGCATTTAAATTTGTCGACAGTAATCGGAGATTGAAGTAATTACTGTATGTCTCGGAATGAAGTATGTTTTCAGTTTGAAACAAAAGTGTAAACAGGTACTGCTGGAGAAACAATCTCCTCTTTATTGCAATTTTTTCTGATTTTTCCTTCCATTTTGACCTATTTTTGTGCAATGTTGTTCATTATGAAAGAAATGCTACAATTCTAAATTGAAAAGAATACACTAAATGGGGTTGATTTTAACCCTACCCACCTGGTGAAAACCGGATGGGAGGGTAGTTAAAATTGAGCAGATTATTTACCAACAACAATACCTTGCATTTATATAGCATATTAAACGTAGTAGAAAGTCTCAAAGGCATTTTACAGCAGTGTTATCATACAATATTTGAAACCGAGACACATAAGAAGATATTAGGACAGGTGAGAGGTAGGTTTTAAGGGGTGTCTAAAAGGAGGAGAGAGAGGTAGAGAGGCGGAGAGTTTTCGGGAGGGAATTCCAGAGCTTAGGGCCTTGGCAGTTGAAGGCATGGCCACTAATGGTTGACGCACAAGAGGCCAGAATAGGAGGAGCCCAAAGATCTTGGAAAGTAGTAGGACTGTAGGAGGTTACAGAGATAGGGAGCGGTGAGGTCATGGAGAGATTTGAAAACCAGGGATGGTAGCATAGTGGTTATGGAGTCAAGATGGTGCCCGAGACGGTCCGGTGCTAGCGCGCTCTCCCTGCTTTGGGCGGCCCGCTCTCGCCGCTCGCTCCCACAACCGGAGCGAGGTGTTCGGCGAGTCGGGCGGAGGCACCACAGCGCAGCAAGCAGCAGCAGCCACGTCGACCCGCTAGGGCACATCGGCCGGCCGCTCCTCAGCGGGAAGGGATTCCGACCGGGAGGAGGGGAGCTGAGCATGGCGGCCAGAGGCTGGACCGGAAGCGGGAGAATCAGGCCTGGGCCGTCGGACCGTGGAGCCGGCGACGGTGAGGTGGAGGCCGCGGCGACCGGAGGATGTGTTGGGCGAGTCGGGCGGAGGAGCGCAGCGCATCGGGACGCAGCAGCAGACTCGACAACTCGCAGTCCGACTGGGAGGAGGGGAGCCGGGAATGGTGGCCAGAGGGTGAGTGGGAGAAGCAGGCCACCGCACGTGGAGCCGAGCTGGCAACAGTGAGGAGGACGGAGCGGCTGAGGGACATCGTGCTCCCACTGCCACTGGATGCCAAAGAATTGACTTTCTGAACACACACACAGAAACACACAGAAACCCCACAGTGCAGATAGAGGCCATTTCGGCCCATCGAGCCTGCACCGACACATGTCCCACCCGATCCCCATAACCCCTACACCAACACATATCCCACCCTATCCCCGTAACCCCACGTATTTAATCCCCCTAACACTAAGGGTCAATTTATCATAGTCAATCAACCTAACCCGCACATCTTTGGACTGTGGGAGGAAACCGGAGCACCCGGAGGAAACCCACGCAAACACGGGGAGAATGTGCAAACTCCACACAGACAGTCACCCGAGGCTGGATTCGAACCCGGGTCTCTGGCGCTGTGAGGCAACAGTGCTAACCACTATGCCACCGTGCTGTAAAAATAGCTGACGTGTCTCTGTGAGCTCCCACAGCTTTATTGTGGGAGTGATTGGGGAGTAAGCATTCCATTGTACTAGTTACATATGGCAAATAAAGAATCTTGAATCTTGAATCTTGAATGTTACTGGCCTAGTAATCCAAAGGCCTGGGCCAATGATCCAAACAGATATGAGTTCAAATCCCACCACTACAGCTGGAGAATTTAAATTCAGGTAATTAGAATCATAGAATGGTTACATCACAGAAGGAGGCCATGTGGCCTATTGAGCCCATGCTGGCTTTCTGCAAGCCAGTACTTCAGCTAGTCCCTTTCACCATAGCCCAGCAATTTTTTTTTCCTTCAGGTACTTATTCAATTCCCTTTTGAAAGCCACAGTTGAATCTGCCTCCACCACCCTTTCAGGCAGTGTATTCCAGATCCTAACCACTCACTGTGTAAAAAAGTTTTTCCTCATGTTGCATTTGGTTCTTCTGCCAATCACCGTAAATCTGTGTCCTCTGGTTCTCGACCCTTCCGCCAATGGGAACAGTTTCCCTTTAGCTACACTGTCTAGACCCCTCATGATTTTGAACACTTCTATCAAATCTTCCCTCAATCATCTCTGCTCTAAGGCGAACAACCTCAATTTTGTATCCATGCTGCCACTGTAGGAAAATCCACATCGGAGCAATGGGAGTCTTTCAGAAAGGAAATTGAGAGAGTACAATGGCAACATGTTCCCGTAAAGGTCAAGGGTGGGACCAACAAGCCCAGGGAACCTTGGATGTCAAGGGATATACGAGAATGGATTAGGAAAATGTTGTGTATTTTGAATGTGTATTAGAATTGTCCCACATGGGATACCGTAGTGGTGATTTGCAATGCACTATGGGAAATGTAGTGCATTGAGTGAAGAAGCACGTTGTAAATAAAATGGCCGTTAACTAAACTCTCCACCCCGGAGTCCTTCTTAATTGTTATATAGGTAAGGGTATAAAATCCCTTGAAACACAACAAAACTGGCGATGAGAACGACGGACTTGCACATCACTTTGCACTGGAATCGGCGATGTTTAAAGTAAGAAGCTCCTGTCTTTTCTTAATGGCGCGCCCGCAGTTTAGTGCTGATGCAATCGCCTCGTAAAGGTGGTGGTTCGTGTGTTACACAAATAAGAAGGGGGAGAGTAACAATACAGTGAAATGAAGTGGAGGAAAAGGACTGTAAAAATAAAATAAAAAAGTGGAGGAAAAGGACTGTAAAGAAAAAAAAAGATAACAAAATGGCTATGCTAACCGGAGCGTTTGGACCATTTGATGAAACGGCGGAGCAATGGAGTGCTTATACAGAGCGTTTTGGATTTTTCGTGACTTCAAATGGCATTAAAGATGACGTGAAAGTGGCGACGTTCCTCAGTGTGATCGGAGCAAAGACATTTGGCTTGTTACGGAGTTTGATGCACCCGGATAAGCCCGGCGCTAAGACATATGATCAGATTGTGGAAGTTTAGGAAACACATTTCGCACCCAAGCCGCTGCTGATTGCCGAGAGGTTCAGGTTTCACAAACGAAACCAAGGGGCGGGTGAGTCCATAGCCGAATATGTTGCAGTGCTAAAGAAGCTAACTGAGCATTGTGAGTTTGGTGAAACTCTAAATGACACTGTCCGTGATAGGTTTGTGTGTGGATTAAGATGTGAAGCAACACAGAAGCGCTTGCTCACGACTGACAAACTGATGCTTAAATCAGCAGTGGAGCTCGCTGTGTCTATGGAGTTAGCAGCTAAAGATGCACAGCTGTTGGGGGCTGCAACAAGAGTGCACAGGGTAGCAGCTACACCGGATAAGCATGCAAGGGGCGCCAGAGAGTGTTACAGATGTGGAAGGTCAGGTCATCAGCCATCTGACTGCTGGTGTAAAGACCTGACCTGTCGGAAATGTGAAAAGAAAGGACACATTGAACGTGTGTGTAAAGGGCAAAGCAAACAATCCTACACAGAGACACACAAAAACAAACAAGGAAACACATCCAACTGGCGTTCTAAAAAGAAAAACCTACACATGGTGAAACAAGAACAGGAAGACAGTGACACAGACTCTGATGGGGAGCTGAATCTCCATGTGTTAACGGTGAATGGAGGCTCATCAGGCTATGGAGTCACTCCACTACTAGAGGGAATACCGGTCAAAATGGAGCTGGATACAGGGGCCGCTGTCTCCTTGATTCCAGAGAAGCTATTCAAAGAAAAACTGAACCACCTATCACTGACGCCGGCCAAGCTCATCTTAAAGACCTACACTGGGGAAACAGTCCCAATGCTGGGTAAGTCGGAGGTCAAGGTGGAGCTTAATGGACAAACCGTGATGCTGCCAGTTTACGTGGTCAAGGGTGACTATCCATCCCTGATGGGCAAGCCATGGTTGGAGAAAATTCATCTGGATTGGAAAAAAGTGAATGCGGTGTCAGTCGAAGAGGCGGGGCTAGCGGCAGTGTTGACAAAGCATGCGGCTGTCTTTGACGGAGAATTGGGGAGTATGAAGGGGATTACGGTCAAACTCAAGGTGAAGCCTGACAGCCAGCCACGATTCCTGAAGGCCAGGAACGTCCCCTACGCCCTCAGACCAAAGGTGGAGGCTGACCTGGAGCGTCTGGTCAAGATAGGGGTCCTGGTGCCGGTTTCGCACCATGAGTGGGCCACGCCCGTGGTACCAGTGATGAAGAGTGATGGCGCGGTTCGCTTATGTGGAGATTTCAAAGTAACAGTGAATCCTGTGCTCTCAGCTGAACAGTACCCCCTCCCCATTATTGAAGATCTTTTCGCGGGTCTAGCAGGCGGTCAGAAGTTTAGCAAGATTGATCTATGCCAAGCCTACTTGCAGATGCATGTAGAAGAGGACTCACAGAAGTACCTCACCATCACCACCCACAAGGGCCTCTACAGGTACTGCCGCCTACCCTTTGGTATAACGTCAGCACCAGCATTGTTTCAGCGGGCTATGGACCAGATCTTAAGTGTCATTCCAGGGGTACAATGTTAACTCGACGATATCCTTGTCACAGGAAAGGACGACAACGAGCATCTGCAGAACCTGACGAAGACACTGGGAAGACTTGAAGAATATGGCTTACACGTTCACAAGGACAAATGTGAATTTTTCAAGCCATCAGTGGAGTACCTAGGCCATGTCATCAACGCGGACGGCCTACACACAGCACCGTCGAAAGTGAAAGCCATTGCCGATGCTCCTGCACCTACAAATGTCGGCCAGCTGCGGTCATTCTTAGGTCTCCTGAACTATTACGGCAAGTTTATTCCACAGCTGGCATCACTGTTGAAGCCATTACATGAGTTGCTGTATCAGGGCAAGGCCTGGGCATGGACGAAGGAGTGCGAAGCTGCATTCAAGAAAGCCAAAGCAGCTTTGACTGACCCCAGAGTGTTGACGCACTTTGACCCGTCGTTACAGATTCAGCTAGCCTGTGGCGCGTCGCCTTATGGTGTCGGCGCGGTCGTGTCCCACTTCTTTCCCTCAGGCGAAGAGAAGCCAATTGCATTCACGTCAAGGTCCCTGAGCAAGGCGGAGGTGAAATACCCGCAGATCGAAAAAGAGGCTTTGGGCATCATCTTTGGAATCAAAAAGTTCCATCACTACTTGTTCGGAAGGAAATTCACCTTGCTGATGGATCATCGTCCTCTGACATCGATCTTTGGTCCACACACAGGAATACCCTCCCTGGCAGCGTGCAGGATGCAACGCTGGGCGCTGATGTTAAGTGCTCACAATTACAACATCAAATACCTGAGGTCAGCAGCACATGGCAATGCGGACGGATTGTCAAGACTTCCGCTGCCTGTGCCCTCTGAAGGCTGTGAGCAGAAGATTTTCTACTTTGACATGGTGAGCAATGCCCCTGTCACGGCCCGGCAGGTCAAGAAAGAGACCAGAGTGGACCCTACGCTGTCCAAGGTGCTGGATCGGGTGATGCGAGGAGACGGATCATGGGTGTCAGACGCACCATCTGAGCTCCTACCTTACCTGTCAAGAGGGAAGGAGTTGTCTGTCATGTCAGGATGCCTCCTTTGGGGCATGCGAGTGATCATACCACCAAAGCTGTGGAAACATGTCCTCAACGAGCTGCACTCAGGATATTGTGGTATTGTCCGGATGAAGGAGCTGGCATGAAGCTACTTCTGGTGGCCCGGTCTGGATCATGAAATTGAAGTTGAAGCGAAATCATGCCCATCATGCGAGACAACCAGGGATACGCCAAGAGCAGCGCCACTGCATCCATGGGAATGGCCGGCGACACCGTGGTAACGGATCCATCTGGACTTCGCGGGACCAGTGGAAGGAGCGATGTTCCTGGTCGTGGTGGACTCCCATTCCAAATGGCCGGAGGTTGCAGTAATGTCCACTATCACTCTATCACTACGGAGAAAACCATCGAGACTCTGAGAGAGATGTTCAGGCGATTTGGTCTGCCAGAGCAGATCGTAATCGACAATGGAACACAGTTCACATCCCAGGAGATGGAGAAGTTCCTCAAAAGCAATGGAATCCAGCACACGTTCTCCATGCCTTATCATCCATCCACGAATGGATTGGCAGAGAGATTTGTCAGAATGCTGAAACGCGCGTTGAAAGCGGCAAGAAGTGATGCTCCTCTAAAGCAGCGCCTGAATGCTTTCTTGCTGAAATACCAAAACACGCCTCATGCTACGACTGGAGCATCTCTTGCTTACCTACTCATGGGAAGGCAGCTATGGACACGCCTTGACCTGCAGAAGCAGTGGTGCACGCCAATCAGCAGGGTCAAGTCAGCAGACGAGCTCAGAGGTCCAAAGAACGACACTTTGTGGTGGGGGCAAAGTTCTCGCGCGTAACTACACCACCCCGGGGCGGTGGATCCCTGCTACGGTCATTCAAAAGACGGGCCCCGTTTCATACCGAGTCCGCACCGGAGACAGCCGAACATGGAGACGGCATGTAGACCAGTTACTGCCAAGACAGTCGCCACAGGTAACCCAAGAAACAGAGGATCAAGGACCTGCTGGGGGCTCCAGCAGGGACTGGTCGTCTGACCCTGAGACGGTGGCACCATCCACTCTTGTGCCATCGAGGGAGGAAGCCACGCCTGCAGGGTCACGGGAGAGCCAGCCAGAGCCTGCTCCTGAGACTAGGCGTTACCCCCAAAGAGAAAGGCAGCCTCCAGAGCGCCTTAGTTACAGTTAGTGCTAACCTGTGTGCATGGGGCAGAATAATCCCCAGGGTTAGCGGAATGTAGAGGCAGTCTACCCTCTCTTCCAAAGTTATAGTCATTTTCAGTTATTCTGTTTTGTGGACATTCTATTTTAAGGGGGAGGAAATAGGTTGTGTATTTTGAATGTGTATTAGAATTGTCCCACATGGGATACCGTAGTGGTGATTTGCAATGCACTATGGGAAATGTGCATTGAGTGAAGAAGCACATTGTAAATAAAATGGCCATTAACTAAACTCTCCACCCCGGAGTCCTTCTTAATTGTTATAAAGGTAAGGGTATAAAACCCCTTGAGACACAACAGAAAAAAAGGGGGGCTTTTGGCAGATACAAAGGAGTAAAGACAGAGGAAGCCCTAGAGGAGTATAAAAAGTGCAGGGGGATACTTAAAAAAGAAATTAGGAGAGCGAGGAGGGGCCATGAAATAAAACTGGTGAGCAAAATAAAGGAAAATCCTAAGGTGTTTTATAAATTTATTAAGGGCAAGAGGATAACTAGGGAAAGAGTAGGGCCCATTAGGGACCAAAGTGGCAATCTGTGTGTGGAGCCAGAAGATGTAGGTGGGGTTTTAAATGAATTTTTTGCATCTGTGTTCACTATGGAGAAGGACGCTGTAGACATAGAAATCGGGCAGGGGGACTGTGATACACTTGAACATATTAGCATCAAGAGGGAGGAGGTACTAGTGATTTTAGCAGGCTTAAAAGTGGATAAATCCCCAGGCCCAGACGAGATGTATCCCAGGCTGCTGTGTGAGGCAAAGGAGGGGATTGCAGGGGCTCTGACACAAATTTTCAAAACCTCTCTGGCCACAGGGGATGTGCCAGAGGACTGGAGAACAGCAAATGCAGTACCATTATTCAAGAAGGGTAGTAGGGATAAACCAGGGAATTACAGGCCAGTGAGCCGAACATCAGTGGTAGGGAAATTATTGGAAAAAGTTCTGAAGGACAGAATTAGTCTCCACTTGGAGAGGCAAGGATTAATCAGGGATAGTCAGCATGGCTTTGTCAAGGGAAGATCATGTCTGACCAATTTGATTGAATTTTTCGAGGGGGTGACTAGGTGTGTGGATGAGGGTAGTGCAGTGGATGTGGTATACATGGATTTCAGTAAGGCTTTCGATAAAGTCCCGCACAGGAGACTGGTCAAGAAGGTAAGAGCCCATGGGATCCAGGGTGCCTTGGCACATTGGATCCAAAACTGGCTTAGTGGCAGAAGGCAGAGGGTGATGGTCGAAGGTTATTTTTGTGACTGGAAGCCTGTGTCCAGTGGGGTACCGCAGGGATCAGTGCTGGGTCCCTTGCTGTTTGTGGTCTACATGAATGATTTGGATGTGAATGTAAAAGGTATGATCAGTAAGTTCGCAGATGACACGAAAATTGGTGGGGTGGTAAATAGCGAGCAGGGTAGCCTCAGTCTGCAGGACGATATAGATGGGTTGGTCAGATGGGCAGAACAGTGGCTAATGGAATTTAACCCTGAAAAGTGTGAGGTGATGCATTTTGGAGGGACTAACAAGGCAAGGGAATACACAATGAATGGTAAGACCCTAGGAAAGACAGAGGATCAGAGGGACCTTGGTGTGCATGTACATAGATCCCTGAAGGCAGCAGAACAGGTGGATAAGGTGGTTAAAAAGGCATATGGGATATTTGCCTTCATTAGCCGAGGCATAGAATATAAGAGCAGGGAGGTTATGATGGAGCTGTACAAAACGCTGGTTAGGCCACAGCTGGAATACTGTGTGCAGTTCTGGTCGACACACTATAGGAAGGATGTGATTGCTTTGGAGAGGGTGCAGGATGTTACCTGGGCTGGAGCGCTTCAGCTATGAAGAAAGACTGGACAGGCTGGGGTTGTTTTCCTTGGAGCAGAGAAGGCTGAGGGGGGACCTGATTGAGGTGTACAAAATTATGAGGGGCATAGCTAGGGTAGATAGAAAGGAACTTTTTCCCTTAGTAGAGGGGTCAATAACAAGGGGGCATAGATTCAAGGTAAGGGGCAGGAGGTTTAGAGGGGATTTGAGGAAGAACTTTTTCACCCAGAGGGTGGTTGGAATCTGGAACTCACTGCCTGAAAGGGTGGTAGAGGCAGGAACCCTCACAACATTCAAGAAGCATTTGGATGAGCACTTGAAATGCCATAGCATACAAGGCTATGGACCAAATGCTGAAAAATGGGATTAGATTAGACAGGGCTTGATGGCCAGTGTGGACGCGATGGGCCAAAGGGCCTCTTTCTGTGCTGTATAACTCTATGACTCTATGTCTCTTTTATTCCAAGGTCTTCAACTTTGCTGGCAAGCCTAATATATAGCACTTTATCAAACATCTTTTGGAAGTCCATTTACACCACATCAACCACATTGCCCTCATCAACCCTCTCCAAAACCTCATCAAAAAACTCAATCAAGTTGGTTAAACATGTTTTGCCTTTAATAAATCGACACCTGGGTACGTCCTGTTCCACCAGCAGGATAGACGAACCGGACGTGGCGGCACAGTGGGATACAATCGAGAGAGAGTACCCCTGGGAATCCTCAACATTGACTCTGGACCTCATGAAGTCTCATGGCATCAGGTCAAGAATGGGCAAGGAAACCTCCTGCTGACACCTACCGCCCTCCCTCAGCTGATGAATCAGTACTCCTCCATTTTGAACACCACTTGGAAGAAGCACTGAAGGTAGCAGAATGTACTCTGGGTTGGGGACTTCAGTGTCCATCACCAAGAGTTGCTTAGTAGCACCACTACTGACCGAGCTGGCTTAGTCCTGTAAACCTTTCTCTTACTGCTGTTCGGACTTCGAGAATTACGAATAAGCGTAACAACGACAGATAAGTATGTGATCAATAAAATTAGTCTTTATTCACACTACAGTTCAAAATTCAACCGGACATCGCAATCAATATGCACCCAATTTACCCGTACATAAAAGTACCCCAGCAACTCATATGCTACCTCCTGGAGATTTATATCCTAAGTCAACCGTACATAAGAGTACCCTTTAATAATATCTAAGTTCTATGTCCGATTTTTATACATAAGAAATAGGAGCAGGAATAGACCACTTTGCCCCTCGAGCCTGCTTCGCCATTCAATAAGATCATGGCTGATATTGGGCTCAAAGCCACTTCCCCGCCCACTCTCCATAACTCTTCACTCCCTTATCTTGCAAAAATGTGTCCATCTCCACCTTAAATGTATTTAATGACCCCACCTCCACAGGTCTCTGGGGCAGAGAATTCCACAGATTTATGATCCTCAGAGAAGAAATTCTTCCTCATCTCAGTTCTAAAAGGGTGGCCCTTTATTCTAAAACTAGATTTCCCCATGAGGGGAAACATCCTCTCTGCATCTACCTTGTCATGCCCCCTCAGTATCTTATATGTTTCAATAAGATCACCTCTCATTCTTCTAAATTCCAATGAGTATAGGCCTAGCCTGCTCAACCTTTCCTCATAAGTCAACTCCCTCATCTCTGGAATTAACCTGGAGTTCAGAATCGTCTCTGAACTGCCTCCAATGCAAGTATATCCTTCCTTAAATAAGGAGACCAAAACTGTATGCAGTACTCGAGGTGTGGTCTCACCCATACCCTGTACAGTTGTAGCAGGACTTCCCTGCTTTTATACTCCAAACCCCTTGAAATGAAGGCCAACATTCCATTTGCCTTTTTGATTACTTGTTGTACCTGCATGCTAACTTTTTGTGTTTCATGCACAAGGACCCCCAGGTCCCTCTGAACTGTAGCATTTTGTAATCTCTCTCCATTTAAATAATACTTTGCTTTTTTATTATTCCTTCCAAAGTGTATAACCTTGCACTTTCCCATCTGCCAAATATTTGCCCACTCACTTAGCCTGTCTATATCCCTTTGCAGGTTTTTTGAGTCCTCTGCACAACTTGCTTTCCCACCCATCTTTGTATCATCCGCAAACTTGGCTACATTACACTCGGTCCCTTCATCCAAGTCATTAATGTAGATTGTTAATAGTTGGGGCCCAGCACCGATCCCTGTGGTACCCCACTAGTTACCGTTTGCCAACCGGAAAATGACCCATTTATCCCGACTCTCTGTTTTCTGTTAGTTAGCCAATTCTCTATCCATGCTAATATATTACCCCCAATTCCATGAGCTCTTATCTTATGCAGTAACCTTTTATGTGGCACCTTATCGAATGCCTTTACTCCTTTATCTCTGGGTGATTGGTCCAGGAAAGGCGTACGCCGAAAACATAGACGGGCCAGCTTTCTTTGTTCCTCTGTTCTTCCACTTCTGTCTGCTTTCTTTCTTTCTGAATTTCCCGCCCGAGTCACTTCTTTTATAGGGCCTTTCTGCCGGCCTCCCTCATATGTCACCGCCTGCCAGCCTCCACTAGGTCATGTGGCCTTACAAACAAAGAACACATGCTGACCTCCTACATTTTGAACCATTTCACAATTTGTTCTGAACTTCGATCTCCACATGGTAGCAGCGGTTTTATTGGTTTTTAGAATCTAACAGTCCTCCCTTAAACGTCTCTCATGTTTATTCATGCACAGACATTTCACCAGAGTTGGAGCAGTATGTATTCCGATCGGTCACGATACAATACAATATACATTATCCCCTATAATACAATATCTATACCCCCATTTCACATTATTAAAGCTGATCCCGTAACAGTCCCCTTGTATGCCCCAATTGTCTTCCCTTGTTCTTTCTTTGTTTATGTCTTGCCCGCATTTCCCACTCCCACATAAGCACAATCACACACATTAGCTGTAACCATAGCAGAGCTTGTGAGCACAGTTTTTCGGAGACAGTCAGCATGGCTTTGTCAAGGGTAAATCATGTCTGACCAATCTGATTGAATTTTTCGAGTGGGTGACTAGGTGTGTGGATGAGGGAAATGCTGTGGATGTGGTATACATGGACTTCAGTAAGGCTTTTGACAAAGTCCCGCATAGGAGACTGGTCAAGAAGGTAAGAGCCCATGGGATCCAGGGTGCCTTGGCACGTTGGATCCTAAACTGGCTGAGTGGCAGGAGGCAGAGGGTGATGGTCGAAGGTCGCTTTTGTGACTGGAAGCCTGTGTCCAGTGGGGTACCTCAGGGATCGGTGCTGGGTCCCTTGCTGTTTGTGATCTACATAAATGATTTGGATGAGAATGTAAAAGGTATGATCAGTAAGTTCGCAGATGACACGAAAATTGGTGGTGTGGTAAATTGCGAGGAGGAAAGCCTCAGGCTACAGGACGATATAAACGGGTTGGTCAGATGGGCGGAAAAGTGGCAAATGGAATTTAACCCTGAAAAGTGCGAGGTGATGCATTTTGGATGGACAAATAAGGCAAGGGAATACACAATGAGTGGTAGGGCCCTAGGAAGCACAGAGGGTCAGAGGGACCTTGGTGTACATGTACATAGATCCCTGAAGGCAGCGGATCAGGTAGATAAGGTGGTTAAAAAGGCATATGGGATACTTGCCTTCATTAGCCGAGACATAGAACATAAGAGCAGGGAGGTTATGATGGAGCTGTACAAAACGCTGGTAAGGCCACAGCTGGAGTACTGTGTGCAGTTCTGGTCGCCTCACTATAGGAAGGATGTGATTGCTCTGGAGAGGGTGCAGAGAAGATTCACCAGGATGTTACCTGGGATGGAGCGCCTCAGCTATGAAGAAAGACTAAACAGGCTGGGGTTGTTTTCCTTGGAGCAAAGAAGGCTGAGGGGGGACCTGATTGAGGTGTACAAAATGATGAGGGGCATAGATAGGGTAGATAAAGAGGAACTTTCCCCCTTAGTAGGGGGGTCAATAACAAGGGGGCATAGATTCAAGGTAAGGGGCAGGAGGTTTAGAGGGGATTTGAGGAGGAACTTTTTCACCCAGAGGGTGGTTGGAGTCTGGAACTCACTGCCTGAAAGGGTGGTAGAGGCAGGAACCCTCACAACATTCAAGAAGCATTTGGATGAGCACTTGAAATGCCATTGCATACAAGGCTATGGACCAAATGCTGGAAAATGGGATTAGATTAGACAGGGCTTGATGGACGGCGCAGACACGATGGGCCGAAGGGCCTCTTTCTGTGCTGTAAAACTCTATGACTCTATGACTCTTATCCATGGAGCTAAATCTATACGATTAAATCCCAAATCCCACCAAGAAGTCACCTCATTCATTAACGAGGTTATTATTCTGTCTTTAGCATCATTCTTCCCTTTTAATACCGAGAATGTCCTTCCCACTTCTCCAATCCATTTCACAAACTCCGTGAGATTTTCATTTATCCAAGGTAACCCATATCCAAAGACGGACACTTATTTCTCCAAATCATCTACCCTGGTTGATGCCTTAACATGTATTGAATTCTGATCCATTAAAGGCAGAATAGTCCTGTTCCTGATTTTTACCATCCTTTTAGATTTAATACACATAGTACTGTTAGATATTGTAGCATTCTTTTGCCCATATTTATACTTTGTTTCTGTGGTGGTCCAACAATAGACAACCTGGCCTAGAAATTCAGTTGGGCGCGCCAGCCGTTAGCGCCTTAGGGGGAGTAGATCTCGAGCGCTAGGCGCTTATCGCCCGGGCGCAGCGCGATCTGCGCCTCTCCCCAACTTCAGGACACATTTAGCGCCGGCGCAAAGTCTTAGCGCGCGCCCTGCTGCGCGCGCAGATCATGACATCATATAATAGTGCAACGCCCTTTGTGCACCCCAAACCGGAACTTCACTCGCGCCGGCCCATTGTGCGCCGGGCGTCCCGAGCGACTGTGAAGTGGAACGGTACACAGGCCAGCCGGGCCGGGGGGAGCGCTAATTAAAGGGCACTTACCCAGCAGTATAAAGGCCAGCCATTTTGCAGCATTCACTCTTGTGCAACGGTTTTTTGGACAGAGACCAAGGAGGAGAGTTTACTGGTTTGGACCAACACTTGGACAGGTATTTTTGGCTCAGGCCAGAGCTTACCAATTATCTTAGCCTTCATTCAGAGCTCAGTGTTTGCCAGCATATAGTGGGGGCTGCATTGGGTGGCAATGCTGAATTTCAGCCTAATGCCAGAAGGGCTTACAGACGCCGTGAGAGAGTGGCAGCCCTGGCTAGACGCAGAGGGGGCAACAGGCGTCGCCAACTGAGGCCTTACCCACGCAGGGTATACCGCCAGCAGACCTCCTATCTGACCATGTCTGCCGCGATGTGTGTTAGGAGGCTGCGATTCCGAAGGGAGGTGGTTACAGACATCTGCCGGCTGCTTCAGAGAGATCTGCAGCCACAGCAGATGCGCAGGACGTCTCTGTCGGTGGCAGTGAAGGTGACGGTGGCTCTCAACTTCTATGCCTCCGGCTCCTTCCAATCCGCTACTGGGGACATCGCTAACATCTCCCAGTTCGCCGTGCATTGCTGCATCCACCAGGTGACCGAAGCCCTTTTCAGAAGGAGACATCAATTCATCTCCTTCCCCATGACCCTGGACAAGCAGCAGCAGCGTGCACTGGGGTTTGCAAGAATAGCGGGCTTCCCCATGGTGCAGGGTGCCATTGACTGCACGCATGTGGCTTTCCGGGCACCTCTTAAGCATGCCGAGGATTACCGCAACCGGAAGGGCTACCATTCCCTCAATGTACAGCTGGTGTGTGACCACAGGCAGCGCATCATAGCTGTCAATGCCCGCTTTCCAGCCAGCAGCCACGATGCCTTTATCCTGCGACAGACAACTGTGGCTGACATGTTCCAGGCACAGCCTCCCCCAAGAGGATGGCTTATCGGGGACAAAGGCTATCCTTTGTGTACCTGGCTCATGACCCCGCTCCGCGCGCCCACGACCCCTGCTGAAGAGGCATACAACGAGAGCCATCAAGCGACGAGGAACCTCATAGAACAAACAATCGGCGTGCTCAAGCAACGGTTCCACTGTCTCGATCGCTCCGGGGGAGCCCTCCATTATTCGCAGGATCGAGTCTCCCAATTCGTCGTCGTTTGCTGCATGCTGCACAACCTGGCTATCCGCAGGACTCAGGCACTGCCACCTCACGTTGGACCACCACCTCAGGAGGAGGAGCAGGAGGAGCATGAGGACGACGAGGACGAGGAGTACCAGCCCAGGAGGGACGCACAAGGTCCAAGGGCCGCCCGTCGGCGGCTTATTGAACGTCACTTCTAGGCCCCCTGTCAGGGAATGGCTTGTGCCAATGATAGAACATGATTGCAGCCGTTCCGCAAGCCCGCAGCCGGTTAAGGCAACAAACACTTCAAAGATCAAACATGGACAATGTGAATAAATAAAATGCTTTATTGTACAAACTCTGGGCCCTTCCCACATGAAAACCAAAAACAGAGGAAACCCACAAAAAACACTCAAACACATTACTCGCTCCCACAACCTGGGGAGGATTAACAAAATAGGGCAACTAAAATGGCCGTCAATCTCGGCCTTCGTCCAAAACAAACATCACATCATCGGCCTTCAAAAAACTAACATCCAATTCTCGGCCTCAAGAAACAAACACAAATGGCCACACATTTGAATATTTGGCCCGCTAGGGCGATGCCTTGGCCATCTTTGGCTGGCCCCTGCCCGCCCTGCTGCTCCGCCTCAAAGTAAGGCCATTGACTGCTGCAAGGCTGGGGGCAGGCTCCTGAGGGGCACATGTCGTGATGGCAGATGCCCTTGGGGGTCGGCCTAGTCGAGGTCTGGGCGTCGAGCGGCCGGCTGTTGATTGCTGCAGCTGTGGCTGGCCAGCATCAGTCGCTGCAGCAGCTCCTGGCAGCTCCACTGGGGGAGTGGCAGTGGCGGCTGGAGGAATGGCGGCAAGCTGGCGGATGGCAGGCGCTCGCTGGTCGCCTGAGACACTGGCACTCGCCCGGGCCAGCACTGCAGCATGCGCACCAATCTGCCGAGGGACAGACCGATGTGCTGCTGCAGCGCGCCGGGTGCCCTGGCGATGCCTGGCTGACACAGCGAGTGTGACAGCAGTGAGTGCCCGTGTTGACCTGTTCACTGCCCGCAGCAGAGCAGCCAGTGACTGGACGGCAACACTAATCACCTGGCCAGTCGCTGCAAGATCTGCCCGGTATTCCGCCCGACTGGTGGCCTCTAAGGGCCCGAACTCGGCCACACTCCGAGAGAGGGAATCGATGGACTCAGGCAACCGTGACACTACCGCCATGAGGTCCGTGTGCCGGCGCTCCGAGTCCGCGGACAAGTCTTCAAGGCCTTCCATCTCCTGGGCGAAGAGCATCTCCTGACTGGAGGCCGGACTCTCCGTCTGGGGAGAAGGCCGCCGAGCTGGCCGACCCTTCCTGCGTTGCTGGAGGCCGCTGGGCCCAGCAATTTGACTCCCCTCCGACGCATCCCCCCTCTGGGGAGAAGGCCGCCGAGCTTCCACCCCCCTCCCGCCTTTCTGCAGCACGCAGGTCCCAGGAGCTCCCCTCCCCTTCGACACTTCCGCCACGCTGCCCTCCAGGGAAGACGTGTCCCCTACATTGGCCTGGGTGGCCGCGGCTGAGGGTTCCCCTGATGGGCCGCCTTCCTCTTGCTCCTCCTACTGCTCCTCCTCGGAGGGTCTGTCACTGGCAAGTTGAGGGACCTCCTCTTGACCATCTGAAAGCAGGAAGGCACAAGAGTAGCTTTAGAGTGAGGAGAGGGCGTCAGTGCGGGATGCATGAGTGGTGGCATTCAGTGCATTGGTCGGACAGTGGCAAAGGATGTAGATCTGATGCACAAGTGGGACGAGAGAGGTGCAAAAGGTGATGTCCTTACCATTGCTTCCCAGAACAGGGTCGGCATCTCCACATGCAACGGGCCCAATCACCCGGCGACCCATGAGGTGCTCCACGCGATGTTGCAGGTTGGTGAGTGGCTGGAAATGGGGTCGTCCTCCCCCGGTCACAGTCCGGCTCCTGTGATTATTCACCAGCTTGGCCTGCAAGAGAAAGGACGGCCTCTAAGTACAGTGTGTCACCGTGATCTTGTGTGCACTGCCTCCCATGGTGGAATAGCCTGGCCAGTGTGTCGCCATGATCTTCTGTGCACTGCCTCCCATGGTGGAATAGCCTGGCCAGTGTGTCGCCATGATCTTCTGTGCACTGCCTCCCATGGTGGAATAGCCTGGCCAGTGTGTCGCCATGATCTGCTGTGCACTGCCTCCCATGGTGGAATAGCCTGGCCAGTGTGTCGCCATGATCTGCTGTGCACTGCCTCCCATGGTGGAATAGCCTGGCCAGTGTGTCGCCATGATCTGCTGTGCACTGCCTCCCATGGTGGAATAGCTTGGCCAGTGTGTTCAGTGCAGAATGTGCAATTGATGCTCATGCCTGTGCCATAGCTGCTGGATGAAGGCTGGCCATTAGAGCTTTCAGGTCCCTTTGCCCATAATGTGAGGTGCACATGCAAGGATGAGGAGGTCATTGGAAAGGGTACTCACCCTGACAATGCGTGTGAGGTCATTTATCTTTTTGCGGCATTGGGCACCGGTCCTGGGGACGTCGCTGTTGGCTGACAGCTTGCTGGCGACATGCCTCCAGGCTCTCCTGTAGACGCGGACCGTCGCCTTCTTGCCATTGTCCGGGTACAAAGCATGGCGCCTCTTCTCCACAGCAGCAAGCAGCACACTCAGATCACGCTCTGAGAAGCGCTGCGCACATTCACGGGCCTTCTCCATGTCTTCAGGCGCTATTTGGGTCCAGCAGCAGTGTTCAGGCCTAGCTGGAGGGCTCCACTATCCAGGGCGTGGCAGCAGACACAGTCGACCCTTCCCCCTTAAGAGCTGGCCGGCGCCAGGGTGTCTGCTGTCAGTCACGAGATGGCCGCACCTGCGCTGCGCCCGGCCTAGGCGCTATCGATCACCACCTCCGGCTTAGCGCCCAGAGAGAGGCGTCCAACAGCAGTTTTAGCGCTCGCCCGAACTAGTAGGGCGAAGCTAATGAATATCGGAGAAGTGGCCTAGATTTGGAGGCGGACGCTAACTTTAGCGGACGCCCCACTTTAGCGCCCCAAAAGTGGCGTCAATGAATTTCTAGGCCTATGTTCCTTATAAACAACGGTGCTATAGTGAGTCGGCCTTACGGCAGTGACCTAACACTGATACTTGGACATCCTGGTCAGGTTAAATCCGCATAACGGTTCTTCATCGTTCAAGACATTATACATACACATGGTGGTTCTTCCTTGGGTCTTACATAGATGTAATTTTACCTCAAAGAGATTGGTTATATTTTACAACATATCCGGACGATGATGTATATATTTATAAAACAATATCTTTCAGGAAACTCATATTGGCTACTTTATACACCGGCAGTGGTGCCCAAGGTTTGGACATTACGGGCATTCTTAATATGATTCCTATCAATCTATCATCGCTAGTCTGATTACATTCATGTGACACGACACATACCACAGTAAGACTCTGCAACTGACGCACTGTCAAGTTTGACTGATACCTTTCCGCTGCCTTAAGGTGTTTATCTTCCATCCAAATTGGAACCCTTCCCTCAGCTATTCTATTCAAATTCCTCCCGATGTCATGTAGAATCCAAGAACTCATCATCGCGCATGCATCATTTTGTGCTGCCTGATAAGAGGCGTTTCTATCCTCCCTTGTCAAATTGTTTATGGCCTGTACCTGATTTTCCAACAATTTGACCAACCCTTGCATGTGAATTGTCAAGGTCAATTCTGCTTCTAATTGTACTTTACCTATGCTATTCTGGTTTCTTAATGCCTGCTGTACCTTTTCTCTCAATTTTCCCAATTAACAATTCAAGCTCATAATATCCCCTGTATTTACCCATCCTAATGCAGTATTCTACATTATTGAGCACACCGCGCTTACTCCTCTGTGCCGGGGATTTGGGGGCTTGAGGCTCATCCCCTATGGTCACTTGATCGCAATTTTCCTTCCAAAAGGTTTTTATTAACTGCGCTTTTCTATCCCTTAACCAGTTTCTAGTGGGTTCACTGCACCATGTCGGCAAGGCAAGATTAGAGACATTGATAATAACCTCCTGTTATGTATGTACCTTTAAGAGAATAACTGGTCTCAGACTGCAGTACCGGCAGTGACCACCCCTGTATAAAAGGCGCTAGAGAGCCTCTGTTATTTAGTATCGTTATTGACTTCCACCAGTAAAGATCTGTTTGTTTTCTCTCCTGCTAGTCCGTGTCTCAATCATTCACGGACTTAACACTGGCGACGAGTAAGAAACGTACTTACCTGCAACTCGGCAGCAGCTCCGATGACGTTGTTGAAGGTCGGAGCCAGAAGAAAAAAAAAATAGAATCCATTGAAACTGGAGAAACGGGCGTCAACCGTCAATCATCGGGTTCAAAACTTGCAGGAGAGATTGTCCAGAGCCAGGCTGGGTTCCTCGGTCCGTGGTTTCCCAGCGAATCGGGCTGGTGGCAGGTAGTGCTCTGATCCTTCCTGGGCTGCGGCGGGCTGAAGCTCGATCGGGTGGCCTTTCAACGGGGCCGGGCAGCGAGTCGGGAAGCAAAGAGAGAGCGAGAGGGTGGAGCATACAGGGCGCAGCCGGTGTTTCGAAGCCGGGCAGCGTTCGGACCTAAGAAGAGGGAGGGAAGTGTCCCAGAGGGTCCGCTCCATGACGGGAAAACAATAAAAGAAAAAGAATCAATATTTAACGCACAGGAAACCATGGAAAGCAGCGCTAACAACAGCGGGGAAGAAGACAAAGCGCGGGAGGTGCCATTTTGTTAAATCGGGGAAGAAGGCAAAGCGCGGGAGGCGCCATTTTAGATTTGCAAGATGCCGAAGACTGGCTGTATCACTGCATTTGATAATACATTAGAGGACTGGACCACGTATGTGGAAAGAGTCGAGGTATATTTCGAGGCAAACGAAATAGCGGAGGGGAAAAAGGCATCGATATTGCTAAACTTAATGGGCGCTAGAACGTACGGCCTATTGCGGGATCTGATTACTCCAGCCAAACCGAAGGCGAAGAGTTTTAACGAAATTGTTGCTGTTCGACAGGAACACTTAAACCCTGCACTGCTGTTGATAGCAGAAAGATTTAAATTCCACAGGAGAACTCAGCACAAAGATGAGAGCAATGCTGAGTATCTTACGGAACGACGCAAGCTATCAAAGCACTGCCAGTTCGGAGCAGGACTGGCAGATACCTACGGGACAAATTTGTCTGTGGACTCCTGAGTGAAGGAACACAGAAGAAGTTACTCGCAGAAAAAGAGCTGACGCTAGATAAGGCTTTCAGCGTGGCAGTATCGTATGAAGCAGCAGCCAGGGGAGCTGCAGAAATTCAACAAAAACCACAGGAATACGGCACCCACGAAATGACACGGGGATTTGCAAAATGTTATCGCTGCGGCAGAACTAACCATGACCAGAAGGGCTGCTGGTCCAAAGACAAAATATGCAGACAATGCTGGAAGATTGGACACATTGCACGAGTTTGTAGGTCTGGGAAGAAGACCAGCGACAACAAAAAGGCTACTAAGGAACCGTACAAGAAAGTACAAAAGATGACGGACAGTAGTTCCGAAGACCAGATGAGCGATAGTGAATCCGAGAACAGGAGATTAAGCTGTCTCAAACTTCACAATGTAATCGCAAAAGAGGATCACCGAACCATTTGGGTCACCCTCACGATAGCAGGGTCCCAAGTTAAAATGGAATTGGATGCAGGATCAGCGCTAACCGTCATGAATCGACGAGACTACGAGCGGCTATTTTCACACATATCCTTGAGAGAGACATCCATCGTCTTGACGACGTATACAGGGCAAAAAGTATACCCCAGAGGAAAAATAAGGGTGCCTGTCGAATACAATGGCAAGAAAATACGGAAATTGTATCTCTACATACTGCCAAATGGTGGACCACCGTTATTGGGATGGGAATGGATCAGGAAGATAAACTTAGATTGGCATTCCATTCATGCAATGACGGTGGACGGTAAAAAAGAAGAAGACGTCACTCCTGGACGATTGTCAACAATCTTAGCTAACGCCAAAGAGGTATTTCAACAAGAACTGGGCACGCTTAAAGGCGTAACCGCCTCGATAAAAATAGAAGAGAATGCAGTTCCCAAGTTTTTCAAAGCGAGACCGGTACCATATGCAATTCGCCCAGCTGTCGAGGCAGAGCTGGAGAATCTGGAGAAGGCGGGTGTGTTCTCTAAGGTCGACTGGAGCGAGTGGGCGACACCCATCGTTCCTATCATGAAGAAAACGTTAAGCAATAAGTCCGGAGAGCCAAGGAAGATTTGCATCTGTGGGGATTTCAAGATGACGGTGAACCCTGTCCTTCGCACAGTACAATATCCTCTTCCAAGGATAGAAGACATCTTCGCCTCGCTGTCTGGAGGAAAGCGTTTTACAAAAATTGACCTGGCATAAGCATATTTGCAGATGGAGGTTGAAGAGTCCTCTAGGAAGTATCTCACGATAAACACTCACAAAGGTCTTTACCAGTATCATCGATTGGTATTCGGAGGAGCATCGGCTCCGGCGATATGGCAAAGAGCGATGGAACAAGTCCTGCAAGGGATTCCGGGGACTCAGTGTTACTTGGACGACATCCTTGTAACAGGTGAAGATGACAGTGAACACCTTAACAACCTAGAACAGGTGCTCACTAGACTACGGGAACATGGGCTGCGAGCCAACCGCCCCAAGTGCGAATTTTTTAAGAAACAGATATCGTATTGTGGCCACGTGATTGATGAAGAGGGGTTACATAAGTCCCCTGACAAAATTGAAGCGGTTGTTAAGGCCCCAGCGCCTGAAATTGTGTCGCAACTGAGGTCATTCCTCGGGTTGGTGAATTACTATCATAAGTCTTTGCTGAATTTGTCGACAATTCTGCACCCACTGAACGCCCTGCTACGAACGGGGGTAGCATGGAAATGGAGCGATGATTGTAAGCGTGCTTTTCGGAAGAGTAAGGACTTAATCACTTCAAAGGAAGTATTGGCTCACTACAACCCAGCACTGCCAATCAGGCTGGCGTGTGATGCGTCTCCCTACGGAATTGGGGCGGTACTGTCACATAAATTCCTTGATGGTGCAGAGAGGCCGACAGCTTTTGCGTCACGCTCGTTAACTTCTGCCGAGCGTAACTACGCCCAGATTGACAGAGAGGCCCTCAGCCTAGTGTGGGGGGTGAAGAAGTTCAATCACTATCTGCATGGTCAAAAATTTACTCTACTAACCGATCATCAACCTCTTGTCTCCATTTTCAACCCTCAGAAGGGCGTACCGATAATGACAGCACAACGGCTGCAGAGATGGTCCCTTTTCCTAGGGGCACACCAATATGACATCGAGTACAAAGGAACTAAACAGCATGGAAATGCTGATGGATTGTCACGTCTACCGTTGCCGACGGTGGAAGAAGAAGACCTTGCAGTGGATCCAATGGAGTTATTCCACTCGGCCATAGTCGAATGTCTTCCTGTGACGAATGCAAACATTGAAAAGGAAACACGGAATGACCCGACACTATCACGGGTCTATGATTTAATGGTGAAGGGATGGCCAGCACATGGCGAACCACTGCTGCCAGCATTCTCGCCGAGAAGAGAACAGCTGTCAGTGTGCAGAGGAACCTTGATGTGTGGATCCAGAGTAGTAATTCCAACTAAGTTGACGGATAGAGTGCTCAATGAGCTTCATGAGGGTCATCTGGGTGGGGTAAAAATGAAAAGCTTAGCCAGAGCATTTGTGTGGTGGCCGGGAATCGATAGAGAAATCAAAGAGATGACCAAGAGCTGTGCAGGATGCCAGAAGGTCCAAAACGCCCCACCACAAGCTCCTCTGCATCCATGGGATTGGCCCTCATCTCCATGGCAAAGGGTGCACATTGATTTTGCTGGTCCCTTCATGGACTCGATGTTTTTAATTGCGGTGGATGCACATTCAAAGTGGCCAGAGGTAATAAAAATGTCCTCAACCACCACGGAAAAAACTACCACAGTTTTACGAACCATATTCGCCAGGAATGGGCTGCCTGAACAGATTTGCTCTGACAATGGACCACAGTTTGTGTCTGAAGAGTTCCGGAGGTTCTTAAAGAACAATGGTGTTAAGCATTACACATCTGCCCCATATCATCCAGCCACTAATGGATTGGCCGAGAGGTTTGTCCAAACATTCAAGAAGGCTATCAAGGCAATGTGTAATGAAGAGATACCCCTACAACACAATGTGGACAACTTCTTGTTTGCCTACCGGAATGCGACACATGCGGTTACCAACCAAACTCCAGCCATGATGTTCTTCAATCGAAGACTACGATGCCGCTTGGATTTGGTTAAGCCAAACGTCCGAAGAGATGTGGAGAACAGGTAGTTTCAGAATATGAATGAAAGGCCGACCAGGAGTTTTAAGATAGGGCAACCAGTTTTGGCCCGGGACTACCGCACTGTGAAATGGCAGCCAGGAACGATTTGTACACGACAAGGACCTTTCATGTATACCGTGGACGTTGGGGAGAGCATTGTAAGACGCCATGCTGACCAGATTCTAGAGTCACTGGAAAACGTCAACTCCACACCACGATCTGATACACCTGGTAACGAAATCAACGTTCCAATTGCAGCTACCGCAGAACCGGTAATATTGGAAGCAGATGAACCAAACAACGACATTGATTCCGACTCAACATTGCCAGAAGAACCTGTTACCCCAAAGAGGCGTTATCCAGACAGAATCAGGAAGCCTCCTCAAAGACTGAACTTATAATTGCTTAAACTTAACCAATGTATCTAGCAACAGTAATTGTGATTGTAATTAGTTATCATTTAGTTGTTAAATGAATGTTATGTACTGTTTATCTAAAAGGGGAGGAATTGTTGTGTATGTACCTTTAAGAGAATAACTGGTCTCAGACTGCAGTACCGGCAGTGACCACCCCTGTATAAAAGGCACTAGAGAGCCTCTGTTGTTTAGTTTTGTTATTGACTTCCACCAGTAAAGATCTGTTTGTTTTCTCTCCTGCTAGTCCATGTCTTAATCATTCACGGACTTAACACCTCCCTTGCATCTAATACAACATCATGTAACATTGACAACTCACTCTGAACCAACACCAATCCATTAATTGGAACAGGGAATGGGGTGGGACACTTTACACTGCCTTCATTGGGTGGCACTGATTTCTCTTTCGCTTTTAATTGAATGGCTTCTTTGGACTGATCAGGACATTGAATATTATCATAACGATTTTTAATTTGAGGATCATCGTGGGAGAAATTTCTGCTTACACACATAAATACTCCTGTGTCTGTGTATTTACTTGACCAGAAATTTGTCCAACAGTAACTTGTCCCATCAATTAACGGGATAACTACAATTCCTCTTGCCTTCCTCAATCTCAGGTTATTTGTGGTCTCACCCAGTGCAAACCGGAGTTCTAGGATCGTCCCATTTGGAATAGTTTCATTTGTGCATTTTAAACAAATCCTTTGCCCCTCATGCACCCTCTGCTCCGTTACTCTCACTGTCCAATTATAGCATGCTATAGTTTGATTTTTAATTGTTACATTCATCTCATTTACAACAGAAAGCCCTGTATCCAGTGAGGTTATGGTTTCATTGGTGCTGTTTCCGAGCTGCTGTGATTCCTGACAGTTCAATCCCATCCACTACGAGCATCAAAGCGCTCAATGCGTAGAGGAGTTTCCCCATCCTGGAGCTTCTGTAACACATAACACAGTTAATATTCACATGCTCTTATTCACACATTCAAATTCATTTCCTTTTGGTTTGCTCCCACCTCCTCCTGAGGGTGCCGATGTTGTTCCCAATGTTGTGGACGGCCCTCAAGTTCAATTCCTTTAACGTTCCCCACAGGTTGCTCAGGAATTTGTCCTGAGTCACCTCCTTAATTTGTTTATCAGTCAGAGTGGGGACCAATAGGTGTGTGGGGTTTGCATGGATCTCCCCGTTATCAATTCATGAGGGGAATGACCCGTTCCTTTGGATCTGTTACTGCGTATCCCCATAGGGATTAGAGAAAGTCCCTCACCCCACTTAGCATACTGTTTGTTTAATTCCTTTCGCAGGGCCGACTTCAACATATGGTTCATTCTTTCCACAATCCCCGATGATTGTGGGTTACATGCCATTTCCCTTCAATTCCTAACAATTTCAGAGTGGCTTGCATTATCGGACCTGTAAAATAATTTCCCTGGCCTGACCCAAGCACGGAAGATGTCCCCAGCTGAAGAATACCTTTTCAACTAGGGTCTTGGCCATCCATGAGGCTGTGGCCGACGTGCACGGGAAGACTTCTAACCACATGGTAATCTTGCACCGTTAACATAGAAACAGAAGATAGGAGCAGAAGTAGGCCGTTCGGCCCCTCGAGCCTGCTCCGCCATTCAATGAGATCATGGCTGATCATCCAAATTCAGTACCTGGACCCCGCTTTCTCCCCATACCCCTTGATCCCTTTAGCCTTAAGAAATATATCCAACTCCTTCTTGAATATATTTAATGAATTGGCCTCCACTGCCTTCTGTGGTAGAGAATTCCACAGGTTCACCACTCTCTGGGTGAAGAAATTCCTCCTCATCTCTGTCCCAAATGGCTTACTCCTTATCCTTAGACTGTGACCCCTGGTTCTGGACTCCCCGGCCATTGGGAACATCCTCCCAGCATCTAGTCTGTCTAGTCCTGTTAGAATTTTATAAGTTTCAATGAGATCCCCTCTCATTCTTCTAAACTCCAGTGAGTATAAGCCCAATCGACCCAATCTCTCCTCATACATCATTCCTGCCATCCCAGGTATCAGTCTGGTGAATCTTCGCTGCACTCCCTCCATGGCAAGAACATCCTTCCTCAGATAAGGCGACCAAAACTGCACACAATACTCAAGATGTGGTCTCACCAAGGCCCTGTACAACTGCAGCAAGACATCCTTGTTCCTGTACTCGAACCCTCTCGCTACGAAGGCCAACATACCATTTGCCTTCTTAACTGCCTGCTGCACCTGCATGCTTACCTTCAGTGACTAGTGCACAAGGACACCCAGGTCTCATTGCACTTCCCCTTCTCCCAATCTATTGCCGTTCAGATAATAATCTGCCTTCCTGTTTTTGCCACCAAAGTGGATAACCTCGCATTTATCCACATTATACTGCATCTGCCATGCTTTTGCCCAATCACCCAACCTGTCCAAGTCATACTGGAGTTTCTCGGCATCCTCCTCACAGCACACACGCCCACCCAGCTTTGTGTCATCTGCAAACTTGGACATATTACATCTAGTTCCCTCGTCTAGATCATTTCTGGCCCCCGCTTAAAAGAAAAAACAGACATTCCATTGCGGCTTTCCTAACAGCCAAATGGGTTAATTCGTCAATTTCCAATCCGCTTCTATCAATGTAGGGAAACAGCCGTTCAAATTTAAAAACTTAAAAATGTAACAATGCCCAAAATGTTTACAAAACCCACAGCTGGTTGTAGAGTTAAGACAGAGTTCACAGCTGCTTGTGAAAGGATTTACCTTCTTTCTTTTTCAAAAGAAGACAAACACAGACATCAATCACTGTCAGGTTTGGTCACACAACTTCACAGCTTTCAAGTAAATCTTTACTTTTAGCAAAGTCTTTGTACCTGATCAACTCACTTCAGCAGGCAAAAACATCAGACATCCTAAACATTCTGTGAAGCAACGCCACACAATAACATTTCTTTTTTTTTTCCTGGTCACCCATACTTGTAAGTGGTCAAAAATTTCAAAAATTGTTGATATGATAGCCTCCAGTGGAACTGGAGGCTTTCACATAATTTACACCAACAGGAATTTCACCATGGCCACAATAAAAGTCTGATTTTAATAGGTTAATTAACCTCAACAACTCCAATTCAAAACAATATTTTTAAACTAAACTAACCAGTATCACTTGAAAAACAAAGGAAAAAGCCACACCAACAATGAAACATTCACACATGCTTTGTAAACGTTCAAATTCGCAACTGCAACTTCAAGGGTGAAACTAAACTTTTGTAAAACAATTAACAAACTTAAATTTAAATTTAATTAACAAACTTAAAACAGCACACACTTGTCCATCATTCAAGACAAGACTACAAAGTGTTAAACAGCTTCTAGCTCTCTGTACAGAAAAGTGGGTGGAGCTGAAACACACCACCAGGCACTTTCTTTCAAAGACAGAAAATTTCCACACTTTTAACACACACTTTCACACAAACTGAGATTCCAGCATTCCTTTAAGGTTCCTTTCACTCAGCAAATCCTGTGTTTTATTGGTCTCGGCACAGGCACTAAGGCCTAGAAATTGGGTATAGCCCCGCTTGAGGGATTAGAACTGGCGGAGCGCTAAGTTTATAGCCAGACAAAAGTTATCGCTGCCTGGCGAGATATTGGGTTGCATCACCCCCAAAAGGGGATTGAGGCGCTAATTCAGCCGTTGCACGGTGCTCCTAAGGCGCAAAAGTTCAGGCGCTACTCAATATCGATGCGGACGGGCGCAGCGCAGGTGATCTCAATTACGGGAAACCACGAGACCTCCAGGCGCCGGCCGGCTCTTAAAGGGGTGGGTCAGTCAGCCTGAGCTTCAACACCCAACGCCCTGTAGGCCTCAGAATCGGCGCTCGCCCTTGTCTGGCGTTACAAACTTGTTCTGCATGGAGAAGGTTAGACAGAGAGCAGAGCGCTTCAGCACTGAGGCTCTGGACCACTTGGTGGCTGCAGTTGAACGCCGTCGAGATGTCCTGTATCCGGATAATGGCAAGAGGCCGAATCAGAAGGCTTACCGACGATCTTGGGGGGAGGTTGCTGTGAGGGTCAACTCCAGCAGCATGGCGACCAGGACCCCTGTTCAGTGCAGGAAGAAATTCAACGACCTCACACGGATCGTTAGGCTGAGTGATGGTTTAGCAAACTTCTGATTCCCTCCATCTGCAGCTGACTTCGGGCACCCTGCTGCAATGATGCCCCAATGGGCATCTGTCAGCATGCACCCATGGCCCTTTCTGGGCACACACATGGACAGATGTCTCAAGGCCTCATGTAAGGGCTCTTGCACCATGGGGGGCATGCGATGATGTCTCAAGGCCTCATGTAAGGGCTCTTGCAGCATGGGGGGCATGCGATGATGCCTCAAGGCCTCATGTAAGGGCTCTTGCACCATGGGGGGCATGCGATGATCTCTCAAGGCATCATGTTACAGAACTTTCCCTTCTTTCCCCTGCAGTCCAAGCTGGCGATGATCCAAAAGGAGCAGCGTCGAACCGGTGACGGACCTCCACAAGTGGTCACTCTCATGGATCTGGAGGAGAGAGTGCACCAGATACTTGGAGGACGTCTGTCTGGTCCTGTGACCACTGCATCTGCCGACCCCATTACCGACAGCGAGGGTAAGACTCTCACCTTTTTCACCTGTTGCCTTCCACTTGGTCCCCCCGCCAGCATGCTTCCTCAGTGTGCAGCCATGTCAGAGCCTTGCCGCAATCTGGCATGCCTTTCAGCAAAGCTGTCCTTTTGCTAAAGCCACTCTTCCACCTCCTACTTTCAGATGAAGCAGCACCAACTCGGGCTCAACGCACTGAAGCTGCCAGTGCCAGTGCCACCGGAGGCGAGGACCAGGAGGAATCCGGACCAGCCATTGCAGAATCCGGGGAGTGGACACATCTACAGACTGGGGATAGTAGTCCCCTGGAGGGGAGGGGGGGGATGCTCTGAGGATGAACCAGTTGCCGGACCAAGCGGCATGCAACAACGCACGGGGGATAGGCAAGTTCGGCCACCGTCTCCCCGGAGGGCAAGGCAGGTCGTGATGACTGCTGCACAGAGTGCAGATGAGGTGCGTCGCCTGGCTGAGATGAGCAAACAGGCCCGGGTCAGACACACGGAGCTGATGGCTGCAGTCGAGAAGATGCCTGAGTCAATAGATTCATTGGCTAAGAGTATGTTGGACTTCGGGGCAACAATGGAGAGGACTCTCCAGGGCTTTGGGGCAACAATGGACAGGACTCTCCAGGTGTTCGGGGCAACAATGGACAGGTCTATCCAGGGCTTCAGGGCAACAATGGACATGACTATCCAGGGCTTCGGCCCAACAATGGAGAGGACTGTCCACGGCTTTGAGTCGGCTATGGAAAGGACTGTTCAGGGCTTCGGACAATCCCTGGAAAGGTCTGTCCAGGGCTTGTCCGAGGCAGTGGAGCGGTCGGCACCTGCCTTGTCCGAAGCAATGGGAAGAACTGTCCAGGCCTTCTCCAAAGCACTGGCACCTGGCACACAGGTCCTCACTGTTGCCACGCAGTCACTTGCTGGGCTCCTCCACACCCAGATTGACGCAACAAGATCTCTCACTGTAGCCACACTCTCTGCATCAGTTACGATCACCCCGGGCCCTTCCAGTCCCATACAAGGCCAGGAATCAGTGGAGCATGCGATTGTGGCGGATGAGCCGAGCCGCTCCCCTCAGATAGCCAGTGTGTCGTCCGACCATGGTGCAGGTGTCCTCTCTCGGCAGGAGACCATTGCACATGCCAGCGCTGGGATGCCTGCATTGCAGCTGCCACCACCTGCAGGCCACACTGCTTCCAGCCATGGTCACATCAAGCATCCTGCATCCGCACCCTCCAAGTCCAGAGGTCGGCCAGGCCGTCTCTCAGGGGCTTCTGCGCTTCCAGACAGTCAGCAGGCTTCCCCCAGCCTTGAGGCCGCCACTGGGGTCCAATTACGTAGGAGCAGCAGGGAGGGAAGGGGCCGGCCACGAAAGAGAAGTCATTCTCCCTCAAGGGGCCAGTTGTAGAGGGAGGTGCTGAGACGTTTGTTTGTCCAAATTCAAGGACACCCTCACCTGTTGTTATATTTGCAGAAGGTTTGTTGAGTTTTGCGGCTTTGCCGAAGAGTTCACAGTTATTTTGAAAGTTATGGTTTCTGTTGACATTACGTTGTTTAGCTGTAATGAAAGACTTTTGTGCCAATAAACAGAAGTTTCAATGTGGCATGGTGCACGTGACTACTTTCAGTGATGCTGGCATTCAGAGGCCGTCAAACATCCAAAGTGCGCATGAGTTAAGACTCTCATCATTCTGCCACAGGGGTCTCGACACGAGTCCAGATGAGCCTCTGACGTATGGCCCTTCCACTTTCAGCAGCCCTTCCATCTTCCTCCTCCTCCTCCTCCTCCTGCTCTTCCTCCTCCTCCTCATCCTCCTCCTCCACCTCCTCCTCCTCTGCTGGTCGTTGAGGGACAGCTGGAATTGGCTGGGTGCGTCGATTCGCCAAGTTGTGGAGCATGCAGCAGACGACGACGATGTGTCCCACTTGCTGCGGCGAGTACTGCAGGGATCCCCCCGAATCTTCCAGACATTGGAAACGCTTTTTGACAACACCAATAGTGTGCTGTTTACGGTGCCTGGTCGCCTGATGGCCACTGCTGATCAGCTCTTCTGCTGGGGTGTCGGCCACACGGAGTGTTGTCATCAGCCATGGCCAGAGAGGATAGCCCTTGTCCCCAGTAAGCCAGTCTCATCTTCGAGGCAGCCCCTCAAAAAGGTCACAAACTGAGGTCAACCGCAGGATAAAGGCATCGTGGCTGCACCCTGGGAAATGCGCGGTGACTGCCATGATGATTTGGCGGTGGTCACAGACCAGCTGCATGTTGAGGGAGTGGAACCCCTTGCGGTTGCGGAAGTCCTAAGGATGATGGCATGGCGCCCTCAAAGCCACGTGTGTGCTGTCACTCGCCCCCTGCACCATGGGGAAGTCCGCAATAGAAGCGACACCCTGCACACGCTCCGCCTGCTTGTGCAGGGTCCGAGGGAAGGTCATGAATTGACGCCTTCGCCTATAAAGGGCATCTGTAACTTGCCAGATGCAACAGTGGACTGCAACCTGAGCGACAGTCGCAATGTCCCCAATGGCTGACTGAAAGGATCCGTTGGCATAAAAATTGAGGCCATCAGTCAGTTTAGCGATCACGGACAGAGAGGTTCTGCAGCGTTCACGCAGCTGCAGATCCTGACCAAGCAGGTGGCACAGATCAGCAACAATGTCCCTCCAGAATCGGAGCCTTCCCAAACACTGCTCCTCCGACATGTCAAGGCTTGTCACCTGCTGCCTAAAGACCCTCGCAGCTTCCCGTCGGATTGGCTGACCTCCATTGCCCCTCCTCCTTCTGGCCAATCCCGGCCCTCTCTCCCGCCGTCTCTCTGCCCCTTCACAGTGTTGGGCAATGAGGCCGTCGCCCTCCAAACAAGCTCTCATTCCGATGCCAGTTGGTCAAAAGGCTTTTAGGTGTAGTGCTGCAAGTGCTTCGGACAGGTTTGAAGGTCCCAAGTACTGTAAAGCTAAATTCCCAGAACTCCGCTCCACATTAGCTCGCCAACTCTCTCCAGCAACGATCGCAATGAGCAGGCCAAGTGGCAGAAGATTCTGCACTAGAGCTGTCCCCTTTAAATAGTGCCCCCCTACTCCGAGAAGGGCCTGTTAGCCCTCCCTCGAACTGTCACTAATAGCGCTGGGCGTTAAGGCTCCGGGCGCCACCCAATATGCGCTCAGGCGCTCCTAAAAGGCGTTGCACACTGAAATGACGTCATGATCTGCTTGCGCTCGCGGGCGCACGCAAACACTTAGCGCAGGCGCTAAATGTATAGTCAATATCCGAGTTGTCGCTATCTTCATAGCGACCGCCCCAACATAGGGTATCGCCCCAATTCTAGGTCTCTTTAGGCGCTCAACGCCGGCGCTACCAACCGAATTTCTAGGCCGAATAGCTTTGTGTCAGCAAAACTTTAATTTTCCCCTTTTTTTTCCTTCTCTTAAATTGCCTCAGCAACTTATTCTGTCTCCCTCCCTTTTCTGGCAGGGTTAACTTCATTTATCATCTTAGAATCATAGAAAGTTACAGTACGGAAGGAGGCCATTTTGGCCCATCTTGTCCGTGCCGACCAACAAAGAGCTATCCAGCCTAATCCAACTTCCCAGCTCTTGGTCCGTAGCCCTGCAGGTTACAGCATTCCAAGTGCACATCCAAGTACCTTTTAAATGTGGTTCGAGTCCCTGCCTCAGTGAGTTCCAGACCCCCACAACCCTCTGGGTGAATAAATTTCCACTCAAATCCCCTCGAAACCTTCCCCCAATTACTTTAAATCTGCGCCCCCTGGTTTTTGACCCCTCTGCTAAGGGAAATAGGTCCTTTCTATCCACTTTATCTAGGCCCCTCATAATTGTATACACCTCAATAAGGTCTCCACTCAGCCTCCACTGTTCCAAGGAAAACAGACCCAGCCTATCCAGTCTTTCCTCATAGCTAAGATTCTCTACTCCCGGCAACATCCTTGTAAATCTCCTCTGTACCCTCTCTAGTGCAATCACATCTTTCCTGTAATGTGGTGACCAGAACTGCACGCAGTACTCTAGCTGAGGCCTAACTAGTGTTTTATACAGTTGAAGCATAACCCCCCCGCTCTTGTATTCTATGCCACGGCTAATAAAGGCAAGCATTCCGTATGCCTTCTTAACCACCTTATCTACTTGGTCTGCTACCTTCAGTGATCTGTGGACATGCACTCCAAGGTCCCTTTGTTCCTCTACACTACTCAGTATCCTACCATTTAATGTGTATTCCCTTTCCTTGTTAGCCTTCCCCAAATGCATTACCTCACACTTCTCCGGATTGAATTCCATTTGCCACTGTTCTGCCCACCTCACCAATTTATTGATATCTTCCTGCAGTTTACATCTTCATCTATTTCACTTACAGCTGCCCTTTGTTCGACTGCAATGAAATGTCCTTGGGATTCACCTCCCATTTCTAGTTTCCCTAAATCACCCATCATTTCTTTCAATGACGTCGTGTTATACGGTATGGTATAATCACTTTGTAACACCCCTCTGTTCTCTCCTCCCACAGGGGAACCAAATTTCTGCTGCCTTATAGGATTCATCAGCGGTGGGACCAGGGGTTCCAGTACTTCCGCCGGGGTTCTCAATTTCCCGTATTGTGGTCCCTCATCAGACCACTTTCCTTCCCCCTCCAATTCCCCCTCCAAATCCCCTTCCTTTGGGGTCGTTAAGCATATTATCCTCTTCTCTACTGATTGCCGAGTTTTCAATCGCTCAATTTTCTTTCGGCATTTAGTGTGATCAGCTTCTCCCTCCTTTTGTTGCCGCAACACGTTAAATGCCACCATCACAGCCCCAGGACATCGCTGCAGCAGTTCCTCAGGGCAGTGTCCTAGGCCCAACCATTTTCAGCTGCTTCATCAATGACCTTCCCTCCAACTTAAGGCCAGAAATGGGGATGTTCGCTGATGATTGCATAGCATTCACTACTCCTCAGATAATGAAGCAGTCAATGCCCGCATGCAACAAGACCTGGATGACGTTCAGGCTTGGGCTGATAATTGGCAGGTAACATTCATGCCACAGAAGTGCCAGGCAATGACTATCTCCAACAAGCGAGAGGCTAACCACCGCCCCTTGACATTCAACGGCATTACCATCGCCGAATGCCCCACCATCAATATCCTGGGGATCACCATTGACCAGAAACTTAACAGGACCAGCCACATAAATACTGTGGCAACAAGAGCAGTTCAGGGGCTAGGTATTCTGTGGCAAGTGTCTCACCTCCTGACTCCCCAAAGCCGTTCCACCATCTACAAGGCACAAGAAAAGAGTGTGATGGAATACTCGCCACTTGCCTGGATGTGTGCAGCTCCAACAACACTCAAGAAGCTCAACACCATCCAGGGCAAAGCAGCCCATCCACCACCTTAAACATTCACTCCCTCCACCACCGGCGTACCTTGGCTGCAGTGTGTACCATCTACAAGGTGCACTGCAGCAACTCACCAAGGCTTCTTCGGCAGCACCTCCCAAACCCGCGACCTCTTCCACCTAGAAGGACAAGGGCAGCCGGTGCATGGGAACACCACCACCTCCAAGTTCCCCATCAAGTCACACACCATCCTGACTTGGAAATATATCGCCGTTCCTTCATCATTGCTGGGTCAAAATCCTGGAACCCCCTCCCTAACAGCATTGTGGGAGTACCTTCACCACACGGACTGCAGTGGTTCAAGGTGGCGTCTCACCACCACCTACTCAAGGGTAATTAGGGATGGGCAATAAATGCTGACCTTGCCAGCAACACCCATATCCCATGAACGTATAAAAAAGTGGTCCAGCCAAACCTGTTGATTAATTGCTAAACCAGTTGTCCATCATAAATGTTCAAGTCTGCATCCCTTGGACATAAGGGAGCTGAGATGAGGGCCGAACCAGTGGGAACAACCAGGATGAGAGAGAGTAATGGTTTTAATGGGGACAACGGCATCAAATGTGAGGGTGTGATTGAGCAGATCAGTACCATCAGAAATGTTGTGGTGAATGGAGGGCCAAAGGTTAGACAGTTGGGAATTTGAAAGTTACCCACTCAGATCCCGACCATTCCTGACCGTTTGCAATGTTAATCTGCAGGTTTTTGCAGGCGGATAAGGTGCCCACTGAAAGCAGGTAGGAGCTTCAAGAATTTGTACAATCATGAGAATAGGGCCCTCGTTACAATTCTAACCGGGGCCCAAGTGGGGAAGCTGCCACTATACAGAAGGTCTGCAGCTGGTCTGAAGGCAGAAGAGGCCTTTCTGGTAAGTGTAAAGCTTCCCTTTGTGGGGCCAAGAGGAGCAGGACTGCGCCTGCAGGGTCCACAAGAAAAGTCACCCTTCTCCTACCCCAGATTGCCTCACTTTCCGTCCCACGGGATCCTCCCAACACCCCCTCAGCGCTACTTAGCTGGAAGCCGGGAGCTGCTCTGCACCCTCTTCAGGCCTGTTCCGGGCGGGAATTGGACCAACAGCATTTAAATGAGGCTCGATGGTTAAAATCACCGTGGTCTCCTGCTGCCTCCGCCAGGCGGGAGGTCAATTCACAGGAGCGGTTTCCCATTGGAAACGTGCTCCAAGTTAAAATCTTCCCTAGTGTCTAATTTGTATAGTTGTAGTTTGCGGATGATGCCACGGTAGTAGGCCAGATCACCAACAACGATGAGTCAGCCTACAGGGAGGAGGTCCAGCATCTCGTGAAGTGGTGCGCCGATAACATCAAGAAAACCAAAGAAATCATTGTGGACTTCAGGAAGTCTAAAGGCGGAAGTCACACCCCCATCCACATCAATGGTGCTGTGGTGGAAAGTGTGGTGTATGTAACCTGTTCCACCTTAAGAGAACTACCTTAAGAGATGTACTACTTTCTCTTGGCTGCTGTATACTGTAATACCGGTGGTGACCACACCGGTATATAAACGTTGTGTAGGGATTTGCTGGGCAGTTCAGCCCTGACCTCCGAATAGTAAAGACCTGTTAAAAGTTATTCTTGTGGTCTGTGTCCAGTGATTTATAATAAGCATAACTGGGACACACAGACTCAACAGTGGCGACGAGTCCGATCTTACCCTGTGGCAGTTTTACATCCAAGGCAGCTTCGTCCGCAGAACGGGCGTCGAGAAGAGGCATCCGCCCTCATCATCCTGCTGAGCACCATCGCACGGGAGGCATCGAGAACCCGGGTTAAAAAGAAAAATTCTGACCACGAAGCCCTCCATCAGCGACAGGCAGTGATCATCCCTTCTACCACGGTGGTGGGTAAGCCGATCAGCGACACGAGCAGAAAGTCGGCTGCGTTGACTGTGGAGTGGGGGAGGGAAAATGGAGGAAAAAGGGCGGAGAACTCGACCACGGCCGGTGAAAAGGGCCAGGCTGCAATCGAGGCCGAGAGGCGCAGCGACTGGGGTAGCTTAAGGCACGAGAGCCGCGGAGAACTCAAACGCAGCCAGTGTAAAGGACCGGGCTGCATGCGGGGCTGAGAGGCGCAACAGCAGGGGAAGCGTGAATGCCCACGGGAACCGCGGGGGAGTAAAAGCAGCGTCGGGGAATTGAGAACCGCTGGGGAGGCGAGAATGGCAGCAGCACGGCAATCGCCATTGCAGCCAGCGGGGGAAGAAGGCAAACGCGGGAATCCGCCATTGTAGTCGGCGGGGGAAGAAGACGAGCGCGGGAAAGACCGCCAAGTGCGGGAAGCCGCCATTTTAGCAGGCGGGGGAAGAAGACGAGCGCGGGAAGCCGCCATTTTGAGAAAAAGAAAAATTTAAAAAAACTTGCAAGGATGCCTAAACATGGGAACATTAATACCTTTGATAGCGATATCGAAGATTGGACCACGTATGTAGAACGCATGGAAGTTTATTGTAAAGCAAATAAGGTACCAGATGATGAGAAAGCACTAACCTTATTAAGCTCAATGGGTGCGAAGACATACGGGCTATTGAAGCACCTTCTATCACCAGATAAACCGGCGGATCAGACTTTCGCGAATATTGTTACTGTCCTGAAAAATCATTTAAACCCCACGCCGCTGATGATAGCAGAACGATTTAAATTTTACAGAAGAACGCAGCGGAAAGACGAAAGCAACGCTGAATTTTTAATTGAACTGTGTAAGCTATCAAAGTACTGTCAGTTTGGAACAGGACTAGCAGATGCGCTGAGAGATAAATTTGTGTGTGGATTGTTAAAAGAAGGAACACAAAAGCGACTGCTTGAGGAGAATGATCTTACGCTTGATAAAGCTGTCACTATTGCAGCATCGCACGAAGCCGCAGCGAGAGGCACTGCGGAAATGCAGCTACGGTCACCGGAACTCAGCACCAATCAAATGGTCTTGGGTACAGTAAAATGTTATCGTTGTGGAAAGACAACGCACGATCAGAACCAGTGCTGGTTCAAAAATCAGGAATGCAGAAAATGTGGCAGGCTTGGTCACATAGCTAAAGTATGCTGGTCAGGAAAGAAGACCAGCAACAAAAAGTCACTGCAGGAAAAGTACAGAAAGGTACACAAGGTGACAGAGAACAGTTCGAACGAACAGAAGTCAAATTCAGACTCCAGCAGTAATGAACTGGGTAGTCTAAGAGTACACAATGTTGGTAATGAAGCAGACTTCCAAACAATCTGGGTCACACTTCAGATAGCAGGAGTCCAAGTGAAGATGGAATTGGACACTGGATCGGCATTGACGGTCATGAATAAGCAAGATTACAAAAGGTTATTCCCACATATTCCCCTACGGGATACGGAGATTGTATTGAAAACGTACACGGGGCAAAGAGTATACCCCATCGGGAAGATAGAGGTAAAGGTGGTCCACAAGGGCAAAGAAAGCCGAGGAATGGACTTATATGTGCTACCTGAGGGAGGTCCACCACTACTGGGACGGGAGTGGATTAGGAAAATAAATATGGACTGGCATTCCTTAAAAGCACTAACGGTAGATTCCGGTAAAAAAGATGTCAAACCTAAACGATTGTCCAGAATATTGGACGATGCTAAAGAGGTGTTCCAACAGGGACTGGGAACACTGAGAGGAATTACGGCAAACATCAAGGTTGAAGAACATGCAAACCCGAAATTTTTCAAAGCCAGACCGGTACCTTATGCGATACGACCTGCTGTGGAAGCTGAGCTGGAAGGGCTAGAACGTTCAGGAGTACTGTCTAAGGTAGACTGGAGTGAGTGGGCCACGCCCATTGTTCCCGTCATGAAGCGTTCATCGAGCAACAAGCCGGGGGAACCGGGGAAGGTTCGCATCTGTGGAGATTTCAAGATCACTGTTAATCCGGTGCTTCACACGGTGCAGTATCCGCTTCCGCGGATTGAGGATATCTTCGCTTCGTTGTCTGGCGGGAAACACTTCACCAAGATAGACCTGGCGCAGGCGTACTTACAGATGGAAGTTGAGGAAGAGTCACGCCAGTATCTCACGATCAACACGCATAGAGGCTTGTACCGGTATAATAGACTGGTTTTTGGAGTGGCATCGGCTCCAGCAATTTGGCAGAGGGCCATGGAGCAGGTATTACAGGGAATTCCAGGCACACAATGTTACCTGGATGATATTCTGATTACAGGAGATGATGACGAGGAACACCTTGCAAATTTGGAACTGGTGCTCACCAGATTGAAAGAATATGGACTTCGAGTTAATCGCCAGAAATGTGAGTTCTTTCAGAAGCGGATCTCGTACTGTGGTCATGTCATTGACCGGGAGGGGCTTCATAAGTCTCCTGACAAGATCAAAGCTGTTGTGAAGGCTCCCGCTCCGGATAATGTATCCCAGTTGAGGTCGTTCCTAGGGTTGATTAACTATTACCATAAGTTTCTGCCAAATTTATCCACGGTGCTGCACCCGCTGAACGCTCTTTTGCAGAAGGGAGTACCATGGAAGTGGAGCGAGGACTGTAAGAGGGCCTTTCGCAAAAGCAAGACATTGATCACCTCAGAGGAAGTGTTGGCTCACTTCAACCCAATGCTGCCTATTCGTTTGGCTTGTGATGCTTCTCCATATGGTATTGGGGCAGTACTCTCACACAAGTTGCCAAATGGCCTGGAGAGGCCAGTTGCGTTCGCATCCAGATCATTGACCTCCGCTGAGCGCAACTATGCTCAGATAGATAGGGAGGCTCTCAGCCTTGTGTGGGGAGTAAAGAAGTTTAATCATTACCTGCAGGGCCAAAAGTTTACGCTTCTGACAGACCACCAGCCGTTGGTATCCATTTTTAACCCTAAGAAGGGTGTTTCGGTGATGACAGCACAGAGACTCCAGAGATGGTCCCTTTTCCTAGGGGCACATCAATATCAGATCGAATTCAAAGGTACAAAGCAGCATGGTAATGCTGATGGGCTGTCGCGCCTGCCACTACCTACAGAGGAGGAGGCACCGACGGTTGACCCTGTTGAGTTATTTCACTCGACCATCATCGAATGTTTACCAGTCACCAATGCAAGTATTGAAAGAGAAACCAGGAACGGCCCGACACTGTCCCGGGTCTACGAAGTGACAGTGAAGGGATGGCCAGCACATGGTGATCCACTGTTACCGGCATTCTCAGCAAGACGAGAACAGCTGTCCGTCTGTCAAGGAACATTGATGTATGGAACAAGGGTGATTATTCCTCCTATGTTAAGAGAGAGAGTTCTAAAGGAACTGCATAAAGGTCATCTGGGGGGGAGTCAAGATGAAAAGCCTTGCTAGGGCTTATGTGTGGTGGCCGGGTATCGACCAACAGATAGAGGATCTGACGAAAAGCTGCTCAGGGTGCCAAAAAGTGCAAAATGCACCTCCGATTGCACCGCTGCATCCATGGGAATGGCCTTCAACCCCATGGCAACATGTACATATTGACTTTGCTGGTTCATTCATGGACTCCATGTTTTTAATTGCGGTGGACGCACATTCTAAATGGCCAGAAGTGATTAAGATGACTATCACTACCTCGGAAAAGACGATCGCGGTGCTAAGAACGATATTTGCAAGAAATGGATTGCCAGAACAAATATGTTCAGACAACGGACCGCAGTTCGTGTCAGAAGAATTCCAGAAATTCATGAAGAAGAATGGGGTGAAACATTATACCTCTGCCCCATATCATCCGGCTACAAACGGGTTGGCCGAGAGATTTGTACAAACGTTCAAAAAAGCAATAAAGGCCATGAGCGAAGATCAGATTCCAGTACAACACAAGGTGGACAAATTCCTACTGGCATATCGAAACGCCACTCATGCAGTGACAAACCAAAGTCCTGCCATGATGTTCTATAACAGGAGGTTGCGGTCCAGGTTGGACTTGTTAAAACCAAATGTGCGGAGGGAAGTTGAAAACAAACAGTTCCAGCATATAAATAACAAGACCACTCGGAGTTTCGAAATAGGACAACCAGTGTTAGCCCGGGACTATAAAAATGAGAAATGGCAATCTGGAACAATTCGGGCCAGACAAGGACCCCTGATGTACACGGTAGATATTGGTGAAAATGTAATACGGCGTCATGCTGACCAACTGGTAGAATCGAGAACAAGGGTCGAACCCAGGGTTACGGCAGAGACAACCGTGGAAGAAGTTAGTGAACCTGAAGCATCTACCTCAGAAGGGAATGTACCTGAGGATGATGTCCAATCCATAAGAGATCAACTAGATGAGTCACCCCAGCAACGAGAATCAGAGACCCCTGAAAGGCGTTATCCAACTCGAATCAGGAGGCCTCCTCAGAGACTGAATCTTTGAACTGTTTTGCATGAAGTTGTATATATATATATATATATATGTTATTATGTTATGTTAAATGGGGATATAACTGTTAAGCTAAAAAGGGAGGATTGTGGTGTATGTAACCTGTTCCACCTTAAGAGAACTACCTTAAGAGATGTGCTACTTTCTCTTGGCTGCTGTATACTGTAATACCAGTGGTGACCACACCGGTATATAAACGTTGTGTAGGGATTTGCTGGGCAGTTCAGCCCTGACCTCCGAATAGTAAAGACCTGTTAAAAGTTATTCTTGTGGTCTGTGTCCAGTGATTTATAATAAGCAGAACTGGGACACACAGACTCAACAGAAAGGGTGGACAGCTTTAAGTTCCTCGGAGTCCACATCACGGAAGACCTCTCCTGGTCCCTCAGTACCTCCTCTCTGGTGAAGGTGGCCCAGCAGCGCCTATATTTCCTAAGGAGGCTGAAGGGATGTAACCTGTCACCTCTCTAGCTTTTACCGCTGCACAATAGAGAGCATCCTGACGAACTGTATCACAGTATGGTATGGCAGCTGTAGCTACTATGACCGGAAAGCCCTGCAGCGGGTAGTCAAAACTGCCCAACGCATTACCGGCACCCGGCTACCGACCATAGAGCACATATACCAGAAACGCTGTTTACGGAGGTCACGGTCCATCATCAAAGACCCTACCCACCCCAGCCACAGTCTGTTCACCCTCCTACCATCTGGGAGACGCTACAGATGCATTCGCACCGGTATGACCAGATTTAGGAACAGCTTCTTTCCCAGGGCTGTCATCCTACTGAACTCCACAAATAAACTCTAAAGCCTGCACATCTGCCAATGCACTTTATTATGGTTATGTTTATGTTAATGTATTACAAGCCAAATGTATGTTGAATGTTTAAATGTCTTAATCTAAATGTACACTCTCGGGAGCCGCAAGCCTACATTTCGTTGTACTGCACTTGTGCACTAACAATGACAATAAAAGTTGATTTGATTTGATTTGATTTGAATTCTGGAGATGAGCTGCAGAAATGAAGTTTCGTCTACATCAGTGGGTGTTAAAGATCCCATGGCAGTATTTGAAGAACAAATCAGTTGCATCAGTTTCTCTCCATTGTATCATTCATTTTATTTATTTATATGCTTAGGGAGTCCCCGCCTTTGACTATACTCCCCAGGCAAATTTTTTGCAAATTATAAAATTCTGACAGGACTAGACAAACTAGATGCAGGAAGGATGTTCCCGATGGTCGGGGAGTCCAGAGCCAGGGGTCACAGTCTAAGGATAAGGGGTAGGCCATTTAGGACAGAAATGAGGAGGAATTTCTTCACCTAGAGAGTGGTGAACCTGTGGAATTCTCTACCACAGAAGGGAGTAGAGGCCAATACATTAAATATATTCAAGAAAGAGTTGGATGTATTTTTTAAGGCTAAAGGGATCAAGGGGTATGGGGAGAAAGCAGGGACCGGGTACTGAATTTGGATGATCAGCCATGATCGCATTGAATGGCAGAGCAGGCTCGAGGGGCCGAATGGCCTACTCCTGCTCCTATCTGCTCCTATCTTCTATGTTTCTATGTTTGCTGGCAGACGGGAGTTCCACCCCTTGAAAGCCACTGTGGAAAGTAGCAGAAATGACGGAGACCACATGCCTTTCAGAGCTGTGACTCTATGGACATAAGCCAGACGCAAGACTATTAATGATATAGTCGGGTTTTGAAACAACGATAGTTGCATTCCAAGGGGGAAATATTGGGTTGATTTGCACCTCGAGTGCCGGGCTGTTTTCATGGCATCCCGCTCCCCGATGGTCCAGCAGGGCCCCGGTGTGCGCAGGGCTAGGCGCCACCCCATTAATCGGGGAGGAGGCCCGCAATGCCATGGCGCTACGTGCCGACGCGCATGGCACTGTTGCACGTAGCACTGTGACATTCAGTTGTAGCGCCCCAAGAAGGAGGTGGTGTGCTTCCAGTAGCGCTCCACCTCCTACTTGGGGTGCTACAACTGAATTTCAGGCGGAGCAACGCTAATTTTTTCAGGGCGCTAAAATTAGCGGCCCGGCGACGTTAGCATCCAAAAAGCGGCGACACCATTTTCCCCCCCAAATATTTTATTTATGCAAAGAGATTTATGAATCAATATATTTTTAATTTTATCTTTGTATCAAAAAAGTCTTTTCCTATATCTCCCAGGTATTAACTCCTTGCATTATTCCTTGTGAATAGCCTCATATTTCTTTCAGTTATTTAATCAAACATTAAATCCAAGTCCCTGAAAGAAATTAACCCCCCCCCCCATGTTGTATATCACATCCACTGCATTGCTCTTAACAACTCTTTGTTACTTCTTCAAAGAATTCAATAAGGTTGGTTAAACATGCTGACTATTGTTTTATTATATTCTCCATCTCCAGAAGTTTTGTTGTCTCATCTTTTAGAAAATGTTTTCGTACCTTTTCTACCACCAACGTTTAACTGACTAGTCTATAGTTCCCCGGATTAGTTCAACTTCCTTTTTGAAGATAGGAATCACATCTGCTGTTCACCAGTCCTCTGGCACTATTCCTTTTGCTATTGAGTTTTTAGATATGGATAGTAGTGCCTCTGCTATAATTTCTTTGAGCATCCGTGAGTGAAATCCATCGGGACCCAGGTGTCTTATCTTCAGGTTTGGCCAAGGTGTCTAGTATCTCCTTTCTTTCTATCTTAACTGTTATAATCTTTGCTTGTCATACTGTTGTCATTTCTTGTTTGTTAGCCTCCTCGGAGCAAACTGAGGCCCATTATCTATTCAGATCCCTGCCATTCCAGTATCATCTCCTGAGGTTATCTTGCTTATGCCTTAGTGGCCCTATCCCTAACTTTATCCTCCTTTTGTTACTTTACTTTACTATTTCTTTTGATATTCTTTGATACTTTCATTTTATATTTCCTCTTGGTCTTCTCAATTGTCTTTTAACCTCATTCCTAAGCTCATCATTTGTCCTTTTTCGCTCTCTCCTTGATTGCTTACGTATTGTGTGTTTGCCTTTTCTTTAGATTCAATTGGAGTAGTCTCTCAGCATTAGCAGTTCATCTCAGAACTGCAAGCAATCCTTCACACTAGATAGTTCAAAGGCCTGACAGTAATCAATAACATTAGAGTACCACATCCTACTCTGGTCAATGTAGTTCTCACTCAACTTCAAGCTGTGGTATATTTTAAAATTCAGTATTTCTAGAGTATCGATCTTCCGTCTGCCACTCTAACTTTCACATGCGTCATAGATCTTTGTAACATATTTAGACATCTTAACAACTTAATGCTTAAAAAAAAAGTATCAGAGATGGTGAAGGTTCATTATTTCCATCAGAAATAAGCCTCTGTCATCTGGCCTCTAGAAAATCCTGCATGGAGAATTTTTGACGCGAGCTGCTGACTTGAGATGAAATCACAAAAGAAATTGAAAATACTCAGGCCGGAATTTTCTGAGGACAGTGTGGGCAAGATTGGAGGCGGGTCGGGGGGGAAATTTGAAAAACCTCGGCGCTGGTCGGGAACCCGCCGTCATCCCGCCCCCATGTGCCTATCCTTCAGGTGCATTTGCCAGCGCGGCAGCGACCCGAATAGCAGAGGCGGCCGAGGTAATTGAGATCATTATGAGGTACTTATCAGACCCTTAAGGGTCTTTTTAAAACTACCTTCAAAATTTCCCTGGATGAGCACGGGAATCACGCAACTCGGGAACCACGTCCGTGAACCTAAGGCGGGAGTTGAGTGGCCACTGATCCAGCTCATTAGTGCACATCATGGAAAGTACAATAAAACTCCCACCTGATTGCTGCTCACTTTCCTAAAGCCGATGCTGTTGCTGAGTGCATGGTCAGCACAGATTTAGCTGCAAGTGTTTCCAGCAAAGTCGGGATTCACCGTTACCTCATTGGAAGAACCAATCACAGCATTGACAGATTGCTTCTGTCATCTCTACTTGACCTGCCATCTAGAACATCAGAATGGGAGCCATTTATACTGTCTCACCTTGGTCCTCAGAATCAGACCACGATGAGCCCCAACACCAGCAGCAGCAGGCACACCAGCAGCACCAACAAAAACACCACCAACCTTCTCAACACCCTGATGCTGCACAGGACACAGGGCTGCAATTTGCCAGAGTCAATACCCCCAACACAGGATATATAGGCAGAGGATGAGCTTCCTCAACATGACTGAGCAGCAGTGCCAAAGGAGGCTCAGGCTAATGCACCAGGTCATCGCAGACATTTGCAGATTGCTGGAGCAAGATCTGCAGCCCAGAGGAGCGGGTGGACATGCCTTATGTCAAAGTCACCAGCGCCCTCAACTTCTTCGCCTCAGGCTCCTTCCAGGGATCTGCAGCAGACATTTGCGGCATCTCACAGCCAGCTGCCCACAGATGCATCACACAAGTCACCAATGCCCTCTTTGACAAGTCAGCCAATTATATCAACTTTTTCACTGATGAAGCCAGTGTTACTGAGTGGGCACTGGCCTTTACCACTCTGGCTGGCTTCCCACGGGTGCAGGGCACCATCGACTGCACACATGTGCCCATCAGAGCACCCCATCATAACCCAGGAGTTTTTGTCAACTGCAAGGGCTTCTACTCCCTCAATGTGTAGCTCATCTTCAACCATAGTAAGATCATCATGCAAGTGTATGCCAAATTCCTTGGCAGCTGCCATGACACTTTCATCCTGCGTGAATCCACCCTCCCTCAGCTCTTCGTTCCTCCAAACAGACTTTCCGGCCGGCTGCTTGGAGACAAGGGCTATCCACTGAAGATGTGGCTCATGGCACCTTTGAGGAGGCCACAAGTACTGAGGCCAAGGAGAGATATAATGGAAAGCCACATTTCCACCAGATGTGTCATAGCGCAGACAATAGGCATGCTGAAAATGCGCTTCAGGTGCCTTGACAGATCTGGAGGAGCCCTTCAGTATGCACCAGCCAGGGCCTCCAGAATCATGGTCTGCTGCGCACTGCATAATATAGCGCAGCAGCGAGGATTAACGCTGTATGAGGAGCAAGGCACTGAGAGCACAGTCTCTTCAGAGGAGGAGCATCAGCTGGAAGAGGAGGAGGAGGAGCAGGAGGAACCTGTGGTCCAGATCCCACCAGCACCTGAGCACATTGCTGCCCGTGAGGCCAAGGATGACCTCATCATGGTTAGCTTTACTTAACTTCAGGCATTCCACCCATATGGCTGCCACATGCTGCTCCAGGTTCCCACTACCCCACAGCAACACCATAAAGCATCCCTACAATGACCAAGCCATTCCTTTCACACTCACCACCATTGCTAGAGGTAACGTTATGTCTCACCATTCACTCCAACTCACTAAGCCACTTCCAAAATTGCACACAAATGTGTCCATGACTGGAAAGTGGTGAAAATACTGTAGTTTTATGCGTGAAATCACAGTAATGGAAACTTCACAGAAATATTTATTAACACACCCAAATGGCTACCCTTGTGCATCTACTTATGTTTCATCTTTCTCTTACGTGTGCTTCTACGAGGTGCTACACCTGTGGCTTCATCAGAGGTAGAGGCAGCCTGCTCACTTCCCTGCTACAACTGAATAGACACTTTTGGTGGACGTCTTCTGGATTTTGGAGCCTGCGATGGCCCTGCCAAAGTCTGCTCCTCCTGCGACTGTGCAGGGGCAGACTGGGCCATCATGATTCAAGGAGCCATCTGGGGCTCTGACTGGGTGGGGTGCGGGGGCAATGGGAGAGAAGCGTAGGGGCTTTGAGAGGAGCCCCCACTTCCATGTTCCCTCTCACTATCATCTCTCTCATGGGCCACCCAAACTTCCCTGCTAGCAAGGAGCTGGAGAGCACCTTGCTGCACAGCAGTGGGGCCATGAGGACCCACGTCTACATTGACATCCCTCCTAGAGGAGGTCTATGAGCCTCTGCTGTCTATTCTCCATAGGTAGCATGTGCACCTGTGAGTAGCGCATTAGCTGCTCCATGCAGGTGGTCATCCTTTCTGTGGAAGAGCCTACAGTTGCCATCGCCAGTGCTCATGATGGAGATGGACTCCAAACTCTCTGCACATTTGCAGACATCGCGGTCGCAAAACCTGTCAAAGCCTCTGGCACATCTTGCTGCACCTCCAGGATTGCCCGCTTTCTGGATGGCCCTCAAGGCTCAGCATCTGCATGCAAGTGAACAGAGCTGGGAGCATCTTGCACCATCCAGCGAGGAGTCTTCACTGCTGTCCCTGTCTCCACCATCTGCTCTTGCTCACTTGTGAGTTGTGAGACACCAGGTGACAACCCCTCGACATTCAACGGCATTACCATCGCCAAATCCCCCACCATCAATATCCTGCGGGCCACTATTGACAAGAAACTTAACTGGACCAGCCACATAAATACTGTGGCAACAAGAGCAGGTCAGAGGCTAGGTATTCTGCGGAGAGTGTCTCACCTCCTTACTCCGCAAAGCCTTTCTACCATCTACAAGGCACAAGTCAGGAGCGTGATAGAATATTCTCCACTTGCCTGGATGAGTGCAGGTCCAACAACACTCAAGAAGCTCAACACCATCCAGGACAAAGCAGCCCGCTTGTTTGGCACCCCATCCACCACCTTAAACATTCAATCCCTCCACAGTGTACCGTGGCTGCAGTGTGTACCATCTACCAGATGCAATGCGGCAACTCACCAAGACTTCTTTGGTAGCACCTCTCAAACCCGCGACCTTTACCACCTAGAAGGACAAGGGCATCATGCGCATGGGAACACCACCACCTCCAAGTTCCCCACCAAGTCATGCACCATCCTGACTTGGAAATATATCACCGTTCCTTCATCATCGCTGAGTCAAAATCCTGGAACTCCCTCCCTAACAGCACTGTGGAAGTACCTTCACCACACGGACTGCAGCGGTTCAAGAAGGCAGCTCACCACCACCTTCTAAAGGGCAACTAGGGATGGGCAATAAATGCTGGCCTTGCCAGCGACGTCCACATCTGATGAACGAATAAAAAAAACGACTAATCTATCTTACATTGCACCCACCGAGGTGTGCACATCTGCGCTGGTGCTGGGTGCGCTTATGTCTGCTGACAGTGTGCCCTCAGAGGCTTGAGGCTCCTCTGAGGAGTCGTCTTGCTCTTCCTTCTGGACAGTGGTGAGTGGCGGGGGGGGGGGGTGGTGGTGTGGGGGGGAGGCTCTTGATGGACCTGTGGGAAAGTAGAGAGATGAGTTAGATCTGTCATTTCAAGAATGGGTACAGATATCATTATGCACCTGAAGAACATTCACTGGCTGCTGACTTCAGCCCCCATATGAGTGACGGATGTATGCTTTATGGGAACAGTAGCATAGTGGTAATGTCACTGGCCTCGACTAATGATCCAGAGACGTGAGTTCAAATCCCACCTTGGCAGCTGGGAAATTTAAATTCAGTTCATTAGTGATCAGTGATTCTGGTGTCCCCCCCACACCCCCACCCCGCCACCCACCACTGTCCAGAAGGAAGAGCAAGACGACTCCTCAGAGGAGCCTCGAGCCTCTGAGGGCACACCATGTCTGGTGTACATTTAAGGAGTTATTTTACAACTTCCAAAAAAAGTATATTCCACTGAGAAAAAAAGGTTGTAAAAGAAAAGACAGCCATCCGTGGCTAATTAAAGAAATTAAGGATAGTATTCGACTAAAAACAAGGGCATATAAGGTAGCCAAATCTAGTGGGAGGATAGAGGGTTGGGAAAACTTTAAAAGACAGCAAAAAATAACAAAAAGACTGATTAAGAAAGGGAAGATAGATTATGAAAGTAAATTAGCAAAAAATATAAAAACAGATAGTAAGAGTTTTTATAGTTATATAAAAAGAAAAAGGGTGGCTAAAGTAAATGTTGGTCCCTTACAGGATGAGACCGGGAAATTAATGGTGGGAAATATGGAGATGGCAAAAACACTGAATGAATATTTTGTATCAGTCTTTACAGTAGAGGACACCAAGAATATCCCAACACTGGACAAGCAGGGGGCTATAGGGGGGGAGGAGATAAACACGATCAAAATCACTAAGGAAGTGGTACTCGGTAAAATAATGGGACTCAAGGCGGATAAATCGCCTGGACCTGATGGCTTACATCCTAGGGTCTTGAGGGAAGTGGCGGTAGGGATTGTGGATGCATTGGTAATAATCTTCCAAAACTCCCTGGACTCAGCAAAGGTCCCGGCAGACTGGAAAACTGCTAATGTAACACCCTATTTAAAAAGGGCAGTAGACAGAAGGCTGGAAACTATAGACCGGTTAGCCTAACATCTGTGGTAGGTAAGATTTTGGAGTCCATTATTAAGGAGACAGTAACAGGACATTTGGATAATCATAATTTAATAAGACAAAGTCAGCATGGTTTTATGAAGGGGAAGTCATGTTTGACAAATTTGCTGGAGTTCTTTGAGGAAGTAACATATAGGGTGGATAAAGGTGAACCAGTGGACGTAGTGTATTTAGACTTCCAAAAGGCATTTGACAAGGTGCCACACAAAAGATTATTGCTTAAGATAAAAAATCGCGGGATTGGGGGTAATATTCTGGCATGGATAGAGGATTGGCTACCTAACAGAAGGCAGAGAGTTGGGATAAATGATTCATTCTCAGACTGGCAATCAGTAACCAGTGGTGTTCCGCAGGGGTCAGTGCTGGGTCCCCAACTCTTTACAATCTACATTAACGATTTGGAGGAGGGGACCGAGTGTAACATATCAAAGTTTGCAGATGATGCTAAGATGGGAGGGAAAGTAGTGAGTGAGGAGGACATAAAAAACATGCAAGGGGACATAGACAGGCTAAGTAAGTGGGCAGAGATTTGGCAGATGGAATACAATACTGGAAAGTGTGAGGTTATGCACTTTGGCAGGAAAAATCGTAGAGCAAGTTATTATCTTAATGGCAAGAAACTGGAAAGTACTGAAGTGCAAAGGGATCTGGGGGTCCTGGTGCACGAAACTCAAAAGGTTAGTATGCAGGTGCAGCAAGTGATTAAGAAGGCCAATGGAATGTTGGCTTTCATTGCTAGGGGGATAGAATATAAAAATAGGGAGGTATTGCTTCAGTTGTACAAGGTATTGGTGAGACCGCACCTGGAATACTGCATACAGTTTTGGTGTCCATACTTAAGAAAAAACATACTTGCTCTCGAGTCAGTACAAAGAAGGTTCACTCGGTTAATCCCGAGGATGAGGGGATGGACATATGAGGAGAGGTTGAGTAGATTGGGACTCTACTCATTGGAGTTCAGAAGAATGAGAGGCGATCTTATTGAAACATATAAGATTGTGAAGGGGCTGGATCGGGTGGATGCAGGGAGGATGTTCCAGATGATGGGTGAAACTAGAACTAGGGGGCATAGTCTTAGAATAAGGGGCTGCTCTTTCAAAACTGAGATGAGGAGGAACTACTTCACTCAGAGGGTGGTAGGTCCATGGAATATGCTGCCCCAAAAAGCTGTCGAAGCTATATCATTACATAAATTTAAAACAGAAATAGACAGTTTCCTAGAAGAAAAGGGAATTAAGGGTTACGGGGAGCGGGCAGGAATTTGGACATGAGTCCAGGTTCGGATCGGTCATGGCCCTGTGGGTAGCGGAGCGGGCCCAGGGGGCGTGTAACCTGATCCTGCTCCTGTTTCATGTGTCTAATTCTGTTAGATTCAGGACATAGTCCTGTCATAGTGGATTGGCGGTTAGGATCAGATCAGCCATGATCTTATTGAATGGCGGAGCAGGCTCGAGGGGCCAATTGGCCTACTCCTGCTCCATGTTCTTATGTTCTTATGTTCTTAACTCTGGAATTTAAAAAAAGCTAGTAACAGTAATGGTAACCATGAAATTATCGGATTGTTGTAAAAACCCATCTGTTTCACTAATGTCGTTTAGGGAAGGAAATCTGCCATCCTTACCTGGTCTGGCCTATATGTGACTCTAGATGCACAGCAATGTGGTTGACTCTTAACTGCCCTCTGAAATAGCCTAGCAAGTCACTCAGTTGTAACTAACTGCTACGAAACATAAGAAGAATGAAACTGGATGGACCACCCGGCATCAACCTCGGCTACGGACATGGCAACGGCTCACCCAGCCCAGTCGGCCCTGTAAAATCCTCCTCACCAACATCTGGGGACTTGTGCCAAAATTGGGAGAGCTGTCCCACCGACTAGTCAAGCAACAGGCTCACAGAATCATAGCTTTCAGCCAATGTCCCAAACTCCTCCATCACCATCCCTGGGTCTGTCCAGTCCCACCGGCAGGACAGACCCACCAGCGGTGGTGTCACAGTGGTATACAGTCAGGAAGGAGTGGCCCCTGGGAGTCCTCAACATTGACTCCAGATCCCATGAAGTCTCATGGCTTCAGGTTAAGCATGGGCAAGGAAACCTCCAGCTGATTATATGAACACACGAATTAGGAGCAGGAGTAGGCAACTCGGCCCCTCGAGCCTGCTCCACCATTCAATAAGATCATGGCTGATCCGATTACTCCACATTCCCGCCTACCCCCGATAACCTTTCACCCCCTTGCTCATCAAGAATCTATCTACCTCTGCCTTAAAAACATTCAAAGACTCTGCTTCCACCGCCCTCTGAGGAAGAGAGTTCCAAAGACTCACGACCCTCTGAAAAAATTTCTCCTCATCTGTCTTAAACGGGTGACCTGTTATTTTTAAAGTGACCCCTAGTTTTAGATTCTCCCACAAGAGGAAACATCCTCTCCACCTCCACCATGTCAAGACCCCTCAGGATCATATATGTTTCAATCAAGTCACCTCTTACTCTTCTAAACGCCAGCGGATACGAGTCTAGCCTGTCCAACCTTTCCTCATAAGATAACCCGCCCATTCCATGTATCAGTCTAGTAAACCTTCTTTGAACTGCTTCCAACGCATTTACATCCTTCCTTAAATAAGGAGACCAATATCACCTACCGCCCTTCCTCAGCTGATGAATCAGTACTCCTCCATGTTGAACACCACTTGGAAGAAGCACTGAGAGTAGCAAGGGCACAGAATGTACTCTGGGTGGGGGACTTCAATGTCCATCACCAAGAGTGGCTTGGTAACACCACTACTGACCGAGCTGGCCGAGTCCTGAAGGACATAACTGCCAGTCTGGGCCTGCGACAGGTGGTGAGAGACCCAACACGAGGGAAAAACCTACTTGACCTCATCCTCACCAATCTACCTGCCGCAGATGCATCTGTCCATGACAGTATTGGTAGCAGTGACCACCGCACAGTCATTGCAGAGACGAAGTCCTGCCTTCACACTGAGGACACCCTCCATCGTATTGTGTGGCACTACCACCGTGCTGAATGGGATATATTTAGAACAGATCTACCAGCTCAAAACTGGGCATCCATGAGGCGCTGTGGGCCATCAGCAGCAGCAGAATTGTATTCCACCACAATCTGTAACCTCATGGCCTGGCATACCCCTCACTCTACCATTACCAACAAGCCAGGGGACCAACACTGGTTCACGGTGGCATAGTGGTTAGCACTGTTGCCTCACAGCGCCAGGGACCCAGGTTCGAATCTGGCCTCGGGTGACTGTCTGTGTGGAGTTTGCACATTCTCCCCGTGTTTGCGTGGGTTTTCTCCGGGTGCTCCAGTTTCCTCCCACAGTCCAAAGATGTGCGGGTTAGGTTGATTGGCTATGATAAATTGACCCTTAGTGTTAGGGGGATTAAATACGTGGGGTTACGGGGATAGGGTGGGATATGTGTTGGTGTAGGGGTTACAGGGATCGGGTGGGATACGTGTCGGTGCAGGCTCGATGGGCCGAAATGGCCTCCATCTGCACTGTGGGGTTTCTGTGATTCTGTGAATAAGAAGGGTAGAAGAGTATGCCAGGAGCAGCACCAGGCATACCTAAAATAAATGAGGTGCGAACCTGGGGAAGCTGCAACACAGGACTACATGCATGCTAAAAAGCAAAAGCAGCATGCTATAGACAGGACTAAGTGTTCCCACAATCAACATCAGATCAAAGCTCTGCAGTCCTGCCACATCCAGTCGGGAATGGTGGTGGGCCATTAAACAACTAACAGGAGGAGGAGGCTCCATTAATATCCCCAGCTTCAATGATGGTGGAGCCCAGCACGTGAGTGCAAAAGACAAGGCTGAAGTATTTGCAACCTTCTTCAGCCAGAAGCGTCGAGTGGATGATTCATATCAGCCTCCTCCTGAGCTCCCCGTCAGTACAGAAGCCAGCCTTCAGCCAATTCGATTTACGCCACGTTATCAAGAAACAGTTGAGCGCACTGGATACAGCAAAGACTATGGCCTAGAAATTCAGTTGGGCGCGCCAGCCGTTAGCGCCTTAGGAGGAGTAGATCTCGAGCGCTAGGCGCTTAGCGCCCAGGCGCAGCGCGATCTGCGCCTCGCCCCAACTTCAGTACACATTTAGCGCTGGCGCAAAGTCTTAGCGCGCGCCCTGCTGCGCGCGCAGATCATGACGTCATTTCCTAGTGCAACGCCCTTTGTGCGCCCTGAACAGGAACTTCACTCGCGCCGGCCTATTGTGCGCCGGGCGGCCCTAACGACTGTGAAGTGGAACGGTACACAGCCCAGCCGAGGTGGGCGGCGGGGAGCGCTAATTAAAGGGCACTTACCCTGCGCTATAAAGGCCAGCCATTTTGCAGCATTCACTCTTGTGCAATGGTTTTTTGGAGAGAGACCAAGGAGGAGAGCTTACTGGTTTGGACCAACACTAGGACAGGTATTTTTGGCTCAGGCCAGAGCTTAGAAATGATCTTTGCCTTTATTGAGAGCTCAGTGTTTGCCAGCATATAATGGGGGCTGCATTGGGTGCCAACGCTGACTTTCAGCCTTATGCCAGAAGGGCTTACAGACGCCGTGAGAGAGTGGCAGCCCTGGCTAGACGCAGAGGAGGCAACAGGCATCACCAACTGAGGCCTTACCCACCCAGGGTATACCGCCAGCAGTCCTCCTATCTGACCATGTCTGCCGCGAAGTGTGTTAGGAGGCTGCGATTCAGAAGGGAGGTTGTTGCAGACATCTGCCAGCTGCTTCACAGAGATCTGCAGCCACAGCTGATGCGCAGGACGTCTCTGTCGGTGGCAGTGAAGGTGACGGTGGCTCTCAACTTCTATGCCACCGGCTCCTTCCAATCCGCTGCTGGGGACATCGCTAACATCTCCCAGTTCGCCGTGCATTGCTGCATCCGCCAGGTGACCGATGCCCTTTTCAGAAGGAGACATCAATTCATCTCCTTCCCCATGACCCTGGACAAGCAGCAGCAGCGTGCAGTGGGATTTGCAAGAATAGCGGGCTTCCCCACGGTGCAGGGCGCCATTGACTGCACGCATGTGGCTTTGCGGGCACCTCTGGAGCATGCCGAGGATTACCGCAACTGGAAGGGCTACCATTCCCTCAATGTACAGCTGGTGTGTGACCACAGGCAGCGCATCCTAGCTGTCAATGCCCGCTTTCCAGGCAGCAGCCACGATGCCTTTATCCTGCGACAGACAACTGTGGCTGACATGTTCCAGGCACAGCCTCACCCAAGAGGATGGCTTATCGGAGACAAAGGCTATCCTTTGTGTATCTGGCTCATGACCCCGCTCCGCGCGCCCACGACCCCTGCTGAAGAGGCATACAACGAGAGCCATCAAGCGACTAGGAACATCATAGAACAAACAATCGGCGTCCTCAAGCAACGGTTCCGCTGTCTCGATCGCTCCGGGGGAGCCCTCCAGTATTCGCAGGAGCGAGTCTCCCAATTCGTCGTCGTTTGCTGCATGCTGCACAACCTGGCTATCCGCAGGACTCAGGCACTGCCACCTCACGTTGGACCACCACCTCAGGAGGAGGAGCAGGAGGAGCATGAGAAGGAGGAAGAGGACGAGGAGTACCAGCCCAGGAGGGAGGCAGAAGGTCCAAGGGCCGCCCGTCGGCGGCTTATTGAACGTCACTTCTAGGCCCCCTGTCAGGGAATGGCTTGTGCCAATGAAAGAACATGATTGCAGCCGCTCCGCAAGCCCTCAGCCGGTTAAGGCAACAAACACTTCAAAGATCAAACATGGACAATGTTAATAAATAAAATGCTTTATTGTACAAACTCAGGGCCCTTCCCACATGAAAACCAAAAACAGACGAAACCCCCAAAAAACACTCAAACACATTACTCGCTCCCACAACCTGGAGAGGATTAACAAAACAGTGCAACTAAAATGGCCGTCATCCTCGGCCTTCGTAAAAAACAAACATCACATCCTTGGCCTTCAAAAAACAAACATCCAATTCTCGGCCTTCAAAAAACAAACATCCAATTCTCAGCCTTCAAAAAACAAACATCCAATTCTCGGCCTCAAAAAACAAACATCCAATTCTCGGCCTCAAAAAACAAACATCCAATTCTCGGCCTCAAAAAACAAACATCCAATTCTCGGCCTCAAAAAACAAACACAACTGGCCACACATTCGACTTTTTGGCCCGCTAGGGCGATGCCTTGGCCATCTTTGTGTGGCCCCTGCCCACCCTGCTGCTCCTCCTCACAGTAAGGCCATTGGCTGCTGCAAGGCTGGGGGCAGGCTCCTGAGGGGCACATGTCGTGACGGCAGATGCCCTTGGGGGTCGGCCTAGTCGAGGTCTGGCCGTCGAGCGGGCGGCTGTTGGATGCTGCAGCTGTGGCTGGCCAGCATCAGTCGCTGCAGCAGCTCCTGGCAGCTCCACTGGGGGAGTGGCAGTGGCGGCTGGAGGAATGGGGGCAAGCTGGTGGATGGCAGGCGCTCGCTGGTCGCCTGAGACACTGGCACTCGCCCGGGCCAGCACTGCAGCATGCGCACCAATCTGCCGAGGGACAGACCGCTGTGCTGCTGCAGCGCGCCGGGTGCCCTGGCGATGCCTGGCTGACACAGCGAGTGTGGCAGCAGTGAGTGCCCGTGTTGCCCTGTTCAGTGACCTCATCAGAGCACCCAGTGACTGCACGGCACCACTGATCAGCTGCCCACTCGCTGCCTGAGCTGCCCCGAATGCCGCCTGACTCGCTGCCTGATCTGCCCCGAATGCCGCCCGACTCGCTGCCTACTCTGCCCCGAATTCCACCAAACTGATGGCCTGTGAGGCCCCGACGTCGGTCACACTCCAAGAGAGGGACTCAATGGCCTCAGGCAACCGTGCCACTACCCCCATGAGCTCCGTGTGCCGGCGCTCCGAGTCCGCGGACAAGTCCTCGAGGCGTTCCATCTCCTCGGCGAAGACCATCTCCGGACTGGAGGCTGGACTCTCCCTCTGGGGAGAAGGCCGCCGAGCTGGCCGACCCTTCCTGCGTTGCTGGACGCCGCTGGGCCCAGCAATTGGACTCCCCTCCGACCCTTCCCCCCTCTGGGGAGAAGCCGCCGAGCTGGCCGACCCTTCCTGCGTTGCTGGACACCGCTGGGCCCAGCAATTGGACTCCCCTCCGACCCTTCCCCCCTCTGGGGAGAAGGCCGCTGAGCTTCCAACCCCCTCCCGCGTTTCTGCAGGCCGCAGGTCCCATGAGCTCCCCTCCCCTCCGACACTTCCGCCATGCTCCCCTCCAGGGAAGACGTGTCCCCTACATTGGCATGGGTTGCCGCAGCTGAGGGTTCCCCTGATGGGCCGCCTTCCTCTTGCTCCTCCTCCACCTCCTCTTCTGAGGGGCTGTCACTGGCAACTTCAGGGACCTCCTCCTCACCATCTGAAAGCAGGAAGGCACAAGAGTAGCTTTAGGGTGAGGAGAGGGCGTCAGCGAGGGATGCATGAGTGGTGGCATTCAGCGCATTGGTCGGACAGTGGCAAAGGATGTAGATCTGATGCGCAAGTGGGACGAGAGAGGTCCAAAAGGTGATGTCCTTACCATTGGTGCCCAGAACAGGGTCGGCATCTCCACATGCAACGGGGCCAATCACCCGGCCACCCATGATGCGCTCCACGCGATGTTGCAGCTCGGTGAGCGGCTGGATCTGGGGTCGGCCTCCCCCGATCGCAGTCCGGCTCTTCTTATTATTGGCCAGCTTGGCCTACAGGAGAAAGGACGGCCTCTAAGTACAGTGTGTAGCCCTGATCTTGTGTGCACTGCCTCCCATGGTGGAATAGCCTGGCCAGTGTGTCGCCCTGATCTTGTGTGCACTGCCTCCCATGGTGGAATAGCCTGGCCAGTGTGTTAAGTGCAGAATGTGCAATTGATGTTCATGCCTGTCCCATAGCTGCTGCATGAGGGCTGGCCATTAGGGCTTTCAGGTCCCTTTGCCCATAATGTGAGGTGCACATGCAAGGATGAGGAGGACACTGGAAAGGGTACTCACCCTGACAATCCGAGTGAGGTCATTAAACTTTTTGCGGCATTGGACACCGCTCCTGGGGACCTCGCTGTTGGCTGACACCTTGCTGGCGACATGCCTCCAGGCTCTCCGGTAGACGCGGCCCGGCGCCTTCCTGCCATTGTCCGGGTACAAAACATGGCGCCTCTTCTCCGCAGCACCAACCAGCACACTCAGATCAAGCTCTGAGAAGCGCTGCGCTCGTTCACGGGCCTTCTGCATGGCTTCAGGCGCTATTTGGGTCCAGCAGCAGTGTTCAGGCCTAGCTGGAGGGCTCCACTATCCAGAGCGTGGCAGCAGACCAAGTCGACCCTTCCCCCTTAAGAGCTGGCCGGCGCCAGGGTGTCTGCTGTCAATTACGAGATGGCCGCACCTGCGCTGCGCCCGGCCTCGGCGCTCTCGCTCAGCACCTCCAGCTTAGCGCCTAAAGAGAGGCGTGCAGCGCCAGTTTTAGCGCTCGAGCAAACTCTTAAGGCGAAGCTAATGAATATCGGAGAAGTGGCCTCGATTTTGCGCCGGGCGCAAACTTTAGCGGCCGCCCGACTTTACCGCCCCAAAAGTGGCTACAATGAATTTCTAGGCGGGCCCAGACAACATCCGGCTATCGTGCTGAAGACTTGTGCTCCAAAACTAGCCACGCCTCTAGCCAAGCTGTTCCAGTACAGCTACAACACTGGCATCTATCCGACAATGTGGAAAACTGTCCAGGTGTGTCCTGTCCACAAAAAGCAGGACAAATCCAACCCAGCCAATTACCGTCCCATCAGTCTACTCTCAATCATCAGCAAAGTGATGGAAGGAGTCATCAACAGTGCTATCAAGCGGCACTTACTCACCAAAAACCTGCTCACTGATGCCCAGTTTGGTTTCCGCCAAGACCACTCATTACAGCCTTGGTCCAAACATGGACAAAGGAGCTGAATTCCAGAGGTGAGGCGAGAGTGACTGCCTTTGACATCAAGGCAGCATTTGACCGAGTATGGCATCAAGGAGCCCTAGTAAAACTGAAGTCAATGGGAATCGGGGGGAAAACGCTCCACTGGCACTGGCTGGAGTCATAGCTAACATAAAGAAAGATGGTTGTGGTGGTTGAAGATCAATCATCACAGTCCCAGGACATCATTGCAGGAGATTCTCAGGGCAGTGTCCTAGGCCCAATCATCTTCAGCTGCTTCATCAATGACCTTCCCTCCAATATATGGTCAGAAATGGGGATGTTCGCTGATGACTGTACAGTGTTCAGCGCCATTCACAACTCCTCAGATAATGAAGCAGTCCATGCCTGCATGCAACAAGATCTGGACGACATTCAGGCTTGGATTCCCCTTGCTGAGTGGCAAGGTGTCCTTGTTGCACTGCTACTGGCATTGGCAACACCTCTAATATGGTAATGACTCTGTCCACGGAATATGGGGTAATGGTGGAACCACAGCAGCACTTCAATAATTAAAGGAAATAAAGGCAAAATAAAGGAAAATAAAGGAAAACCCCAGGGTGTTTTATATGTATATTAAGGGCAAGAGGATAACCAGGGAAAGAGTACGGCCCATTAAGGACCAAAGTGGCAATCTGTGTGTAGAGCCGGAAGATGTAGGTGAGGTTTTAAATGAATATTTTGCATCTGTGTTCACTATGGAGAAGGACGATGTAGGCATAGAAATCAGGCAGGGGGATTGTGATATACTTGAACAAATTAGCATTGAGAGGGAGGAGGTACTAGTGGTTTTAGCGGGCTTAAAAGTGGATAAATCCCTAGGCCCAGACGAGATGTATCCCAGGCTGCTGTGTGAGGCAAGGGAGGAGATTGCAGGGGCTCTGACAAATTTTCAGAACCTCTCTGGCCACAGGGGATGTGCCAGAGGACTGGAGGACAGCTAATGTAGTACTATTATTCAAGAAGGGTAGTGTAGTGTATGTGCCTTTAAGACAGAACTACTTTTACAGCTCCTGTATACTGTAGTACCGGCAGTGACCACACCTGTATATAAGCCTTGCGCATGCCTCTGTACCCCCAGTCTTGAGACTACCCTCCTCCAGTAAATACCTGTTTATCGTTAAGTTACAGCATCCGTGTGGTTATTGAAAAAAGGCATACTCTCAGAATCACGGATCTAACAGTGGCGACGAGTGTCGATTCGAATCTACCTGCAACTCTGCATTTCCCTTCGAGGATTTGCTCCGGGAGGGCGGTGTAACAAAAACAAAGTCGAGGCCCGGAACACGGGCGTCGACCACGAGCAACCGCCCAGTCGTCCGGCAGAGAGTGAACATCGCAGGGGAGGCTGTGGAGAGCCGGGCTTGGTTCCCCAGCCACGACGATCAGCAAGAGACTGACGACAGGTCCAGTGCAGACCCTTCCCAGACAGCGGCGGCTGGAGCCGACCGACAGCGGAGAGAAAGCCGAGCAGCGTCGACGGGGTAAGACAGAGGGTGAAGCGCACAGGGCGCAGCCGGGGGTTGAAAACCGAGCGGCGTTGAGAAAAAAAAAAAAAACCGGGAGAGAGGGTAAAGCAACAGCTGGGTTCAGGACCAAGCGGCGTCGAGAGAAAAAAAAAAAGAACGCGCAGAGCACAGCCAGGGCTCAAGGGCTGAACAGTGTCCGTGGGGAGAAGAAGGGAGAGCGCGGGAGACGCCATTGAGCCGCGGAGAAGAAGGAAGAGCACGGGAGATGCCATTTTTAGAAGCCGCAGCGGAGAAGGGCGAGCGCGGGAATGAAGGAAAGCGCAGGAGACGCCATTTTGTGCCAGCGGAGAAGAAGGGGAAGCGCGGGAGACGCCATTTTTGACAGTTAAATCACACCCAGGGATGCCAAAGAGTGGCAGTGTCTCTACGTTCGACAATGAAGTCGAAGATTGGGCGACATATGTGGAACGTATTGAGGTGTACTGCAGGGCGAATGAAGTGCCAGATGCTAGTAAAGCACTGGTTTTGTTAAATTCCATGGGTGCAAAAACTTATGGGTTACTGCGAAATCTAATAACCCCAGAGAAGCCGGTGAACAAGAATTTCGAAAGCATAGTAGAAATCCTACAGGACCACTTAAACCCCACACCGCTGCTGATAGCAGAACGATTTAAGTTCCATAAAAGGAACCAACACAAAGATGAAAGCAATGCTGGGTACCTAACGGAACTGCACAAGCTATCGAAACACTGCCAGTTTGGTTCAGGACTAGCAGATGCGTTAAGGGACAAGTTTGTGTGTGGGCTACAAAGTGAAGGAACCCAGAAATGGCTTCTATCAGAAAAGGATCTTACGCTGGACAAGGCTTTCAGTATTGCAGTATCACACGAAGCAGCCGCAAGGGGAGCTGCAGAGATACAACGGAGACCGCAAGAATATGGCACCAATGAAATGTCCTATGGAACAGGGAAGTGCTATCGCTGCGGCAGAACAAAACATGACCAGAAGGATTGTTGGTTCAAGGACCAAGTGTGCAGACAGTGTGGAAAAGCAGGACACATAGCAAGAGTCTGCAGGTCTTGGAAGAAAACCAACAGTAAGAAATCTCCACAGGAGAAGTACAAAAAGGTACACCAGGTGATGGACAATGGTTCAGACGAACAGAAAAGTGACACAGACTCCGGAAGCAAGGAGCTGGGTTGTCTGAAACTACATAAGGTAACCAAAATGGAGGATCACCAGACTATCTGGGTTACACTCAAGATAGATGGAGTCCAAGTGAAAATGGAATTGGACACAGGATCAGCCCTAACAGTCATAAACCAAAGGGACTACAAGCGGCTATTTTCACATATACCCTTGAAAGCTACAGAGATTGTCTTGAAGACGTATACGGGGCAAAAAGTCTACCCCATAGGAAAAATAAGGGTGAAAGTGATATATAAAGGCCAGGAAATACCTAAAATGGATATATATGTATTGCCAGATGGAGGACCACCACTGCTAGGGCATGAATGGATCCGGAAGATACCATTAGATTGGCATTCCATGCAGGCACTGAAGGTTGAGGCCAAAAAGGATGACGACGTCACACCTGGACGACTGTCAAAAATGCTAACTGACGCAAAAGAAGTGTTCCAGGAGGGACTAGGAACACTAAAAGGCATAACAGCTACAATTAAAATAGAGGAAAATGCAAGCCCAAAGTTTCTCAAGGCCAGACCAGTGCCTTATGCGATCAGACCAGCTGTCGAAGCAGAGCTGGAAGGGTTGGAACGTTCAGGAGTACTGTCCAAAGTGGACTGGAGCGAGTGGGCTACTCCCACCGTTCCTGTAATGAAGAGGTCGTTGAGTAGTACGCCTGGGGAACCAAAGAATGTCCACATCTGTGGGGATTTTAAGGTGACAGTGAACCCAGTCCTTCACATGGTACAAAATCCGCTTCCACGAATTGAGGATATTTTCACCTCGCTATCTGAGGTAAACGCTTCACCAAAATTGATCTAGCCCAGGCGTACTTGCAAATGGAGGTAGAAGAAGCTTCGAAACAATATCTTACGATTAACACTCATAAAGGTCTCTATCAATACAACCGGCTGGTGTTCGGGGTAGCCTCGGCTCCGGCTATCTGGCAAAAGGGCAATGGATCAAGTCCTGCAAGGGATTCCAGGGACCCAGTGTTATTTGGACAAAATATTGGTCACGGGCGAAAATGACAGTGACCACCTCGCCAACTTGGAGAAGGTGCTCAGCAGATTAAAGGAGTATGGGCTACAAGCTAATCGCCACAAGTGCGAGTTTTTCCAGAAGCAGATCTCGTATTGTGGCCACGTCATCGATGAAGAGGGGTTACATAAGTCCCCTGAAAAGATTGAGGCAGTAGTCAAGGCTCCAGCACTGGAAAATGTGTCACAACTGAGGTCGTTCCTCGGGCTGGTAAACTACTACCACAAGTTCTTACCAAATTTGTCCACGGTATTACACCCACTGAACACCCTACTGCAAACAGGGGTACCATGGAAGTGGGATGACGAACGTAGACGAGCTTTCCAGAAGTGTAAAGAATTGATCACATCAAAAGAGGTGTTGGCCCATTTCAACCCAGCGCTACCAATTCGTTTGGCATGTGATGCATCACCCTATGGTATTGGAGCGGTGCTGTCGCACAAATTCCCAGATGGGTTGGAGAGGCCAGTAGCCTTTGCGTCTTGGTCACTAACCTCAGCCAAGCGCACCTACGCCCAGATTGACAGGGAGGCCCTCAGCCTAGTATGGGGAGTAAAAAAATTCAACCACTATCTGCATGGGTAGAAGTTCACCTTGCTGACTAACCACCAACCACTTGTCTCCATCTTTAATCTTAAGAAGGGCGTTCCAGTGATGACTGCACAACGGTTACAAAGATGGTCCCTGTGGTGTATGTGCCGTTAAGAGCCCCCTGTGTACTGTAATGCCGGTAATAGCCACTCGGGCTATATAAGCCTGTATAGTGTCTTGTATCTGTTAGTTCACCTACAGACTTTGTTCAGTAAACACCTGTGAAACCAACTCCTGCATTCTGTGTCTCCCTTAACACACGGATACAACAGTCCCTGTTTCTAGGGGTGAATCAATATGAAATAGAATATAAAGGCACGAAACAGCATGGAAACGCTGATGGGCTATCGCGCCTGCCACTGCCTACTGTGGAGGAAGCACCAGCAGTGGACCCTATCGAGATATTTTATTCGTCAATAATTGAGCGATTGCCAGTAACGAACGCGGATATAGAGAAGGAGACCCGCAATGATCTGACGCTGTCTCGGATATATGATTTGACGGTGAGAGGATGGCCAACACATGGCGACTCACTGTTGCCAGCATTCTCATCCAGAAGAGAACAGCTGTCAGTATGCCAGGGGACAGTGATGTGTGGATCCAGAGTGGTGATTCCACCCAAGTTAAGGGAGAGAGTGCTAAATGAGCTACATGAAGGTCATCTGGGGGGAGTGAAAATGAAAAGCCTTGCTAGGGCTTATGTGTGGTGGCCGGGATTCGATCAACAAATCGAAGACCTAACTAAGAGCTGCTTAGGATGCCAGAAGGTCCAAAATGCACCACCACATGCCCCTCTACACCCATGGGAGTGGCCCTCCTCTCCATGGCAACGGGTGCATATTGATTTCGCTGGTCCATTCATGGACTCAATGTTCTTAATAGCAGTGGATGCTCATTCGAAGTGGCCTGAGGTGATAAAAATGTCCTCAACCACTACAGAGAAAACGATTGCAGTTCTACGGACCATATTTGCCAGAAACGGTTTGCCAGAGCAGATTTGCTCTGATAATGGACCACAGTTTGTGTCCGAAGAGTTTCAAAAATTTATGAGAAGGAATGGGGTAAGGCATTACACATCCGCCCCGTATCATCCAGCCACAAATGGATTGGCTGAGAGGTTCGTACAAACCTTTAAGAAGGCGATAAAGGCCATGTGCAACGGTGAAATTCCACTACAGCATAAGATGGACAATTTCTTATTAGCCTACCGAAACGCGACACATGCAGTTACCAACCAGACCCCGGCCATGATGTTCTTTAACCGAAGGTTGAGATCTCGTCTGGACTTGCTCAGACCAAATGTGCGACGAAATGTTGAGGACAAACAATTCCAGCACATCAATGAGAAGCCGACAAGGAGCTTCAATGTAGGACAACCAGTCTTGGCCCGTGACTATCGAACAGAGAACTGGCAACCCGGAATGATATGCACAAGGCAGGGGCCATTAATGTACACAGTGGATGTCGGGGAGAACATTGTGAGATGCCACGTCGATCAGATCTTAGCGTCACAGGAACGCGTCAACCCCATGTCTCGAGTACCTGGGGATGAACCCGACATACCGGTAGCATTTACCTCAGAACCAGTAGCAGTGGAACCCGATGAACTACCCGATGAAAAGGGGTCAGAATCGCCTCTGCACCAAGAACAAGAACCTCAGGAAAGGCGCTATCCTGAAAGGGTCAGGAAGCCGCCCCAAAGACTGAATTTATAAATGGACTATTGTTGTTTAATGTACATGTTAAAGTGTTAATTGTTATTTGAATATTAGGGGTACTACTAATCTAAAAGGGGAGGAATTGTAGTGTATGTGCCTTTAAGAAAGAACTACTTTGACAGCTCCTGTATACTGTAGTACCGGCAGTGACCACACCTGTATATAAGCCTTGCGCATGCCTCTGTACCCCCAGTCTTGAGACTACCCTCCTCCAGTAAATACCTGTTTATCGTTAAGTTACAGCATCCGTGTGGTTATTGAAAAACAGCATACTCTCAGAATCACAGATCTAACAGGTAGTAGGGATAAACCAGGGAATTACAGGCCAGTGAGCCTAACATAAGTGGTAGTGAAATTATTGGAAAAAATTCTGAGGGACAGAAATTGTCTCCAATTGGAGAGGCAAGGATGAATCAAGGATAGTCAACATGGCTTTGTCAGGGGGTGATCATGTCTAACCAATTTGATTGAATTTTTTGAGGGGGTGACTAGTTGTGTGGATGAGGGTAGTGCAGTTGGTGTAGTCTACATGGACTTCAGTAAGACTTTTGACAAAGTCTCGCATGGGAGACTGTCAAGAAGGTAAGAGCCCATGGGATCCAGGATAATTTGGCACATTGGATCCAAAGTTGGCTTAGTGGCAGGAGGCAGAGGGTGATGGTCGAAAGTTGTTTTTGTGACTGGAAGCCTGTGTCCCATGTTGTGTACCACAGGGATCGGTGCTGGGTCCCTTGCTGTTTGTATTGTACATTAATGATTTAGATATGAATGTAGGAGGTATGATCAGTAAGTTCACAGATGACACGAAAATTGATGGAGTGGTAAATAGCGAGGAAGGAAGCCTCAGGCTACAAGAAGATATAGATGGGTTGGTCAGATGGGCAGAACAGTGGCAAATGGAATTTAACCCTGAAAAATGTGAGGTGATGCATTTTGGGAAGACTAACAAGGCAAGGAAATACACAATGAATGGTAGGACCCTAGGAAGGACAGAGGATCAGAGGGACCTTGGTGTGCATGTACATAGGTCCCTGAAGGCAGCAGGACAGGTAGATAAGGTGGTTAAAAAGGCATATGGGATACTTGCCTTCATTAGCCGAGGCATAGAATATAAGAGCAGGGAGGTTATGATGGAGCTGTACAAAATGCTAGTTAGGCCACAGCTGGAATACTGTGTGCAGTTCTGGTCGTCACACTATAGGAAGGATGCGATTGCATTAGAGAGGGTGCAGAGGAGATTCACCAGGATGTTACCTGGGCTGGAGCGCTTCAGCTATGAAGAGAGACTAGACAGGCTGGGGTTGTTTCCCTTAGAGCAGAGAAGGGTGAGGGGGGACCTGATTGAGGTGTACAAAATTATGAGGGGCATAGATAGGGTAGATAGAAAGGAACTTTTCCCCTTAGTAGAGGGGTCAGTAACCAGGGGGCATAGTTTCAAGGTAAGGGGCAGGAGGTTTAGAGGGGATTGGAGGAAAAACTTTTTCACCCAGAGGGTGGTTGGAATCTGGAACTCACTGCCTGAAAGGGTGGTAGAGGCAGGAACCCGCACAACATTCAAGAAGCATTTAGATGAGCACTTGAAACGCCATAGCATACAAGGCTACGGACCAAGTGCTGGAAAATGGGATTAGAATAGACAGGGCTTGATGGCCGGCGCGGACACGATGGGCTGAAGGGCCTCTTTCTGTGCTGTATAAGTCTATGACTCTATGATTGTATAAGCAAATGGAGGAGACAAAGCACACTTATTCACCTAGATGTGTCAAATCTGGTGGAGATGATAACATTTGTTATCACTGAAAACCCAACTAATGAATATGGCATCACAACTTCTCAAGAACTTCATGCAAAAAAACTCCAGACACCTCCCAAAGCATAACAGAGACCTTGAAAATTATAAGACCAATTTTAGCTATGTACTATACCGAGGGAGCCTCGGCCATTAGCCGCGCATTTTGGGAAGTCACAGCCGCACTGTCCTCAATGTTTCGTATATTAATTGTAATGGTTGAGAAATTGGGCATAGTCTGCTCCTGGTTTCAGTTGCACGCATCCATATAATCAACCTTCTATTCCATACACAGAACAGACTCTCCAATCAGGTGCTCACAGTGAGGAGCAGCATTCACAGGGAGTACTGGTCGCGAAATCATGGGCCAGCAGCCTCTTGATTTTCCATCTATCTAAATTAATGGACGGAATACCAAGCACCGCCGGCCTGTGATTTGCCGACCGACTCTCCCAGCAAACACTGCTCATTGCCGGTGAGCGGCAGTCGTTGAATTAGCCCCAGAGTTCCTCCCACAAATAACTCGTCTGACCAGGGTTACTTCATTTCTCACTATTTTCTGAATACTTTTACCCTGATTTAGCACTAATCGATAACATTAGGTGACGATGAACTTTTATTTGTTGAAGCAGTGTTAATGGCAAAAATAATTTTCCAATATGGGTTTAATTCAGTCATAAATCTGTAATGTCAATAGACTAAAAGCATCAACTGAGCCAATTACTGGGGTCAGACTCAATTAATGGCACCAATTTCAGGTATTAGACTCAGCAGATTCATTCAATCTCCAAAAACACAGACAAATAGTTGTCCACACAACAAAGTTTTTGCTTTTTCTGCCTTCCTCAGACTGCTGAGTTGTAGTAGATTGTGCCTATGTGGTGATATGGGCTTCATCAATCAATCCAATGGCGTACATCAACTATAAGGGCTTCTCTACTTGCAGATGGTCTGCAATACGCAGGAAATGAACCTCCGGGTGACTGCCAATTACTAAGGCTCAATGCACGACTCATTTATCTTGAATCAGTCACATGCTGCCTGGTTCCTCAAGCAGGATGACTGATGCGGAGGCTAGCTTTTGGGAGACCGGGTTTCCCTGCTGAAAGTTGTGGTTCATAGAACTGCACTATTTGGCCCATTGTTCTGCCCTTTCTCCTCACGACATACCAAACCATCCCTCCATTACCAGCTGAGCTTCAGAACAAGCAGACACATAAATCTACTCATAGTAAAGTAAACTTTGTTTTACTCAATTAGAGACTTAAGTGCTTGGATTGCTCAGAGAGCGTTTTATAGTATGAGCCATTATTTAATATTTAAATCAGAGTTCGTGTGAATTGGTTTGAATTCCCGTGTTCAGCAAAGTGACTGGATGAAGGCTTATGTTTTAAATTAGAGAATTCTAAATAAAGGAAACTGATGGGGTTTGGTCAATGTGAAAGGTTAGGAGTAATACCGCATTGCCGCAGGAAAGAAGACAATGTCACATCACCAAGCAAATACCATTCTCATTGTCTGAATATGTAACAATATCAGTACTGAAACTATATGCAAGTACTTGGTTTGTTTTTTTTTTTAATTGAGAAACCTGGGTGAAGTCCCAAATCCCATTGTGTGGGACAGTCCATAAGGTTGACGAGTACTACTACTACTTTCGTTTGATGGGAAATGCTTATAACGGGATGTCTAGTTTGGCTATTCGATGTCCTCCTGAGATGGCGAGTGGGAAAATGAGGTGCCTCCCGCAACAGATCTTAGTGGGCAGGTTGATGTGATGTGTTCCATGGTCTGGGCTCATGACCACAATCGCACTTCGGATCGTCCCTCATCTTCCACTTGTGGAGCAGGAGGCCGCATCGTCCACGCCCTGTGCGGATTCAGTTGAGCGCTGTCCACTATCTTCAAGGGAGGTCGAAGCCAGGGACCTCTGCTGTTGGGTCAGTAATGAGATGTTGGTTCTTTATGTTGCATGTGTCCCACGATTCTGTCCATCTGGATAGTGGGTCGATACCAGCTGCATGAATATTGGCTGCTGGTTCCCCGAATGGTTGAAGAGTAAGAAAACAGAAAACTTAAAGCTGGAATTCGATCATTAATTGAAGCTTAGCTTGGGTTTTAAAAGATGATGGGCAGGTCTTGAGTGCAATTCTTGACCTCTATGTTGTTAGGTCAAATCCAAACTCCCGTTAGAAGTTTCTTATCAAAATGCCCTTATATGACGTGTCCAGCATGCAGCATGACCTAATCATGCCTGCTTCACCTGTACTTTTACGTTTCTGAACTATAGTGTACATGATACAGTAGCCCTTTGATATGGGTGAAGTTGACTCAATCTTCAATCATCTGGTTATCCACCCTCCTACATGCTAAAGTAAGCAAGTTAATCTTATCTTCATTTCCCTAGGTCTCCAGACCATTCTTTAATTAAATTCTAAGGAGGCTAGAATATATGGATGTTTTCAAGGTTACAGATTGCAGTTAGAATCTGCCTTTCCAGAATAATAATTCAGACAGAGAATGGAATCCTTTGCCTGCTTCTCTGCATGTTTCTTATTTTACTGGAGTTGAAATTCTACATTTTAACCCTTTTTTACCCATATCTCCTAACATTGCCCTTACAGTTGTTTCCGAGTGTACCCGATTTTATATTATCTAATAAATTAAATGCTTGCTCTTATCACCAGTCCTTCCCCCAAGCAACATGCTTGAGGTGGCTTTGTGGAGATTCACACAAAGCCACCCAATCTTGCTGCTGTACAGCACTATGGGATAGATCTTACACATTAGTGTCCCTGGAGGAAGGCTTTTCATGACGGGAGTGCATAGCAGGAATTCAAGCGCAGATATTAGCATGTCCTACATAATTTTCTATCCATAAATAATGGGAAAAATCATGCAGGGCATACTAATATCCATGCCCAAATATGTGCTCCCATTGCATGAAGCTCTGCACGGAGAATGCTGATTTACAAAATCTACCTCTCTCTGTTGTTCTACTATTGCGATGAGCCATCATACCACTTAAACAGTCTCTTTTTAACAGCACACAAATTGAGAGGGGTGGTCAATTGAACCCAATTGCACAGTTGGTGAAAACACTGAGCAGCAGAGAACAAACAGATCAGGAAGATCTCGGGTTCAATCACCAGCCAGTGCAGAGTTGTGGGATCATAAACAGGGCAATAGTAGCATGAATGCAGTTGGCCTTATTACCCCTGGACTGGGGAGGTGAGACATCACCTTTTTGAGGGCAATTAGGGATGGGCAATAAATGCCGGCCATGCCAGCGATGCCCACATCCCATGAATGAATAAATTTTAAAAAATTACAAATGAGCGAGCATTTCATGTTCTTCATAGGTCAACCGTAACTTCAACCTTTTCCCACATTACAACAGCGAATCCATTTCAAAAGGTACTTAATTGGCTGTAAAGCTTTGAGAGGTCCGGTGGTCCTGAAAGGCGCTATATAAAAAATGCAAGTCTTTCTTTCTTTCTATTTTTGTTGGTGGAATTACCAGATTGTTGGAAAGACCCAAATGGTTCACTAATGTCCTTCAGGGAAGGAAATCTGCCGTCCTTACCTGGGTCTGGCCTATATGTGACTCCAGAGCCGCAGCAATGTGGTTGACTCTTAACTGCTCTCTGAAATGGCCCAGCAAACTCAGTTGTCCCAAACCACTACGACAAAGTCAGCACTGTAGGGGAGCTGAACTCTGCATCTGACCTTAGATGTCCTTGGCCAAGTAGCGCTCAATATTGATACCTGGTGCTAAGGTACCTAGGAAGGTATCTTATTCCCCAGCACGGACATCCCTTATCTTGCCGACCACACAAAAAAACCATATAAATTTAAAGTAAATGGATTTCCCCAGTTTTTACACATTATTATACTATGTCCTCCAAGTTCACTGATGTAATAAATGACAAAGTTCTTTTTTTCATTTTATGGGCCTTCTTACTCAATCTCCTATTGGGAAAATAATAGGTTATCGATTAAATATGGGCTGAGCGTGACAAGTGGAGACAGTGTCTGCAGAAAATGAGGTGGCACAATATCACTCAGCAGACATTTTTTAAGTCAGTTTATAATTCACACACTTCATTTTGCCATAAATGTCAATGAGTATTCATTTAATTAATAATTAACTGGTTCTATCAACCGATTCAGGCATTACCCCGTGAAGAAAAAAAAAATCAGAATTCATCACTAAAATAAAACAACCATTATTTTATTGATACTGGAAAATGAGGGGGGGGGGGAAGGAAAGTTCTGAACACTGCATCTGTTGTAAATAAACTGTAGTCTGCTAAGCCTCAAGGAAGCTTGTCAGTTGGTATCACGTACTCCATCTTGTTTTGCTGACTTAACTCTAATACACGAAGGTTACAGGGAGATTGGTAGAGGACGTAGAAAATCTTGATTAGAAAATCCCACTTCAGATGAAGGAAGAATGACTGCATGTCAGCAGGATGATAATCCCTCCAACAATACATGGAATTTTGAGATGACAGGCCTAGTCATTAGGAATGAGAGCAAATCCCATCCAGAAAGCCAAATCAATCCAAATATTGCAGTCCCTTCATTTTGGTTGGGTCAGAACTGCAGTTTCCTCAGCTTTATACAGCTTGAAGAAAATGTCATATAATCATGACATTTATGCATTCTATTGCCAAACCAAAAAAGGAAGAACAATAAAGTAATCACACGTAGCTACTTCAGATAGTTAATTTGTTAATGTGCACTACATGTACCGTGGAGATTTCAGCATTTTGACTCAGCCGAAAGGCCACTGGTTTTGATGCTCGCCGAAGTGAGAACAGTAATCTGGATCACCTCTAAATGTGAAACATTTTGAAGTCTGTTTAATAGACTTCTTCAGCTCTGCGTGGTTGGCCTAGCTAAGGGATGTTCAATGGAACAGTCCTCTCGTCTTGAAGCAAGATGAGTGTGAGCACAGTGGGGCAGGATCTCCAGCTGTCTCAATGTTCTGCCCCATGCTAATTCCTTTGGATCCAGACTCCATCTGGGAGCCTGCCTCACGGACGTGGGTCAGGGGTGGGGGGGGGCGGAGGAAATCACTACAGTAGGCCTCAGACACCAGCTTTTTAAAATTTTATTCGCTTATGGGACGTTGGCTTCGCTGGCAAGGCCAGTATTTATTGCCCATCCCTAGTTGCCCTTGAGAAGGTGGTGGTGAGCCGCCTTCTTGAACCGCTGCAGTCCATGTGGTGAAGGTACCCTCAGTGCTTTTAGGTAGGGAGTTCCAGGATTTTGACCCAGCGACGATGAAGGATCGGCAATATACTTCTAAGTCAGGATGGTGTGTGACTTGGAGGGAACTTGGAGGTGGTGGTGTTCCCATGTGCCTGCTGCCCTTGTCCTTCTAGGTGGAAGAGGTCGCGGGTTTGGGAGGTGCTGTCAAAGAAGCCTTGGCGAGTTGCTGCAGTGCATCTTGTAGATGGTACACACTGCAGCCATGGTACGCCAGTGGTGGAGGGAGTGAATGTTTAAGGTGGTGGATGGGGTGCCAATCAAATGGGCTGCTTTGTCCTGGATAGTTTCGAGCTTCGAGTGTTGTTGCAGCTGTACTCATCCAGGCAAGTGGAGAGTATTCCATCACACTCCTTACTTGTGCCTTGTAGATGGTGGAAAAGCTGCAGCATAACAGGGCCGGCTACTTCCAGGGCAGCTGAAGACAGGCCTTTTTAAATCCTGAAATTTGAACTTCATGATTTCACTCTTGTTGAGTCTATTCCTACAAGGTGCTTCACAGGATTGGAATGGGGGTACGGTAGTAAAGTAGTTATGTTACTGGACTAGTAATCCAGAGGCCTGAAAATGATTTGGAAACATGAGCTCATAATCCCACCACGGCAGCTGGGGAATTTAAATTTAATTAATTAAATAAATCTGGTATACAAAGCTAGTCCCTAATGACCTTTAGGGAAGGAAATCTGCCGTCCTTGCCCGGTCTGGCCTATATGTGACTCCAGACCCACAGCAATGTGGTTGACTCTTAACTGCCCTCTGAAATGGCCCAGCAAGCCACTCTGTTGTATAAGGTGGCTCACCACCACCTTCTCAAGGGCAATTAGGGCTGGGCAATAAATGCTGGTTTTGCCAGCGACGCCCACACCCCATGAATCAATTTAAAAAAAAGCTACAGAATTTGACCTGGAGCCACACAAGGTGATATTAGGACAGGTCTTGGGCACAGAGGTGGATTTTAAGGAGCAACTTAAACAAGGAGAGGCGGAGAGGTTTAGGGGAGGGAATTCCAGACCTTAGGGTCTATGCATCTGAAGGCACAGCAGCCAATGGTGGAGCGAAGGAAAATGGGCATATACAAGAGGCCAGGCAGCAGTAGCCCTCCAGTCACGAGCCTTTCTACATGTGTGAACATAGCCTGTGTAAGATCTTAATGATCTGAGTTCTTGGACAAGACACCAATAGGCAGCAGCCAGTATGTTTGAGCAATAGATCAAGATTTATTAAGCTTACAACGTTATCAATACTTAACATTAAGTGATAGTTTTAAACGAGTAGCTCGCAGCCCTTGGTCTCTGAAGCCTCTCAGACACAGATGATGTCGTCTTAAGTCTGTTCCTTTGTTCTCGCAGTAAGTCTGTGTAAAGTTGTTTTTCAAGTAGAGGTTTTAACCCTTTTCTTATCAAAAGTTGGTTTGGCCAGTGTCCATATATGGTCTTTAACAAAATCACCTTTTTAAAAAAAAAATTGGTTCTCATGGTCAAAATACCATTGTCACTCAGACTAAGGGTATCATCTTGGCCACTCCTTTTTCAATACTTTTCCACAACCCTATCCTGCTGTCTTGTTATCTTGTTTATAGTTTTTCACCCCATTGGAATTTACCATATCTTTCATTTCATGTCTCCCTGGTACAAGGCCCTTATACCAAGGACCCATATCAACACTTTCACTAGTCTTGAGGTATCCAGACTCTCACTTTAATCTACCAGATAAATGCCTTAACTTCCATGATCTCTCTCATTTTATGACCTTATACTAATTATCCTTTAAATATTGTTGCAATTAGCTTTGTTAAGCGAATTCTAAGTTCTATTCAGCATTATAATATGTTATTTAATGATTCACTCACAGTCTGTGGCTGTTTGTTATCAAAACTTAGTCAAAACTGCTTTTGACTGTCCTTCGCAGCTGCATTTTGAACAAGTCTTAGCTTTTTAGTTACCCAGAAGTAATTATGGGTAATATTATTTGGTCAATGGCTACACTTGAAGTTATACATATATGATTCTCGTCTACTAAACATCTTTAAATATCAGCCTTTCATACACCTGTGACCACTGGAAGACTATTTGACCACAGGCATTATGACAGCGGAGCCTAATCATGTCCTTACCCGACATCTACTATATGGGCCCAGAAATTCGGCTCTCCCCGGGTGAGTACGCACGGGGTACTCACCCGTAGGCCGAATGGAAGTGCGGGTTTCCTGCATGCACTGCGCATGCGCGGGAAACCGGCACTTCCGATCCTCTGAACGAAGGGGTTCAGAGGTCGAACGCACGCGCAGGGGAGGCTGCGCGTGCGCTTTGAACTTAGGTTTTTTTTGCAGGTTTTCACGCGAGGTTAAGCCTGTAGGATTTACACATTTAAAAAGTAGAGTAGTTATGCTGAACCTTTATAAAGCGCTGGTTAGGCCACAACTGGAATATTGTGTCCAGTTCTGGTCACCACACTTTAGAAAGGATGTGAAGGCCCTTGAGAGGGTGCAGAGGAGATTTACCAGAATTGTTCCGGGGATAGGGGATCTCCGTTACAAGGACAGGTTGGAGAAGCTGGATTTGTTTTCATTAGCGCAATGTAGGTTATGGGGTGATTTGATAGAGGTGTACAAGATTATGACGGGTTTGGATAGGCTAGATGGGGTAAGGTTGTTCCCACTAGTTGATGGTACAAGGACTAGAGGACACAGATTTAAGGTTTTGGGCAAGAGATACAGGGGGGATGTGAGGAAAAACTTTTTTATGCAGAGAGAGTTGAGGACCTGGAACTCGCTGCAGACGGAAGTGATGGAAGCGGAGACACTCAATGTTTTCAAGGGGAGACTGGATAGGCACTTGAGGGAAATAAATTTGCAGGGCTACGGGGATAGAGCGGGGGAATGGGACTGACTGGATTACTCTAGAGAGCCGGCACAGAATCGGTGGGCCAAATGGCCTCCTTCTGTGCCATTATAACTCTATGACCTAGTGCATCATAATACCAGGGTCTTTTACATGTCTTCTGAACATGTGAGGTTACCTGGCAGTTGCTTCACATTGTCATCATCATAACCCCCTTCCTCTTCTCCCTTACACCAAGTCTTTCACCTTTATTAGAAAGTCTACTTCCCATTGGCTAAAATGTTTCTTCCTGGCATCTTACCGTCATTTTCCAGCTCTTGTCTATCTGTGCATCCACAGATGGAGCTTTATGAATTTGCGTTCTCATTAGCACATGACTTTAATGGGTGATCTGTAGGTGTGGGAGCTGCCTCTGATTAGGAGTTCATCCATGGGGGTGGAAAGTTGTGTGCTGATGCAAGATTTTAACACCCTAAGGGGGCAGAAATCAAGATGGGAACCATTTATGAAACAAGGAAGCTCCTTGTGAAAAACTGTGTGAAAGAGCAGAGTAGACCACATAGCGGCCAATGTGCTCTACTGGGGCCGCAGAGATTCCCAATGAGGAGATGTGACAGAGGATGGAGGGTTCTTCTTTGGCAATGAGCACTGGAGGACCATCCACCCTGCCCACCACTGCCCCAAAACAGAGCAGCCAAGAAAATGGAGAGAGATCGTCATCAGTATTAAGCCTTCCTACGCAGCATTGTGCACATGCTCCATGGTGCACTGATGATAGTGCAGTGGAGGAAAAAGTTTGGTACCAATGTAGGAGAACCTACCTGACCTTAAAATAATGTAGTGCACAAAGGATGTACGACATCTGAATATTGGGCCTGAATGTGTGGTCGGAGGCTTCCCGCGGGCGAATGCCTCTGAACCGCAAGAAAAGTACGAACCTACCTGATGGCCCTGGACACTTGCGTTCCTGGGCCTGCGTGTGTACACATGCGTAAAGGCCCACATATCCCAGGGGCGCACGTGGTTTGCAAGCACCCCGGGATCACATGGGCTGGTCCAGTCAATCAAAGAGGGGGATGCCCATTATGCTTCAGGGAATTCCATTTACGTGCGGAATCCCCATAAGCATGAATAGGAATCCCCTAAAAAACACAATTACACAAATTAAATAAAAATAAATTACATGTTCAAAATTAATTCAAATATAAACTAAGCATTTAAAACAAAATTTTAATTTTTTGCAAAGTAAATTTAAACATTTTAAAGGGGCTAAAAATAACCTATAACTAATTTTAAAGTTTAAAAAATATTTTATTCATTATTTTAACATTTGCCTGGCGTAAGAGTTTCATGGGCATTCGCTGGGCAGTAGCTCCGGGAATGTGGTGGATCTGTCAAGCTGAAACTTGACAGATCGCAAGTTCTGGGTTTTTGTGCATGCGCATTGCACGTGGAAACCCAGAACTTGCGGGGCACTTACGGCCGCATACACGGTGCGAACACGGTCATAGGCCTCGGAATATCCAAGCACCGCACATTCTTAAACCTTACTATGAATGCCCACAAGACAATGGGGTGTCCTGCAGCAGGTCCATTTCAGGAATCAGCTGCCAGGTGTCAGGGGCCACCTCGATCCCAGGAGGCTCCGATTAATGTACAGCAGCTGGCAACTTCGTGCACTGCTGCCATAGAGGTTGCAATGAGAAGAAGCATTAGTTACAACCATACACAGTTTCAGCAACAGAAAACACAACACACTGACACAAAATGTTTGCTTTTGAAAAATATGATTGCACTACAGTGATTGTTTGTGCCTATCAGAGTGATCTTGCCAATGTTTGGCAGTGGGTGTCATCAGGTGGCAGTGTTGTACGTTACATTGAAAAGTACTACAGGTAGACTATCCTTTATCCGAAAACCTCGGGACCAGCCGAGTTTCGGATAAAGGAGAATTTCGGATTTCGGAAGGTGGGTCGGCGGGGGTCCGCGGGGGGTCGTGCACACGACTTACGCTGACGCTCAGCGTAAGTCAGTTGGAGTCGGCGGGGGTCGGGGCCGGCGGGGGGGGTCGGCGGTTGTCGGGGCTGGCGGGGTCCGCGGGGGGGTCGGCGGTTGTCGGGGCTGGAGGGGTCGGCGGTTGTCGGGGCTGGCGGGGTCCGCGGGGGGGTCGGCGGTTGTCGGGGCTGGCGGGGTCCGCGGTTGTCGGGCCTGGCGGGGTCCGCGGGGGGGTCGGCGGTTGTCGGGGCTGGCGGGGTCGGCGGTTGTCGGGGCTGGCGGGGTCCGCGGGGTCGGCGGTTGTCGGGGCTGGCGGTGTCTGCGGGGGGGTCGGCGGTTGTCGGGGCTGGCGGGGTCGGGGCTGGCGGGGTCGGCGGGGGGTCGTGCGCACGACTTACCCTTTATCCGAACTTCCGGAACCCTCTAAAAACCGAAGGTTTTTTCGTTCAGCGTAAGTCGTACGCACGACTTACGCTGAACGAAAAAACCTTCGGTTTTTAGAGGGTTTCGGTTTTCGGAAGTCCGGATAAAGGGTAGTCTACCTGTACTTACTTACTACTTAGGCAGTCCCTCAGAACCGAGGATGACTTGCTTCCACATTAAAAATGAGTTTGCAGGTAACTGATGAGTCCAATGCGGGAACTACAGTCTCTGTCACAGGTGGGGCAGACGATGGTTGAAGGGGCGGGTGGGTGAGGTGCTTGGGTTGATGTGCGCGCCTTCCGCTGTTTGCGCTTGCTCGATGTGTTTGGCGCCTTCCCGGATGCTTCTCCTCCACTTTGCGTGGTCTTGGGCCAGGGGTTCCCAGATGTCGATGGGGATGTTATACCTTTTCAAGGAGGCTTTGCGGGTGTCCTTGAAGCATTTCCTCTGCCCACCTGGGACTCTCTTGCCGTGCCAGAGCTCCAAATAGAGCGCTCGTTTTGGGAGTCTCGTATCAGGCATGCGGACAATGCGACCCGTCCATCGGAGCTGATCGAGCGTGGTCAAAGCTTCAATGCTGGGGATGTTGGCCTGAGTAAGAACACTGACGTTGGTGTGCCTATCCTGCCAATGGATTTGGAATACATTGGAAAGTAAGGCACTGGGGAGTGAAGACATATGGGCAAAGGGCATGGGGAAAGAACTAAACAGGATTATTAATGCAGCAGGAACATTTCCTAGTTAAGAGAAAAGAGGAGATTTTCTTTAACCTTGCCCTAAAGGAATGTCTATTTGACCGAGCACAAAGGTCAGGATAAAGGAGCACAGGTCCATCGCAGCTGTGCTAATGAGGTGGATGAGATTTCCCACTTCAATTTCCTAGGATTTCGCTGGCTGATCGCTCAGTATAACATGTTAAAGCTTGCACCTGGTCCCTCGCTGACCAAAGGGACAATGGGAGTCCCAGGTGCTGCCTGAAGACAGCTGCATGCAAATTTCCTGCCCTTTTTGCCAATGTTAGATCCTACCAGGAGGCAGGTCTGCATTGGGATGTTCCACACCTGGGACAGGAAATCTAGTGCTCCTAGGCTGGTCAGGAACAGTGCACTTTGGGAGCACCTCTTTTGCTTAGTGCTGGAGCAACAAAGACCAGGGACTGAAGTTCTCCTATGTGAGAGTTTTACAAATTTCTCTTGTAGCCAGCTCTGGATCTTCTTCAGCAGCCTCTTCAGGCTGCTCCTGCTCCTCTCGTTGGTCCCCTTGCTGTGCCTGGGTGACTCGCTCCTCTGGATGGTGCCTCTTTGCAAGGTGAAGTTGTGCAGTATACAGCACTCTACCATGATCTTTGAAACCTTAGCTGAGCTACATTACAGAATGCTCTTCAATTGATCCAAGCACCTGAAACACTGCTTCAAGATGCCATTTAGTGTGCATGCACCTAATTATACCAGTGTTCATTCTGTATCCTCTATAGTGCTGAAGAGGATAGCCTTTATCATGCAGGAGTGTAAGGTTCACAAAATTTCGGCAGCCCCCGAAGATTATTTGATTAAAGAAAGCCTGGTTGGAATGTACTTTAAAAACCCAGGACATCAAAGATGGCTGTAGCTGGCCCCGTGGCAAAGGAGAAAGACAGCCTGTATGAATATGAAAGGAGAATCTCCCAGCACTGGCTGACGAAAGGATTGGGGGAAAAAAAAAACAGCTTCTGAGTACTTAAGTACTTGAAGCTGTCAATCAACTGTGGTTAGGAAGCTTCAACACGGAACAAAGGACTCTGTTTGCACAAGCCCTCAGTAGTGTTGACTCAAGGGCTTAAGTGGTTGCTGTCAATCAAGTTGCGGTTGGGCTGTAAACCACAGGACAAAGGATTGTTTACACGAGCACTCAAGTACTGTTTACCCAGCACTCAAGAAACCAGCGGGACATTTCAAACTGGCACAGCTCCATTCACAAACCAATTAAATGAATGGGAAACGCATTATAGCTGCATTCAAACCCATTACGGTCAATGGGGCCAGATCGGTCCCTTTTGTGTAACCCAGATACATCCAGATTTGGGCGCGAAGATAAGGGCTCCCAATGGGGTATAAAGGTAGCCCCTCAGGAAGCCACTCTCTCTCTCTCTCTCTCTCTCTCTCTCTCTCTCTCTCTCTACCACCTCACCTCCGGTGCCCTGCCTTCAAGATCATCACAGCCCGCCCAAAGAAGTGGAATACCCGCAGTTACTTTTGAATCACTGGGGTATCTCTACTTCGGGCGGTGAAAAATCCAAGGCAGACTGCAGGGCATGGAGCAGGCATTTCAACATCGTAGACTGGTGAGCATAAATTTTCTGGCCCATTACAAGGCAACCTAGATAGGTATAAGGGGTGGGAACTAAAGGGGAATTTTGTTAAATTGTCATTTTTAGTCAATTTTCCCTCGATGTGTCCGTCTTTTCTCCTCCCCGTTAAGTAAAAGTGGACTGTATTCATAATTATTTTCACTGTATAACAATTTATTCTTTATTTCAATAAAACATTGGTTTTCTTTGCACCAAACCACTGGTCTCATTTTGTCTATATCGCTACTGAAATAAGTCCGGCGGTCAGAACCAAAGGGGAAGCGATTCGAACCGCATGGGGCTGGAACAGCTCAGACACACGGCTGACTGACCAGGCAAAAACCCCAAACCAAAACCCCCTACAGGAGCCACTCTGACACTTGTCTTTCGGGGACAGATAGTGGTGGCATGGTGGACTGCCTTAAAGTGAAGCGGAGTGGGAGCAGTTGTGAGGAAATTTCCGTTCCTGGTTTATTCTAACCAGTGACACAAATACTCAGCATTACATTTGAAATCAAGCACTGTGTATTTAATTCACTCATTGTGCGATGTGTGGCTGTGTTTAGTGTGTTTTGTGAAAGTGCTTCCTCTTTGCATTAGTAGGTTGTGTGTGACGTCAAAACCTATTACCTCTTCTAAGTGATCTCCTCTTGGATAATATATGTGTTGGCTGGCTTTAGGGTTTCACCATCAGCCTGCTGGGATCCTGGTGGCAGAGGACCTGCCATGTTCTGCCTTGCAAAGATCTTGCATCGGAGTTTGACATGCTAAGTACTGTGGTTGCTGACTGGACCTGCTTATTTTCTGGGACCTCGACCATTATTAGTGGAGCGATGCTCAGTGGCACAAATGTGGCATTACATTGACATCCAGCCACCTCAGTGTGCTACTGCTGCTGAACACTCACTCAACTAGTCCACTGTGTAAAAGTCAGATAACCAGGTGGTGAAGGATGGAACACTAGAGCTTAGTCTTCAGTCGCTTACAAGCCTTTATTTACAGCGACAATGCCCAACCAAGATAAGCTTCTTCTCCTCCCTGAGCCCACTCCTGTATACAGGAAACTCTTTCTTATCCGGCACCGACGGGACGCCGGTTGATCAAAAAGTCCGGATTACAGAGAAATATATTTACCAAGGTACGAGAGCCCCGTACACGGCCACAGGTGCAGGAGCCCCGGTTACACAGCACTTGTGCAGGAGTCCCAGGTACACGGTCACAGATCCAGGAGTCCCTGTTGCATGGCCACAGGTGCAGGAACCCCGGTTACACAGCCACAGATCCAGGAACCCCAGTTACACGGCCACTAATATATAGTAAAACTTACCTGAACCTACTCCTGAATTTTGCCGGTTAAGAGAGATTTCCGAATGTTTAGGTGCCAGTTAAGAGAGTTTCTTGTGTATATATACGAATACAAGAGAGTCCCCAATTAATACCCACCACATGAATACAATTAACACCCAATTGATATATACCACCTGAATGCAATTAACACACTGATCGGATTGAGAGTAGAGCTTTGGGCATCTGTGAGTTTCTGGTTCTATGTGGAAGGATTAAGGAGCCTGCTTACTAACTCTCAAAAACCTTAAGCAATATTCAATTAACCCCTCATAGTGTTTAAATAGTTAATTTTGGGTTTTATATCCAGCTGCAGGACTTAAAGACCTGTAGTTGCTTAAAGGGGCTTCTAAAATTCTGTGCAGATTGTGAACATCCAAGAATGTCTCTGGGGTCTGCAGGAGGGGCAGAAAACCATCCCCCTTCCCCCCCGGGTTTAGCAAGGAATCATTGGATATGCTTTTATATGGAGTTCGGCAGAAGAGGGTCACTCTGTTTGGGTCAGAGAAACAAAGGCCTCGGGGAGAGCAGCAGTAACAAGAAGTAAGTGCGAATATGGTGACACCCAAATGGCAATAAAGTGCCGGAAAACAATGAATGACCTTACCAGGGCTGGTAAGCTAAGAGCAGCACTTTGCACAATTGCACTGTACAAAGCAAGGCAGAAACTCAGTGACCTCCCCTCACTTGAGTTAAAGTGACTGAATTACTTTGTGGCAGAACCACTGAATGACTCTGGCTAACTGTATATAATTCTCTTTAACGATGTTCTAACACCAGCCTAAACCTGTACCATTGTGTTAGGCATTACTGTGTTTTGTATATAGAGTTTGCATGTACGGGGCGTGGCCCCTTTTTAAGAGCGCGGGAAAATGCGGGCAAACGCGATGACGTCACGTCGCAAACCACGGGACTGCCCAAGCAGTCCTCGTGTCATCTCCATTGAGTAAAGATCTGTTTGATTGTTCTCTTATGTCGATCTCCGTTATTCGTAGGAATTCGTTAATTCCTACATTGGTGACCAAGTTTTTGTGAACGTTTTCACAAAAGAAGAGCACAGCATGGAAGCAAACGTCGTTTCGCTGAAGCTACCGCAGTTCTGGGAGCAGCAAGCGCCCTTGTGGTTTATTCAGGTCGAGGCCCAGTTTGCCCTGAGGAACATCGATGTGGATCAGACCAAGTATCTTTATGCGGTCTCCGCACTCGACAGCTCTACCGCCTCTCGGATCGTCAGCCTCCTCGAAAACCCCCCAACGGAGCGCAAGTATGAAACCCTCAAAGCGTGGTTACTGCTGGTTTTCGGGCTCACGAAATCGGAGCGCGCCCGTCGATTACTCACTATGCCCGGGCTTGGGGACTCCAAGCCTTCAGAGTTGATGAGCCAAATGCTCACACTCCTGGGCTCAGAACGGGAATTTTTCCTATTCCGCGAGATTTTCCTCAGCCAACTGCCTGAACAGGTACAAGCTGCCCTGGCCAGATCTGAAGTTGAAGACTGCACAACACTCGCTGCGGAGGTTGACAACATTTTCACTGTAACTCGGCAGTACTGCGCCGCCACGAGGCACCCTTCCCCCGCAGACACCGCCCCAGCTTGTCAGCCTGCTGGGCTGTGTTTCTACCACGCGCAGTTCGGCGCGAAGGCGAAGCGTTGCCGCCCTCCCTGCAGTTTTCCCCATAAAAATCAACTGACACTGCGACCACCGAGGAACGGGTCTAACGGGCACGCCGCGATGGCGATCGGCAACGCGGGAAAATTGCTGTTCATCACCGATACTCTCTCCGGTCGTCGTTTTCTGTGCGGCACCGGAGCGCAGTGCAGCATTTTACCCACGTCCACCCTCGATGTGCAGACGGGGAATCACGGCCCCACCCTTGAAGCGGCCAATGGCGGAGCAATTCGGACCTTCGGCAGACGGCGAGTGGAGGTGTGCCTCGGGGGACAACTTTTTCACTGGGATTTTGTTACGGCCAAATTTTCCCAGCCCCTCCTCAACACGGATTTCCTGTGCACCAACAGCCTCCTGGTCGACGTCAGGAACCGGCGGCTGATCAACGCAGCAACTTTTAATTCTCTTCCGTGTTACCGCAGTAACACTACGTCACGCACCGTCTCCTGTGTGTTCCCGACTCCTGATAAGTTCGCTCGCCTGCTTGGCGAATTCCCCGACCTAACAAGACCAACGTTCTCCTCCACAGCCACGAAACATGGTGTGAAACACCACATCAGCACCAACGGCCCCCCGGTCTACGCGTGGGCCCGGCGCCTGGAACCAGGCAAGCTGGCGGTCGCAAAGGCGGAGTTCACAACCATGGAACGGTTAGGGATTATTCGCCGGTCGAATAGTCCCTGGTCTTCACCCCTCCATATCGTCCCGAAGCCTGATGGCGGCCATGCAGCGACTATCGATGCCTAAATGACTCCCGATCGGTACCCGATCCCCCATATCCAGGATTTCTCTGCCCATTTGGCAGGGAACACCGTGTTCTCTAAAGTCGACCTCGTCCGGGGCTACCACCAGGTCCCAGTTCATCCACAAGATGTCCAAAAGACCGCAGTCATCACCCCACTCGGCCTCTTCGAGTTTTTACGAATGCCGTTTGGGTTAAAGAACGCCGCCCAGGCTTTCCAACGCCTGATGGACTCCGTGCTGCGGGACCTCAAGTTCCTCTTCGTCTACCTGGAGGACATTCTAATTGCCAGTCCTACTAAGGAAGAACATACCTGTCACCTACGCACCCTTTTTCGACGCCTCAGCCAACACGGCCTGATTATCAACCCGGCCAAGTGTCAGTTTGGCCTGCACCAAATTGACTTCCTGGGGCATCGCATCACCTCCGAGGGAGCAGTTCCTTTGCCTTCGAAGGTAGAGGCGGTGACATCCTTTCCACGCCCGCAGAACATAAAGGCCCTGCAGGAATTCCTAGGCATGGTAAACTTTTACCACCGTTTCGTGCCTAAGGCGGCACTACTCATGCAGCCCCTGTACGAGGCCCTCAAGGGCAAGACTGGCAAGAACCCGGTAGACTGGATGGATGACATGGCCCGAGCGTTCGCTGACACAAAAGCGCCTTAGCCAACGCGACTATGCTGGCGCACCCACTGCCAGGAGCCACCATCGCCCTCACCACCGACGTGTCAGACTACGCAGTCGGTGCCATGCAACAGCAGTGGGTGAACGGGACGTGGCAGCCGTTGGCATTCTTCAGCCGTCAACTACGGCAGACCGAGAGAGCATACAGCACGTTCGACCGGGAGTTGCTCGCCCTTTTTCTGGCCATCCGCCATTTTCGGTTCCTTCTGGAAGGACGCCCTTTCACCGCCTTTGTGGACCATAAGCCGCTGACCTTTGCAATGTCCAAGACCGCCGAACCGTGGTCAGCCCGACAGCAGCGTCAACTGATCGACATATCCAAATTCACCACGGATATATGGCACGTGGCCGGTAAGGACAACCTGGTGGCAGACTGCCTCTCCCACGCGTTCGTCAATACGGTTCATTTGGGTATCGACTACGCCCTCATGGCAGCGGACCAAGCCTCAGATCCAGAAGTCCAAGCTTACAGAATGGCCATCACTGGCCTCCAGTTGGCTGACATCAAGTTCCATTCGGCAGGTACCACGCTGTTGTGTGACGTCTCCGTACAGGATCCTCGCCCTGTCGTGCCGGTCGTCTGGCGCCGCAAAGTGTTCGACGCCATACATGGGTTGTCACACCCTGGAATGAAGGCCTCTCAGAAACCGATGTCAGCAAAATTTGTATGGCATGGCATGCATAAAGATGTCCGCGACTGGGCCAACACCTGCGTGGTCTGCCAAAAGGCCAAGGTACAGCGACACATCAAAGCTCCGTTGGCCGCCTTCACAGTTCCGGAGCGACGTTTTGACCATGTCAACGTGGACCTGGTAGGACCACTCCCACCCTCCCATGGTTTTTCACACATCCTGGCCATGGTTGACCGCACCACCAGATGGCCAGAGGCGGTCCCCCTGTCATCCACTAATTCAGCGGACGTGGCCAGGGCATTCATTTCCTCCTGGATCGCCCGTTTTGGAGTGCCCGCAGATATTTCGTCGGACAGGGGACTGCAGTTTTCCTCCGAACTCTGGAATGCAGTGGCCCAAGGACTCGGTGTCAAATTACACCGCACCACAGGCGAATGGCCTCTGTGAATGCTTCCACCACTCAATGAAAGCCGCCCTGAGGGCCAGCCTCCAGGACGCTGGATGGGCAGACAAGCTACCGTGGGTCCAGTTGGGCCTTTGCACGGTCCCCAAAGAAGACCTTCACTCTTCATCAGCGGCACTCGTGTATGGTCAGCCGCTGCGAGTCCCAGGGGACTTCCTACCAACATCGACGGAGCCCTGGTCCACGCCTGCCCAGCTTGCTAGTCACCAAGAGGCGGCCAGATGTTTCACACCGGTGCCCACTTCACACCACCAGCTGCAGAGGTCACACGTTCCCACGGAGCTTCACAAGGCTGAATACATTTTTATTCGCCATGACGCACATAGGGATCCGCTCAAGGCCCCATATACCGGTCCCTTCCGTGTGTTGGAAGCAGGGGACAAAACCTTCACGATAGATGTCGGTGGTAAACCAGACCACATTTCGGTCGACCGCTTAAAGCCAGCACATTTGGACCTCGACTGCCCCGCCGAGACAGCACAACCGCCGAGACGGGGTCGGCCACCCAGCGTCGTGACGGCAGACCAAATGCAACCACCCGCCAGACCGCCAGCCGCCCTGCAGCCTCTGCCTCGAGAGTACAGAAGTCGTTCTGACAGGCTCGTCAGATCCCCTCACCGTTTGACTTTGTCCGTTAAAGCGAATTCTGGGGGGGGGCGCATGTGGCAGAACCACTGAATGACTCTGGCTAACTGTATATAATTCTCTTTAACGATGTTCTAACACCAGCCTAAACCTATACCATTGTGTTAGGCATTACTGTGTTTTGTATATAGAGTTTGCATGTACGGGGCATGGCCCCTTTAAGAGCGCGGGAAAATGCGGGCAAACGCGATGACGTCACGTCGCAAACCACGGGACTGCCCAGGCAGTCCTCATGGCATCTCCGTTGAGTAAAGACCTGTTTGATTGTTCTCTTATGTCGATCTCCGTTATTCGTAGGAATTCGTTACTTCCTACAACTTACTATTAATGCTGAGGAGGCAGTTTGTAGATGCTGTCATAAGGTAGCATGTCCAGCAACCTTTTGTATTTTGTTAAGGTTTAGCCATATTGGTGCTACCGTTCCACAAGCTCAACTGCTGACCTCAACCATGATGAGGGTGGTGAGGGTAGAAATCAGATCTAGTGAGAGTCCCACACAAGAAGGGAAAATGGAAGACCCCCTAACTCACATGTGTTTACTTCTTAGTAATCCCAAACAGAGTGGTGTTGCAGAGGCTTGGCAAAGAGACCTCCTGTCTGCCACTTGTGTGTAAGACAGCAGAGATCTGAAAAAAAACAGGGATGGAGAGGAAGTAACACAGTAAAAAGAAAGTATGTTGGATCATTGCTGGTGTCCAGTGGGAGAGTATGCATTACATCTGGTTATCTAGTGATGGAGATACATGTTTTCCCCATGGTGTTGGTGAGCTAATCAGTTCAAGCTGGTGAAGTGATGCACATTTGTCTATAATTCCTAATGGTATAAGGTAAGGGAGGGAAATGTGTCAGTTTGGGTTGACAGTCGAAGGAGACTACGAATCCCTCGATTTGTATGGAACCGGGGACCCAGATTTTCAGAGCTGCAACACTTCACTCTTTGAAATGCCTAAAGGCTTTGCACTTTTACTCTTTTTATACCTGTGAAAGATTCCTAATCCCTGTAGAGTGAACAGCTCTTTCAGTACATTTGGCCAGCTGCTGGTGCCTAGCGCTGCTCCACATGCTGCTCACCCATTGCAGCAAACCAATTTCAGGCCGCTCGCCTCACAGCGAGCGTTCCTGCTCCTCCCGGCTCCGCATGAATTAAAAAAAAAAAAAAAAAAACGACTTACCTTTCCTTGGTGGCCGCATCCACGCTTCGAAACCTGCTCCACTCAGGACAGCCCACTTTCCCTGCGGGGTGGGGGTGGGGGGTCATAAAACCGGTGTTAGGTCCTCATTAGCGTATACAAGGTGTTGGCCGCTAGCCACATGTGGATTTTTTTTTTTACCCCGGAAATGGAATTTTAATTTGATTTGTTAATGTTCCTTTTTATTTGTCTTACGTTACAGTCTTTATTTTTTAAATTTTAAAATTTGAACATTTTATTTACAGTTAATTACATTTACATGTGGATAATTAGGAATCCAGACGTGGCTAATTGCACTTTTGATTAGTGAATAATCAAATTAGTCAATAACAACAAATGAGTAATAGACACCGTGGTCAGCCATGTGATCGCAGTCCACATATTCGCATGGAGTATGCATCTTGTACTTTAACCTTTTTATGCATCTGTTGGTAACATGGCAAGATGAAAAGCGGAGCGTGCGCGAGTTTTTTTGACCCTTGTGTGTGCAGGGATTCCTGGTTACTGCTTATTGGTTATCTGCTAAAATGGGGTGTAACACGGGTGAAAACATCAGAGAAGGGAGCTGTCATCATGGTCAGCTCGAATAAGTGCCCCAGGTCAGCTGAAGAAAGCAAGCCCAGCCAATAACAAGCAGCTTCCAACAAGGTGTCGTCATGGAAAAGGGTGCAAAGCATCCAACCGGGTTCTGGATGGAGAGCAGGCGCTGGTCTGGCGTGCCTTGTTGTGCGAGTCATTGGTCCAGAACTTCGGGTCCCCACGGGTGAGTACGCACTGTGTACTCACGCGTAGGCCCAACGAAAGTGCCGGTTTCGTGCATGCACTGCGCATGCGCGGGAAACCAGAACTTCAGTTCCCTTTAAAGGAAGGGGTTCACAGGTCGAACGCGTGCGCCGAAGAGGCAGCGTGTACGCCTGGAACTTCGTTTTTTTTGCAGGTTTCTCCGGGAGGGTAAGTCTCCAGCAGCTACGCTTTTAAAAAGCAGTTGCAAGGCCTGCTTTTAACAAAGTAAGTGGATAATTAAGTAAAATTAAAACATTTTTTCCACAGGTTTATTATTTTTTAATATTTTAAGGAAAGGTAAGTTTATTTTTAGCCCCGTTAGAAACTGTAATTAATTTTTTCAAAAATTTAAATTGTTTAAAATAGTTATTTTATGTCATTTATAGTTATTTTAAAAATGTGATGGTTTTTTAAAAATTTATTTGAAGTTTTAGTGATGTTTTGGGGCTGAACTCTATTCATAAATTTGACAGGTCTTCCTGTCAAATCTATGAATAGAGATTCCCTGCTAACATTGGCTCTCCATGGCCCATGTGATCCCAGGGGACGCGTCGAACTAACTGCACCCCTGGGATACGCAAGCACTGTGCGCCGGCAGTTGGAGCAGGCTCAGGATTGGAATCCCACGCGGGCCCACAGCACAACGGCCGGCGCGCTAGGTAAGTGCAGGTCGGAGGCTTGCACCCGCGGGAAGCCTCCGACCCGACTTTCTGGGCCAATATTCTCAGCATTTAGCTGATGTTGTCCAAGCACCATTCGCAACTGCTGCACAAAAAACCGAGACGCTACACTGATCAATTCATACCAGACCGCTGGGTCTGAATAATTCATGCCAGAATTCCAAACTTTGAGAGAAAGACTGCAAAGTTTCATACTGAATGGTTGATGTGTGTTAAGTAAACATGTATGTGAAGTACACTTATCCTGTATTGGGTGTACGGTGTTTTGTACTAAAATTAATGCATGTGCTTAAAATGGTGTAGCCTTAGCCACACCTGTCATTAGTCAGCAATTTCTACTGGACAACAATGTGATATCACAAGCATTCATGTGCATGCTTTCTCTGTAGGAGCATTACTTTAGCCTCTGAAAGCAGAAGAAACAAATGTTCATTTCAACAACAACTTGCATTTATATAGCGCCTTTATCATAGAAAAATGTCCAAAGGTGCTTTACAGTGGCGTTATCAATCAGAATTTGACACCAAGCCACATAATAAGATATTCGGACCGATGACCAAAAGCATGGTCAAAGAGGTAGGCTTTAAGGCGCGTCTTAAAGGAGGAGAGAGAGGTAGAGATATAACCGTTGTGCATGTACCTTAAAGAGAGAAATGTTTTTATACTGTAGTACCGGCAGTGACCACACCTGTATATAAAGCCGTAGCAGGCTTCTGTACTTTCAGTTCCAGCATACCCTCTGTTCAGTAAACACCTGTTATTACCGTTCTCCTGCAGTCCGTGTGTTATTGATACGCGGACACTACAGTGGCGACGAGCAGGTTCGAACTCACCTGCAGTACTGCATCACCTCACGGGGATCCATCCCTGAAAATAAGTTTCTTGGAGGTCGAAGCCAGAGCAACGGGCGTCGACCATGGGCAACCGCCCAGTGATCAATCGGAGTTCAGTGAATCGCAGGGGAAGCTGTGGAGAGCTGGGCTTGGCTCCACAGTCAAGGTGTTCCAGCAAATCGTGCTGGTAGCAGGTAGTGCGCTGATCCTTCCGGACTGCGGCGGGCTAGAGCTCGATCGAGCGGCTCTGCAAGGGGGCCGTGCTGCCTAGTCGGGAAGGAAAAGAGAGAGAGAGGGTGGAGCGCACAGGGCGCGGTCGGTGCTCGAGCCGGACAGCATCAAAGAAGAATAAAATTAAGGAAATTAATTAACAAAAGAGAGACGCGCAGAAGCCGCGGGGCGCCGCCATTACTATTTAGAACGCTAGGAGCAGCATTGGCAGCAGGGGGAAGAAGGAAAAGTGCGGGAGGCGCCATTTTAATCCATTGAGGAAGAAGGAAAAGCGCGGGAGGCGCCATTTTAAACCACTCAAGGTGCCGAAGAGTGGCAGTATCACTGCTTTCGACAACCAAATAGAAGACTGGACCACGTATGTGGAAAGAATTGAAGTGTACTGCAAGGCAAATGAGGTGGCCGATGAAAAGAAGGCGTCGGTATTATTAAATTTGATGGGCGCGAGAACGTACGGCCTATTGCGGAATTTAATTACCCCAGCTAAACCAATGGAGAAAAGCTTTGAAGAGATTGTCAATATCGTACAGGAACATCTAAACCCTACACCGCTGCTGATAGCAGAAAGATTCAAGTTCCATAAAAGAAACCAGCACAAAGATGAGAGTAATGCTGACTATCTTACGGAACTACACAAGTTATCGAAGCACTGCCAGTTTGGAGCAGGACTGGCAGATACCTTAAGGGATAAGTTTGTCTGTGGGCCCCAGAGTGAAGGAACCCAGAAACGACTACTTTCGGAAAAGGAACTTACGCTAGTAAAGGCTTTCAGCGTGGCAGTATCCTACGAAGCAGCAGCACGGGGAGCTGCAGAAATACAACAGAAACCGCAAGAATATAGCACCAACGAAATGGCATGTGGAGCAGAAAAGTGCTATCGCTGCGGCAGAACAACCCATGACCAGAAGGATTGCTGGTTTAAGGACAAAGTATGCAGGCAATGTGGAAAAGTGGGACACATAGCACGAGTCTGCAGGTCGGGAAAGAAAACCAACACTAAAAGAACTAAGGAAAAGTACAAGAAAGTGAAAAAAATGACAGACAGTAGTTCAGAAGATCAGGAGAGTGATAATGACTCTAAAAGGCATAACGACAACGATAAAAATTGAAGATAACGCAAACCCAAAAATTTTTAAGGCCAGACCGGTACCGTATGCGATCCGCCCAGCCGTCGAAGCAGAGCTGGAGAGTCTGGAGCATTCGGGTGTGCTGTCCAAGGTGGACTGGAGCGAGTGGGCCACACCCATCATTCCTGTGATGAAGAAATCATTGAGCAGCACGCCTGGGGAGCCGAAGAAAGTTCGCATCTGTGGGGACTTTAAGGTAACTGTGAACCCAGTCCTGCACACAGTACAATATCCACTTCCGCGGATAGAAGATATTTTCGCCTCACTATCTGGAGGGAAACGCTTTATGAAGATTGATCTGGCCCAAGCGTATCTACAAATGGAGGTAGAAGAAGCATCTAGAAAATACCCCACGATAAACACTTCCAAAGGTCTTTACCAGTACAACCAACTGGTATTTGGGGTAGCATCAGCTCCGGCAATTTGGCAGAGGGCGATGGAACAAGTCCTGCAAGGGATCCCGGGGACCCAGTGTTATTTGGACGACATCCTGGTTACGGGCGAAAATGACAGTGAACACCTTGCCAACCTGGAGCAGGTGCTCACTAGATTACAAGAATATGTGCTACGAGCCAACCGCCCCAAATGCGAGTTTTTCAGGAAACTAATCTCGTATTGTGGCCACGTGATTGATGAAGAGGGGTTGCATAAGTCCCCAGACAAGATTGAGGCAGTAGTCAAGGCTCCAGCACTGGAAAATGTGTCGCAACTGAGGTCGTTTCTCGGGTTGGTGAACTACTACCATAAGTTCTTGCCAAATTTATCTACAATTCTGCACCCACTGAATGCCCTGCTGCAAACTGGAGTAGCATGGAAATGGGGTGATGAGTGTAAGCGTGCCTTTCAGAAATGTAAATGCCTAATCACTTCAAAAGAAGTATTGGCCCACTACAATCCAACACTACCGATTCGGTTGGCATGTGATGCGTCTCCCTACGGCATTGGAGCAGTGCTGTCACACAAATTTCTTGATGGTTCAGAGAGGCCAATAGCCTTTGCGTCGCGCTCATTAAACTCAGCCAAGCGTAACTATGCCCAGATTGACAGGAAGGCCCTCAGCCTGGTGTGGGGGGTGAAGAAGTTCAATCACTATCTGCACAGGCAGAAATTCACCCTACTGACTGATCACCAGCCTCTTGTCTCCATTTTTAACCCAAAGAAGGGCGTTCCGGTGATGACGGTGCAATGGCTGCAAAGATGGTCACTTTTTCTAGGGGCACATCAATACGACAGAGTACAAGGGTACGAAACAGCATGGAAACGCTGATGGGCTGTCGTGCCTGCCGTTGCCTACGGTGGAGGAAGCACCTGCAGTGACCCTGTTGAGATATTCCATTCAACCATAGTCTAATGTCTACCTTTTACAAACTCAAGTATAGAGAAGGAAACCCGAAATAACCCGACACACACTCGGGTCTATGATTTGACGGTGAAGGGATGGCCAGCACATGGCGACTCACTGTTGCCAGCATTCTCGCCAAGGAGAGAACAGCTGTCAGTGTGCCGGGGGACCTTGATGTGTGGATCCCGAGTGGTAATTCCACCCAAGTTGAGAGAGAGAGTGCTCTATGAGCTTCATGAGGGTCATCTGGGAGGGGTAAAAATGAAGAGCCTAGCCAGGGCGTTTGTGTGGTGGTCGGGAATCGATAAAGAAATCGAGGAAATGACCAAGAGATGCACAGGATGCCAGAAAGTCCAAAACGCTCCACCACAGGCCCCGCTACACCCATGGGAGTGGCCCTCATCTCCATGGCAATGGGTACACGTTGATTTTGCTGGTCCATTTATGGACTCAATGGGGGAGAAATTGGGTGAGTAGCGCCACCTGTTAGCGCCTAAAGAGGCAGTCAGTGGCTGTCGCGCCACTGGCTGCATCTCCCGTGATATTCAGTAGGGGCGCTAATGGTGGCATTAGGCATTTGCGCTGCGCCGCCACTGATGACGTCATCGGTGTGCGCAGTGCCCCGTTCGCGATAGTTGGTAGCGAACACCGCAGTTGCGCCGTTTGCTACCTGCGCCCGGTTCACGGGGCCTTACTGTGCCGGCAGCGGCGCAAGTTAAGGTGGAGGTGCGGGGCGGCCGCTTTTTCGGTGGCCACCTGCCAGCACCTCCGTCCCCGGCCTCCTAAAACCCCCCCCCCCCCGTGGCATTGCCGGCTGTTTCCCGAGAGCCTGGCACTTCTCCTTGGTGCCGGGCTCATTTGCCGGATCGCGCTGTTGCAGGCACCTCCCCCTTAACAGTGGGAGGAAGGCCTGCAGTACCGCAGCGTGCCGTGCCGCAGCGTGTGGCACTGCGGCACGGTGCGCTGCGATAATCAGTTTCAGCGCCCTAAGAGGGACGCGGAGCGCCTCGAGCCTCGCCCCGTGTCCCTCGAGCGGCACTGAAACTGAATTTCTGGTGATCGGTATTACTCCGATCGCTGCGCTAAATCCTGCGCTCAGGCGACTTTGGCGCCCCAACCCAATATCTAGGTCAATGTTTTTAATCGCCGTGGATACACATTTGAAATGGCCAGAGGTCATCAAAATGTCCTCCACCACCACGGAGAAAACTATTGCAGTCCTATGGACCATCTTCGCCAGGAATGGCTTGCCAGAACAGATTTGCTCCGACAATGGGCCACAGTTTGTGTCAGAAGATTTCTGGAGGTTTTTGAGGAATAATGGGGTAAAGCATTACACATCTGCCCCATATCATCCAGCCACAAATGGATTGGCTGAGAGGTTTGTTCAGACCTTTAAAAAAGCAATAAAGGCGATGTATAACGACAACATACCACTACAACACAACGTGGATAATTTCTTGTTTGCTTACCGGAATGCGACACATGCAGTCACCAACCAAGCTCCAGCCATAATGTTCTTTAACCGAAGGTTAAGATGTCGCCTGGATTTGCTCAAACCAAACATAAGACGAGATGTTGAGGATAAGCAATTCCAGCACATCAATGAGAAGCCAACCAGGAGCTTCAAGATAGGGCAACCAGTCTTGGCCCACGATTACCGAACAGAAAAATGGCAGCCAGGAACGATATGCACACAGCAGGGACCACTAATGTACAGAGTGGACGTTGGAGAGAGCATCGTGAGACGCCATGCTGACCAGATTCTAGAGTCACAGGAACAAGTCAAACCCATACCACGAGCATGCGCACCTGGTGATGAACCCGAAGTACAGATTGCGTCCACCTCAGAATCAGTGGTATTGGAAGCTGACGAACCAACCAATGACAATGAGCCAGAATCGACTCCGCCGCAAGAACAGGATACTCGAGAAAGGCGCTATCCAGACAGGATCAGGAAGCCTCCTCAAAGATTGAATTTATAAATGATTACTTCAGCTGATGTATATAGTACCGAGAAAATTGTAATTGTAATTAGTTATTATTTAATTGTTAAATGAATGTTATGTACTGTTTATCTAAAAGGGGAGGAATTGTTGTGTATGTACCTTTAAGAGAGAACTGTTTTTATACTGTAGTACCGGCAGTGACCACACCTGTATATAAAGCCGTAGCAGGCTTCTGTACTTTCAGTTCCAGCATACCCTCTGTTCAGTAAACACCTGTTATTACCGTTCTCCTGCAGTCCGTGTGTTATTGATACGCGGACACTACAATAACAACAGAAAACGCTGGAAAAACTCAGCAGGCCAGGCAACATCCGTGGAGAGAGAAACAGAGTTAACGTTTCAGGTCAAAGACCCTTCATCAGAACTGAGATAAAAGCTTTTTTCTCAGTTCTGACGAAGGGTCTTCGACCTGAAACGTTAACTCTGTTTCTGTCTCCACGGATGTTGCCTGGCCTGCTGAGTTTTTCCAGCGTTTTCTGTTGTTATTTTGGATTTCCAGCATCCGCAGTATTTTGCTATCGAGAGAGGTAGAGTTTTAGTGAGGGAATTCCAGGGCTTCGGGCCTCGACAGCTGAAGGCACAGCCACCAATAGTGGAGCGATTAAAATCAGGAATGTGCAAGAGTCCAGAATTGGAGGAGTGCGGATATCTTGGAGTGCTTTAGGGCTGGAGGAAGTTACAGAGATAGGGAGGGTCGAGGCCATGGATGAATTTAAAAACAAGGATGAGAATTTTTAAATTGAGGTGTTGCAGGACTGGGAGTCAATGCAGGTCAGCGAGCACAAGGGTGATGGGTGAACGGGACTTGGTGCAAGTTAAGATATGGGCTGCAGAGTTTTGGATGAACTTAAGTTTATGTAGGGTGGAAGATGGGAGGTGGGCCAGGAGACCATTGGAATAGTTGAGTCTAGAGGTAACAAAGGAATGGATGAGGGTTTCAGCAGCAGATGAGCTGAGGCAGGGGCAGAGTTGAGTGATGTTAGAGGTGGAAGTAGGCGGTCTTGGTGAAGGCGCATATTGCCTTCATATTCATACATATACTTTCCCCAGACCAACTCTGGACTCCATGTCGATCTTTTAAATCACTCCATAAAATCCACTTTTTTTTTTGTTTTATCCATTCTCGGGATGTGGGCATCACTGGCAAAGCCGCATTTATTGCCCATCCCGAGCTGTCCTGAAAAGGTGGTGAAGGGTCTTCTTGAACCGCTGTAGCATTTTGATACAACTGAGTGATTTGCTAGACCACTTCAGAGGGCAGGTAAGAGTCATCCACACTGGTCACACATAGTCCAGACTGGGGAAGGGCGGCAGGTTCCCTTCCCTAAAGGGCATTAGTGAACCAGTTGAATTTTTACAACAATGCAAAAGCTTCGTCGTCACTTTTACTGCCAATCTTTTGATTTCCAGATTGTTTTTTTTAAAAAAATACTTAAATTCTCAAGCTACTATGGTTGAAAATTTGAACTCCCAGTTGCTGATTAATTTGTTTCGGTCTGCTGGTTTACTGGTCCAGTAGCCTAACCACTACGCCACAACCACTTATTCCACATTGGGTGTCTTTGTTGCAGTCCTTGAGGCTGAAGGTCTCACAGTTTATTCCTCCTTCTGACTCAAGTAGTGAATTTGAAGTACTCAGCTGTTCAGTTGCCAGTGTTTTATCTGGATCAGCACATGACTACTCCTGTGTTTGTTTTGTTTCTGATCCACTGCGGTTGCTTAGTTCCATTTTTCCCCTGTACCCTTTACCTATTGACTATTTTGTACATCTTTTCACCGGTAGCATTATCAGTTTTAATTGTTGTATCCTCGATCCTCGTTCTGTTCGTCAGACCACCAATTTTGCTAGCTGTTCCATTCCATTAAACGGGTGATTATCAGAGGTGTTATATTTGCAAGTCATCCTGTTGGAAGGGTTAGCACACAATTGTCAATGCTGTCAGCTTTTCCAGAGATTGCTGGATATGAATTTGTACTTAATGTAATAGTCGATGACTGCAGCACAGGCACAGTCAAAGCTATACTTGGAGATGGCAGTGCTCTACAGATAGACTAAATGTAGCTGTTTATAATATTCAGTGGTCAGTATTGTATTAGTCACTTAAAGACACCAGCGGGGTGAATGTCCACCTGTCAGTGGTTTTGATGCCATATTATTGCCAAGCAGCACATGTAGTCAGGAGAAGTAGTGGCCCAGAATTTGTGGTGGGTAATAACAGCGAACGAACAGCGTCCACTGTTATTACCCCTTTGAAACTGACCGCATCTTCAGGATTTAGCGCATACGCATCCTAACGTGGAAATCCTGAAGTTGTGGTCAGTCATTCACAACTCCAACATTAGCTGCGCTGTGCCCCTCGCAGGTATTATGAGCCAAGTTTGAAGGTAGTATCCTTTGTCTCCTAAGAGCCAACCCATTTAGTCTGTTTATAGGTACTAAGAGGTCAGTGACACTGGGCTGCCGCAGGATGAAAGCAACATGACAGCTCCCAGGGAATATGGCACTCGCCTGCATAAACTGGTAGAGGAAAACAAGGGGAAGTTTATTCATTTCAGAAGTTTTTGCCCCGATTTTTAATTTCCCCCATCTGGTGGAAACCGGGAGGGGGGGGCGCAGGTGCAGTTAAAACGAGGGCAGAGACTTACCCCCTTCTGATCCCGTTGCCTTCCCACCATGTCCCGATGTTGACCTGCTCTGTTGAGCAGGCGAGCGGGACAATTTGCAGAAAGGTAGTGGGGTCCTTCTTTAAATATGCAGATCAGGCCCGATAACATTCCAGAAAGAGGGATGAGGTCCTGCAGGCAGATTTTAGGGAGCAAGGAAAGAGGTTAAAAAGCAGGACCTCAAAGGTAGTAATCTCCGGATTACTCCTGGTGCCACGTGCGCGTGAGTATAGAAATAGGAGGATAGAGCAGATGAATGTGTGGCTGGAGAGATGGTGCAGGAGGGAGGGCTTTAGATTCCTGGGGCATTGGGACCAATTCTGGGGGAGGTGGGACCTGTACAGGCCAGACAGGTTGCACCTCAACAGGGCCAGAACCGATATCCTCATGGGGACGTTTACTAGTGCTGTTGGGGAGGGTTTAAACTAATTTGGCAGGGGGATGGGCACCAGGATTAAACATTAGAAAGGGGAAATAAAGTACTCAAAGGATTGGGAGAGGCAGAGAGCACTGAAGTAAGAAATAGCAAGGTATTAGGTAAAGTAAGAGAGAATACAGGATGGTCTAAGATGGTTTTACAATGTATGTATGTGAACGCACGAAGCGTAGTAAACAAGGTAAATGAGCTGCAGGCACAAATAGCCACATGGGAATATGATGTTGTGGCAATAACTAAGACCTGGCTCAAAAAAGGGCAGGATTGGGTATTAAATATTCCTGGTTATAAGGTGTTCAGGAAAGATAGGGAAGGAACGATAGGAGATGGTGTGGCAGTATTGGTTAAGGATTATGTTACAGTGCTGGAGAGGGAAGATGTCCTGGAGGGGTCAAGGACAGAATCTATATGGCTAGAGTTAACAAATAATAGAGGTGCCATTACACTACTAGGTGTAGTCTATAGACCACCAAATACTGGTAGATATGGAGGAGCAAATTTGCAGAGAAATTACAGAGAGGTGCAAGAGCTATGGAGCAGTAATGATGGGGGACTTCAACTATCCTAATATAGACTGGGATCGTAATAGTGTTAAGGGCAGAGAAGGGGAAGAATTTCTGAAGTGTGTTCAGGAGAACTTTCTTGATCAGTATGTTTGCGGCCTGACGAGGGAGGAGGCATTGCTGGATCTGGTTCTGGGGAATAAGTTAGGTCAAGTGGAGCAAGTGTCAGTAGGTGAACATTTAGGGAACAGTGATCATAATATCATAAGGTTTAGATTAGCTATGGAAAAGGACAGGGAGCAATCTAGAGTAAAAATGTTTAACTGGGGGGAAGGCCAATTTCAGAGATGAGAATGAATCTGGCCCGGGTAAACTGAAATCAAAGATTGGCAGGCAAAACTGTAATGGAACAATGGGCTGCCTTTAAAGAGGAAATAGTTTGGGTACAGTCGAGGTACATTCCCACAAGGGGGAATGGCAGGGCAACTAAAATTAGAGCTCCCTGGATGATGAAACAGTTGGTGACTATGATGAAGCAGAAAAAGACAGATGTCAGTTTACAAATATATCTGAGAATCAGGCTATATATAGAAAGGTCAAAGGAGAAGTGAAAAAGAAAATAAGAGGGGCAAAGAGAGGGTATGAGAATAGAATGGCAGCCAACATAAAAGGTAATCCAAGAGTCTTCTATAGGCATATAAATAGTAAAAAGGTAGTAAAAGAAGGGGTGGGGCCGATTAGGGACCAAAAAAGGAGACCTATGCATGGAGGCAGAGGGTATAGCTGAGGTACTAAATGAGTACTTTGCATCTGTCTTCACCAAGTAAGAGGATGCTGCCATAGACATTGAAGGAGGAGGCAGTAGAGACACTTGATAGGATAAAAATTGATAAAGAAGAGGTACTAGAAAGGCTGGCTGTATTTAAAGTAGATAAACCTCAGATGCTGAGGGAATTGAGGGTGGAAATCGTGGAGGTACTGGCCTTAATATTCCAATCCTCCATAGATATACCCAGCAACTACAGGCGAGTCAGTTTAATGGCAGTAGTGGGTGTTATGTTCATTAATAACTAGACATTCTTATTATGAACACAGCTAGCTTCTAGCTAGTCATTTATTCAGTACACATTCTCTAGGTACAGTATCTGTAGAGATGCAGCATGTGTGCTCCTGTGTGCAGGCTGCCATCTTGACTGTTGCCTTGTGGGTAGACTAGTGCCTCATGGGTAATGTAGTCTTAATATCTATACAGCTGGGTAGTGTAGTCTTATATACATACAGCTATATACAGCTCTACACAGCTCTACGGCTCCACCTAGTGTCCACTATAGAATTACATGTTATTGATCATTACATCCCCCTTTCTTTGAGGTTTAACAAAATCAATATCAATCAACTTTCAAGAAAACAATAAAGATAATATCAGTAACACTTTTGTTAGTGCTCTATAAACATAAACATTTTCAAAACAGTCAACACATTTTCAAAGCTTTACATTGTACTCAAAGATTAAGTCTATCAGGCTTTTTTACTTCACGTGTGGATCTTCTCAACACGGGTAAGTCTGATGTGTCTTCATGAGATTGTTCTGGCGGTGAATGACAAGATGCAGTTGCGGCATTGTCATCAATCTGCTCTTGTATAGATCGAGGTCTCCTTGCGATCTTTGCTTGGAGAGGGTTTCAGTGTTTCCTTCACTCTTCATGCCATAACTCTCAATGTAGTCAATGCACTCTCGAAAAACTGCTGGCAGCTGGATCCCATCATACAGCATAGTCCTCTAAGCAGCCTCGGCTAATGGAACACCAAAGATTGGCCTGAGGGAAGAAGGAGTATCCACCGGAACTGCTTCCTGCTCTGGTGCAGGCTTCTTCTTTTTCTTTTTCTCTTTCCACTGCTTAACAACATCTGCTGCGGTTATATCTTTGGACTTTTTCTCCTTGTGTTTTTCCTCTGTGCTTTTCTTTGACCTTAAAGTCTTTTTCTTTCTTCTTGGAGAAACTAGGCTTTTTGAAGACATGGATACCCTTTGCCCTTTTCATCCTTGATGGGCTCTCTGCTTCATCACCTGAGTCATCTGGTCTGCTTATGGCACAGTTTATATGGTAGACTCTCTTGACAAGTTCTAAGTCTTCACAAGCTTTGTCACCTAGTATCGAATCAAGTCTTTCAGCCACAACAGAAAACATGAGATGATGCACTTTGTCTTTGACTGTCACTTTAAGTCTGCATACACCTAAGCTATCTACTTTTTGTCCATTATAGTCTTTCAGTAGTACTGACTTTTTCTGTATTTTGGGCTTTTCTTTCATATTGTTAATGTCACTCATACTGATTAAGTTTGCTTTTGCCCCAGTGTCCAGTTTCAATGTAACTAATGCTCCATTTATCTGCAGTGGGATCATCCATTTGTCCTCTTTTACTGCATTAACTTTATGTTCAGCATTGTCCATTTCTGAGGGCTGCACATTTTCTGTATCTTTTTTGATAGCGTCACATGACACCATTCCTACAAAAAATGTCTCACTTAAATCAGTGTCCTCAATCACATTAACTCGTTGCCCTTTCGTCATTTTTACTTTTGAAAAGCATTGTTTGGCAAAGTGATTCTTTCCATTACACTTTGTGCACATTTTTCCAAACGCTGGGCATTGTCTTAACTGGTGTTTGTAACCACAGCGTTTACAATAAAAAATGTCATCCTCCGATTGCTTTTCATTTCTGTTCTGCCCATGTTTCTTCCCCTTGTAGGACACAGCACCGACAGCAGCATTATCACTCATTACAATCTCATCATTATTGATTTCACTGAAAGTCTTCGCGTGCTTTCGAGCTAGCTCACTGGCTTGGCATATTTTCACCGCATTTTCCAAATTTAGTTCGGTTTCTCTCAACAGACGTTTCCTGACTTTATTATCATGAATACCAAACACAATCTGGTCACGAATCATGGATGATTTCAGCACAGAGAAATTACATGTCTGTGCTTTCAGTTTCAGATCAGTTATAAAGCTATCAAAAGTCTCATTTTGTTGCTGTGTCCGAGAACGGAAGATGTATCTTTCATACGTCTCATTCTTTTTGGGAGAGCAATGTGCATCAAAATCTTTTAGCACATCTTCTAATTTTCCTCTGTTTTCCTCTGGGTTAAATACAAATGTATTAAATACCTCTATTGCCTGTGGGCCTGCAACCGTAAGCAGCAACGCTATCTTCCTTGCATCTGGCTTCGTACCAAATCCGATGGCTGCAATGTAGAGTTCGAATTGTTGTTTAAAAATCCGCCAATTGTAGTCGACATTTCCCTTGAGATTAAAACGCTCTGGTGGCTTCAAATTCTCCATGTCGCTTTTCACAATTTTCAGCAGATCTTCAGCACCCTGGTACCATGTTATGTTCATTAATAACTAATTATTATGAACACAGCTAGCTTCTAGCTAGTCATTTATTCAGTACACATTCTCTAGGTACAGTATCTGTAGAGATGCAGCATGTGTGCTCCTGTGTGCAGGCTGCCATCTTGACTGTTGCCTTGTGGGTAGCCTAGTGCCTCATGGGTAATGTAGTCTTAATATCTGTACAGCTGGGTAGTGTAGTCTTATATATATACAGCTCTACGGCTCCACCTAGTGTCCACTATAGAATGACATGTTATTGATCATTACAGTGGGGAACAGACGTTTCCTGACTTTATTATCATGAATACCAAACACAATCTGGTCACGAATCATGGATGATTTCAGCACAGAGAAATTACATGTCTGTGCTTTCAGTTTCAGATCAGTTATAAAGCTATCAAAAGTCTCATTTTGTTGCTGTGTCCGAGAACGGAAGATGTATCTTTCATACGTCTCATTCTTTTTGGGAGAGCAATGTGCATCAAAATTTTTTAGCACATCTTCTAATTTTCCTCTGTTTTCCTCTGGGTTAAATACAAATGTATTAAATACCTCTATTGCCTGTGGGCCTGCAACCGTAAGCAGCAACGCTATCTTCCTTGCATCTGGCTTCGTACCAAATCCGATGGCTGCAATGTAGAGTTCGAATTGTTGTTTAAAAATCCGCCAATTGTAGTCGACATTTCCCTTGAGATTAAAACGCTCTGGTGGCTTCAAATTCTCCATGTCGCTTTTCACAATTTTCAGCAGATCTTCAGCACCCTGGTACCATGTTATGTTCATTAATAACTAATTATTATGAACACAGCTAGCTTCTAGCTAGTCATTTATTCAGTACACATTCTCTAGGTACAGTATCTGTAGAGATGCAGCATGTGTGCTCCTGTGTGCAGGCTGCCATCTTGACTGTTGCCTTGTGGGTAGCCTAGTGCCTCATGGGTAATGTAGTCTTAATATCTGTACAGCTGGGTAGTGTAGTCTTATATATATACAGCTCTACGGCTCCACCTAGTGTCCACTATAGAATGACATGTTATTGATCATTACAGTGGGGAAGCTTTTAGAGACAGTAATCCAGGACAAAATCAACAGTCACTTGGATAGAGGTGGATTAATTAAGGATCGCCAGCACGGATTTGTTAAAGGCAACAGGAAACAGAGTAGTGGTGAACGGTTGTTTTTCGGACTGGAGGAAGGTATACAGTGGTGTTCCCCACGGGTTGGTTCTAAGACCACTGCTTTTCTTGATATATATTAATGACTTGGACGTGGGTGTACAGGGCACAATTTCAAAATTTGCAGATGACACAAAACTTGGAAGTATAGTGAACAGTGAGGAGGAGAGTGATAGACTTCAGGAAGACATAGACAGGCTGGTAAAATGGGCAGACATGTGGCAGATGAAATTTAACACAGAAAAGTATGAAGTGATACATTTTGGTAGAAAGAATGAGGAGAGGACATAAACTAAATGGTACAATTCTAAAGGTGGGATGCATGAACAGAGAGACCTGGGGGTATGTGTGCATAAATTGTTGAAGGTGGCAGGGCAGGTTGTGAAAGCGGTTAAAAAGGCTTACGCGATCCTGGGCTTCATACATAGAGGTATTGGGCAGGATTTTCATTGGGCCATGGAAGCGGGATTGGAGGCGTGTGGGGGGGTTAAAATCTCGAAATCGGGGGGGGGGGACGAACCCAACCCGCCTCCATGCCAGTTTCAAAGGAGGCGAGTACCCAACCCGCACTGGGACCCGCCTCCCCGAGGTGGGAAGGGGCTTAGTGCCAATTAACTGCCTGTTGACAGGTAGTTAACAGGAAGTTTTTAGCCTAATCCTTATTTTTATTGCTGAAATGTGGGATTCCCGACGGTTCCAAACCACGCCAAGTTAGCGAGGTGGGCCATCGGGCTGAAGGGCTTGGAGGGTTCGAGATGTCCGGTGTTCAGGTGAGTGATGGGTGCATGAGTTCAGAGGTAAGTGTGTTTGGTGTGTGTAAAGTGTTTAAAGAAGTTTTACTTGCATTTACTTACCTTTACAGCCTTCCTTCTTTCAGGTCTCGGGAGTCCCTCATCTCACCGGCACAAAAAGCAGAATGGCCGCGAGCTGTCAAAAGTTGCAGCATTCAGCTTTCTGTTCTGGAGAGATCTCTAAATCAGCCTGAGAGGAAGGAATTAACTTGGAGTACAGATTCAATGTTTGACAGCTTCAAAGGGCTGTCAGATGCTGATATTTCATCTGTCAAAAGCTTTTGACAGATGAAATGTCAATCTGTGACATTACCTGTTGCCGGGTGGCCCTTAATTGGGCCAACAAGGTCAATCAAGTGAAAATCGCGTGGGTTGGCCACAACTTGATGGAGGCGGGACTACAACCCTGAAAGTTGTAGTCCCACCTCCTACATGCCTCCTCAATCAAAATCTAGCCCATAGAGTACAAAAGTGTGGAAATTATGATGAACCTGTATAAAACACTGGTTTGGCCCCAACTGGAATACTGTGTCCAATTCTGGGCACCACACTTTAGGAAGGATGTGAAGGCCTTAGAGAGGATGCAGAAAAAGATTTACGAGAATGATTCCAGGAATGAGGGACTTCAGTTACATTGATAGACTGGAGAAGTTGGGGTTGTTCTCCTTGGAGCAGAGAAGATTGAGAGGTGATTTGATAGAGGTGCTCAAAATCACGAGGGGTCTGGACAGAGTAGATAGAGAGAAACTGTTCCCATTGGCAGAACGGTCGAGAACCAGAGGACACAGATTTATGGTGGCTGGCAAAAGAACATGAGGAAAAACTTTTTTACGTAGCGAGTGGTTAGGATCTGGAATGCAGTGCCTGAAAGGGTGGTGGAGGCAGACTCAATTTCATCTTTCAAAAGGGAGTTGGATAAATATCTGAAGGAAAAAAAATGAAGGGCTCCGGGGAAAAGGGCGGGGGAGAGAGACTAACAGAGTCGGCACGGGCTCGACGGGCCATCTTCCGTGCTGTAACCGTTCTATGATTCTATGTGTTATCCTGAGGCTAAGTGTCCGGCAAGCTCGAGCCACCGGCAAAAATCAGGAGCCGTTTTGTTAGGTTTTTTTTCTTCTCGTGGCTTTTTTTTCAACAGTCAGGCTTTGGAAAGTCTCTCTGAAGCTGTTGCTAAGCTACAGAGATGCTTCCAAGGTACGGGCCAACTGTTTAGAAGCTGTTGCTAAGCAACAGTGTATGTTGTCAGATACGGAGATGAAAAGCTCCGTATGCTTCAACATTAAGGCTGGTGTGTCCGGCAGCTTTGAGGGAACTGCAACAGCTCGGTCCCATCGGTGCCGGATTGCACAAAGTTTCCTGTAACTGCAATGCTTCTTGGAGTTGTTCTCCCGCTCAGTAGTACTGGTTGCTGTCACCCAGCAGTTTGTTACTAACATCAGTAGAGGGCTCTGTGATAACAGTCAGGAATCAGCTGTTACGGCATGAGCCTGTTTTTCATGATTCAACATCATACAATTTGATCAGTGGGCAACGACAGAAGCCGAGAAATGATTGTCCAAAATATTATAGTACAAACGCTTCCCCTGTTTGCTAGTTAGCTCGCGAGTTAACACCTCTGTTCAGATTGCAGACAGAGGAGTTTGACACAATCACACACGATCCTTTCTCGGCTATGATGATTAAAATAAAACTGCAACCCACTTTACTTTTCATTGAAATGATGTGGTTACCAGGCAACACGGGATACTGTTGCTTGGCAGAAAAGGCACAGGTGCATAAGCAGGGACTAGGAGATTGTTCTTGATAATTGTTTTTGGCATTTTGATAAGTTTTGCAAAAATAAAACCTTCTTTACAACGTTCCTGATACCTCTCCTCAAACAGTTCTTTATTATTTGTATTTTTGATATCTTTAATTAATTGAGGACCATTGCCTTTTCTGGAGAGTCTTGTTTCTTAGAAGATCGGGGATCAGTCTGCTCCGACAATGCTCGTTGAGAGCTACGACATTGATCTCCGAGAGAGTTGGTGTTGTAGCAGATAGGACATCTCATGATGGCAGGCATTTATGCTGCAGCTGTTTTGCAAGGCAGCTTTCATTTATAAATATCCCATGTGAACTCGGGTTACATCAGTGCATTGTGGATGACATAATTTGCGTCGCATATATAGAAACAACCACCTTAACTAAAACTTCTCAATGGTGAGGAAGCCCGATTTTTAAAAAATCATTTGAAAGTGTAAACGTGTGACATAGCAATCCTAACTGACAGCATGTGCTGCAAGTGATTTAAGAATTTGTGTCATTAATTTGTCTGCAAGATTTACACTTTTTGATATAAGGCTCACTTATTGAATTCTTTAAGATGGAATGCAGTGCACATCAACAGCACAGCAATATCCAAAATCTATACAATTATTTTAGCTGTAATCCTTCAAAACAGATTACAATATTTCATCAAGTGCAAATGGAAGTTTGATATTTCATTTATTGTATTATTAGATGAAGCCTTTAATACTGTGGCCTGGCATGGTAATGGTAAAGGAAGCAATAGTTTGTCCAAAATGGCTGTTTTGTTAGTTTATAACAGTCCACTTTGCTTTTATATGCTGCTGGTAGATCTTCCATAGCAAGAAGAAAGAACTTGCATTTAAATAGTGCTTCTCATGATCTTAGGAAGTCCCACAATGCTTCAGAGCCAATGAAGCACTTTTGAAGTGTTGCCACTGTTAGTAATGTAGGGAAACATAGGCCCCAATATTTACGGGGAGGCGGGGGAGGGTGTTGGGTGGGCGGCCAAAAATGGCCGAAGACCCTGGCTGTTTATGTACCTTTAAGAGAATAACTGGTCTCAGACTGCAGTACCGGCAGTGACCACCCCTGTATAAAAGGCGCTAGTGAGCCTCTGTTTTTTCAGTTTCACTATTGACTTCCATCAGTAAAGACTTATTTTGTTCCACTCCTGCTGTCTGTGTCTCAATCATTCATGGACGTAATACTGGCGACGAGCAGATACGAACCTACCTACAGTCTGCACCACCTCCTGGGATCCATTCCTACAGCGAAGTGAGCAGAGGTCGAGGCCAGAAAGAAAAGACAGTAAGAGGGAGTAGAAACGGGTGTCGACCGTGGGCATCCGCCCTGTGTTGCAGAGTTGAAGATTGCTGGAGAAGCTGTCGGATGCGGGGCCTGGTTCCTGTCGACGGTGCTTCAGCTAATCGGGCTGGTGGCAGGTAGTGCACTGATCCTTCCTGGGCTGCGGCGGTCGCGAACTCGAGCGGGTGGTTTGCAACGGGGCCGAGCAGCGTTGTCGGGAAGAAGAGAGAGAGAGGGTGGAGCACACAGGGCGCGGCCGGTGCTACGAAGCCCGGCTGCGTATTGACCCGCGAAGAGGGAGGCAAGAGTCCCACAGGGTTGTTCCACGACGGGAAAATAATAAAAAATATCTATATTAAACGCGCAAGAAACCGTGAAAAGCGCAGGAGGTGCCATCTTAATCAGCGGGGAAGACGGCAAAGCGTGGGAGGCGCCATTTTGTTAAATCGGGGAAGAAGGCAAAGTGCGGGAGGCGCCATTTTAGATTTGCAAGATGCCGAAGACTGGCTGTATCACTGCTTTTGATAATACAATAGAGGACTGGACCACGTATGTGGAAAGAGTCGAGGTATATTTCGAGGCAAGTGAAATAGCGGAGGAGAAAAAGGCATCGATATTGCTAAACTTAATGGGCGCTAGAACGTACGGCCTATTGCGGGACCTGATTACTCCAGCCAAACCGAAGGCGAAGAGTTTTAACGAAATTGTTGCTGTCCTACAGCAACACCTAAACCCTGCACAGCTGTTGATAGCAGAAAGATTTAAACTCCACAGGAGAACTCAGCACAAAGATGAGAGCAATGCTGAGTATCTTACGGAACTACGCAAGCTATCAAAGCACTGCCAGTTCGGAGCAGGACTGGCAGATACCCTACGGGACAAATTTGTCTGTGGACTCCTGAGTGAAGGAACACAGAAGAAGTTACTCGCAGAAAAAGAGCTGACGCTAGATAAGGCTTTCAGCGTGGCAGTATCGTATGAAGCAGCAGCCAGGGGAGCTGCAGAAATTCAACAAAAACCACAGGAATACGGCACCCACGAAATGACACGGGGATTTGCAAAATGTTATCGCTGCGGCAGAACTAACCATGACCAGAAGGACTGCTGGTCCAAAGACAAAATATGCAGGCAATGCGGGAAGATGGGAAACATTGCATGAGTTTGCAGGTCTGGGAAGAAGACCAGCGACAACAAAAAGGCAACTAAGGAACCATACAAGAAAGTACAAAAGATGAAGACGTCACTCCTGGACGATTGTCAACAATCTTAGCTAACGCCAAAGAGGTATTTCAACAAGAACTGGGCACAGTTAAAGGCATAACCGCCTCAATAAAAATAGAAGAGAATGCAGTTCCCAAGTTTTTCGAAGCAAGACTGGTACCATATGCAATTCGCCCAGCCGTCGAGGCAGAGCTGGAGAATCTGGAGAAGGCAGGCGTGTTGTCTAAGGTCGACTGGAGCGAGTGGGCGACACCCATCGTTCCTGTCATGAAGAAAACATTAAGCAATAAGTCCGGGGAGCCAAGGGAGATTCGCATCTGTGGGGATTTCAAGGTGACGGTGAACCCAGTCCTTCACACAGTACAATATCCTCTTCCAAGGTTAGAAGACATCTTCGCCTCACTGTCTGGAGGGAAGCGTTTTACAAAAATTAACCTAGCACAAGCATATTTGCAGATGGAGGTTGAAGAGTCCTCTAGGAAGTATCTCACAATAAACACTCACAAAGGTCTTTACCAGTATCATCGATTGGTATTCGGAGTAGCATCGGCTCCGGCGATATGGCAAAGAGTGATGGAACAAGTCCTGCAAGGGATTCCGGGGACTCAGTGTTACTTGGACGACATCCTTGTGACAGGTGAAGATGACAGTGAACACCTAAACAACCTAGAACAGGTGCTCACTAGACTACGGGAACATGGGCTGCGAGCCAACCACCCCAAGTGCGAATTTTTTAAGAAACAGATATTGTATTGTGGCCACGTGATTGATGAAGAGGGGTTACATAAGTCCCCTGACAAAATTGAAGCGGTTGTTAAGGCCCCAGTGCCTGAAAATGTGTCGCAACTGAGGTCATTCCTCGGATTGGTGAATTACTATCATAAGTTTTTGCCGAATTTGTCGACAATTCTGCACCCACTGAACGCCCTGCTACGAACGGGGGTAGCATGGAAATAGAGCGATGATTGTAAGCGTGCTTTTCAGAAGAGTAAGGACTTAATCACTTCAAGGGAAGTATTGGCTCACTACAACCCAGCAGTGCCAATCAGACTGGTGTGTGATGCGTCTCCCTACGGCATTGGGGCGGTACTGTCACGTAAATTCCTTGATGGTTTAGAGAGGCCGATAGCTCTTGCGTCACGCTCGTTAACTTCTGCCGAGCGTAACTACGCCCAGATTGACAGAGAGGCCCTCAGCCTAGTGTGGGGGGTGAAGAAGTTCAATCACTACCTGCACGGTCAAAAATTTACTCTACTAACTGATCATCAACCTCTTGTCTCCGTTTTCAACCCTCAGAAGGGCGTACCGATAATGACAGCACAACGGCTGCAGAGATGGTCCCTTTTCCTAGGGGCACACCAATATGACATCGAGTACAAAGGAACTAAACAGCATGGAAATGCTGATGGATTGTCATGCCTACCGTTGCCGACGGTGGAAGAAGAAGACCTTGCAGTGGATCCAATGGAGTTATTCCACTCAACCATAGTCGAATGTCTCCCTGTGACGAATGCAAACATAGAAAAGGAAACACGGAATGACCCGACACTATATCACGGGTCTATGATTTAACGGTGAAGGGATGGCCAGCACATGGCGAACCACTGCTGCCAGCATTCTCACCGAGAAGAGAACAGCTGTCAGTGTGCAGAGGAACTTTGATGTGTGGATCCAGAGTAGTAATCCCACCTAAGTTGACGGATAGAGTGCTCAATGAGCTTCATGAGGGTCATCTGGGTGGGGTAAAAATGAAGAACTTAGCCAGAGCGTTTGTGTGGTGGCCGGGAATCGATAGAGAAATTGAAGAGATGACCAAGAGCTGTGCAGGATGCCAGAAGGTCCAAAACGCCCCACCACAAGCTCCTCTGCATCCATGGGAGTGGCCCTCATCTCCATGGCAAAGGGTACACATTGATTTTGCTGGTCCCTTCATGGACTCGATGTTTTTAATTGCGGTGGATGCACATTCAAAGTGGCCAGAGGTAATAAAAATGTCCTCAACCACCACGGAAAAAACTATCACAGTTTTACGAACCATATTCGCCAGGAATGGGCTGCCTGAACAGATTTGCTCTGACAATGGACCACAATTTGTGTCTGAAGAGTTCCAGAGGTTCTTAAAGAACAATGGTGTTAAGCATTACACATCTGCCCCATATCATCCAGCCACTAATGGATTGGCCGAGAGGTTTGTCCAAACATTCAAGAAGGCTATCAAGGCAATGTGTAATGAAGATATACCCTTACAACACAAGGTGGATAACTTCTTGTTTGCCTACCGGAATGCGACACATGCGGTTGCCAACCAAATTCCAGCCATGATGTTCTTCAATCGAAGACTACGATGCCGCTTGGATTTGGTTAAGCCAAACATCCGAAGAGATGTGGAGAACAGGCAGTTTCAGAATATGAATGAAAGGCCGACCAGGAGTTTTAAGATAGGTCAACCAGTTTTGGCCCGGGACTACCGCACTGAGAAATGGCAGCCAGGAACGATTTGTACATGACAAGGACCTCTCATGTATACCGTGGACGTTGGGGAGAGCATTGTAAGACGCCATGCTGACCAGATTCTAAAGTCACTGGAAAACGTCAACTCCACACCACGATCTGATACACCTGGTAATGAAATCGACGTTCCAATTGCAGCTACCGCAGAACCGGTAATATTGGAAGCAGATGAACCAAACAACGACATTGATCCCGACTCAACATTGCCAGAAGAACCTGATACCCCAAAGAGGCGTTATCCAGACAGAATCAGGAAGCCTCCTCAAAGACTGAACTTATAATTGCTTAAACTTAACCAATGTATCTAGCAACAGTAATTGTGATTGTAATTAGTTATCATTTAGTTGTTAAATGAATGGTATGTACTGTTTATCTAAAAGGGGAGGAATTGTTGTGTATGTACCTTTAAGAGAATAACTGGTCTCAGACTGCAGTACCGGCAGTGACCACCCCTGTATAAAAGGCTCTAGTGAGCCTCTGTTTTTTCAGTTTCACTATTGACTTCCATCAGTAAAGACTTATTTTGTTCCACTCCTGCTGTCCGTGTCTCAATCATTCACGGACGTAATACTGGCAATGCCGGGGACGTAGAGCAACTTGACGCCAGGACCTCGTTCTCAATTTTTGGATCCATTTCCCACCCGGCAGCCGGCCAAATTGACAGCCTGGTTGGCAGCTGGGAAGGGTAACCAGTGGCAGGAGGCCGCAGCTGGGGACCAATGTTCCCACTACATTTTTTTTTTGTTGGGCCGTGCGGCTCCTTTAACGGGCTGCACTGCCCTTTCAAAATTCCGCTCATAAGTGGTTTTTCCATTTTAAAAGCTGTAAGATTTGCAAAATTTGAACATTGTCCTATAAGGGTCTATTGGCAGAAGAGGCCTTAATTTTTAAAGATTGTTTTAAAAGAAGCCCAGAAAAAGTGGCATACAAAATGGCCACCAGACCCCGTGACCAGCTTTTTGGGACACTTTAAAATGGTTCCTGCAGTCCCCAGACAGCCTTTGTGGATTCAGCCCACAGTAAGTTCTGGAAGGCCATTTCGGAGAAAACAAAACCAGACAGAACCACATACATATGGATTGGATGCAGATCCAGTCAGATCGGCCTGTAGATAAAGGCCATCTGGATGTTTACCCAGACAAAGGAAAACAGTTTCTTATTCATAGGGGGAACATCAAGAACCGTTTAAGACATCAGAAGGACATTAAAAACAATACAGGCTCATTCCAGACCAGGGATGGCCGTTACCGGCCATCCCAAAGTAGTTTAAGACATAATAACTACCCCGCTGTGCTACAAGCCCGCCAAAAGTTAAACAAAGACTAACCTTGATTTGGCGGGAGATAAAGGCCTCTTTTGAGAAGTATATCTGGGGACCTGGGGTAGCGATCGACAGCTTCAGCTGGGCTTTTACATCGCCAGCCATTGAAAAACGCAGCCCTGTTCGGTGCAGAGTTCGGGTGGAGACGACGGAGGATCGAGGTTCGAGATGGGAGGTCGAGTCAGCATCTAGCCCCGGGGTAACTGTCGGGAGATCATCGACCAACCCCGGGACGCTGACAAAGATAGGTGAAACCTATATGAAAACGGTGAACCAACTGGGCTGTGCGACGAAACCCATGCGAAAATGGTAAAACAGTTGGTTTCTCCCCGCACCGACTTCCAGGCCTGCTGACATCCAGCCTGTCCATGACCTTCACCTCGAGGAAGAAGAGAGAGAGTCGCAGCCCGCAGCACTGACCACGTGGAGACAGGACGCCTGAAAGGATCAAAACGCAGACCTTTTTCAAAACTCTACACTTTCCATGTTTCTGGCCCCTCACAATCTGATCTAGATAGGCTTAGGAGGTGGGCATTTAAGGGGTATTTTAACAATGAGTTGTTGCCCCTCGATGTTCCGTGTGTTTCCCCATTTCGTGATGACTTTTGTAAAATATAATATGCCTGTATATATCTTAGCCAGTACTGTATTATGATTTGTTTTTCCCTCCCATGTACCTTATTGGCTTGCAGTTTGATTTGTTCCTTTATGCAATAAAGTTTCATTTTGTTTTCACTAAATTTGGTCTATAGAGTTTTCTCTGCATTGTAGTTCCTGCCTCAAATTCCAGTGTGTAGAATCTAAGGGGGAGTGGGTCGAACCACTCAAGGTTTTACTGTGCAAGAGAGCGAGGCCTTTGGAGAGAGAAACCTCTGCGATCTCTAAGAACCCTTTACAAAGCCGATGAATCAGCTGTGCAGGACCTCCAGAGCGCTGCGCGGCCACGCAGCTTAAAGGGAACATTGCCGGGGACCCTTGGGGATGGTCCTCAGCAATCGGGAGGGGCAAAGATCAGCCATCATGGCGGGGGGGATGGGGGCATGGTAAAGGAAGAGAGGACATCGCAGTGGGGGGAGAGAGGACATCAGGGCTGGTGAGTGGGAAGGTTGATGATCGGGAGGGGGAAGAGATAAGCCGCAATTGGTGGGCGGGAAGCTTCCTTGAGGGGCCGGGGGAACACTCCTGCTCCTCCTGACCCACAAGGAATGCTGGAAAAGGCACTTACTTTGTGGAGCGGGCAGTTCCCACCTCCCTTTCACTGCTGGGTTTCTCAACCCCTAGGACACCAGCGCAGCGACAGTAAATTTAAAATCGGGCTCCCAATTGCATTGTGGGATCCCAATTTTAAATATGTTAATGAAGTGTCCCGCCTCTCCATGGGACACTTGGACATCACGATATCTGTCACCATATAAACCACAATAGGCGTGTGCGCAGCGGGTTAGGGTTGCGTTTTTTGCATTTGACAGTTTAATCCCCCTTGACCCTCTCCCACCGGTTAATATTGAGGCCACAGCTTCAAATTTGCACACTGTTAGGCCTCACAAACAGCAGAGATAAATGAACAGTTTGAGAAGAAGTATCATGAGATCCTTTAGAGAAGCACCAGACAAGGCAGACAGGTCCTTGGGTTAACAATTCATCCGAAAGGCAACACCTCCAACAATGCAGCACTCTCTCCGTACTGTGCTGCAGTGCCAGCCTAGATTATGTGGCTCAACTACCTGAAGAGGAGCTTGAACCCACAACCTTCTGACTGAGAGGCAAGAGCGCTACCTCTGAGCCATGGCTGACACCTTAGCATTACTCATGAGTGGTTCAAAAGCTGGAGTGCAGTTTCCCTGCAGCCTAAACCAAACAACGATTCCACCCATCACGGTGGTGCAGCAAACTTACTGAAGCAGTCACACTCGGTGGTCGAGTGGGCGTAGCATCTATCTGATGGGGAGAATGCTGGTCTCAGTTAAAGGTAAGTGCTGCAAATGGAAAGAAACGTTCTATTAGCCTTTAAAAAAGACTTTAAAGGGGGAAAATTGGGTTGCATTGCGCCTCCCATTAGCACCCAAGAGGGCACTAATGGGGCGCAAAGCAACTAGTGCCCGGGCGCAAAGCAACTAGTGCCCGGGTGCAGCACCGCCCACGCCTCCCGCGAAATTCAGCGGGAGGTTAACGGCAGCACTAAACGGTAGCGCCCCACGGCGCTGCGCCGCAATATTGACTCGCAGCGTCCCAAGAGGGAGGCGGGGCGCTTCCAGTAGCACCCTGCTTCACTCTTGGGATGCAACCATTCAATTTCCGGCGCTGGGGTGCTACTCAATTTTTAGCCCTAAATATTTTAAATGCCTACTTCAGCCTTTCCAAAGACTATTTGAGAGATCTAAATGACTGCCAATATCCAATGCCTGTCACAATAAATGTGGAGGCAGTACACCGAGTCTGAAGGCTAGTGGTGGAGTGGTCCTCTGTTTGAATGATACCTAAAGTGGCAGTCATGCTGCATGAGGTGGGTGCAAGGAGGGTTGTTCTGTGAACTACTCCACGGTAACAGTGCAGCATGGCTAGCTGAAGGTGACAGCCAGGCTCCAAACTGCTTAGAGTAAAGCTCCGATTTTATCTCTGGGTACGAGTGCGAGCTTGGGGTGGACAGTGGGTGGGGGCTCGAGCGACAGACTTCACAGCCGCGCCAGCGTGAAGCCCAGTCCATTAGAACACCTGGGCCTCATTACCATCCTCAAGGACTGACTCCTACCCGAGCCCGGAAGGAATGACGAGGAGGCCGGTGAAAGGGAGTGGGAATTTGGGCGATATGAGGCCGCCACAGGAGGCCCAAGGGAATGGTCCCTCACACTACGGTAAGGCATTGGATGGGGGAAGGTTGGAATGCGATCACAGTTGAAGGACAGAGACACGATGAGTTGCTAGTCCATGTGCTTGCTTTATTAGGCCAGAGCAAACTGAGCATGCTCATACTAAACCATGTGATAATACATAAGTTCCATCGGAGCAGGCTAAAAATAGAATTCCCAGGATACATCTCTTTCTCACGCACACAGAATTCATCAACAGGCGTTATACAGCCAAAGCCCAGGTGAAATTTCCAACTCGGCCCCACAGCTCCATTGAGAAGGACCAGTACATGTTTCGGGAAACTTTATCAGAATTCTGTCATGTTGGTATGTTTGCTTTGTTATAAATGCTAGTTGCATACAGTGACCTGAGTGAAGAAGAAAAGTGAGGGCTATAAACAGTGTAAGGAAATCATTTGAATAATTCGCTTGCTCGGTTTTGTCATACTTACTGGTTCATGAAAGTTACCTTTAAAAATAATTGGGGGATTTGATTATGCAGTTTTCTGATAGTTGCTCATTCCCCACTGGTACTTTTTACCACGTTTGTTCACATTTCATCAATTGGATATTTGGCAGCTATGTGGCTAATTGAGGTAATCATGATTTATATCTTATGGGCACAGCACTTTGGAAGTGTAACACTTTTGGAGGTGTGATAGCACCTTCAGTTGTGAAGCCATTGAAAGGTATGATACTACAGATGTGCACTAGTTGCAAGACTTTTAATTGCATAGATTGCGTTTATATCCCCCCACCTCTTCATGTTTTCTGGTTTATCTGAACTACTTGTAATTGTTACTTTATTTATAAAAAGCTCATTGATTTCCTTTAATCTTTCTCACTAACCTGTATTCTGTCTTGAATTACAGAATACGGTAGATTTTACAAATCTGTGCTCTAGATACAGAGCTTCAAACATCAGGAAGGCATCTGAGGAATTCATGCTCAGAGGTCAGCACAGCCTGTCGGATTTTACATCTATTAACTTTTAATGATCGAAAAATCCAGAAGGGTCGAACCTTCAAGTCCGAATTCTGAATATGCGATTCCATGGAAGTGCAAATTCATAAAATCCATTTGAATGTTCTTGAGGAAAGACTTCTCTCTATTCAGGTAGAGGAGTCCAGTAAATCTTTGTCATGTAGACCATGCCAGCAATTAATCAACAGTCGGTAACTCTAACTTGGAGCACTAGAAATTCACATGGAGACTAATGGTTCAAACCTGACGGTGGGAGAGTAGCCCATTTCAGTAGTTCATTTCAGTAGCGCATTTGGCAGAGAAGCCCACCCCACCAGCAAAATGGGTCCACCATTGACTGACAAGTGAGTAGCCTCGCTGGTAGACTTGAATAGTTGAAGATTGAGAATGGGAAATTTGGATGGAAGTTGGTACAAATGGAAAAGGAAGATTGAAAAAGCAGTAATAGTTGACTGTTTTTTTTCTTGGGGGCACATCTCCATAGGTGTCAGTTGCCCAGCACTACCTTACCCAGAGGGCATGTGTGGTTTGACAGTGATTGTTGATGGGCTATTTAACCACATGGGGCACCACGCCTGATACTGTCCTCACCTGACACACACCTCGAGAAGTGATTTTTGCCCTAACCACTGCAACCAATTGCAGCACCCTTACTGCTGCTCCAGCTGAGATCAGCTAGCTGCAGTGACTGGAATTTAAACCTGTAATCTCCCTTGCCTGCTTGGCTCAGGCACTCGCACGATTTGATTGGAATGCATTCCTGGAAACGTGTTTGGAGGAAGCACTCTGTTTATCTTCATGAAAATATAAAATATGTGTTGGGGGCTGTGGTGGTGCAGCCAATGGGGTTCCAGCTCATTATATCACAGAGCCTTGCAGCCCATCAGGATTTGTGTATGAAGTTTGTGGAGAAATACAAGTGACAGCCATTTCTCCACAGGAACAGGTGATAATTGGAGGAAGAGTCACCCTATTTTGCTCACCCTCAGTCACAGAAATCACAGAAACCCCACAGTGCAGATAGAGGCCATTTCGGCCCATCGAGCCTGCACCGACACATATCCCACCCGATCCCCGTAACCCCTACACCAACACATATCCCACCCCATCCCCATAACCCCCTGTATTTAATCCCCCTAACACTAAGGGTCAATTTATCATAGCCAATCAACCTAACCTGCACATCTTTGGACTGTGGGAGGAAACCGGAGCACCCGGAGTAAACCCATGCAAACACGGGGAGAATGTGCAAACTCCACACAGACAGTCACCCAAGGCCAGATTCGAACCCGGGTCCCTGGCGCTGTGAGGCAACAGTGCTAACCACTATGCCACCGTGCTGCCCTGGTAGGGAAGTTGCTATTCTGCGACTAATAATAGGGTAATAATAATGGGGGATTTCAACTTCCCCAATATTAACTGGGATAGTCAGAGTGTGAAAGGCTCAGAGGGTGTAGAATTCTTAAAGTGCATCCAGGAGAGCTTTTTGAGCCAGCATGTAGAAAGTCCTACAAGAGAGGGGGCGGTACTGGACCTAATTCTAGGGAATGTGGCCGGCCAAGTGGAAAAAGTGCTAGTAGGTGAGCACTTTGGTGATAGTGACCATAATATGGTAAGATTTAAGGTGGCCATGGAAAAGGACAGGGATGGGCCGGAAATAAAGGTTCTAAATTGGGGGAAGGCCGATTTTAATAGGATAAGGCAGGATCTGGCCAAAATGGACTGGGATCAGCTACTTGTAGGAAAATCCGCATCGGAGCAATGGGAGGCTTTCAGAAGGGAGATTGAGATCATACAATGGCAACATGTTCCCGTAAAGGTCAAGGGTGGTTCCAAAAACTACAGGGAACCTTGGATGTCAGGGGATATACGGGAATGGATTAGGAAAAAAAAGGAGGGCTTTTGGTAGATACAAAAGGCTAAAGACGGAGGAAGCCCTAGAGGAGTACAAAAAGTGCAGGGGGATACTTAAAAAAGAAATTAGGAGATCAAGGAGGGGCCATGAAATAACACTGGCAAGCAAAATAAAGGAAAATCCGAAGATGTTTTATAAGTATATTAAGGGTAAGAGGATAACTAGGGAAAAAATAGGGCCCATTAGGGACAAAAGTGGCAATCTGTGTGTGGAGCCGGAAGATGTAGGAGGGGTTCTGAATGAATTTTTTGCGTCTGTTTTCACTATGGAGAAGGACGATGTAGACATAGAAATAGGGCGGGGGGACTGTGATATGCTCGAACATATTAACATCGAGCGGGGGGAGGTATTGGCGGTTTTAGCTGGCCTAAAAATGGATAAATCCCTAGGCCCGGATGAAATGTATCCCAGGCTGCTGTGTGAGGCAAAGGAGGAGATTGCGGGGGCTCTAACACATATATTCAGGACCTCTCTGGCCACAGGGGATGTGCCAGAGGACTGGAGAACCGCTAATGTAGTACCATTATTCAAGAAGGGTAGTAGGGAAAAACCGGGGAACTACAGGCCAGTGAGCCTAACATCAGTGGTAGGAAAATTATTGGAAAAAATCCTGAGGGACAAAATTTGTCTCCACTTGGAGAGGCAAGGATTAATCAGGGATAGTCAACATGGCTTTGTCAAGGGAAGATCATGTCTGACTAATTTGATTGAATTTTTTGAGGGGGTGACTAGGTGTGTGGATGAGGGTAACGCAGTGGATGTGGTATACATGGATTTCAGTAAGGCCTTCGATAAAGTCCCGCACAGGAGACTGGTCAAGAAGGTAAGAGCCCATGGAATCCAGGGTGCCTTGGCACATTGGATACAAAACTGGCTTAGTGGCAGAAGGCAGAGGGTGATGGTCGAAGGTTGTTTTTGTGACTGGAAGCCTGTGGCCAGTGGGGTACCACAGGGATCGGTGCTGGGTCCCTTGCTGTTTGTGGTCTACATTAATGACTTGGATATGAATGTAAAGGGTATGATCAGTAAGTTCGCGGATGATACAAAAATTGGTAGGGTGGTAAATAGCGAGGAGGGTAGCCTCAGTCTGCAGGACGATATAGATGGGTTGGTCAGATGGGCGGAACAGTGGCAAATGGAATTTAACCCGGAAAAGTGCGAGGTGATGCACTTTGGGGGGACTAACAAGGCAAAGGAATACACAATGAATGGAAAGACCCTAGGCAAGACGGAGGGTCAGAGGGATCTGGGTGTGCAAGTACACAGATCCCTGAAGGCGGCGGAACAGGTGGATAAGGTGGTAAAAAAGGCATATGGGATACTTGCCTTCATTAGCCGAGGCTTTGAATATAAGAGCAAGGAGGTTATGATGGAGCTGTATAAAACACTGGTTAGGCCACAGCTGGAATATTGTGTGCAGTTCTGGTCGCCACACTACAGGAAGGATGTGATCGCGTTAGAGAGGGTGCAGAGGAGGTTCACCAGGATGTTACCAGGGCTGGAGCGCTTCAGCTATGAAGAGAGACTGGGCAGGTTGGGTTTGTTTTCCTTGGAGCTGAGGAGGCTGAGGGGGGACATGATTGAGGTGTACAAAATTATGAGGGGCATAGATAGGATGGATGCTGAGGAGCTTTTTCCCTTAGTAGAGGGGTCGATAACTAGGGGGCATAGATTCAAGGTAAAGGGCGGGAGGTTTAGAGGGGATTTGAGAAAGAACTTTTTCACCCAGAGGGTGGTTGGAGTCTGGAACTCACTGCCTGAAAGGGTTGTGGAGGCAGAAACCCTCACAACATTTAAGAAGCATTTGGATGTGCACTTGAAATGCCATAGCATACAAGGCTACGGGCCAAATGCTGGAATATGGGATTAGATTAGACAGGGCTTGATGGCCGGCGCGGACACGATGGGCCGAAGGGCCTCTATCCGTGCTGTATTACTCTATGACTCTATGACTCTAATGGGCATCGCAGGGACTGGGGTGCATAGTTGACAGTGTAAATAATATTATGATTTAATTTGATAAGTTTCCTTCCTCTTTTGTATAATTTGGGTATTTATAGTGTTTGTGCCCCTCTAAAAGGAGGGCACTTTTGTTAGAAAAAAGAGAGGTTGCAAGCAGATAGCCGACCTATCTGCCCTCTCTGTTACAATTAGTACAAAGCATGGGAACATCCAGCGATTACGAGGAGCAAATGCCTTAACTAGAGGTTAACAAAACTCTTTTTTTGAATATATGATAAAAAGCAGTGATTATATGATAAAAAGCAGAGACAGAAGTCACTGCATCTCTCAAATGGACAATACAATATGATGCTGTATGCTTCTAATACCATGGTAATCTAACACAGGCACATTGATAACAAACACTACTGCAGGTAAGGCATTGAGTAAGGATCGAATCTGATTTTGCTGCTGAGTTCTCTTTCTCACCATTTGTATTTATTGTGAATAAGGAACGAGGAGTTGAGCAAAATAGAAGAATGAAACCAGGAGAAAAGAAACAGTGGCGGTAAAAACAAATTAGAACAAATAAACTTCAGCAGGGTGGAATAAAGTTAATAAGTTTATAAAGCGCTGGTTAGGCCACAACTGGAGTATTGCGTCCAGTTCTGGTCACCACACTTTAGGAAGGATGTGAAGGCCCTTGAGAGGGTGCAGAGGAGATTTACCAGAATGGTTCCGGGGATGGGGGATCTTAGCTACAAGGACAGGTTGGAGAAGCTAGATCTGTTTTCATTAGAGCAAAGGAGGTTGAGGTGTGATTTGATAAAGGTGTACAAGATTATGATGGGTTTGGATAGGCTAGACGGGGAAAGGCTGTTCCCACTAGTTGATGGTACAAGGGCTAGGGGACACTGATCCCGTGGAGTGCTGGCTGCTCTGCATGAGCCCGGCACTTCTCTTGAGTGCCGGGCTCTTTTGCTGACACTCCGATCCCTGGTGGCCCAGCTGGGCCCTGGGTCACGCTGTGCAAGGCCCCTCCCCTTTAAGAAGGGGAGGAAGGCCTGCAGTACCGCGGCGCGACGTGCCGCAGCGCGTGGCGCTGTATCACGTAGCACCGCGATATTCCCTTGCAACGCCCCAAGAGGGCGGTAAAAGTAGCATCCCGGCGGAGTTAGCGCCCCAAAGGGGCTGCGACTCAATTTTCCCCCCATAGAGTCATAACGGCACAAAAAGAGGCCATTCAGCCCATCGAGTCCGTGCCGGCTCTCTGTAGAGCAATCCAGTCAGTCCCATTCCCCCGGTCTATCCCTCTTAGGGCGCTAACGGGCGGCGCAAAGCAACCGAATTTTTACCCCCATGACACTATGGGGGAGAAATTCAGTTGTTAGCGCCAGCCGTTATTGCCTTAAGAGGGCGATAAGTGGGGTGTGAAGCAGCTAGCGCCTGGGTGCGGCGAGATCTGTGCCTCTCGCGAAATTGAGCGGACATTTAGTGGCGGCGCAAAACCGCAACGCCCGCTCAGCTGCACGCGCAGATCCTTACGTCATTTCATGGTGCAACGCCCTTGGTGCGCCCCAAACCGGAACTTCAGTGGCGCCCCCCTTCTTTCCGCCTAGCGCTCCCAGCGACTGGTTGACTGGAACGGTTCCCAGTCGCTGTGGGGGCGCTATTTAAAGGGGGCTCTGTATTGATTTCTTTGTGGGTTCAATGACGAGACATTTATGAAAGAGATTGGGCTAGAAATTCAGTAGGCTTTGCGCCCAGTTTTCGCCCAAAGAGGGCTTTTGCGCCACTTGCTGAGATTGCGCCGATATTCAGCGCTGCGGTAATGGCGGTGTTAGCCAGTAGCGCTGCGCCGCCACCGATGACGTCATCGGTTTGCGCAGTGCCCCGCTACCGGCCCGACCGCCATATTTAGTTGCGGCCGCCTCTTCCGCAGCGGCCGCAAACAGCGATCTGAAAACGGGGCCGTCCTGCAGCCTTAGTGGGGCGAGTTAAGGCGGAGGTGCGGCCGGCCGCTTTTTCGGCGGCCGCCTGTCCGCACCTCCTTCCCCGGCCTCCTCCACCCCACCCCCCACGGCATTGCCGGCTGTTTTCCGGGAGCCCGGCACTTCTCCGTGGTGCCGGGCTCATTTGCCGGCACTAGCGAGCGGCGATCTCGCTGTTGCAGGCACCTCCCCCTTAAGAGAGGGAGGAAGGCCTGCAGTACCGCAGCCTGCCGCTCCGCAGCAAGTGGCGCTGCGGCACCTAGCGCGCCGAAATTCAGTTTCAGCGCCCCAAGCGGGGGCGGGCACACCCTTGAATAGCGGCCGGCTTCGACTTGGGGTGCTGAAACTGAATTTCCGGTGGGCGCAAGTGGCTCCGCGCGCAGCGGTAACTTCTGGGCGCAAGCGAGCTGGCGGGCCCAAACTGAATTTCTAGGCCAATGTCTTTTAATCTAAAGTCTGTTCAACTCAGTTAACAGCATTACAGGAGACACCATCTTAGAGATCCATCTAAAACGAAACTAAAACTAAACTGCTTGTCTCTCACATGCCCTCTGCTGGTCAGGCATAAATAATCAATCAGGCAAATATGCTGGTAAGGCATAAATAATCAAACAGGCAAATACCATCACTATTTGCTGATATCATTACAGGCTCTTCCTGGCTTCTTAGTGGTAGCCATTTTGGACCACTCCTTCTGTGTAAGAGATAGAGAGATTTGCAGAGAGACAAAGGGAGAGAGCTTTCTGCATTGAGTCAGCGCTCGCAAAGGTACTTCTGGCTTCAGCCCAGAACTTTGCATTTGGATTGATTTTTCAGTGCCATAGCCTTGAGTGGCCACATATTATGGGGGCGGCAATGGGTGGAAATGTTGGGTTTCTCCATTGCATTGAGAGGGCTCAGAGACGCCAAGAGAGAGTGCCAATCATGGCCAGACGGAGGAGGGCCAACAGGCATCAGCAATGGAGAACTTACCCTCCCAGGGTATACCGCCAGCAGTTCTCCTACCTCAACATATCTGAGGAGCAGTGTATTTGGAGGCTTCGATTCAGCAGGAAGGTGGTCACTGAGCTCTGCCACCTGCTTCAGACAGATCTGCAGCCTCAGCTGAGGAGCAGGACGTCTCTGTCGGTGGCAGTGAAGGTGACAGTGGCTCTCAACTTCTATGCCACTGGCTCCTTCCAACCCACTACTGGGGACATTGCCAATGTCTCCCAGTTTGCGGTGCATTGATGCATCTGCCAAGTCATGAATGCCCTCTTCAAAAGGAGACGTCAGTACATTTCCTTCCCCATGACCCTGGACAAGCAGCAAGAGCGCGCAATGGGATTTGCAAGAATAGCGGCCTTCCCCATGGTCCAGGGTGCCATTGACTGCATGCATGTGGCTTTGCGGGCGCCTCAAGAGAATGCCGAGGATTACCGCAACCGGAAGGGGTTCCATTCGTTGAACGTGCAGTTGGTGTGTGACCACAGACAGCTGATACTAGCTGTCAATGCCCGCTTTCCAGGCAGCAGCCACGACACCTTCATCCTGCGCCAGGCTTCTGTGGCAGACCTTTTCGAAGCCCCAGCTCACCCAGGAGGCTAGCTTCTCGGGGACAAGTGCTATCCTTTGTGCGCCTGGCTGATGACCCCGCTCCATGCGCCCAGCACCCCTGCTGAAGAACGATACAATGACAGCCATCAAGCGACCAGGAACATCATTGAGCACACAATCGGCGTGCTAAAGCAACGGTTCCGCTGTCTGGACCATTCCGGGGGAGCCCTTCAGTACTCACCTGAGCGAGTCTCCCATTTCGTTGTAGTGTGCTGCATGCTGCATAACCTGGCTATCCTCAGGACTCAGCCACTGCCAGCAGACATTGAAGCACCAGCAGAGGAGGAGGAGGAGGAGGAGGAGCACCAAGACTGGAGGGAGGCACAAAGTGCAAGGGCCGTCCGTCAGTGGCTTATTGCAAGTCGGTTCTAGGCCCCCTCTGAGGGAATGGCTTGTGCCATTGAAAGAACATGAATGGAATGGTTCTGCAAACCCTGAGCCGGTCAAGGCAACAAATAGTTCAAAGAGCAAACATGCACAATCTGAATAAAGACAATTATTTATTTAACAAACTGTGTGCCCTTCCCGCATGACAAAGAAATACCGAGAAACCCCCACAAAAAACAGTCAGACACATAACTGGCTCTCACAACCTGGAGGCAATGAACCAAAGAGTTAGCCAAAAATGACCATGATCCTCGGCCTTCATTAAAAAAAGTAACAGCATTTTGCCAGACCTCCTACTTTTTGGCCTGCGAGGGTGATCTGCTTCGCTTGCAAGATTGGCCCCTTCCCACCCTGCAGCTCCTCCGCAATGGGACCCCAGTGGCTGCAGCAAGGCTGGGGGAAGGCTGCTGAGTGTCAGAAACAGAGTCGGCAGGTGCCCTTGAGGGACGGCCTGGACCAGCTCTGGGCCTGGAGGGACCAGCTGCTGACTGCTCCAACTCTGCATGGGCAGCAGCAGTCTGTCCTACGGATGGTGGCAGCTGCAGTGGAGGAGTGACAGTGTTGGCAGCAAGAATGCTGCCATCCTGACAGAGCACAGGCACTCCCTGGTCGGACGACACACTGGCACTTCCACGGGGCAGCACTGCAGCATGCAGAGCAATCTGCTGAAGCACAGACTGCTGGCCTTCTGCGGCATGGCAAGGGCCCCGGCGATTCGTGTCCAATGCAGCGAGGGTGGCAGCAGTGAGTGCTCGTGTGGCCTCAATCTGTGTCTGCATCAGACTAGCCACTGACTGCATGGCACCATTAAGCACTTGCGTGGAAGCCGCCTGTGCTGCACCAAAGTCCTGCAGACTCCTTGCCAGTGCCGCACAGAAGTCCTGCAGACTCCTTGCCTGTGCTGCCCCGAAGTCCTGGACACTCCTTGCCAGTGACTCAATGGTTTCGGGCATCCTTGCCACTGCAGCCATGAGCTCAGTGTGCTTGTGCTTCGCCTGGGCGCCCATTTCAGCGAGGAGCCGCACCTCTTCTGCGCTCACTGTAGCAGGACTGGAGGCCAGACTCTCCCTCCGGGGAGAAGGCCGCCGAGCTTCCCTAACCCCCCCCCCCCGCATTGCTGCAGCCCGCTGGGCCCCGGAGCTTCACCCTCCTCAGACCCTTCCCCCCTGCTCCCCTCCAGGGAAGACGTGTCCCCATTATGGCCATGGGCTGCCTCGGCTGAGGGTGGCACTGATGGTCCGGCTTCCTCTTCCTCCTCCTCGCCTTCAGAATCACTCGCAGTGGCAGCTTGAAGGCCCACCTCCTCACCTGGCGATTCACCATCTGAAAGCAGGGAGGTACAAGAGTTGCTTTAGCATGAGGACAGGGCAGCAGCGAGGGAGGCATGAGTGCTGTAATGCACTGTATTGGTTCGATAGTGGCAAACGATGCTGGTGTGAGGCACAAGTGGAAGGAGAGAGGTCAAAAAGGTGATGACCTTACCATTGCTGTCCAGAACGGGGTCGGCATCTCCAGTGGCGATGGGGCCAATCAGATGGCCTGCCATAATGCGCTGGACTCGCTGCTCCAGATCGCTGAGGTCTTTAAGGTGAGGCTGGCCTCCCCCGGTCCATTGCTGCTGCCTCCTATTGTGTGCCAGCTTGCCCTGCAAGAGAAAGGATGGGCTCTGAGTACAGTGTGAAGCCCTGATCTTGGCTGCACTGCCTCCCATGGTGGAATAGCCCTTACAGTGTGAAGCCCTAATCTTAGCTGCACTGCCTCCCATGGTCGAATAGCCCTTACAGTGTGAAGCCCTGATCTTGGCTGCACTGCCTCCCATGGTCAAATAGCCCTTACAGTGTGAAGCTCTGATCTTGGCTGCACTGGCCTCCCATGGTCGAATAGCCCTTACAGTGTGTAAAGTGGTGAATGTGCATGTGAGTTTCATGAAAGGCCCATAGGTGTTGGATGAGGGCTGGCCATTGGGGCTTTCAGGACCCTTTGCCCATAAAGTGAGGTCCACATGCAGGGATGAAGAGGATACTGAAAAGGGTACTCACCCTGACAACCCGAGTGAGGTCGTTGAACTTCTTCCTGCATTGTACAGGGGTCCTAGGTACCATGCTGCTGGAGGTCGCTCTGTGAGCCACCTCCCTCCAAGCTTTGCGGTAGTCGGTGGGCAGCGGCCTCCTGCCACAGTCCGGAAACAGTATAGATCGCCTGCGCTGCACTGCACCAACCAGAACCTGCAGGGCCCCTCACTGAACCGCTGCGCTCGCTCCCTGGCCCTCTCCATGGTCCTAGGCGTTAGAATGTGGCAGCAAAGAGTGCATTGGTTGAAGCACGGTGTTTTGTCCAGGTAATCTGTGTCTTCAATAGGAACAGAAGTTTTGTGTCAGAAGCACCAAACCAGAAAAAGAAAGCTGATGAAGATGACTCTCAGAACCAGAAGGCATGAAAGATGGAAGTTTAGAGCAGGCAGCCAGACTTGAGCAAAAGTGACCTTGCCTGATTGAGGAAGGTGACCTTGTCTTATGGCTAGTCCATGTTAGGCAGCAGGATAGTGCAAGCCTGTTGTGAAAGTTTGATACCTTGCTATGTTGTTTCAGAGTTGACTTTAGTGATGTAACGACTGTGGGGACTTGTGTACATCATAGCAGTAAAGATGGGATGTGAGGACCTCTAACACCCAGGTGTGACATTGGATTTTACAGGTATGAAATAATTTTAATTGCAATCAACTAATCAGACCTCAACTAATTTAGCTATCTCCATGTGAAACAATATTATGCACAGTGTTGGATGAGAAAAGAAAAACTACAATTATCTGAGTAGTACAGTGGATCACAGGATATGTTTGGCTGAAGAAAGCTTTTCAGACTAGTTGAACTCACCTTTGTTGAATTTCTTTTTCGTTACCTGGATGTCTGACATAGATTGAATCCCATCACCATGTTTTACAGTCTCCAAACCAAGCTAATGAAAAATCTGCACCCACCTGTAGAGTCTCTGTTTTCCACTGTTCAATCTTGTATAAAGCCGAAGCTTGCTCTATTGGTTGCTCGCTACAAACTGAAGCTGGAGAAAACCCTAACCATCTTTCCATTACAACATCTTGATGTTTCGTAAATAAGTCCAGTTTCCAGTCCTCAATCACACTCTTCCAAGCTTATCTCAGCTACTGTTTGACCAGCATTGTATCTTGTTGAAAATCAAAGCATGTGTTCTATTGACCTTCACAAACATAAGCTGGTCAGTGTCTTCATTAAAATAGCAGACAAATTTTCATACCGACACATTTCAACCTCCGAGAATAATTACAGATTCTCAAAGAGAAAAACGATGCAGAGATGAGCAACATAATATGGAATTAGAGAAAGAAACAGAAAATCAATAAGAAGCATGAATTGCTGCTGTCTAATATTTCAACATCTGAAGTGATAATGTGCATCGCCATTTGCGCGACATCCAAGCTTTAATTTTTAATCAAACTATGAAGGGGTCCATCTGCGATACATAGCAAAGATCAGCTCAGATTACATCACTTGGGGGCCAGTAGCATTTAGGACGTCATTGACATAATCACATCATATGTTGCTGTGGTCTGACATGCCAATTTCAATCAGTCACGGTTTATTCTGGTGCTTAGAATGACAACCCGCACTTAAATGATTATTTTTCTGTTTGCATTTCTGCCGGAATTGTTATGCACATCAGACATTTCTCTTCATTTGTTCTTAACTGTTTGCACTCACCAGGAGAATTATTAACTCACCACCAACCCACCCCACACCCCCACAAAAAAACGCTAGTTACTTCAACCAAAGTATTAATTGGAATTCCAGCAATTGCCAAATGCTGATCCATTGGTTAATTGGCAGCAAAACAAATGTACAATTTGCTATTTACCTTTTGTTCAAATTTTTGTCCTTCCCTGAGTTCCTCACAATGACTTCATAGCATTTGCTCCCTGTCATATTGTGAGGCAGTGATGGGCATGACATGTATGGCAAAGTACTCACTATAAGTGGCATTTAGAAGTTCAATAAGGTTAGTACGTTAACAGGCAAAATAGCCCAGCCTGCAACAATGGTATGGCTCATCGCTCACAGACGGCCTATTCGAGCCCAACACGCTTCTAATCCTTGCAACACAGTTTGTTCAATTCAGAAAAAGAAAATTATGGATACAGTTATATTGCTCCTGTCACTGACCTGGTTATACTTTGTGAGAACACAAAAGGCTACAAGCTAAACTTAATACAACTGGCACAGAGCTTTGCATGACGGGAGCAGATCATGGGTTCAAGTCCCCCTCCAGAGACTTGTGCCCATAATCCAGGCTGACAAAACAGTGCAGTACTGAGGGAGGGCTGCACTGTCGGAGGTGCTGTCTTTCAGATGAGACATTAAACTGAGGCCCCGTCTGCCCTCTCAGGTGGATGTAAAAGATCCCATGGTGCTATTTTGAAGAAGAACAGGGAAATCCCTCACCCACATCACTAAAAAAAAACTGTTTATCTGGTCATTATCTCATTACTGTTTGTGGGAGCTTGCTGTGTGCAAATTAGCTGCCGTGTTTCCTACATTACAAAAGTAACTACACTTCAAAAGTACTTCATTGGCTGTAAAGCACTTTGGGACATCCTCAGGTCATGACAGGCGCTATATCAATACAAGTCTTTCTTCTCATGAAGCTGTACGCTGGGAACACTAAATTATCAAATCGACCCCAAGTAAGAGTGTAGCCAACTGCAGACCTGCAGCTCTCTCTTATGATCTAAATCAGTCCATGTTCGTTCAGGACCATGTGTATTATAAACCCACAAAGATTGGCCTAAATCTTTCGCTTGAGACCATCCCTTGTAGCAGTATGAAATGGGTGGAAGTCTCACCCCATTGCAAGTGTGCCCACTTTACCCCCTAACACACCTCCTGGTGGGTGAGACAGTGGTGGTGCGAGTGCCTCCTCAGACAGGCGAGTACCAATTAATTTGGAGGATGACTGTACCGCGTACCATTTTCTTCCATTCTGGCATGTAGCACATAAAATATAAATAACGCCCGTGTGATATGAGTACTCAGTTGCTAAGTGACAGTATATATACTGGGAAAGGATTTTGTAAAAATGCTGGGGTCAGTATCCTTTCAAATCCATTTCCAGGAACCAGCTGACTGCTGAACTCAAAACAAAAGCAAAATACTGAGGATACTGGAAACCTGAAATAAAAGCAGAAAATGCTGGAGAACGCTCAGCGGGTCAGGCAGCATCTGTGGGGAGAGAAACCGAGTTAACCTTTCAGGTCGGTGACCGTTCATCAGGACTGAACTCCTTCACCTTAACTCCTCGCTATGGAACTGTCTGGGGTTTAGCCTACGTCTTGGAGTGAATGATACCTAAGTTTGGTTTGCCAAGCTGTCTTACATCACCCAGTTTGGATTGAATTCGAGTTTACCTCACCAACCTCCAAATAGGATGCCCACAAGCTATCAAATGAATGAATTCAGCCATTCTTGCTAAATCATCAAAGGAGAAGTGAGAGAACAAGCCACGCACTAATGATTGTTTATTAAATTCAGAATTATGGTTAGCCATACTTAGTCAAATATGTAAAACAGCTATAGATTGAAATAGTTGCAGATAAGATTAACTAACAAAGTGAATGACAAAGGTTATAAAGGCAGCTGGGTGGTATTACCATAATTCAGCATAAAACAGATTGTTGATCATCAAATTACCGTCAAGATCAGTGCCTGAGACTGATATCATTTGGTGAGATTCATTTAGGATTCAGCTCCCGAGATAGCTGACAAGGCCACAGCGTTGGACAATCTATTGGACAGATTTGAGTCTATGAAGATCATTTTAACCTAACTCACCAGGCGGGCAACTGACAGGATCGGGTAGGCTTCAACGGAGAGTGAAATCGGGCAGGGAGTAAAACCAGCATTGCAGCCGATTCCGTCAGCTTTTTGATGAGCATGTTAGGTAAAAGTTACCTCGTGTTGGTGGTTAGCAATGTTCCAGAACTTATATGACCTTGTCCTTATGGGTCGAGTGGTTGAGTTGACTGCTTGCCTTCCTTTGGACAATGATGTCGATTTTTGGGACATCAAGTGATGAGACTCCTTCTGAATATATTGCCCATTCCTCTTGGATGTTCCACTCTGGCTGAAGCCACCTTATGCGCTAGTACAATACAATAATACAAATCGCTTTATTGGCATGATAAGGTACATCTTATGTTGCCAAAGCATCAAAATACATTTATGGTTGAACACATAAACGCGGTTCCATTCATACAGTGTATAAACAGGTATATCCCTGAGTTTATAAATATATTTTCGCCTTGTTTATATATACTCTTGTCTTAGTTTACTGGTTGTCCCTCTGTTCATGGCAAGCTGTAACATAGTGTGCCGCCAGTGTTACACAGCTTCTCTCCTCCCCCAGTAGGAATGGGAGTTTTTGGTTGTCAGTCAGATTTCTGAATTCAGGGCATATTTGTGAGAATTTTTGATAGAAATTCTCTCTGATGCCCTGATATTTTCCACAGGCTGTGAGGAAGTGCATCTCTGTCTCAACTACTCCCTGACTGCAGTGAGAGCATATCCTGTCTTCTCTTGGCAGCCTGGTCTGCCTGTGTCTGCCTTTTTTGATCGCTAGGCTATGTTCGCTAAGTCTGTACCTTGTCAAGGTTCTTCTCAGTTTGTTATCCTTTACCATGGTCAGGTAATCAGCTATGTTGTATTGTCTGTTTAGGGCCAAGTAGCAATTGAGTTTGCTTTGGGTTTTTGTTGTTTCTGCCCAATATGACAGATATTTTTCCTTTTGCTTAGCGACGATTGTGTTGGGTCGAATTCTTTGTGTTACCCTGTCACTGTCCTGGGACTGGTTATTGTTAGTATTGCTATTAGTTACTTTATTGAGTCCCAGGACTAGTTGACTGAGGGTATTCTTCTTTATGGTCAGCTCTTGGCATTTCAGGGCGTCGTAGTGATAGCATTGGGGGTTGCTCATTTGTAGGTGATTCCAAAATTTGGTGGCTCTTTTTTGGATAGTGATTATTAATGGGTATTGGCCTAGTTCCGCCCTGCATGCGTTGTTTACTGTTTTCCTTTGAACTAGTTGGCTTAAATCTCACCTTTATTGATGTCAAGCAAACTCGTATATTTAAGTGACGCACTTCTCTCTACCTGTCTTTTGGATGAGATGTTCAGCCAGGTGCTCTCTCAAGTGGACGTAAAAGATTCCATGGCACTAATTCGAAGAAGAGCAGGGGAGTTATCCCCGGTGTCCTGGCCAATATTTATCCCTCAATCAACATCAGAAAAAAAACAGATTATCTGGTCATTATCACATTGCTGTTTGTGGGAGCTTGCTATGTGCAATTTGGCTGCCGCGTTTCCTACATTATAACAGTGACTACACTTCAAAAGTACTTCATTGGTTGTGAAGTGCTTTGGGACGTCCTGAGGTCGTGAAAGGCGATATATAAATGCAAGTCTTTCTGTCTTTGTAACTATTTAATACAGCTGTACAATCTGACTTCTATAACCCCTTCCTCTTTGTCCTGGACATACGTTGGCCCTTGTAAAGGTACCTTTCTGCAGATGCTAGGTGAAGACTACTACAGAAAACAAAAACTAAAGAGGATGAAAGAAACAAAGAATCTGCATCTGACAAGAACAAAGAATATTTGCCGAGAGGGGTGAATTAAATTTCAAAGAAAAATACCTTTCCATTCAATTGACTAATCTAAGTGACATCTGTCAAGGAGTGTTCACCTCTTTTGGTGTCAGAAACTTCAAACAGTCATGTATGTACCCTTGAAGAGCTCCAAGGCATCTAAGGGTGCTGGACCACACTCTTGTGCCCTAGCTCCTTAATCTTCATCTAACAAAGAGTTTTACATAGGTTACAGATAAGGTATGGCATTGTAATAACCCACTACAAAAACATTTTTTTTTTAATTCATTGGATGTGGAGGTCCCTGCCAGGGCCAGCATTTATTGCCCATCCCTAATTGCCCCTGAGAAGGCGGTGCCCAGCCACCTTCTTGAACTGCTGCAGTCCATGTGGTGAGCAGTTTGGTACAATTGAGTTAGTGAACCAGATTTTTTTTAACAACAATCCAATAGTTTCATGGTTACCATTACTGATACTAGCTGTTTATTCCAGATTTATTTAATTAACTGAAATTAAATTCCTCAGTTGCCGTGGTGGGATTTGAACTCGCGTCTCTGGATCATTCGTCCAGGCCTCTGGATTACTAGTCCAGGGACATTACTACTATGCTACCATTCGCGAATGAACTGTTTGCCTTTGGGGGGTTTGGAGGGGTTGATGAATATAGTGATTATCTGTCAATGAATCAGTCTGGTCGTCCCTGTGTGGAATGTTGTCTATCATACATTGGTCAACTGTAACAGTTAGAAAACTATCAAAAGCACAATTACTGAAGGGGGGGGGGGGGGCGGGGTGACACGTTATGTAAGAATGGGCATTGTGTCCCCTCCCCTATGATTTTTTTGCCATGGGTTCACCACTGACCTAAATTGATAATGGATGGAATCATCTAACACTCTTGCTCCGAGACTTTCATGATCAGCCAGCGCCATCTGCATAAAATGCAAGATGCCTGGGCCCTAAGCTCTGGAATTCCCGCCCTAAACCTCCCTACTTCACTCTTTTTCTTGAAGACCCTCCTTCTAACGAACCACTGTGACTACGCTTTTTAATTACCCCTCCTAATATCTCCTTCTTTGGCTCAGTGTAAATATTTGTCTGATAACGCTCTTGTGAAGCGACTTGGAACATTTTTCTACGTTAATGGCGCTATATAAATGCAAGGTACGGTAGTGTAGTGGTAATGTTACTGAACTAATAATCCCGAGGCCTGAAGTAATAATCTGAAGACATGAGTTCAAATCTCAAAATGGCAGGTGGAAAATTTAAATTCAGTTAAGTAAATAAATCTGGAATAAAAAGCTAGTAGCAGTAATGGTGACCATGAAACTATCGGATTGTCATAAAAACCCATCTGATTCAGTAATTTCCTTTAGGGAAGGAAATCTGCCGTCCTTACCTGGTCTGGCCTATATGTGACTCCAGACCTACAGCAATGTGGTTGACTCTTAACTGCCCTCTGAAATGCACACATTGGGCAGGATTTTCATTGGGCCGTGGAGGCGGGATTGAAGGCAGTGGGGGGTTAAAATCTCAAAATCTGGGGACATGAACCCATCCCACCCCCAACCCGCCTCCATGCCAGTTTCAAAGGAGGCGGATACCCGACCTGTGCTGGGACCCGTCTCCCTGAGGCGGGAAGGGGATTAGTGCCAATTAACTGCCTGTTAACAGGCAGTTTTTAGCTTAATCCCTATTTTTATTGCTGAAGTGTGGGATTCCCTCCATCGTGTTGTGTGGTAATACCACTGTGTTAAAGGGGATAGATTCAGAACAGATTTAGCAGCTCAAAACTGGGCATCCATGAGGCGCTGTGGGCCATCAACAGCAGCAGAATTGTACCGTAGACAACATCCCGGCTATCGTGCTGAAGACTTGTGCTCCAGAACTAGCCGCGCCTCTAGCCAAGCTGTTCCAGTACAGCTACAACACTGGCATCTATCCAACAATTTGGAAAACTGCCCAGGTATGTCCTGTCCAAAAAAGCAGAACAAATCCAATCTGGTCAAATACCGCCCCATCAGTCTACTCTCAATCATCAGCATAGTGATGGAAGGTGTCATCAACAGTGCTATCAAGCGACACTTCCTCACCAATAACCTGCTCACTGATGCCCAGTTTGGGTTCTGCCAAGACCACTCGACTCCCGACCTCATTGCAGCCTTGTTCCAAACATGGAAAAAGGAGCTGAATTCCAGAGGTGAGGTGAGTGTGACTGCCTTTGACATCAAGGCAGCATTTGACCGAGTGTGGTATCAAGGAGCCCTAGTAAAACTGAAGTCAATGGGAATCAGGGGAAAAACTCTCCACTGGCTGGAGTCATACCTAGCACAAAGGAAAATGGTTGTGGTGGTTGAAGGTCAATCATCACAGCCCCAGAACATCACTGCAGGAGTTCCTCAGGGCAGTGTCCTAGGCCCAACCATCTTCAGCTGCTTCATCAATGACCTTCCCTCCAATTTAAGGTCAGAAATGGGGATGTTCGCTGATAACTGCACAGTGTTCAGTGCCATTCACAACTCCACAGATAATGAAGCAGTCCATGCCCACATGCAACAAGACCTGGACAACATTCAGACTTGGGTAACAAGTGACAGGTAACATTCGCGCCACAGAAGTGCCAGGCAATGTCTATCTCCAACAATAGGTTCACTAATGTCTTTTGGGAAGGAAACCTGCCATCATTACGCAGTCTTTCCACCATCTACAAGGCACAAGTAAGGAGTGTGATGGAATACTCTCCACTTGCCTGGATGAGTGCAGCTGCAACAACACTCAAGAAGTTCGACACCATCCAGGACAAAGCAGCCTGCTTGATTGGCACCACATCCACCACCTTCAACATTCACTCCCTCCACCACCGGCGCACCGTGGCTGCAGTGTGTACCATCTACAAGATGCACTGCAGCAACTCGCCAAGGCTTCTTCGGCAGCACCTCCCAAACCCGTGAACTCTTCCACCTAGAAGGACAAGGGCAGCAGGTGCATGGGAACACCACCACCTTCAAGTTCCCCTCCAAGTCATACACCATCCTGACTTGGAACTATATCACCGTCCCTTCATCATCGCTGGGTCAAAGTTATGGAATTCCCTCCCTAACAGCACTGTGGGAGTGCCTTCACCACATGGACTGCAGCAGTTCAAGAAGGCGGCTCACCACCACCTTCTCAAGGGCAATTAGGCATGGGCAATAAATGCTGGCCTTGCCAGCGACGCCCACATCCCATAAACAAATATTTAAAAAAATTCAAAGCTTCTTCTGGCTCCATAAGAGCAATCAAGTGCTGCGGTCCTCCCTTGTTTGTCCTCCTGGCCCTGGCTTCTCACAATGCTTCATGGTTGTCGCCTTCTTATCATTAAGTGCTTCTTCCTCCCAGACCTGCCTCTTGGAGTATGGACAGAGGGTCACACTCCTGTACTAAAGTTTGCTGCAATCCTTGGCAGTACTTTCTCAACAACGAGAGCCACTTCTCAGTCAGCCTTGATTTTCTGGTTTTCTACATCATTGGGGAGGGGAGGGGGGGGGGGTTAATTTTAACTTAGCTCGCCGGGCTGGGATTCCACGGGATCGGGTGCAACGTCAGTTTTACACCTCTCCCAATATTGCTCTCCACTGACTTCAATGGAGAGGAACATAGTGCGGTGTGTAAAAGCAGTGTCGCACTCAACCCCTTCAGTTCGCCGGGTTAGGTTAACATTGCCCCCATGAGTTAGGAACTTACTCCGTCCACTAACTGCAGCAAAATTATAAACATGTTCTTTGTACACTAGCATTACAAATAGTGCTGAATACAGTTGGCACTGAACTGCGATTGACACAACTACCTGCTGATTAGGAGTCTTCATTTTCAGGGGCGGTAAGTTACACTGCTCCTTATTGGAAAATGTATTCTTTCGCGAGCAGTAATTGAAGGCACTTGCCAACAGATACCAGTCTAAATGCCCTTAACACATGTCAAGTGAAAAAATCACCCACTTTATTCTTTATGATCCATATGTGGATTCCTCCACCTTCTGAAAAATGACTGTTAGTAGAATATGCAATGTAATAAAAATTGTTAATAAAATCATTGACGCCTTCTGGAAAAAAACGTCGCTGCTTGAGATTGCACAGCTTAAAACAATGTAAGTAAGGAAGGCAAGGATTTATTCTCATCCTTGTTTTCAAATCCGTCCAAGACCTCGCCCCTTCCTATCTCTGTAATCTCCTTCAGCCCCACAACCCCCTCGAGATATCTGTGCTCCTCTAATTCTGCCCTCTTGAGCATCCCTGATTATAATAGCTCAACCATTGGTGGCCGTGCCTTCTCTTGCCTGGGCCTTAGGCTCTGGAATTCCCTGCCTAAACCTCTCCGCCTCTCTTTCCTCCTTTAAGACGTTCCTTAAAACCTACCTCTTTAACCAAGCTTTTGGTCACCTGCCCTAATTTATCCTTATGTGGCTCGGTGTCAAATTTATTGTCTTATAAAAATGCAGTGGCTTCAGACGTTTTACTACAATAAAGGTGCTATATAAATACAAGTTGTTGTTGTTTACTAACTGTACAGAATTGGCAATCTGACCAAGTATTCATCAGATTCTATAAAGGGAATTGCATATTTACCACTTGTATGGAAGGTGTTGCTTTCTTTTCAATGCATGGTGTATTCTAATTTCTCCTCAATGTTTTTTTCAATTTAGCTGCAGAATATCACTTTTGATCAGCAGTAACCTGCGTTTTAATGTAGCTACTCAACTCCTTTCCTTATTGTTAGGCAGCTTCAGTATCCATCTATCCTAGATCCTCCCCCATTGTTTCCCCTGCCCTCCCAGCCCAGCAGCCTCCTTCCTACTGCCGTACCCCAGCCTTAAGTTGAGGCCTGACCTCTGTTCACCCTTCCCAGCTCCTGGCTGTTCACTCAATCCCAGCCCTCCCTGCTTCCCCCCCCACCTTCCAAATCTGCAGCATCCCCAATCCCTCCCAAAACTTCTGCTCTCCTGGCCTACACCCATTGCTCCCTCCCAGCCTGAGCTGTCCTGCTCCCTACTATGCCAGTAAAGCAGCTTGCTGACTCTCAGGCCTTGGCTCTAGATTTCTCTCTCACCCATGTATACAGCAGTAGTACCAGTTGAAGACACAGTTCCAGAGCTATCGCCACAGCAACAGAGAAGACTATTTTCTCCTCAGGAAGTCATGGGTGTAATGATCAGTAACATGTCATCCTAGGATGGTACACTAGGTGGAGCTGTATGTATATAAGAGTGGGCTACCCACGATGCACTAGGCTACCCACAAGACAGTAGTCAAGATGGATGCTGTACAGAAGTCCACATGGCTGAATAAACTGACTAGCTCAAGCTAGCTGTTCATAATGAAAATGTCTATTTATTTATCAACATAACAATGGGATCCAGGCCCTTGTTCCTTCCTCCCTCACAACCCAAGCCCCAACCAACAGTTTCTTCCCCCACACACATTTGTTTCAACAGCTCCTGGGTGGCCTCTCGCCTTCCAATCTCACTGTCCACCTCTATTACAAGCCTGGCTGCCATTTTTCTCTTCACTTCCAAACTTTTGAAAGGGTAAAAAGGTACAAACTGAGTAAATGAGTAAAGCGCATTTATGTGAGAGACGTACAGAAAAAGGGAGAATTATCCAGAATAGAGGAAGCAAGGGAAGAGATAATTACACAAAGGGGGAAAGAAAATTAATCAGAGACATAGAGATACAGAGATGAGAAAGAAAGACCGACCGACCATTTCACGACCACCGGATGTCTCGAAGCGCTTTACAGTCAATGAAGATCTTTTGAAGTGGAGTCACTGTTGTAATGTGGGAAATGCGGCAGCTAATTTGTGCACAGCAAGGTCCCACAAACAGCAATGTGATAATGACCAGATAATCTGTTTTTGTTATGTTGATTGAGGGATCAATAATAGCCAGGACGCTGGGGATAACTTCCCTGCTCTTCTTCGAATTAGTGCCATGGGATCTTTTACGTCCACCTGAGAGAGCAGACGGGGCCTCAGTTTAACATCTCATCTGAAAGACAGCAACAGAAAGCATATGAGTGCCATACAAGGGAAATCAAGGACAAACAGCAACGCAGAGAACACAAGTAGACAGATCATTACAGACAGAGACAATGGGGTCGATTTTCATTCAGCAGTCAGGAAGGAGGTGGGACTACAATTTTTGGGTTTTAGTCCCGCCTACATCGACGTCCAGCCAATCCACGTGATTTTCCCTTGATTGACCTTGTTGAGCCCGCCCAGCGGGCTCAGCAGGCCAATTAAGGGCCACCCGGCAACAGGTGATGTCACAGACTGAAATTCCATCTGTCAAGACGTGTTGACAAATGAAATATCAGTGTTTCACAGCTGTTTGAAGCTGTCAAACAGTGATAGTCTGACTTCTAACCTGAGGCCTTCTCCACAGACTCAGTTAGAAATCTCTCCAGCAATGAAAGCTGAAGGCTGTCACTTTTGACAGCTCGCAGCCATTTTGCTTTCAGTGCTGGCTGAGTGATGGACTCCCGAAACCTAGAGGAAGAAAGGCTGTAAAGGTAAGTACAGGTAATTTAAACTTCTTTACACACTTTAGACACACCAAACACACTTACCTTTGCACTCATGCACCTATCACTCACCTGAACACCGACATCGCGACCCCTCCAAGTCCTTCAACCCGACAGCCCGCCTGCTCTAACCTGGCGTGGTTTGGAGCCGTCGGGAATCCCACACGACACCGCTCAAAATAGGGATTAGGCTAAAAACTGCCTGTTAACTACCTGTTAACAGGCAGTTAATTGGCACTAATCCCTTCCCGCCTCGGGTCAGCGGGTCCCAGTGCGGGGCGGGTACCCGCCTCCTGTGAAACTTACGTGGAGGCGGGTTTTGGGCGGGATGGTGTCGGAACCCCCGAATTCGGGATTTTAGCCCCCCGCACGCCTGAAAGCCCGCCTCACGGCACACTGAAAATCGAGGCCAGTGTTTTATTCTGTCCATGAAAAACACCACATGATATCATTGAGTACATTATCAAAATGAAGGTGAGTACCTCAAACTGTCATTATAAAGTTATATTGGAAATTTTATGCTGAAAAATACCAGCGAATAATTCATGTAAAAAAAAACAGCCTTCCATTGAAATGGTAAAACCTGATGATTTTCATAGAGTTTGAATACCATCGTCACAGAAAGCTATTTTTTCACAGTTAATAAACCGTTGCCTCCTTGCCTATAATTTTTAAGCTGCCTCATCATATTTTGATGGATTACACAGGTTGATTTTAAACTATTTAAAATGGACCAGGATGTCTTTCTCTGAATATAAATAACTCACATTGAAATCCTGTATTTTTCTTATTTAATACAAAGGTGGAGAAATTCACTTAGGCCCCTTTTTTGGGCCCAGGACGGCCAGTGTGCTCGCAGCCAGAGGCCCCTGTCTGCAATTGGGCCTGGGACCTCCTCTTACTAATTTCCGGCGAGCTGCAGGCGCCTGTTGGGCCTCCTGAGGCAGCTCCCTGGTTCTCTCAGGACTAATCTGAGCCAGTTGCAATGCAGGCTGTGGAGCCCAGGTCGGTCCTGGGAGAGGGGGCTGGTGAATGGGAAGGTGCGAGCGCTGGCCAGCTGGGAACCCGCAGTAGTGCTGTGGAGCCAGGAGGTGCAGGACTGCTCCTCCTAGCCCCACATTAGGGTAAGTTAAAAAGAAAAAGAAAATCGACCTGTCTCTTGACAGCCTCCGGCAACAAGTTTAATGACCGCTGGTTAGGCTGCAGAATGAACCGGAAAAACTGGCAGTGAAATTATTGGACATCATTTTGCCCATTTCACCAGTGTGAAAGGTGGCAAAAAGACCCAATTTCACGGTTCCATGTTCTGCGCCCCGGCAGCCACCTTAAGCGGGAATTAGGCCCCTTGCACACTCCAGTAAGGAGTGTAACACCTGTTTAAAGACCCCCTCTCTGAAATTGATCAGAAACTGAGTGGAAATGCGCCGGGCATGCTCCGCTTGGTTTTTCCGGTTCCTTCTGTGGCTGATCAGCAATCCTTCAAGGCACCACTGGGGGCCGGCAACAGAAAGGAAAGTTTGTTTCTTTTTAACTTGCATTCATTTGTAAGAAGTGGCCCTCTTGGCTCCACAGCACTACTGGTGGCCATTGTCAGCAGACACACGACCCCCCTCCCATTTGCCTCACCTCCTCCCTTTTAGGGCCTATCTTAAGGCTGCTGCTGGCATTGCAGCTAGCCAGAATTGGTCCCGAGGAAACCAGCCACTGCCTCAGGAGACTCGACGGGCACCTTCAGCTGGCCGCAATTACTGAGATGAGGCTTGTTGCTCAATTTTGGATGGGCCTTGGGCTTCAGGTTTGCACTGGGAGCTCGGCGACCATTTTGGGCCCAAAAACAGGCCTAACTAATTTCTCCCCTTGGAGCGGAGCATGAACTTTCAGTACAGGAAACTTTCTGGTATCCGGCACTGATGGGACCGAGCTGGTGCCGTCCCATCAAAACTGCCGTAGAAACCAGCGCTAATGTTAAAACATACAGAGCTTCTGAGCTCCGTGTGAAGCAACAAACCCTGTTGCTTAGCAACAGCTTCAAAACAGTCGGCGTAGCTTGCAAGCATCTCTGTAGCTAAGCAACAGCTTCAGCTAGACCTTGCAGAGCCACGACTGGATAAAAAAAGCAACGAAAAGAAAAAAAACTTATCTGAACCGACTCCTGAATTTTGCCGGTGGATAGAGCTTTCCGGACATTTAACCTCCGGATAAACGAAAGTTTCCTGTATCTCACCAAATTCAGAGAGAGGTCCTTAATGAGGTGCTAGGCCCTTCAGTAGTGTGTGCAAAGGGCCTAAAGCCTGTCCGAGGGCCCGCCAAGGTCACCTGAGCCAAAATGGCACCATAAGTACGTAAGGTGCGCTGGGTCATGGAACCTACCCTGCAAAATTGGAGCTTTTTGCCTCTGTTTTGCACCCAAGAAATGGGTGAAAAAAAATTCTACATGGAAAAGTTATAACATTAAAATAATTTATTAAACATATAAAATTGATCCATTAAAACATGCCCTTAAATGTTTGACAAAATAGCATTCCAAAAATCTATTTACCAAAACTCTGAAATATATTTCATATTGCAAAAATATTTGATATATTACAGAATGGGTTTGGTATATTTTTCCAGTTTTATTCAGGGCAAACAACACTTCTAATGTAACTCGTTTGTCACTAAAAGTGCCATTTCCTCCTGCAATTCTTGATCACAGGAGGCTGCCAGGTGGCTTCTTTATTCATAGATAGTGTTTCCCAGGAGGGGCCCAAGAAATGACTTTGAATTCGTACACATATTTAAAATTTCTCAGAAGTGGCTGTGTAAGTGGATTTAATTGAACAAGAGACATCAGAGAGACAGTGCAGATTCAAATAGTTGAATTAATTATATATCTTAACCTGTTTTCAAGACCATAGCCATATTGCTCCAACCCCCAAAGGCAGAACAAGAGCACAATTTGTTTATTTGGACAGTACAGCAAATTAAGAGTAAGTTCAAGGGCATAGAGGTGATCTAGAGGTACTGATTCAGCCATTGCACTGTGAGAATACTGGAGGTCGTGTGAACCGAGGGAAATTGATGAATGTAGAATCTAGAATCTAGACACAAGAGGCATCAAGTGATATGGGGAGAGAGCGGGAATATGGTATTGAGATAGAGGAATAGCCATGATCATATTGGCCCAGAAATTCAGGTTGGGGGCTTCCCGCGGGTGCAAGCCCCCGACCTGCACTTACCTTGCGCGCCGGCCGTTGAGCTGTGGGCCCGCATGGAATTCCGATCCAGGGCCTGGTCCAGCTGTCGGCGCGCAGTGCTTGCGTATCCCAGGGGCGCAGTTAGTTCGCTGCATCCCCTGGGATCACGTGGGCCATGGAGAGCCAATCGGAGCAGGGAATGCTCCATTCGTAAGTCTGACAGGAAGTGCTGTCAAACTTAGAAATACTACGTGCCCCAAAACATCACTAAATCTTCAAATAAATTTTTAAAAAGCATCACATTTTTTAAATAAACTATAAATTACATGAAATAACTATTTTAAACAATAATTAACATTTTTGAAAAAAATAATTTTATTTTCTAACGGGGCTAAAAATAAACTTACCTTTCTTTAAAGTATTTAAAAATAATGGCCCAGAAATTCCAGAACGGGGCTTGCAGCACGTGCAAGCCCCGTATTTGCACTTACCCCGCGCTCGTGCCGATCAGCTTCTGGGACGCCTGAACTTGCAGAAATAGAAAGCACATTCCCGGGCAGCGTATGACGTCACGCCGCCCAGGAGTGCAGCCAGCGCGAAGCCAGGAGCGTGCAGTGTAAGTGAGACACGCCCCTTGAGGTCTCAGTTTCACTGGACACGGCCCCAATGTTTCTGTCAAGCTGCTAAGGATTTTTACATGCAAAGCAGCAGTTTAAATAGGTTTTTGGAAGTTTTTTGAAGATTTTGGTAACTTTTATAAACTTTTTAAAATGTTTACATTATTTTGAGTAATCTGAAGTAGTTTTAAAGAGAATTAAAGCAATTTAAAGACTTTTAAAAGCCCTAAAAGAATTTTTTTAATTCCATTTATTTATTTAGCAATGTCGTCGTCATACGTGTCTTCACACTGTTCCCTTTGGGGAACTGTATGAAGTGGTGAAAGGATTTATGGCCATGATTAACGCTCATTCTGTGACCGTAACCATCTTTGAACCAGCCATTAGGGCGGTTAGTCCTATGGCGGGAGGGTTTTACGGGTTCCCACAAGCTATACAAGGAGGGGGGGCCACCCACACCCACGAACGCAAATATCCCACTGGATGTCAACCCAGAATTTAGAGCCGGAGCTCCGACTCCACTTGCCGGGACTGTCTGGAGCGGGGTTCGAAACCCTACCCTGATCTGGCCCAGCAGCGGGGATCCTACCGCTATGACAAAGGCCCAATCCGATTAGCAACGTGAAATGGCAGCATAGGGCTCCAGTCACGGGGAGGGAAAAGGCACAGGAAACGTATGGGTGTCACCTATTGTGCGGAGTGGGCCTTTTGCGTAGCAGTAAGCATCCCCGCCGCTGGGCCAGAAGGAGTAGGGTTTTGAACCCCACTCCAGACAGTCCCGGCAAGTGGAGTCGAAGCTCCAACTTTAAATTCTGGGTGGACATCCAGCGGGATACTTGCGTCCGTGGGTGTTGGTGGCCCCCCCCCACTCAGATGGGTTGTGGGAGCCCGTAAAACCCTCCCGCCATAGGACTAACCACCCTAATGGCTGGTTCAAAGATGGTTACGGTCACGGAATGAGCTTTAATCACGGCCATAAATCCTTCCACCACTTCATACAGTTCCCCAAAGGGAACAGTGTGAGGATACGTACGATGATGACCTCTTGCGCAATGCACCTCCTTGGGCCCTCAGTCGCAGATGCGAGGGGGCAAGTTGTGCAATTGTTAAATTTTTTATTTTATTGACATGTAAAATGTTGGCCCAGTAATTCCCTTCCAAATGCGCTAGTACGGTCGGGGTACTTACGCATCTGGCCGGATGAAATGCCAGTTTTCAGCATTCACAGTGCATGTGGGGAAAACCGGCATTTCCTGTCCTCTGAATGAAGGGGTTCAGAGGCAGAACGCGTGCGACTGCACAGGCAGCGCGTGCGCAGTATAATTCGCCGCTTTCATTAATGCTTTCAGTGAGGTCCAGTCATTACAACTTACACATGAAAAAAACATGGGTACAGTTGCTCCACAGGCTGCGGAGGAAGATATTTCTTATCGTGGAGCTTCTGAAAGTATGTATGTCTGTATATATTCCTTTGCGTGTTATGTATATATTCCTTTATTTATGTGTATGAATGTATTATTTAATTATGACTTTCAGAGAAAGTAACTTATTGGAAAATCATAATTAAAAACATACATTCATACACATTAGTAAAGGAATATAAAACATACATACATATATGTAGCCAAGTGGGAAAATGCAGTGAATATTTAAGTCCACTAGATGGCGCGGTTCATTTTCCCCTTTAGAATTTGAAAAAAGGAGAAAAGGGTTATGGGTAAGGCCATGTGATGCCAAAGGAACCTCCCCTTTCTTCACAGCCTCCATTTTCTAGATCCAGCGTGGGGGGTGTGCTCTGAGGAGAGTTGGGGTGAATATGACTTTTGAAATGAACTTAGTCTGCGTAAAGTACAACTAAAACAGCATTTAGTGCAGCCAGACATAGTTTTAAAGTGATATTGTTTCCCAAATCACTCGATATCACGGGGATGCTTGTAAATTGTCCCACCATGTGCTGGTGTTAACCTTTGTTAAAATTGTTGTTGAGTCCTTGGGGCTACGTTTCGAACGAGTTTAATACTTTCTGTTTGCTTGTAAGAGGTGACAAGTGATAACGGGACATACGAATGTATGGTATGATATGTTTTGTTTTGTATAATGATTGTTAGTTAATTAACTGCCTTCACCTGTGGTTTGCCTCATGTTCTGTTTTGCAGCAAGCCACTGCCGTATTTTGTCGACTGTGTTTTATATATTTACAATTTCATCCTAAACCTAGACCCAAGTTATTAATACAGAATAAAAAACCCCAAAAACGAAAGTTCGTGTCCTGTGCTGCTCCATTTCGCCAGGCTACATATACGTAAAGGAATATATGTGGACATACATACATAACTCATTCTCACATTCCATTCACACAGCCACAATTGCTCCTTCTACCTACCGTTCTGAAAACCCTTTTTAAAAAAAAATTTAAACTTTAAAACTTACTTAAAATTTCTTAAAATAACTTCCCTCCCTTTCCCAAACAAAAATATTGCATTTCAAAAGCTCCACGATAAAATATATCTTCCTCCGCAGCCAATGAACAACTTTACACTTGCTTTTTTCAAGTGTAACTTCTAAGGACTTACCCTCACGGATTTCATGAATGAAATCCACGAAGTTCACTGCGCAAGCGCTGCCTGTGCAGTCGCACGCGCTCGAGGTCTGGAAATGCCGGCGTTCCCCGCATGCGCTGTTCATGCTGAACGCCGGCATTTCCAACGGCCAGAAGCGTGAGTAAGCTGACCGTACTCACGCTTCTGGCCTGGAATTTCTGGCCCAATAAACCTGTGGAAAAAATGTTTTAATTTTAATTAATTCACCACTTACCTTGTAAAAAGCAGGCCTTGTGCCTGCTTATTACATGTCTAACTTCTGGAGACTTACCTGCAAAAAAAAATGAAGTTCGATGCGCACGCGCAGCCTCTCCCGCGTTCGACCTCTGAACCCCTGCTTTCAAGGGAACGGAAGTGCCGGTTTCCCGCGCATGCGCAGTGCATGCAGGAAACCGGCACTTCCATTGGGCTTACGGGTGAGTACCCCGTGCGTACTCACCCGTGCAGACCCGAATTTCTGGGCCATTGAATGGTGGAGCAGGCTCGAAGAGCCACATGGCCTACTCCTGCTCCTATTTTTTTATGCTCTAGAATGAAATAGGGCTGGATGACGAGGAGGTCATTGATGGGAAGAAGGAACAGATTGGGAGAGAGGACAATGCTCTGGGGAATCCATGAGTTCAGCAAAAAAAAGAGTCAGGGGGTGAGCCATCAACCAGAGCATGGAATATTAGCAACAGATGTACAAGAATCAGCAAAATACTAAAAGTAAAAAGATGCATAAATATGCACACAATATATAGCTGCATTAAAGATCTTCTGAAGACTCGCTTCTGATTGTGTTCAAGAGTTCCTATTAAAATAACAAAATCCTTGTTAGGGCACAGAAGATTCTATTTTTTTTACCCTCTACTGTTAAAACATTCAGTTAGCTTACGGAGGTTATTTCTGAAACCTCTTGTGCGGGTCAACCACTTGTGAAAGATGTTTTGCACTGTTTCAAACTCCCTGGCCCTGAAACAATGCTCAATGGTGCACAGATATTTAATGCATTCATTTGAAATTCATCTCTTCTCTACTGAAGCAGCGGGTGGAATTTTAATGGAGAAGACGGGTTGGGGGCGGGGGGGACTCCGAGGCGGTCGGGGAACCCGGGAGAACTGTTTTCCCGCAGGCCCCGCTGACTTTAACGGCAGAGCCTGATAAGCATGGGAAGTCTCTGTTTCCCACTCGCAGCCAGCCAGATGGAGAGGCTGGCTGGCTGTGGGAAGGTAGGCCTGCAGCACTAGGCCACAGGGAGGGAGGGATTGGGTGGGGGCCGGGGGGAGGATCGGGAGTGGGGGTAGAAGAGAGGATCGGGGAGTGGGGAGGGAGAATGGACCGGGGCCAGACTCATGAGCATCGGCGGGAGGGAAAGACGATCGAGGCCAGACTCCTGAACATCGGTGGGTGAGGGAGAGAAGATCGGGGCCGGAGGATCAGGGGGTGGTGAGGGAGGGAAGCATCAGGGCTGGAGCATCGAGGGTGGAGGGGAAACATTGGGGCTGGCCTGAGGATCACCAATGGCGGGGGTGGTGGTGGGGGTGGTGGGGGGAGGAGAAGTCTGGGAAGGTGATCGGAGGCCTCATGGGGGGGCGTCTCTGATCACGGGGATTGGGATAGGCAGTGACGCAGGGACCCTGGATCCAAGCGGTAGGTATAAAGGCACTTACCTCTTGGATGCACCAGTCCTCGTCTTATGCAGCTGGCAAGTTTTACAAAGTGAGCAAAACCCAACCAGCTACAGTTAAAGACAAAATGAAGGTTAAAGAAAAGGCTTCCAGCCTCATTATAATATTTAAATAGACCGCCCGCCTCCTGGCAGCGGGTTGGCTGCCCGCCTCCATTAAAACCAGAAGTGGGCGGGTTCGGGTCGGGATTCACATTTTTCACACTTTAACGACCCCCAATGCCCACAACCCACCTATTTTGTTAGGTTAAAATTCCTCCCAGTGATGTTATGCCCCTTATTTGAAAAGTGTTAATGCATTGCTAAAATAGCAAAAGGGAGCAATTTCAGCTGCACCAGTACCCCATGGAGTACAACCTGGACCGACGGGGGCTCACCGTGCCCCTCAAAGGTCTAACTTCCATTTCGGATGCTCTTTGGCATTTCGGTCTGCCACCACCCAATTCAGTCCTAAGATGGCATCCGGGTCCTATTGAAGTCATAGGACCTCGATTGAAATATATAGGCCTAGAAATTCAGTATCGCCACGTTTGGGGCGCTACAGCCGGGCGTTCGCTAAATTTAGCGCCCGGCGCAAATTAGCGCCACCTTCGCCGAAATTGAGTTCCATCCCCCCAAGAGGTTGCTGCTGCGCTAAAGCAGGCGATGCACGACTATCATAAGGCACTAAGCCGGCGAGCCGAGGCGCTAACGCCGAGGGCGGGTGCAGCGCAGGTGTGGCGAGTTGCTGATTGAAGGCAGACACGCTGGTGCCGGTCAGCTCTTAAAGGGGGAGGGTGGACTTGTTTGGCTGCCATGCCCTGCACACTGCAGCCCTGAAGCAAGGCCTGACCATTGCTGGATCATCATTTCTACGCCCAGGACCATGCAGAAGGCTAGGGAGCGAGCGGAGCGCTTCAGCGAGGGTGCCCTGAGGCTACTGGTTGGCGCAGTAGAGCGCAGGCGACCTGTCCTCTTCCCTGACAGTGGGAGGAGTCCGCTTCCCAGCGAATACCGAAAAGCTTAGAGGGAGGTGGCAAACAGGGTGACCACCAACAGCATGGTTGCCAGGACTCCACTTCAATGCAGGAAAAAGTTCAACGACCTCACTCGGGTTGTCAGGGTGAGTACCCTTTAGAACATAAGAACATAAGAAATAGGAGCAGGAGTAGGCCAATCGGCCCCTCGAGCCTGCTCCGCCATTCAATAAGATCATGGCTGATCTGATTCTAACCGCCAATCTACTATCACAGTACCATCTCCTGAATCTAACAGAATTAGACACACGAAATAGGAGCAGGATCAGGCTACACGGCCCCTGGGCCCGCTCCGCTACCCACAGGGCCATGACCGATCCGAACCTAGACTCATGTCCAAATTCCTGCCCGCTCCCCATAACCCTTTATTCCCTTTACTTCTAGGAAACTGTCTATTTCTGTTTTAAATTTATGTAATGATGTAGCTTCTACAGCTTTTTGGGGCAGCATATTCCATGGACCTACCACCCTCTGAGTGAAGTAGTTCCTCCTCATCTCAGTTTTGAAAGAGCAGCCCCTTATTCTAAGACTATGCCCCCTAGTTCTAGTTTCACCCATCATCGGGAACATCCTCCCCGCATCCACCCGATCCAACCCCTTCACAATCTTATATGTTTCAATAATATCGCCTCTCATTCTTCTGAACTCCAATGAGTAGAGTCCCAATCTACTCAACCTCTCCTCATATGTCCATCCCCTCATCCCCGGGATTAACTGAGTGAACCTTCTTTGTACTGACTCGAGAGCAAGTATGTCTTTTCTTAAGTATGGACACCAAAACTGTATGCTGTATTCCAGGTGCTGTCTCACCAATACCTTGTACAACTGAAGCAATACCTCCCTATTTTTATATTCTATCCCCCTAGCAATGAAAGCCAACATTCCATTGGCCTTCTTAATCACTTGCTGCACCTGCATACTAAACTTTTGAGTTTCTTGCACCAGGACCCCTAGATCCCTTTGTACTTCAGTACTTTCCAGTTTCTTGCCATTAAGATAATAACTTGCTCTACGATTTTTCCTGCCAAAGTGCATAACCTCACACTTTCCAGTATTGTATTCCATCTGCCAAATCTCTGCCCACTTACTTAGCCTGTCTATGTCCCCTTGTAGGATTTTTATGTCCTCCTCACTCACTACTTTCCCTCCCATCTTAGTATCATCTGCAAACTTTGATATGTTACACTCGGTCCCCTCCTCCAAATCGTTAATATAGATTGTAAAGAGTTGGGGACACAGCACTGACCCCTGTGGAACACCACTAGCTACTGATTGCCAGTCCGAGAATGAACCATTTATCCCAACTCTCTGCCTTCTGTTAGATAGCCAATCCTCTATCCATGCCAGAATATTACCCCCAATCCCGTGATTTTTTATCTTAAGCAATAATCTTTTGTGTGGCACCTTGTCAAATGCCTTTTGGAAGTCTAAATACACTACGTCCACTGGTTCCCCTTTATCCACCCTATATGTTACTTCCTCCAAGAACTCCAACAAATTTGTCAAACATGACTTCCCCTTCATAAAACCATGCTGACTTTGTCTTATTAAATTATGATTATCCAAATGTCCTGTTACTGTCTCCTTAATAATGGACTCCAATATTTTACCTACCACAGATGTTAGGCTAACCGGTCTATGGTTTCCAGCCTTCTGTCTACTGCCCTTTTTAAATAAGGGCGTTACATTAGCAGTTTTCCAGTCTGCCGGGACCTTTGCTGAGTCCAGGGAGTTTTGGAAAATTATTACCAATGCATCCACAATCCCTACCGCCACTTCCCTCAAGACCCTAGGATGTAAGCCATCAGGTCCAGGTGATTTATCCGCCTTGAGTCCCATTATTTTACCGAGTACCACTTCCTTAGTGATTTTGATCGTGTTTAGCTCCTCCCCCCCCTATAGCCCCCTGTTTGTCTAGTGTTGGGATATTCTTAGTGTCTTCTACTGTAAAGACTGATACAAAATATTCATTCAGTGTTTTTGCCATCTCCATATTTCCCACCATTAATTTCCCGGTCTCATCCTCTAAGGGACCAACATTTACTTTAGCCACCCTTTTTCTTTTTATATAACTATAAAAACTCTTACTATCTGTTTTTATATTTTTTGCTAATTTACTTTCATAATCTATCTTCCCTTTCTTAATCAATCTTTTTGTTATTTTTTGCTGTCTTTTAAAGTTTCCCCAATCCTCTATCCTCCCACTAGATTTGGCTACCTTATATGCCCTTGTTTTTAGTCGAATACTGTCCTTAATTTCTTTACTTTCCACTATCCTGTTCATCCCTGCATGTGCACCTCAGTTTCTGGCTAAAGGGACCTGAAAGCCCCAATGCCCAGCCCTCATCCAAGAGCTATGGGACTCTCATGAAAACCACTTGCACATTCAGCACTTTACACACTGTCAGGGCTATTCCGCCATGGGAGGCAGTGCAGGCAAGATGAGGGCTTGACACTGTCAGGGCTATTCCACCATGGGAGGCAGTGCAGGCAAGATGAGGGCTTGACACTATCAGGGCTATTCCACCGTGGGAGGCAGTGCAGGCAAGATGAGGGCTTGACACTGTCAGGGCTATTCCACCATGGGAGGCAGTGCAGGCAAGATCAGGGCTTGACACTATCAGGGCTATTCAACCATGGGAGGCAGTGCAGGCAAGATCAGGGCTTGATACTGTCAGGGCTATTCCACCATGGGAGGCAGTGCAGGCAAGATCAGGGCTTGACACTGTACTTAGAGGCCGTCCTTTCTCTTGCAGGTCAAGCTGGCCCACAATCGCAGGCAGCAGCGACGGACCGGGGGAGGCCGTCCTGTCCTCAAAGAGCTCAGCGACCTGGAGCAGCATGTGGAGCGCATTATGGCAGGCCGGCTGATTGGCCCCGTCGCCAGTGGAGATGCCGACCCTGTTCTGGACAGCAATGGTAAGGTCATCACCTTTTTGACCCCTCTCTTTCCACTTGTGCCTCACACCAGCATCCTTTGCCACTATCGAACCAATGCAGTGCATAGCAGCACTTATGCCTCCCTCGCTGCCACCCTGTCCTCACTCTAAAGCAACTCTTGTACCTCACTGCTTTCAGATGCTGATTCACCAGGTGAGGAGGTGGGCCCTCAAGCTGCCACTGTCAGTGATTCTGAATTCGAGGAGGAGGAAGAGGAAGCCGGCCCATCAGTGCCACCATCAGCCGAGGCAGCCCATGGCCATGATGGGGACATGACTTCCCTGGAGGGGAGCAGGGGGATAAGGGTCTGAGGAGAGTGAAGCTTCGGGGCCCGGTGGGCTGCAGCAACATGGGAGGGGTGGGGAAGCTCGGCGGCCTTCTCCCCGGAGGGTGAGTGCGGCCTCCAGTCCTGCTACGGTGAGCGCAGAGGAGGTGCAGCTCCTTGGTGAAATGGGCGCCCAGGCTGAGCACAGACACACTGAGCTCATGGCTGCAGTGGCAAGGATGCCTGAATCCATAGAGTCACTGGCAAGGAGTGCTCAGTAATTCGGGGCAGCACAGGCCAGGAGTCTGCAAGAATTCAGTGCAGCACAGGCAAGGAATCTGCAGGACTTCGCGGCAGCACAGGCGGCTTCCAGCCAAGTGCTCAGTCGTGCCGTGCATTCACTGGCTGGTCTGATGCAGACACAGATCAGGGCCACATGGGCACTAACTGCTGACACCCTCGTTGGATCTGCCAGGCATCGCTGGGGCCTTCGCCGCATCGCAGCAGCCCAGCAGTCTGTGCTTCAGCAGATTGCTGCGCGTGCTGCAGTGCTGGCCCGTGCGAGTGCCAGTGTATCAGCTGACCAGGGAGTGCCTGTGCTCTGTCAGGTTGGCAGCATTCCTGCAGCCAACACTGTCACTCCTCCACTGCAGCTGCCACCACCCGTAGGACAGACTGCTGCCGCCCAAGCAGAGTTGGAGCAGTCAGCAGCCGGGCCCTCCAGGCCCAGAGCTGGTCCAGGCCATCCCCCAAGGGCATCTGGTGTCTCACCATCTGACCCTCAGCAGCCTACCCCCAGCCTTGCTGCAGCCACTGGGGTCCCATTGAGGAGGAGCTGCAGGGCGGGAAAGGGCCATTCGCGGAAGCGAGGCGGATCACCCTCACAGGGGAAAAAGTAGAAGGTGTGGCCAAATGTTGTGTTTATATATGAAGGCCGAGAATGTTTTTTTTATATATGAAGGCCGAGACTGTTGTGTTTGTTTTTTATATAAAGGCCAAGGATCATGGTCATTTTTGTTTAACTGTTTTTTTCATTTCCTGAAGGTTGTGAGAGACAGTTATGTCTCTGACTGTCTTTTGGGGGGTTTATCTGAATTAGTTTGTCATACGGGAAGGGCACAGAGTTTGCACAGAAAATTTTTTTCTTTAATCACATTGTCAATGTTTGCACTTTGAACTATTTGTTGCCTTGACTGGCTGAGGGTTTGCGGAGCGGCTCCATTCATGTTCTTTCATTGGCACAAGCCATTCCCTCAGAGGGGGCCTAGAACCGAGTTGCAATAAGCCGCCGACGGACGGCCCTTGCACTTTGTGCCTCCCTCCCGTCTTGGTGCTCCTCCTCCTCCTCCTCCTCTGGTGGTCCTCCAATGTCTGCTGGCAGTGGCTGAGTCCTGAGGATAGCCAGGTTGTGTAGCATGCAGCACACTACAACGAAATGGGAGACTCACTCAGGCGAGTACTGTAGGGCTCCTCCGGAACGGTCCAGACAGCGGAACCGTTGCTTGAGCACGCCGATTGTGTGCTCAATGATGTTCCTGGTAGCTTGATGGCCGTCATTGTATCGCTCTTCAGCAGTGGTGCTGGGCGCACGGAGCAGGGTCATCAGCCAGGTGCACAAAGGATAGCCTTTGTCCCCGAGAAGCCATCCTCGTGGGTGAGCCTGGGCTTTGAAAATGTCTGCCACAGAAGTCTGGCGCAGGATGAAGGCATCGTAGCTGCTGCCTGGAAAGCGGGCATTGACAGCTAGTATGAGCTGCCTGTGGTCACAGACCAACTGGACGTTGAGCGAATGGTAGCCCTTCCGGTTGCGGTAATCCTCGGCATTCTCTAGAGGTGCCCGCAAAGCCACATGCGTGCAGTCAATGGTGCCCTGGACCATGGGGAAGCCCACTATTCCTTCAAATCCCATTGCACGCTCTTGTTGCTTGTCCAGGGTCATGGGGAAGGAGATGTACTGATGTCTCCTTCTGAAAAGGGCATTGGTCACCTGGCGGATGCAGCAATGTACCGCGAACTGGGAGATGTTGGCAATGTTCCCAGTAGCGGGTTGGAAGGAGCCGGTGGCATAGAAGTTGAGAGCCTCCGTCACCTTCACTGCCACCGACAGAGATGTCCTGCTCCTCAGCTGTGGCTGCAGATCTCTGCGAAGCGGGTGGCAGATCTCAGTGACCACCTTCCTTCTGAATCGCAGCCTCCGAACACACTGCTCCTCAGACGTGTTCAGATATGCGAACTGCTGGCGGTATACCCTGGGTGGGTAAGGCCTCCTGTGCCGACGCCTGTTGGCCCTTCTCCATCTGGCCATGACTGGCACTCTCTCACGGCGTCTCTGAGCCCTTTGAATGCAATGCAGTAAGCCAACGTTTCCACCCATTGCAGCCCCCATTATATGTGGTGACTCAAGGCTATGGCACTGAAAGTTAAATCCAAGTGCAAAGCTCTGGCCTGAAGCCAGAAGTACCTGTGCGAGCGCTGAGTCAAAGCAGAAAGCTCTCTCCCTTTGTCTCTCTCCAAATATCCATCTCTCACACAGAAGGATTGCCACAAAATGGCTGCCACTTATAATGCAGGAGGAGTCCCCTTTAAATAGCGTCCCCCGCGCCCCGCAGCGATAGGGAACCATTCCCCTTTACCAGTCGCTGGGGGCGCCAGGTGCACAGAAGGGCGGTGCCACTGAAGTTCTGGTTCGGGGCGCACCAAGGGCGTTGCACCATGAAACGACGTCAGGATCTGTGCGCGCAGCTGAGCGGGCACTGTGGTTTTGCGCTGCCGCTAAATCTTGAGTGAAGTTTGCGAGAGGCGCAGATCGTGCCGCGCCCGGGTGCTAGCCGCTTAGTGCCCCACTTCTCCTCCTCCTAAGGCGCTAGCGGCTGGCGCTAACAACTGAATTTCTAGGCCATAATGTCAGTTGGCCACACTCTTCAGGCATCTGCTTGAGCAACCTACTAGGAAGACACCAGCAAAATGCTGGTGGCCTCCATGATGACGGCAATGGAGCGATAAGTTCTTACCTATTTCGGGCGCTACCGCCCTGTTTCCACCAGGTGGGAGGACTAAAAAATTCAGCCCACTAAATATAAAAGTAAAGAATTAATGCTGAATTTGTACAAGGCATTAGCTGGGTCACAATTGGATTAGTTCTGGGCATTGTAGAAAGAATATTAGAGCTGTGGAAAGGGTACAGTGAATATTCACTAGTATGATACGGAGATTGAAAGTTTATAGTTGTAAAGAAAAACTTGAAAAATATTGGGGGGAATTTCTCAGGGGGTCAGCGGGCACGTTCAGTGGCGGGTCAGGTGGGAAAGTAAATGTTGGACAGCAGGTCAGGACCCCGCTGTCAACCTGCCATGACGCAACTTTCCCAGATGTCGGGTCTGTCGGCGCGGAACAGACCCTACAGGCAACAGCGGGGGAAAGCAATTCAGGCCATTATGACCTTGTTAACAGCCCAGTAAAAAGTATTTTGAGCTCACCTTTACATTTTATGAGGTCACCCACGGGGTCCACGCTGCTCAGGTATCACGTCAAGTAAGGAGGCCGGGAGTTGTATGACTGTTATAAATCTCATCATCAAGAAATTACTTATGAAATAATGTTGGAAGGCCAGCTGGTGGTGCCGTCCAAGGAGTATAAATACTCGGGCGTGGTCCCCAGCTTGCCAGGGACATTTTGTAAGACAAGGAACTAGTGAAATACAACTAGACCTCCATGTTCTGAAACAAGTTGATTAAACCCTGCTTTATGCTCAAACCAAGTGCGTAGTGAGTTTTATGACGTCAATGACCATGGAATCACTTCATTACTTGACAGTTGCAAATGTGCTATAAAAGCTCCCATCACATAGCTGTTCACTTTCCAAGCTCAGAAGCTGTTGCTTACTGCATTTGAAAGACAGATTTTATGCGACTTGCAAGTGTTTAGAGCAAACTCTCTAGTCAGTTTCATCTCATTGGAACAACCTCTCTCACCACTGACAGATCACTTCTGTCATCTCAAGTTCACCTGCCATCTATTACATCAGCATCGGTGCACTTGAAACTACCTCACCTTGCTCCTCAGAATCCCACCACGATCAGCCCCAACACCAGCAGCGCCAACAACAACACCAACTTTCTCCGCAATCACCTGATGCTGCACAGGACGCAGAGCATCAGCACCCGACCACATTGTTGTCCGGGAGGCCAGGGATGGCCTCACCATGTCCAGATTTACTTCACTTGATGCTGTACACCCAGGCTGCCACATGATCTGCCAGGTTGACACCACCCCACACCAACACCATAAAGCATCCCTACAATGCCCAAACCATTCCTTTCACACTCATCAACATTGCGGGGGGTCCGTTATGTCTCATCAATCACTGCAACTCACTAAGCCACTTCCAAAGGTGCACACAGATCTGTCCAAGAACGCAAAGTGTTGAAAATAAAGGTTTCAATGTTTGACACGAAGTTAACAGAAACTTTACATGACCAATGGCTAAAACACACAAGTGCCTACCTTTGTGTGTTGTTAGTTGGTATGATTGGACTAGGATGAGGGTGAGTGTGAGAGGTGGCTAGTGAGATTGGGAAATAATAATGTAGATAGAGAGGGATGGGTGGAGGTGCAAGATAAGTTAGTGTGAGTAAGGATGTGCAGGAGTAGGGTAGGGAAGGCAGAGTGATGGGGATGTGATGAGTGGCACAGCAGGATGAGGTTGAGTGTGGCTTTGCAGTAACGTTTCGTGATCTACTGAGATCATTGAAAGGTTTGCGCCACTGCAGCCTGGTCCTCCTGACGACATCCCTGCCTGTACCCTCCTGTGCAATGTGCAACCAGGCTGCGTTGGTCTCCTGGGGAGGTCTCTTCCGCCCATGGGAAGGGAAGAGAACCTCCCTGCGTGCTGTGACTCCCTCCCTAAGCATAAGGAGGGAGTCATGGGAGAGCCTGGGTGCAGCCGTGCACCTCTGTGCAGTGCTTGTCAGTGTTTGCAGCACCTCAATGCTGTAGAACACTGACAGCACAACTGTCAAGATAAATTTGCGCAGGGTCCCTTTAAGGAAGCCGGCTGATGATGCATCATCAAATGACGTCATCAGACCCGCTTTCTTCAATTGGCCGGCAAACGCGCTGGGCGGGCTTAACAAGCCCAATCAATGTAAAATCATTCTACAGAGCGGGCTGGTGCCAGCAGCAGGGTTGGGACCCGCCACCGACGTCACCCACCACGAACTCGCCGAGGTTCGGGAAATCACGGCCATTGCCTTTTTTCACCGGAACAGAGAACGTTTAAGAGGGATCTAATCAATGTTTTCAAAGGTCTTTGAGAGGAAAATAATGATTTACAAACCAGTGTAAACAATCACACATAAAGAAATGATTATCAACAGAAGATTGAAGGGGTGCATTAGAAAAATGTTTTTCATACAGAGGGTTATTATAACATGGAATGCTTCACCACAAGTGGTTATAGAGGTAGAGACTGCAACATCATTTGAAAGGGAATTGGATAAATATTTGAAAAGGAGGGCATAAAAGGATATGGGAAAAGGCAGGGAAATGGGATCAGAGAGAACGAAATAAAGAACTTTCATTTATATAGCGATTTATAATAGCTTGAAGTGTTTTATAAGCAATGATTTTTTTTTAAGCGCTGTTACTGTAGTTATGCAGACAAATACTGTTAAGTCTGTGTGTTCTATTTGTAATTACTAACACAGAGTACAAGATTAAAGTTCAACAGGTCTTTACTGGTTGGAGGTCAGGACTATACTAAATACAATATTACTACACCGTGCTTATATACCGGTGGTCACCACCGGTATTACGTATACAGCAGCCAGAGAAAGTAGTACATCTCTTAAGGTGGAACAGGCTTAAGTTTTCTTAAGGTGGGAACAGGTTACATACACCACAATCCTCCCTTTTTAGCTTAACAGTCATATCCCCATTTAACATAACATAACATATATAACTTCAGGTATAAACAGTTCAAAGGTTCAGTCTCTCAGGAGGCCTTCTGATTCGGTTTGGATAACGCCTTTCAGTGGTCTCTGATTCCTGTTGCTGAGGTGACTCCTCTAGTTGGTCTCCCATGCATTGGGTGTTATCATCATCAGGTACATTCCCTGCCGAGGTAGATGCTTCAGGTTCATTAACGTCTTCCACAGTTGTCTCTGTCGCAACCATGGGTTCGACCCTTGCTCTCAATTCTACCAGTTGATCCGCATGACACCTTATCACATTGTTACCAATATCTACTGTGTACATCAGAGGTCCTTGTCTGGCCCGAATTGTTCCGGACTGCCATTTTTCGTTTCCATAGCCCCTTGCCAACACTGGTTGTCCTACGTCGAAACTTCGAGTGGTCTTGTTATTAATATGCCGGAACTGTTTGTTTTCCACTTCCCTCCGCACATTTGGTTTTAACAAGTCCAACCTGGACCGCAACCTCCTGTTATAAAACATCATGGCAGGACTTTGGTTAGTCACTGCATGAGCGGCGTTTCAATATGCCATTAGGAAATTGTCCACCTTGTGCTGTAGCGGAATCTGATCATCGTTCATGGCCTTTATTGCCTTTTTGAATGTTTGGACAAATCTCTCGGCCAACCCGTTTGTCGCCGGATGATATGGGGCAGAGGTATAATGTTTCACCCCATTCTTCTTTAAGAATTTTTGGAATTCTTCCGACACGAACTGTGGTCCGTTGTCCGAACAGATCTGTTCTGGCAATCCGTTCCTTGCGAATATTGTTCTTAACACCGCAATTGTCTTTTCTGAAGTAGTGGTATTCATCTTGATCACTTCTGGCCATTTGGAATGTGCGTCCACCGCAATTAGGAACATGGAGTCCATGAATGGACCAGCAAAGTCAATATGTATGCGTTGCCATGGGGCTGAAGGCCATTCCCATGGGTGTAGTGGTGCGATCGGAGGTGCATTTTGCACTTTTTGGCACCCAGCGCAGCTTTTCGTCAACTCCTCTATCTGTTGGTCCATACCTGGCCACCATACATAAGCCCTAGCAAGACTTTTCATCTTAACTCCCCCCAGATGACCTTCATGCAGTTCTTTTAGAACTCTTTCCCTTAACTTGGGAGGAATAATCACTCTTGTCCCGTACATCAAAGTACCATGGCAGACGGACAGCTGGTCTCGCCTTGCCGAGAATGCCGGTAACAGAGGATCACCACGTGTTGGCCATCCTTTCACTGTCACCTCGTAGACTCTGGACAGTGTTGGGTCGTTCCTGGTTTCTCTTTCAATACTTGCATTGGTGACTGGTAAACACTCGATGATGGTCGAATGAAATAACTCAACAGGGTCAACTTTCGTCGTTTCTTCTTCTTCAGGTAGTGGCAGGTGCGACAGCCCATCAGCATTGCCATGCTGCTTCGTACCTTTGAATTCTATTTGATATTGATGTGCCCCTAGGAAAAGGGACCATCTCTGGAGACGCTGTGCTGTCATCACTGAAACACCCTTCTTAGGGTTAAAAATGGATACCAACGGCTGACGGTCTGTCAGAAGTGTGAATTTTTGGCCCTGCAGGTAATGATTAAACTTCTTCACTCCCCATACAAGGCTGAGAGCCTCCCTATCGATCTGCTCATAGTTGCGCTCAGCGGAGGTCAATGATCTGGATGCAAACGCGACTGGCCTTTCCGTGCCATTTGGCAACTTGTGTTAGAGTACTGCCCCAATACCATATGGAGAAGCATCACAAGCCAACCGAATAGGCAGTGTCGGGTTGAAGTGAGCCAACACTTCCTCTGAAGTGATCAATTCTTTGCTTTTGCGAAATGCCTTCTTACAGTTTTCGCTCCATTCCCATGGTACCCCCTTCTGTAAAAGAGCGTTTGGCGGGTGCAGTACCATGGATAGATTTGATAGAAATTTATGGTAATAATTAATCAATCCTAGAAACGGCCTCAACTGAGAGACATTATCCGGAGCGGGAGCCTTCACAACTGCCTCTATCTTGTCAGGAGACTTATGAAGCCCCTCCCGGTCAATGACATGACCACAGTACGAGATCCGCTTCTGGAAGAACTCACATTTCTGCCGATTAACTCTAAGTCCATACTCTTTCAGTCTGTTGAGCACCAGTTCCAAGTTTGCGAGGTGTTCTTCATCACCATCACCTGTAATCAGAATATCGTCCAGGTAACATTGTGTGCCTGGAATTCCCTGTAATACCTGCTCCATGGCCCTCTGCCAAATTGCTGGAGCCGATGCCACTCCAAAAACCAGCCTATTGTACCGGTACAAACCTCGATGCGTGTTGATCGTGAGGTATTGGCGTGACTCTTCAACCTCCATCTGCAAGTACGCCTGCGCCAGGTCTATCTTAGTGAAGTGTTTCCCGCCAGACAACGAAGCAAAAATATCCTCAATCCGCGAAAGCGGATACTGCACCATGTGAAGCACCGGATTAATGGTGATTTTGAAATCTCCACAGATGCGAACCTTCCCTGGTTCTCCTGGCTTGTTGCTCGAAGGACGTTTCATAACGGGAACAATGGGCGTAGCCCACTCACTCCAATCTACCTTAGACAGTACACCTGAATGTTCTAGCGCTTCCAGTTCCGCTTCTACAGTAGGTCGTATTGCATAGGGTACCGGTCTGGCTTTAAAAAATTTTGGGTGTGCATGTTCATCAATCTTGATGTTTGCCGTAATTCCTCTCAGTGTTCCCAGTCCCTGCTGGAACACCTCTTTAGCATCATCCAATATTTTGGACAATCGTTTAGGTTTGACATCTGTTTCCCCGGAATCTACCGTTAGTGCCTTCAAGGAGTGCCAGTCCATATTCATTTTCCTAATCCACTCCCGTCCCAGTAGTGGTGGACCTCCTTCAGGTAGCACATATAAGTCCATTACTTGGCTTTCTTCACCCTTGTGGACCACTTTTACCTCTATCTTTCCGATGGGGTATACTCTTTGCCCCGTGTATGTTTTCAATATAATCTCCGTATCCCGTAGGGGAATATGTTGGAATAACCTTTTGTAATCTTTCTTATTCATGACCATCAATGCCGATCCAGTGTCCAATTCCATCTTTACTTGGACTCCTGCTATCTGAAGGGTGACCCAAATTGTGTGGAGATCTGCATCCTTACCAACGTTGTGTACTCTTAAGCTACCCAGTTCATTACTGCTAGCGTCTGAATCTGACTTCTGTTCGGTCGAACTGTTCTTTGTCACCTTGTGTACCTTTATGTATTTTCCTTGCGGTGACTTTTTGTTGCTGGTCTTCTTTCCTGACCGGCATACTTTATCTATGTGGCCAAGCCTGCCATACGTTCTGCATTCTTGGTTTTTAAACCAACACTGGTTCTGATCGTGCGTTGTCTTTCCACAATGATATCATTTTACAGTACTCAAACCCAATTTATTTGTACTGAGTTCCGGTGACCGTAGCTGCATTACTGCCGTGCCTCTCGCTGCAGCTTCGTGTGCTGCTGCCATAGTGACCGCTTTCTCAAGCGTCAGCTCATTCTCCTCGAGCAGTCGCTTTTGTGTATCTTCTTTTAATAAACCACACACAAATTTATCTCGTAGCGCCTCTGTCAGTCTCGTTCCAAACTGACAGTACTTTGCTAGCTTACGCAATTCCATTAAATATTCAGCATTGCTTTCATCCTTCAGCTGCCTTCTGCTGTAAAATTTAAATCGTTCCGCTAGCATCAGCGGCGTGGGGTTTAGATGATTTTTCAGGACAGTAACAATCTCCTCAAACGTCTTATCCGCCGGTTCATCTGGTGATAAAAGGTGTTTCAATTGCCCGTATGTCTTCGCACCCATTAAGTTTAATAATGTTAGTGCTTTCTCTTCATCTGGGATTTTATTTGCTTTACAATAATTTTGTATGCGTTCTACATACATGGCCCAATCTTCGATGTCGCTATCAAAGGTATTAATGTTCCCATGTTTAGGCATCGTTGCAATTTAATTTATTTTTATTTTTATCCAAGATGGCGGCTTCCTGCTCTTGTCTTCATCCTCCGCCTACAAAATGGCGGTTTTCCCGCGCTTGGCGGTCTTCACCCGTCCCCCGACGCTGTCTCCGCTTCACCGTGGCTATCGCGCCTTCAGTTGCCCCAGACGCTGCGCCTTTTTAGCCCGAATGCGGCCCGGCCCTTATCACCAGCCGCGATCGATGTCCCCGCGCTGCGCCTTTCAGCCCGAATGCGGCCCGGCCCTTATCTCCGGTCGCGATCGATCTCACCGCCCTTATTCCTCCGTCTTCCCTCCCCGTCTGTACAGCCAACGCGGCCGACTTTCTGGTCGTGTCGCTGCCCGGCTTACCCACCACCAAGGTAGAAAGAAGATAGCTGACAGCCGCTGATGGAGGCTTCGAGTTCAGGATGTCTTCTGCACTCTGGTTTCTCGATGTCTGCCGCGCGACGTGTCTTCCAGTAGGGTGATGAGGGTGGAAGCCTCTCTTCGATGTCCGTTCTGTGGACGAAGCCGCTGTGGATATAAACTGCCGCAGGGTAAGAATCGGACTCGTCGCCACTGTTAAGTCTGTGTGTTCTAGTTGTAATTACTAACACAGACTAGAAGATTAAAGTTCAACAGGTCTTTACTGGTTGGAGGTCAGGACTATACTAAATACAATATTACTACACCGTGCTTATATACTGGTGGTCACCACCGGTATTACGTATACAGCAGCCAGAGAAAGTAGTACATCTCTTAAGGTGGAACAGGCTTAAGTTCTCTTAAGGTGGAACAGGTTACATACACCACAAATACCACAGCCAGTCGCATGCATCAAGGTCCCACAAACAAGATATGAGATAAAGGTCCTGAAAATCCTTGGGAGCACAATCCCAGCAGTTGTAAATCAACCTCCTTGGTGCGGGATTGGAATAACATATAGGCCCAGACCAGGTTTTATTCCCTAAAGGTTGGGATCATTACAACAATACACCAGGTTGACAGTCACTTTTATTGAATTCAACTTCTTGAACTACCAAGACAGGATTTGAACCTACATTTTCTGGATTATTAATGCAGGCCTTTGGACCACTGGTCCAGTAACATAACCATTACACTACCATATCCATGGTGGGAAACAGCATTAAAAGAAAAGTGCCAAGTTATTTGATCAAAGTGATGTTCTCAGAGTCTGGTCATGCATGCACTCCATGTGTTGGACTCACAAGTCATGTCTTTACCCCATGGATGGTGTTGACTCTGCATTCAACACCACTGAGTGACATTCGCCACAGGATAACCACCTGGTTGTCTCATAGTCGTTCTGCTGTCCCTCACAGTTATAGCATCCAAAAGCCAATGACCATCATTGCTAGTGTATCCAGCGAATCCTTTTTCACTAAACTTCAGTCTGAGCTGCTATCGGATTTATTTTGCTTATCTCATCCCAGTCCTTATCTGTGTGTCACTCAAGACATATTGTGGATTTAAACCGGAGAAGAAAATTGTCAGGTAATATTTCACCTCCATCTCTCCTCCAGACCAGAATCTTTTCAAACTGTCCTTCATAGTTCACTGTATGCAGCTGAGGATTTATTTGTTAGTTGTAACAAAAGCATAACAGCAGCAAAGAGAGAGTAATCCCGGTACTTAGATTTTTTGTAATTCTGTCGTAACATTTAAAGATTAAGATTAATTGAAAGAATTAGAAGTTATTAAATGATTCTATAGTCTCTGCGTCATAATTAAACTAATCTGAGATCAGAAACACAATTGAAAAATCTATGTCAAAAGGACCTTTATAGTGTGGTTCTTTAAATATGAATTCAATTTTGATGGTTCATGTAAAAATGTTCATTTAACTCGAGGCTGAAATTCTCGACATGGACTTTTGTTACTCATCAACCAGCTTGTAGGTGGTTTTTTTACACTCTTTTAACCCAGGTCCTGCCGCTGGTCGCCAGGAGATGTAAACGGTTTTTGATCCTAGTCCAATTGCTAGACGGACGGTTCGAATCGCCCCCGCCTTACGAAAGTTCTATACCTGGGAATTATTATTCAGAGTGTAAACGAAATAAGTCATGGACAGGAATGCTTTGGTGAAAAATCAAACTTGTATTTATTTGCTCTAACATACACTGGCACTGTGGAGAATAAAATCCAGTTTACAATCAACATACATACAGTACAAAACTGGAGACTATAACAAGCAGTAATTCCCTTATTGCTATGGTGGACACTAATTCCACCCCTACCAACGAATTACCCAGTCGCATAAACCCCTTTCAGTTGGCTGAACCAAACGAAGCTCCCCCCTCGAAATAGCCCAAAAACTTCACTTCTGCGAGACTATGCTTACCCCGGTTTCGCTCGCTCTGCTCGTCGGCTTCTCTGGTACTTCTTGTCTTGGAGCAGGAGCGAGAGAGAAAGAGAGTGGTGGAAAAAGAGTCTATCTTTATAGTAGTCTGCCTGCCCCTTTTCCCACCAATCTATAAAATCCATTTACTTCTGAGCACTCCGGTGCTGTGATGAGTCATCCTCAGACCCATACGTATTGTATTAATGGCCCTAAGTCTGGGACATATCTTTCGGTCTTTTGTGTTGGGAAAACTGGCTCCCTTCTGGCTGGGTGAGCTAGTGGGTTCATTGTTCTGCTTCTCTTCTGAGATGGAGGTGAGAAGTGCTTTTGCATATTAGAATGGCTTTTCTAATCAGGTTCAATGGCCCCCTTTCCTTTTCCAGGACTGTCAGGCGAACTCAATACATACTGGACGATGGATAGTTCTTCTGTCACAGCCAACTGCCATGCATTCTCTGGAGTTTTAACAAACCTGTCTTTCACATATCTGCACAGGGCGATCCCATAACAGGGAAAATACCCTCAGAAAAATCCTATAAAATCCACAAAAAATATTCTTGACTGAATCCATTCTTCAGAGACTTTGCGATCTCTTCAAGCTCATTGAAGAATCTTATAACCCTTAGTTACATAACATGGCCTGGAGTTTCCTTTGTATTTCTGCCCCGAGACTCAGGTAATCTGGACGCAAACCAATTACGCGGCTGGAAAAGTTTCGGAACTTTGGGCTTAAGTGAATTACGTGCATAACCACAGTACGCCCAAGTCTCCTCGATCTTTTATGTCCATCCATCAAACCCCACCTAGCGAGTCTCTAACCAGGTAACTGGCCACACCTCCAACTCTCAAATGCAAGTATCGTCCAGTTGAGCTCGATCACATTATCTTTTCACATTGCGACCTGGATTATCAGGTGCAGCAGGAGAGAAAGCCATTCCTCTAGGGGTAGAGTTTCTGCTTTGGACACAATTGCTGATTCCGGTACAAATTGCCCACAAAATTGCACCCATTTAGAAAAGAGTTTTTTTTTCCCCTGCCTCGAGTTTCTGCTCAAACACATTTACATATCACTGAATGCAAAATCTGCCCTGAGCCAGCGTAATCAGGTAAGGTTTTAAAATGCAAATATTTTTTTAAAGTTTGCAATAAAAAAATTTCCTTCATATATTTAACAGTGGAAACTTGGTGGATGTTTGATTAAAACAGGTGAAAATGGGCTTATCACAAAAAATAAGCAATTTTAATCACTATCAATCCAGCACCTCTGAGTAACCTGATTTTACATTACTGAAATTTACTTAAAAAAAAATATTAAAATATTTTCTGGTTATATTGGGGTACAATAGTCAGTTTCTTAGTAAATTAAAGCAAAAGTCACGTTTAAAAGCTTTTAAACCCCGTGTTTGCGTGGGTTTCCTCCGGGTGCTCCGGTTTCCTCCCACAGTCCAAAGATGTGCGGGTTAGGTTGATTGGCTATGATAAATTGACCCTTAGTGTTAGGGGGGATTAAATACGTGGGGTTATGGGGATAGGGTGGGATATGTGTTGGTGTAGGGGTTATGGGGATTGGGTGGGACATGTGTCGGTGCAGGCTCGATGGGCTGAAATGGCCTCTATCTGCACTGTGGGGTTTCTGTGATTCTGTGAAAACTTACCTTTTACTGCCCTTGTGACCAAAAGAAGCAGCTTAATTTTTGGAGCCTCTTCGAAGGCCTGCAAATGAGGGCAATTAGCAGAAACTCCCCATGGAGATTAATTCACCCTCAGGGGGGCATGGCCAGTTTTGTGGGCAGGGCCTACTTGCAGCGCGATGTTTTTAATACTAGCGCAAAAGTTTGCGGAAACTCGAGTTGCGCCGAATACAAATTCTGCGATCTTATGCGTCAGTTACGTCGATTTCATGGAAAAAACAAACGGAATCGACCAGAAACTCCGAGCATGAGTGTTCCATTGGAATTGTTTGAGCTTTTTAAAAATGTTATCCTCACTGAGACCTGAGATCTGTTTCTTTTAATGCATTTTCATGGAATCAGTCATGTAAAAATTTAAAGCGTCTCCCCGGTTCCGAAGCATGCTGTGCCTAATGTGCAGGAATGATGGTTAAATGAGTTCCTGATTTTAACTCCAGGTGGATTCCCCGCTCAGGCCAGAGTTAAAATTGCAGTCAGGTCTCAATGATGTCATTGGGCCGCAACATGCATATGTAAAGAAGGACCCTGTTGGTTCTGAGCGCTTGTCCTTGCTGCCTGCTCAGGAGAGCAAGTTAAAATTGCAGATGTTGCGATCATGGCGGCTTTCAGACAGATAAGAAAAAGAGTGATTTTAACTGCTCACCCGCCAGGTCTCTGCTGAGATAGTAGGGTTAAAATCGCCATGGTGTGGGCTCAGCACTTTCCTTCGACCCTGATTGTTTACACTGATTTATGCCCATTTTAAGTTTTCTAATAAGATTGGGAGAATACTTGACATCAGCAATGTGGGCACAACATTAGGTGTATTTTCGGGTCTAACATCCAGATTGCACCCACAGAGGAATCTCAGGGCCCATGTGCCCAATAGCATTTGCATCAGAAAACATTCTTAAAGTCCAGAACACCCAGTTTCTTTTCATTTCTTACTCATTTCCAGAATGTGGGCAAAGCTGACAAGGCCGAGCTTTAATGCCCATCCTTAGTTGCATCACAGCACCAGGGACCCGGGTTCGAATCCGGCCTCGGGTGACTGTCTGTGTGGAGTTTGCACATTCTCCCCGTGTTTGCGTGGGTTTCCTCCGGGTGCTCCGGTTTCCTCCCACAGTCCAAAGATGTGCGGGTTAGGTTGATTGGCTATGATAAATTGACCCTTAGTGTTAGGGGGATTAAATACGTGGGGTTACGGGGATAGGGTGGGATATGTGTCAGTGCAGGCTCGATGGGCCGAAATGGCCTCTATCTGCACTGTGGGGTTTCTGTGATTTCTGTGAGTGGGCGGACGCGAGCCTTCTACTTGAACTGTTGTGATCTGTATTCTTTGCAGCAGTTTCATATAAGTGAGTGGCTTGCTAGGCCACGTCAGAGGGCAGTTAAAATTCAGTCACGTTGGTGTGGGACTGGAGTCACATGTAGGCCAATCTCTTTTTTTATTTGTTTATGAGATGTGGGCATCGCTGGCAAGGCCAGCATTTATTGCCCATCCCTAATTGCCCTTGAGAATGTGGTGGTGAGCCGCCTTCTTGAACCGCTGCAGTCCGTGTGGTGAAGGTACTCCCACAGTGCTGTTAGGGAGGGAGTTCCAGGACTTTGACGCAGCAACAATGAAGGATCAGCGATATACTTCTAAGGGAAATTAGAGAAGTGTGCAATAACGGCACAGCAGTTATCATGGGTGACTTTAATCTACATATAGATTGGGCTAACCAAATTAGTAACAATACTGTGGAGGAGGAATTCCTGGAGTGTATACGGGATGGTTTCCTGGACCAATATGTCGAGGAACCAACTAGAGATCAGGCCATCTTAGACTGGGTATTATGTAATGAGAAAGGATTAATTAGCAATCTTGTGCGAGGCCGCTTGGGTCGGAGCGATCATAATATGATAGAATTCTTCATTAAGATGGAGAATGAAGGAATTGACTCAGAGACTAGGGTCCTGAATTTAAATAAAGGAAACTACGATGGTATGAGGCGTGAGTTGGGTAGGATTGATTGGGAATGTCACTCAAAGGGCTGACGGTGGATAGGCAATGGCAAACATTCAAAGACCGCATGGATGAACTACAGAATTTGTTCATCCCAGTTTGGCATAAAAATAAAACAAAAAAGATGACTCAACTGTGGTTAACAAGGGAAATTAAAGATAGCATAAGATCCAAGGAGAGGAACAGTTTAGGATTCAACAAAGGAGGACAAAGGGATTAATTAAGAGGGGGAAAATAGAGTCTAAGAGTAAGCTTGCAGGGAACATAAAAACTGACTGTAAAAGCTTTTATAGATATGTGAAAAGAAAAAGATTGGTGAAGTCAAGCGTAGGTCCCTTGCAGTCAGAATCAGGGGAATTTATAATGGGGAACAAAGAAATGGCTGACCAATTAATTACATACTTTGGTTCTGTCTTCACAAAGGGGGACACAAATAACCTCTCAGAGATGTCGGGGAACATACGGTCGAATGAAAGGGAGGAACTGATAGAAATCAGTATTTGTAGAGAAATGGTGTTCGAGAAATTGACGTGATTGAAGGCCGATAAACCCCCAGGGCCTGATAATCTACATCCTAGGGTACTTAAGGAAGTGGCCCTAGAAATAGTGGATGCATTTTTGGTCATCTTCCAAAATTCAATAGACTCTGGAACAGTACCCATGGATTGGAGGGTAGCTAATGTTACCCCACTGTTCAAAAAAGGTGGTAGAGAGAAAATGGGGAATTACAGGCCGGTAAGCTTGACATCGGTAGTGGGGAAAATGCTAGAGTCCATTATAAAAGATGTAATACCAGAGCACTTGGAAAACAGTGACCGGATCGGACAAAGTCAACATGGATTTACAAAAGGTAAATCGTGCTTGACTAATCTACTGGAATTTTTTGAGGATGTAACTGGTAAAATAGATAAGGGAGAACCAGTGGATGTGGTGTATTTGGACTTTCAAAAGGCTTTCGATAAGGTCCCGCATAAGAGATTAGCGTGTAAAGTTAAGGCACATGGGATTGGGGGCAAGGTATTGACTTGGATAGAGAACTGGTTGGCAGACAGAAAGCAAAGACTTGGAATAAACGGCTCTTTTTCCGAGTGGCAGGTAGTGACGAGTGGGGTACCGCAGGGATCGGTCCTTGGACCCCAGCTATTCACAATATATATTAATGATCTGGACGAGGGAACTAGATGTAATATCTCCAAGTTTGCCGAAGACACAGAGCTGGGTGGGCGTGTTTGCTGTGAGGAGGATGCCGAGAAACTCCAGTATGATTTGGACAGGTTGGGTGATTGGGCAGAAGCATGGCAGATGCAATATAATGTGGATAAATGCGAGGTTATCCACTTTGGTGTCAAAAACAAGAAAGCAGATTATTATCTGAATGGCAATAGATTGGGAGAAGGGGAAGCGCAACGAGACCTGGGTGTCCTTGTGCACCAGTCACTGAAGGTAAGCATGCAGGTGCAGCAGGCGGTTAAGAAGGCAAATGGTATGTTGGCCTTCGTAGCGAGAGGGTTTGAGTACAGGAACAAGGATGTCTTGCTGCAGTTGTACAGGGGCTTGGTGAGACTACATCTTGAGTATTGTGTGCAGTTTTGTTCGCCTTATCTGAGGAAGGATGTCCTTGCCATGGAAGGAGTGCAGCGAAGATTCACCAGGCTGATACCTGGGATGGCAGGAATGACGTATGAGGAGAGATTGGGTTGATTGGGCTTGTACTCGCTGGAGTTTAGAAGAATGAGAGGGGATCTCATTGAAACTTATAAAATTCTAACAGGACTGGACAGACTAGATGCAGGAAGGATGTTCCCAATGCTCAGGGAGTCCAGAACCAGGGGTCACAGTCTAAGGATAAGGGGTACGCCATTTAGGACAGAGGTGAGGAGGAATTTCTTCACCCAGAGAGTGGTGAACCTGTGGAATTCTCTACCACAGAAGGCAGTAGAGGCCAATTCATTAAATATATTGAAGAAGGAGTTGGATATATTTCTTCAGGCTAACGGGATCAAGGGATATGGGGAGAAAGCAGGGACAGGGTACTGAATTTGGATGATCAGCCATGATTGCATTGAATGGCGGAGCAGGCTCGAGGGGCCGAATGGCCTACTCCTGCTCCTATCTTCTATGTTTCTATGTAAGTCAGGATGGTGTGTGCCTTGGAGGGGAACTTGCAGGTAGTGGTGTTGCCCTTGTCCTTCTAGGTGGAAGAGGTCGCGGGTTTGGGCGGTGCTGCCGAAGAAGCCTTGGCAATTGCTGCAGTGCATGTTGTAGATGGTACACACTGCAGCCACGGTACGCCGGTGGTGGAGGGAGTGAATGTTTAAGGTGGTGGATGGGGTGCTAATCAAGCGGGCTGCTTTGTCCTGGATGGTGTCAAGTTTCTTGAGTGTTGTTGGAGCTGCACTCATCCAGGCAAATGGAGAGTGTTCCTCACACTCCTTACTTGTGCCTTGTAGATGGTGGAAGGTCTAGGTAAGGACGGCAGGTTTCCTTCCCAAAGGACATTAGTGAACCAGTTGGGTTTTTACAACAATCTGACAGCTTCATGGTCACTTTTACTGCTGCCAAATTTTCTTTTTATTTCCAGATTTTTTAAAAACTGAATTCAAATTCTCAAGCTGCCATTGTGGGATTTGAATTTACATTCTCTAGTTTATTAGTCCAGGCCTCTGGCTTCTAGTCCAGCAAAAGAAAAAGAAAGACTTGTAGGAACGTGGGTTCCTAGCTAAAAGACTGAGTTCGACTCAGGCAATCAAACAAAACAAACAGGTTTTAACAAGAAACTGCAGGATAACATCGACTGTAGGTCTGCTCTCTTCAGAGGCTCCACGAGGACTGCCTAGGGCGGTCCCGGGCTGACGTCATGACGTCATCACGTTCTTCCCGCCAGTGGGGGATCACGTGATGAACGGCGTGACGTCATCACGTTTTAACCGCGCTGTTAAAATAACCACGCTCTGTACAGTTAAACAGTATAAATACAGATACAGACTCCGGCTGTAGCTAACATGTTGTTAAAGGAATTATATACAAACGATCTGAGTCCTTTGGTGGCTCCGCCACATGCGCCCCCCCAGAATTGTCTTTAACAGCCCAAGTGAGGCGTCGAGGAGGCCTGACAAGTCTTTCCGAGCGACTTCGGTAACCCTGCAGAGGAAGCTGATGAACGGTGGTCGAGGTGGCTGGCGGCTGTGGTTGAGCTGGCACGGCGGGTGTGGTCGAGCAGGCGGGCGGCTGTGGTTGAGCTGGCACGGCGGCTGCGGGCGGTCGGCCACGTTTCGGCGGATGAGCGATGACGACTGGGCGATCCAGGTCCAAGTGAGCCGGTTTCAACCGGTCTACCGAAATGTGATCCGGCTTCCCTCCGATGTCGACCGAAAAGGATTTGCCTCCCGATTCGATGACGCGGAAAGGACCAGTGTAAGGGGGCTTGAGCGGATCCTGGTGAGTGTCGTGGCGGATAAACACATACTCAGAGCTCTTCAGCTCAGCCGGCATGTGGGAGTTCTGTAGGCCATGATTTGATGTAGGCACCGGAGCGAAGCGTCTGGCTGCTTCCTGGTGGCTGACGAGTTGCTGGGAGGCGGACCATGGCTCTGTGGGAGGAGAACATAAGAACATAAGAAATAGGAGCAGGAGTAGGCCAATCGGCCCCTCGAGCCTGCTCCGCCATTCAATAAGATCATGGCTGATCTGATCCTAACCGCCAATCCACTATCACAGAACCATCTCCTGAATCTAACAGAATTAGACACATGAAATAGGAGCAGGATCAGGCTACATGGCCCCTGGGCCCGCTCCGCTACCCACTGGGCCATGACCATTCCGAACCTAGACTCATGTCCAAATTCCTGCCCGCTCCCCGTAATCCTTAATTCCTTTTACTTCTAGGAAACTGTCTATTTCTGTTTTAAATTTATGTAATGATGTAGCTTCTACAGCTTTTTGGGGCAGCATATTCCATGGACCTACCACCCTCTGAGTGAAGTATCACAGAATCACAGAATCACAGAATCTACAGTGCAGATAGAGGCCATTTCGGCCCATCGAGCCTGCACCGACACATATCCCACCCTATCCCCGTAACCCCATGTATTTAATCCCCTAACACTAAGGGTCAATTTATAATAGCCAAATCAACCTAACCTGCACATCTTTGGACTGTGGGAGGAAACCGGAGCACCCGGAGGAAACCCACACAAACACGGGGAGAATGTGCAAACTCCACACAGACAGTCGCCCGAGGCCAAATTTGAACCCGGGTCCCTGGCGCTGTGAGGCAACAGTGCTAACCACTATGCCACCGTGCCCCCCGATACCAGTAGTTCCTCCTCATCTCAGTTTTGAAAGAGCAGCCCCTTATTCTAAGACTATGCCCCCTAGTTCTAGTTTCACCCATCATCGGGAACATCTTCCCCGCATCCACCCGATCCAACCCCTTCACAATCTTATATGTTTCAATAAGATCGCCTCTCATTCTTCTGAACTCCAATGAGTAGAGTCCCAATCTACTCAACCTCTCCTCATATGTCCATCCCCTCATCCCCGGGATTAACCGAGTGAACCTTCTTTGTATTGACTCGAGAGCAAGTATGTCCTTTCTTAAGTATGGACACCAAAACTGTACGCAGTATTCCAGGTGCGGTCTCACCAATACCTTGTACAACTGAAGCAATACCTCCCTGTTTTTATATTCTATCCCCCTAGCAATGAAAGCCAACATTCCATTGGCCTTCTTAATCACTTGCTGCACCTGCATACTGTTGTGTATGTACCTTTAAGGGAATAACTGGTCTCTGACTGCAGTACCGGCAGTGACCACCCCTGTATAAAAGGCGCTAGCAAGCCTCTGTAGTTTAGTTTCCCTATTGACTCCATTCAGTAAAGACTTGTTTAAATCAACTCCTGCTGTCCGTGTCTCAATTATACACGGACATAATATTGGCGACGAGCAGATACGAACTTACCTACAGTCTGCACCACCTCCTGGGATCCATTCCTAAAGCGAAGTGAGCAGAGGTCGAGGCCAGAAGGAAGAAAGAAGCAGTAGAAATGGGCGTCGACCGTGGGCATCCGCCCCTGAGTCAGCAGAGCTGAAGATTGCTGGAGAAGCTGTCGAGAGCAGGGCCTGGTTCCTGTCGACGGTGCGTCAGCTAATCGAGCTGGTGGCAGGTAGTACACTGATCCTTCCTGGGCTGCGGCGGTCGTGAACTCGAGCGGGTGGCTTGTATCGGGGCCGAGCAGCGTTGTCGGGAAGAGGAGAGAGAGAGAGGGTGGAGCACACAGGGTGCGGCCGGTGCTACGAAGCCGGGCAGCGTACGGACCCGAGAAGAGGGAGGAAGAGTCCCACAGGGTTGTTCCATGACGGGAAAATAATAAAAAAAAGAAATATTAAAGCGCAGGAAACCACGAGGAGCTGCAGGTTGCAACGGAAAACGCGGAAAGCAGCGCTAGCAACAGCGGGGAAGAAGGCAAAGTGCGGGAGGCGCCATTTTGTTAAACCGGGGAAGAAGGCAAAGAGCGGGAGGCGCCATTTTAGATTTTCAAGATGCCGAAGACTGGCTGTATCACTGCCTTTGATAATACAATAGAGGACTGGACCACGTATGTGGAAAGAGTCGAGGTATATTGCGAGGCAACCGAAATAGCCGATGAGAAAAAGGCATCGGTATTGCTAAACTTAATGGGCGCTAGAACGTACGGCCTATTGCGGGACATGATTACTCCAGCCAAACCGAAGGCGAAGAGTTTTAACAAAATTGTTGCTGTCCTACAGGAACACCTAAACCCTGCACCGCTGCTGATAGCAGAAAGATTTAAATTCCACAGGAGAACTCAGCATAAAGATGAGAGCAATGCTGAGTACCTTACGGAACTACGCAAGCTATCAAAGCACTGCCAGTTCGGAGCAGGACTGGCAGATACCCTACGGGACAAATTTGTCTGTGGACTCCTGAGTGAAGGAACACAGAAGAAGTTACTCTCAGAGAAAGAGCTGACGCTAGATAAGGCTTTCAGCGTGGCAGTATCGTACGAAGCAGCAGCCAGGGGAGCTGCAGAAATACAACAAAAGCCACAGGAATACGGCACCCACGAAATGACACGGGGATTTGCAAAATGTTATCGCTGCGGCAGAACTAACCATGACCAGAAGGACTGCTGGTCCAAGGACAAAATATGCAGGCAATGCGGAAAGATGGGACACATTGCACGAGTTTGCAGGTCTGGGAAGAAGACCAGCGACAACAAAAAGGCTACTAAGGAACCGTACAAGAAAGTACAAAAGATGACGGACAGTAGTTCCGAAGACCAGATGAGCGATAGTGAATCCGGGAACAAGATACTAAGCTGTCTCAAACTTCACAATGTAATCGCGAAAGAGGATCACCGAACCATTTGGGTCACCCTCACGATAGCAGGGTCCCAAGTTAAAATGGAATTGGATACAGGATCAGCGCTAACCGTCATGTATCGACGAGACTACGAGTGGCTATTCTCACACATACCCTTGAGAGAGACATCCATCGTCTTGACGATGTATACGGGGCAAAAGTATACCCCAGAGGAAAAATAAGGGTGCCTGTCGAATACAACAGCAAGAAAATACGGAAATTGTATCTCTACATACTGCAAAACGGTGGACCACCGTTATTGGGACGTGAATGGATCAGGAAGATAAGCTTAGATTGGCACTCCATTCATGCAATGACGGTGGATGGTAAAAAAAAAGAAGACGTCACTCCTGGACGATTGTCAACAATCTTAGCTAACGCCAAAGAGGTATTTCAACAAGAACTGGGCACTCTTAAAGGCGTAACCGCCTCGATAAAAATAGAAGAGAATGCAATTCCCAAGTTTTTCAAAGCAAGACCGGTACCAAATGCAATTTGCCCAGCCGTCGAGGCAGAGCTGGAGAATCTGGAGAAGGCAGGCGTGTTGTCTAAGGTCGACTGGAGCGAGTGGGTGACACCCATCGTTCCTGTCATGAAGAAAACGTTAAGCAATAAGTCTGAGGAGCCAAGGAAGGTTCGCACCTGTGGGGACTTCAAGGTGACGGTGAACCCAGTCCTTCACACAGTACAATATCCTCTTCCAAGGATAGAATACATCTTCGCCTCACTATCTGGAGGGAAGCGTTTTACAAAAATTGACCTAGCCCAAGCATATTTGCAGATGGAGGTTGAAGAATCCTCTAGGAAGTATCTCACGATAAACACTCACAAAGGTCTTTACCAGTATCATCGATTGGTATTCGGAGTAGCATCGGCTCCGGCGATATGGCAAAGAGCGATGGAACAAGTCCTGCAAGGGATTCCGGGGACTCAGTGTTACTTAGACGACATCCTTGTGACAGGTGAAGATGACAGTGAACACCTTAACAACCTAGAACAGGTGCTCACTAGACTACGGGAACATGGGCTACGAGCCAACCGCCCAAAGTGCGAGTTTTTTAAGAAACAGATATCGTATTGTGGCCACGTGATTGATGAAGAGGGGTTACATAAGTCCCCTGACAAAATTGAAGCGGTTGTTAAGGCCCCAGCGCCTGAAAATGTGTCGCAACTGAGGTCATTCCTCGGATTGCTGAATTACTACCATAAGTTTTTACCGAATTTGTCCACAATTCTGCACCCATTGAACGCCCTACTACGAACGGGAGTAGCATGGAAATGGAGCAATGACTGTAAGCGGGCCTTTCAGAAGAGTAAGGACTTAATCACTTCAAGAGAAATATTGGCTCACTACAACCCAGCACTGCCGATCAGATTGGCGTGTGATGCGTCTCCCTACGGCATTGGGGCGGTACTGTCACATAAATTCCTTGATGGTTTAGAGAGGCCGATAGCTTTTGCGTCACGCTCGTTAACTTCTGCCGAGCGTAACTACGCCCAGATTGACAGAGAGGCCCTCAGCCTAGTGTGGGGGGTGAAGAAGTTCAATCACTACCTGCACGGTCAGAAATTTACTCTACTAACTGATCATCAACCTCTTGTCTCCATTTTCAACCCTCAGAAGGGCGTATCGATAATGACAGAGCAACGGCTGCAGAGGTGGTCCCTTTTCCTAGGGGCACACCAATATGACAGCGAGTACAAAGGAACTAAACAGCATGGGAATGCTGATGGATTGTCGCGCCTACCGTTGCCGACGGTGGAAGAAGACCTTGCAGTGGATCCAATGGAGATATTCCACTCGACCATAGTCGAATGTCTCCCTGTGACGAATGCAAACATAGAAAACGAAACACGAAATGACCCGATACTATCCCTGGTCTATGATTTAACGGTGAAGGGATGGCCAGCACATGGCGAACCACTGCTGCCAGCATTCTCGCCGAGAAGAGAACAGCTGTCAGTGTGCAGAGGAACCTTGATGTGTGGATCCAGAGTAGTAATTCCACCCAAATTGCAGGATAGATTGCTCAATGAGCTTCATGAGGGTCATCTGGGAGGGGTAAAAATGAAGAACTTAGCCAGAGCGTTTGTGTGGTGGCCGGGAATCGATAGAGAAATCGAAGAGATGACCAAGAGCTGTGCAGGATGCCAGAAGGTCCAAAACGCCCCACCACAAGCTCCTCTACACCCATGGGAGTGGCCCTCATCTCCATGGCAAAGGGTGCACATTGATTTTGCTGGTCCCTTCATGGACTCGATGTTTTTAATTGCAGTGGATGCACATTCAAAGTGGCCAGAGGTAATAAAAATGTCCTCAACCACCACAGAAAAAACTATCACAGTTTTACGAACCATATTCGCCAGGAATGGGCTGCCTGTACAGATTTGCTCTGACAATGGACCACAATTTGTGTCTGAAGAATTCCGGAGGTTCTTAAAGAACAATGGTGTTAAGCATTACACATCTGCCCCATATCATCCAGCCACTAATGGATTGGCCGAGAGGTTTGTTCAAACATTCAAGAATGCTATCAAGGCAATGTGTAATGAAGATATACCCCTACAACACAAGGTGGACAACTTCTTATTTGCCTACCGGAATGCGACACATGCGGTTACCAACCAAACTCCAGCCATGATGTTCTTCAATCGAAGACTACGATGCCGCTTGGATTTGGTTAAGCCAAACGTCCGAAGAGATGTGGAGAACAGGCAGTTTCAGAATATGAATGAAAGGCCGACCAGGAGTTTTAAGATAGGTCAACCAGTTTTGGCCTGGGACTACCGCACTGAGAAATGGCAGCCAGGAACGATTTGTACACGGCAAGGACCTCTCATGTATACCGTGGACGTAGAGGAGAGCATTGTAAGGCGCCATGCTGACCAGATTCTAGAGTCACTGGAAAACGTCAACTCCACACCACGATCTGATACACCTGGCAATGAAATCGACGTACCAATTGCAGCTACTGCAGAATCGGTGATATTGGAAGCAGATGAACCAAACAACGACATAGATCCAGACTCAACCTTGCCAGAAGAACCTGATACTCCAAAGAGGCGTTATCCAGACAGAATCAGGAAGCCTCCTCAAAGACTGAACTTATAATTGCTTAACCTCAACCAATGCATCTAGCAACCGTAATTGTGACTGTAATTAGTTATCATTTAGTTGTTAAATGAATGTTATGTACTGTTTATCTAAAAGGGGAGGAATTGTTGTGTATGTACCTTTAAGGGAATAACTGGTCTCAGACTGCAGTACCGGCAGTGACCACCCCTTTATAAAAGGCGCTAGCAAGCCTCTGTAGTTCAGTTTCCCGATTGACTCCATTCAGTAAAGACTTGTTTAAATCAACTCCTGCTGTCTGTGTCTCAATTATACATGGACATAATACATACTAACCTTTTGAGTTTCGTGCACCAGGACCCCCAGATCCCTTTGTACTTCAGTACTTTCCAGTTTCTTGCCATTAAGATAATAACTTGCTCTACGATTTTTCCTGCCAAAGTGCATAACCTCACACTTTCTAGTATTGTATTCCATCTGCCAAATCTCTGCCCACTTACTTAGCCTGTCTATGTCCCCTTGCAGGCTTTTTATGTCCTCCTCACTCACTACTTTCCCTCCCATCTTAGTATCATCTGCAAACTTTGATATGTTACACTCGGTCCCCTCCTCCAAATCGTTAATATAGATTGTAAAGAGTTGGGGACCCAGCACTGACCACTGCGGAACACCACTAGTTACTGATTGCCAGTCTGAGAATGAACCATTTATCCCAACTCTCTGCCTTCTGTTAGATAGCCAATCCTCTATCCATGCCAGAATATTACCCCCAATCCTGTGATTTTTTATCTTAATCAATAATCTTTTGTGTGGCACCTTGTCAAATGCCTTTTGGAAGTCTAAATATACTACGTCCACTGGTTCCCCTTTATCCACCCTATATGTTACTTCCTCAAAGAACTCCAGCAAATTTGTCAAACATGACTTCCCTTTCATTAAACCATGCTGACTTTGTCCTGTTAAATTATGATTATCCACGTGTCCTGTTTCTGTCTCCTTAATAATGGATTCCAAAATTTTACCTACCACAGAGGTTAGGCTAACCGGTCTATAGTTTCCAGCCTTCTGTCTACTGCCCTTTTTAAATAAGGGTGTTACATTAGCAGTTTTCCAGTCTGCCGGGACCTTTGCCGAGTCCAGGGAGTTTTGGAAAATTATTACCAATGCATCCACAATCCCTACCGCCACTTCCCTCAAGACCCTAGGGTGTAAGCCATCAGGTCCAGGTGATTTATCCGCCTTGAGTCCCATTATTTTACCGAGTACCACTTCCTTAGTGATTTTGATCGTGTTTAGATCCTCCCCCCCTTTAGCCCCCTGTTTGTCCAGTGTTGAGATATTCTTAGTGTCTTCTACTGTAAAGACTGATACAAAATATTCATTCTGTGTTTTTGCCATCTCCAAGGGAGGAAATCCCCAGGTACTCGGAGCGGCTGGCCATAAACGAGTTCCGCCGAAGACGATTGCAGGTCTTCCTTGGGCATCGTACGAAGACCCAAACGTACCCATGGGAGTCTGTCCACCCATCCTGCACCTTGAAGACTGGCCCGTAGTGCGGCTTTAAGCAACCTGTGGAATTGCTCGCATAGGCCGTTCGCCTGAGGATGATAAGCGGTGATGCGATGAAGTTTGGTGCCGAGCCCTTGAGCTGCAGCATTCCAGAGCTCCGAGGAAAATTGTGGCCCACGATCGGAAGAGATGTCCGCCGGTACCCCGAAACGAGCAACCCAACAGGAGATGAAAGCTCCAGCAACGTCTGCCGAAGTGGTGGATACCAAAGGAATTGCCTCTGGCCACCTAGTGGTGCGGTCTACCATGGTGAGGAGATGCATATAACCATGGGAAGGTGGAAGAGGCCTGACAAGGTCCACATGCATGTGGTCGAAATGACGCTCCGGAACAGCGAACGTAGCCACTGGAGCTTTGACATGACGCTGGACCTTGGCCTTCTGGCAGACCACGCAGGTGTTGGCCCAGTCACGGACTGTAGGGGGTTTTTCTTGCTCGTTCTGGTCTCCTACCAGGCTTCGTGCAATAATTACCCTTGAGTGGTTCGACCCACTCTTCCCTACGGTTCTAGACCTTGGACTTAGGTGCAGGGAACTGTAGTGCAGAGAAAAACTCAATAGACCAGGTTGAATAGCACAAAATGGATGCTTTTATTACTAAACAGTTTGCAGCATTATAGAATACATGTCATAAGCACAGATTAAAGTAACTACAAGCATGCACATATCTATAAACTTAACTCTATGGAAATGGGAAACACACGGCACATCGTAAAAGGGGAAACACATTACGATTACCCTTAACCCCCTCCCCTAGACCTAAACTAAGTTTCGACTTGAGGAACTTGGGATCATGCTCACCACTTTCAGATTCGCGAAAAGGGGGTTCGCAGCCTTTTGGCACAGCTTTCTGTCGTCACGTGGATTTGGAAACTTCTGGCGCAGTTTGTTTTACTTACGCGATGAAGCAGCAGATACAGCCTTGATGAGCGCTCATCATGGATGAATCCGTTAAACCTGTGTTACCTTTACTGAAAGGCTGCCGAAGAACTGGATGCACCTTGGAGACTCTGCTACCGATGTGATGTTGTAGAAATGGATGCACATGGAAGGTCCGTTACCGAATGGGATGTTGAGGCATTGGAGTGCTAGGCCCGGAGTGTCCTTTTCTCCGGCCTGGATTGTCGTTTTTCCCGAGGGTGTCTTCTCCTTCAGCCTGAGTCGTCGATGATCTCCCGACAAAGGTACCCGGGCCACCCTCCTTCGTCTTCCCGTCGTGGCCGAGCCTTGTTTGGCCGAAGAGTCCGTCCCGAAGCGTTCTCAAAAGAAGAGACGTCCTGAATCGAATCGTAACTACTGAATCGTGTTCCCGAAGCGTGAATCTGAAGCGAAGCGTACTGATGGACCTTTCAATCCACAGTTATACCTTTTTGGGACAGTCTTATCTCCCGCCAAATCATAGTCCAGTCTTTGTAATATTTTTGGCGGGTAGAAATCTCTGCAGGGGTGCTTTGTCTTTGTAACGGGAGCTGGTGATAGATTAACTGGCCTTCCTGGGCCGATAATGTCCTTTTCTTTGTCACCGTAACTCGGTTCGTATATTGATCGGTCTGGAGATTGCCCTTGATGGCTGTTAAACGGTTTTCCTTTGTACAGTAAATGGGTTTAAGTGTTCATTCAATTGTCTGCCCATTTCTTGATGGGCCTCATCCTGTTACCCAAAACTGTCCTGTACTTAGAATCTAATTAGTATGTATGCTCAGTTCCATGAGTTTCGGTTTCCCGATACTGGCTTTCGCGGGCTTACTGTCCTCAATCCACAAGCCTGTCTGGCTTGCAGTAACAGAAATCAAATGGTCCCAGAAACTGATCAGGAGGTCCGGCGGCCATTTTGTATGCCCTTTTATCAAAGGTTTTTCTCTACAAGCTTCTTTTGGTCAATAAACTGTCTTATTAACCCTATTTTCTTGCGTGATTAATTACTGAAAATTTCGAATCTTACAGGACATCCAGGTGCATACCCTTCCAGACGAATTTCACCGACATTAGCCGTTGTGAAGCCTTCTTAGCAAGGTGCGACAACCCGTGTATGGCGTCGAACACTTTCCGGCACCATGCGACTGGCACGATAGGTCGGGGAACGCCCATGGAAACGTCGCAAAGGAGCGTGGTGCCTGTGGCCTGGAAACTGACTTCGGCCGCTTGGAAACTAGAGGGGACGGTTCTGTATGATTGGACCTCTGGGTCCGAGGCCTGATCTGCAGCCATGAGGGCGTAGTCAATCCCAAGGTGAACCGCATGGACTGTCGCGCGAGAGAGGCAATCCGCTACCAGGTTGTCTTTACCAGACACATGTTGAATGTCCGTGGTAAATTCTGAAATAAACGTCAGGTGACGTTGTTGACGAGCTGACCACGGATCGGTGGTCTTGGCCATGGCGAACGTTTGTGGCTTGTGGTCGACAAAAGCCGTGAATGGACGTCCTTCTAATAAGAATCGGAAATGGCGGACGGCTAGAAAAAGGGCCAGCAACTCTCGATTGAAAGTGCTGTATTTTCGTTCATTTTTTCTTAGTTGACGGCTGAAAAACGCCAGCGGTTGCCACGTGCCGTTCACCCACTGCTCCTGCACTGCGCCGATGGCGTAGTCCGATGTGTCGGTGGTAAGGGCGATGGTGACACCTGAAAGCGGGTGCGCCAGCATGGTGGCGTTGGTCAAGGCGCTCTTGGTGTTGACGAACGCCTGGTCCATCTCGGCCGTTGATGCGCTATCAATTACTCATAAAAGACTGAGAGTTAGAAGAGTAACTAAAGGCTTTTATTAACAACAGAATGGAGGTCTGCCTCGAGTGGTCGACCGGTCCAGGATACCAAGGGCTGGGGAGCAGTCACCTTTATACTAGGACCTGTGGGAGGAGTCAGCCGAGGCATGTCCAGGCATGTACACAGTGGAATACAAACAGGACAAACAGGAATACAAACAGTGGTTTACCACAGCCGTCCAGATGATTGGATCCTTCCCGGACTTGCCCTTGGGGCCTCGTACAAAGGTTGCATAAGCAGAGCCGCCTTAGGGACGAATCGGTGATAGAAATTGACCATCCCGAGGAACTCTTGCAGAGCCTTGATGGTTGGCGGGCACGGGAAGGAGGTAACAGCCTCCACCTTCGTCAGCAAGGGGATGGCGCCGTCTGAAGTAATGCAGTGGCCCAAGAAGTCGATCCGCTGCAGGCCGAACTGACACTTGGCCGGGTTGATGATCAACCCATGCTGACTAAGGCGTGTAAAGAGTGTTCGCAAATGGACAATGTGCTCTTCCTTGCTAGCGCTGGTGACGAGGATGTCGTCGAGTTAGACGAAGATGAAGTGAAGGTCTCGAAACACGGAATCCATTAAGTGCTGGAAAGCCTGTGCCGCGTTCTTCAAACCAAAAGGCATCTGCAGGAACTCAAAAAGACCGAACAGGGTGATGACTGCGGTCTTCGGGACATCTTGCGGGTGCATGGGAACCTGGTGATACCCACGGACGAGGTCGACTTTAGAAAAGATGGAATTTCCCACCAAGTGGGCCGAGAAATCCTGGATATGCAGGATCGGGTACTGGTCCGGAGTAGTGACGTCGTTCAGGCATCGGTAGTCGCCGCAGGGCCGCTAGCCGCCGCCCGGTTTCGGAACAATGTGGAGAGGCGAAGACCAGGGACTATTCGACCGACGAATAATCCCCAGCCGCTCCATCGTGTCGAACTCTGCTTTCGCAGCCGTGAGCTTGCCGGGTTCAAGCCTTCGAGCCCGTGCATAAACCAAAGAGCCAGTGGTGGTGATATGATGTTCCACACCATGCTTGGTGGCCGAGGAGGAGAAAGTGGGTATGGTCAGCTCCAGAAACTCTCCGAGGAGCCGAGTGAAGTCGTTCGGAGAAGGGAAGGCGCAGGCGATAGCGCGCACCATGGTGGTACCGTGGTGGCATGGGATCAAGTGGAAGGTGGCCATGTTGATCAACCGGCGGTGCCGGACATCGACGAGGAGGCCATTGGCACACAGAAAATCCGCCCCCAGGATGGCCTGCGTTACTTTGGCCGTGATGAATTCCCAATGGAAACGCTGACCGCTGAAGCACATTTCAATCCGCCGCTTTACGAAAGTTCGAATGGCTGCGCCATTAGCCGCCTCGAGGGAAAGGCCGTGTCCCCCAGCTTGAATGTCGAGCTTCGATGCAGGTAGGATGCTGCACTGCGCCCCGGTGTCGCAAAGGAATCATCGTCCCGAGAGGGAGTCGGCGATGAAAAGTAGTTTCCCTGAGGACCCGATGGCCATCGCAGCCGCAGAGCGCCCGTTAGACCTGGTCCTCCTTCGCCAGGAACGCTGCAGGAGCTGTGTTGGTTTTTTTTGGTGAAAAACTGCAGGGAGAGCGGCAGCGTCGTGCTTTTGCGCCAAAACGGGCATGGTAGGAGCACCAGCCTACTGCAAAAGGAGCTGGAGACGCGTCTGTGGGGGATGGGCATCTCATGGCGGCGCAGCACTGCTGGGTTACTGTGAAAATCTTATCTGCTTCGGCAGCAAGCTCTGCACAGTCTGTAACCTCGGACATGGCTAGGGCAGCCTGTACCTGCTCCGGCAGTTGGCAGAGGAACAGCTCTCGGAAGAGGAAGCATTCTGGTTCGGCACCCAAGAGCGTGAGCATTTGGCTCATGAGCTCGGACGGTTTGGAGTCCCCGAGGCCGGGCATAGCGAGGAGCCGGCGAGCGCGTTCTGACTTCGAGAGGCCGAAGAACTGCAGCAACCGCGCCTTTAACGTATCATACTTGTGGTCAGTAGGCGGATACCGAGAAGGCTGACGATCCGCGAGGCAGTGGCGCTATCGAGGGCGGAGTCCACGTAGTAATAATGGGTATGATCCGCAATGATGTTCCGGATGGCGAACTGGGCTTCAGCCTGGATGAACCATGCGGCTGGTGGTTGCTCCCAGAAATGTGGCAGTTTCAGAGTCACAGCGTTCGTATCCATGCTGAAGATCTTCCGCGAAAACCATTCACGAACGTCGGGGTCACCAATGTAGGAACGTGGGTTCCTAGCTAAAAGACTGAGTTCGACCCAGGCAATCAAACAAAACGAACTTTAATGAAACAAACAGGTTTTAACAAGAAACTGCAGGATAACATCGAATGTAGGTCTGCTCTCCTCAGAGGCTCCACGAGGACTGCCTAGGGCGGTCCCGGGCTGATGTCATGACGTGATGACGTTCTTCCCGCCAGTGGGGGATCACGTGATGAACGGCGTGACGTCATCACGTTTTAACTGCGCTGTTAAAGTAGCCACGCTCTGTACAGTTAAACAGTGTAAATACAGATACAGACTCAGGCTGTAGCTAACATGTTGTTAAAGGAATTATATACAAACGATCTGAGTCCTTTGGTGGCTACGCCACAGACCTGCATTTATATAGCGCCTTTCAAGACCTCAAGACGTCCCAAAGTGCTTCACAGCCAATGAAGTACTTTTGGGGTCTAGGCACTGTTGCAATGTAGGAAACGCAGCAGCCAATTTGTGCACAACATGCTCCCACAAACAGCAATGTGATAATGATCAGATAATCTGTTTTAGTGTTGTTGGTTGAGGGATAAATATTGGCCAGGGCACCGGGGAGAACTCCCCTGCTCTTCTTCGAAATTGTGCCATGGGATCTTTTATGTCCACCTGAGAGAGCAGACGGGGCCTCGGTTTAATGTCTCATCCGAAAGGCGGCACCTCCGACAGTGCAGCACTCCTTCAGCATGCACTGGAGTTACAGCCTAGTATTTGTGCTCAGGTTTCTGGAGTGTGGCTTGAACCCACAACCTTCTGGCCCAGAAAGTGCATAAAGGCTGATTTGCAAGGTCAGCACAGCGATTTTGCTTACTGTTCCAACGCACCCCTGGCTGGCCTCCCACATTCTACCGTACGTAAACTTGAGGTGATCCAAAACTCGGCTGCCCGTGTCCTAACTCGCACCAAGTCCCATTCACCCATCACCCCTGTGCTCGCTGACCTACATTGGCTCCTGGTTAAGCAACACCTCAATTTAAAATTCTCATCCTTGTTTTCAAACCCCTCCATGGCCTCGCCCCTCCCTATCTCTGTAATCTCCTTCAGCCCCACAACCCCACCCCCCCGAGATATCTGCGCTCCTCTAATTCTGCCCTCTTGAGGATCCCTGATTATAATCGCTCAACCTTTGGTGGCCGTGCCTTCTGTTGCCTAGGCCCTAAGCTCTGGAATTCCCTGCCCAAACCTCTCCGCCGCTCTACCTCTCTTTCCTCCTTTAAGACTCTCCTTAAAACCTACCTCTTTAACCAAGCTTTTGGGCACCTGCCCTAATTTCTCCTTGTGTGGCTCGGTGTCAAATTTTTTGTCTTTTAACACTTCTGTGAAGCGCCTTTTACTACGTTAATGGTGCTATATAAATACAAGCTGTTGTTGTTGCTGTTGTTGTTCCATGGTCCTACCCACTTTAGTACCAATACTAGCAAATTTCTCCAAGTATCAGCATCAGTATTTCTGTCAGGAGGCGTTCATTATCTGGGTGTTTTTTTTCTCTTCCACCCCTCCCACCTGTGCAGTGTGGCATGGCGTTCCTCAATAACCCTGTTTCACAGCCAGTGAAAGATTTCAACTATAACTCTGTTTCACACCCGGCTGCATAGTGAAACATTGCAGATTATCACCTCAAATCTATTTAGTGACAACACACTAGTTTTGGATTATGTGACAATTCATCTGAATATAATTTTCCTTTAAAGTAAACACAGAAAAACAAGACCATTGACCTTTTCAGTTCCCAGTCTATTCAGCACATTAATTTTGTATTTGTTAATATTAAAATGACATCAATTCATCAGATATTAACACGTGAAATAGCACTGTAGGTATTGAACTAAAATCTATTCCCATTCTACTACCTCAAAGGCCAGAATGACACAGTAAAATAAGCCTAATGAAGCAGCACATATACTTCTGACGTGCAAATGATGCAAACTTTAATAGTGCAGTAATCAAATGCCTAATACATTAACTGTACAGCTCATGACTGTATCTGTTTAATTCATACTAACCTAAAAAATGTCAAGCTTTCACAAAATTAATAGTTGTAAATTTTACTTAATAGAATCAGTATCTAGTGACATATTGGGCAGGATTTTCATTGGGCCGTGGAGGCGGGATTGGAGGCGTGTGGGGGGTTAAAATCCCGAAATCGGGGGTCCTGACCCCATCCTGCCCCCAACCTGCCTCCATGCCAGTTTCAAAGGAGACGGTTACCCAACCCGCACTGGGACCCGCCTCCCCGAGGCGGGAAGGGGATTAGTGCCAATTAACTGCCTGTTAACAGGTAGTTAACAGAGAGTTTTTGTCACGGGGTTGGGGGAGCCACAGGGCCGTGTAGATACGGGGCCATGCTCTCCGGGCAAGGTAGGTTCTGAACCCAAGTGCAGAAACCAGGCTAGAGGCAGGTATACAATCTTTAAGGTACTTTACTAGATTCACACATAACTAGAGTCATACAAGGAACACAACAATATACATAGAACTTGAGACAAACCATATACATAAGAACTCGAGACAAGTTACAAAACGGCTAGTCAAGATAGGAACTCAGGACAGCTTCCATGAGGCAACCTACTTGTCCATACTGAGCTGGGATAAGCTTATCATAAGCGCAACCAGCTTGTCGAGACGAGACTCGAGACAAGCTATCACGAGGGGCTGCCACAGGGGTAACAGGCTTATCAATACAGAGCTCAAGACAAGCGCCAGCATGGCAACACGCTAGTCCAGCCTAGCACCTTATCAAGACTAAGAACACAGACTTAGATACATCTTAAATACAAAGCTCGAGAGAACCATGGCAGCCAGCTAGTCAAAGCCAGGAGCCACAGAGCGAAGGCTAGTCCCCGGATTCCCCGGTTAGGACTGAGCACAGAGGGAAGCAACCACAGAACTTATATACCAAGAAAACCAGGTGAAACCCATAAACAGCTAACAGGCCGTTAAGAATTAACACAGGAGGCTAGGAACAATTAACAAAGGGCTAGAAACCAACAAGTGAAGGTGCCATCTAGAGGTTACAGAAGGGACTGACTGGCACCCTCACAGTTTTTAGCCTAATCCCTATTTTTAATGTTGAAGTGTGGGATTCCCGACGGCTCCAAACCATGCCAAGTTAGAGGAGGCGGACCGTTGGGATGAAGGGCTTGGAGGGGTCGAGATGTCCGGTGTTCAGGTGAGTGATGGGTGCATGAGTGCAAAGGTAAGTGTGTTTGGTGTGTGTAAAGTGTTTAAATATGTTTTACATACCTTTACTTACCTTTACAGCCTTCCTTCCTTCAGGTCTCGGGAGTCCCTCATCTCACCGGCACAGAAACTCACTGTCAAAAATTGCAGCATTCAGCTTTCTGTTCTGGGGAGATCTCTAAATCATCCTGAGAGGAAGGAATTAACTTAGAGTACAGATTGTCAGTGTTTGACAGCTTCAAACAGTTGTGAAATGCTGATATTTCATCTGTCAAAAGGTCTTGACAGATGAAATATCAATCTGTGACGTCACCTGTTGCCGGGTGGCCCTTAATTAGCCTGCTGAGCCCGCTGGGTGGGCTCAACAAGGTCAATCAAGTCAAAATCGCGTGGGTTGGCTAGAACTCGATGGAGATGGGACTACAACCCCGAAAGTTGTAGTCCCGCCTCCTACCCGACTCCTCAATGAAAATCCAGCCCATTTTCTTCAACTGGGGCAACCAGAGCAGCTGAAAGCTATGTAGCTGAATTGCAGAAGAATTTTGGATGACCTTAAGTTTACCGAGGGTGGAGGATCGGACGCCAGCCTGGAGAGCATTTGAATAGCTGAGTCTAGAGGAAACAGGAAACTATCGACACCCTTATCCAGTATTCGGCCACCAAACTGAGTTGGCAAACAAATGTGCTGCACTCATTCCGCTATCTCCTTTATGGTTCCCGACAGCAGAAAACATACCTGAAACTGATGACTTGGTATGACATGAAAACTAAAGACGTTCTGAAATTATTATTTAAGTTTGACTTGTGAACGTTTTAAAGTAATTAGAATAAATTGGGAGTAAAATGTCTACTGCCTGTACAGCTTTAACATTAAATATTTCAGGTAGGATCCTACTTTGTACCCTCAGCTCATCCAAAACTCTGCTGCCTTTATCCTAACTCGCATCAAGTCCTGTTCAATTCAATTCAATTCAATTCAATTTTATTTGTCATATATGCAGCAGACGTGTGTACTGCACAATGAAATGTTGATTTTTATGAATCCTCCCAACATTGGAATAAATATAGCATAACAATGATAAAAATACTAATCAAAATACAATAATAATGATAAATAAAACAACAGTAATAAATAATAATTAATTATACGTTCATGAGTCTTATGGCCTGGGGATAGAAGCTGTTTCGAAACCTGCTGGTACGAGACCGTATGCTTCGGTATCTCTTACCAGACAGGAGCAGGGCAAAGAGGTTGTGGCTGGGGTGGCTCGCATCTTTAATGATTCTCAGGGCCTTCCCCCAGCACCTCTCGGGGTAGATATCCTGGACAGCAGGTAGTTTCATTCCTATAGTATGTTGTGCAGCTTTCACCAACATCTATAGAGCCTTGCGGTTTGTGGCGGTGCAGTTGCCATACCAGGTAGTGATGCAGCCGGACAGGATACTCTCGATGGTGCACCGGTAGAAGTTGGTGAGAATCTGGGGGGCCATTCCAAATTTCTTCAGTCTCCTGAGGAAGAACAGGTGTTGGCATGCCTTCTTCACCCATCATTCCTGTGCTCATTGTGTGGTACCCGGTCCGGCAACACCGCTATTATAAAATTCTCATTCTTGTTTTCAAATCCCTCCATGGTCTTGCTCCTCCCTATCTCTGTAATCTTCTCCAGCCCTACAACCCTCCAAGATCTCTGCGCTCCTCCAATTCTGGCCTCTTGAGCATCCCTGATTTTCATCGCTCCACCATTGGCAACTGTGCTTTCAGCTGCCTAGGTCCTAAACTCTGGATTTTTTTTCCCTAAGCCTCTCTGCCTCTCTCTCTCCTCCCTTAAAACGCTCCTTAAAACCTATCTCTTTGGCCAAGTTTTTGGTCATCTGTCCTAATATCTCCTGAAGTGGATCGGTACCATATTTCTTTTGATGATGCTCCTGTGAAGCGCTTTGTGAAGTTTTACTACGTTAAAGGTGCTATATATATGCAAGTTGTTGTTGTTGAGAGCAGAATGACTCAAGACAACTGAGATCGACAGTGCCTAGGAAATGTCCGGCAGTTTAGTCACCCTCCCAATGTTGGCTTTTTGTTACATTTGCCATCGGTGTGTTGCCTACTTTCCATCAATTTCTTAGTTTATTTGTACACATAACCAATAATCTTTAAGTTTACTGGCAATTTATTTGACACTAACTAGCGTAACGTCTCATCATTTGTTTGGTGCAGGTGTACAGTCTCACATTACGAAGAGTGAATTATGTCTTACACAAGCCATGTAATCTGTCACTGATGTGTAAAAAGAAAGATACTGGTGCCAATAAAAATAGCACTTAGTAACATTTTGAAAGTATTTCCTTTAAGGCTTCACTACTTAGTGACTTACCAATCATTGCATAACTACACAAAATCCAGTGTTTTCCACAGATGAATTTATTTTTAATTTTTCAGATAGAAAGATAAAAGAAAGGCAAAATAAACTGTAGTACTCTGCAGGGAACATGGGAATTGCTAGACGACAAAAAGACCAAGGTCCATCTAGCTCGTTTTCCACCAACCTAGTTGTAAAGTCTGTAGGTATTATGGCGAATTAATACACAGACTACAAGAGTAACTTTAACAGGACTTTACTATTCGAAGGTCAGGGCGAATCTGCCCAATAAATCCTGACACAGCACTTATATACCGGTGTGGTCACCGTCGGTATTACAGTATACAGCAGCCAAGATAAAGTAGTGCCACACCTAAAATAGTTCTCTTAAAGGTGGACGGTTACATACAATAGTTCTCTTAAAGGTAGAACAGTTACATACACTACAATCCTCCCTTTTTAGCTTACAACATACTTATTCCCCATTAACATAACATCATAACATATATACAACTTATGAAAAACAGTTCACAGATTCAGTCTCTCTGGAGGCTTCCTGACTCTGTCCGGATAACGCCTCGGTGGCGAAGTAGTTTTCGGCGGGGTAGTAGGTTCTTCTGGCAAGGTCGATTCGGCTTGAAGGACAGTGTCAGGTTCATCTGATTCTAGTATTACCAGATCGGAGGTAGGTGCTCTGGGTATCTCTGCTTCAACATTAGCCGTGTAAGGTTGTGGAGTAGGTTGGTCCTTTGTGGATGACCCTATGATCTGGTCAACATGTCGCCTTATTATGCTGTCACCAATGTCCACGGTATACATCAGCGGCCCTAGCCTTTTCCCAATAGTTTCAGGCTGCCATTTCTCGGTACGGTAGTCCCGGGCCAAAACTTGTTGACCTATCTGAAAGGATCTAGTTGGCCTCTCATTCATGCCCTGAAATTGTCGGTTCTCTACGTCCCTTCTGACGTTTGGCTTAATCAAATCCAGCCGGCATCTTAGTCTTCTATTGAAAAACATCATGGCGGGAGTTTGGTTTGTGACCGCATGTGTTGCATTCCTGTACGCCAACAAGAAGTTATCTACCTTATGTTGTAGGTTGATGTCTTCATTACCCATGGCCTTTATGGCCTTCTTGAAGGTCTGGACAAACCTTTCAGCTAATCCATTGGTGGCGGGATGGTATGGGGCTGACGTGTAGTGCTTGACCCCATTCCTTTTTAAGAACTTCCTGAATTCTTCGGACACAAATTGCGGTCCATTATCAGAACAGATCTGTTCCGGCAGGCCATTCCTAGCAAATATGGTCCGTAATACTGTGATGGTTTTTTCCGTGGTGGTGGAGGACATCTTTATTACCTCCGGCCACTTGGAGTGTGCATCCACCGCGATTAGAAACATTGAGTCCATAAATGGACCAGCAAAGTTGACGTGTACCCTTTGCCAAGGAGATGAGGGCCACTCCCATGGATGCAGAGGAGCTTGTGGTGGCGTGTTTTGGACCTTCTGGCATCCTAGACAGCTCTTGGTTATTTCTTCGATGTCTCCATCAATACCTGGCCACCACACAAACGCTCTTGCTAGGTTCTTCATTTTCACTCCACCCAGATGCCCCTCGTGAAGCTCCTTTAGCACCTTATGCTGAAGTTTGGGTGGAATCACCACTCTAGATCCACACATCAAGGTTCCTCGGCACACTGACAGCTGTTCTTTTCTTTGCGAAAATGCGGGCAGCGTTGGTTCGCCATGTGCTGGCCATCCCTCCACCGTTAAATCGTAGACTCGTGAGAGAGTTGGATCATTTCTTGTTTCATTTTCGATCATCGAATTTGTTACTGGTAGACATTCCACTATGGATGAGTGGAACATCTCTACCGGGTCCCCTGTAGCCGCCTCTTCTACTACTGGCAACGGTAGGCGCAATAACCCATCAGCATTTCCATGCTGTTTGGACCTTTTGTATTCGATGTCATATTGGTGTGCCCCAAGTAACACGGACCACCTCTGTAGCCTTTGCGCTGTCATAGTGGAAACGGCCTTGTTAGGGTTGAATATGGACACCAACGGCTGGTGGTCTGTCAGTAATGTGAACTTCTTGCCCTGCAGGTAATGATTGAATTTCTTTACTCCCCACACAAGGCTGAGGGCCTCCCTATCTATCTGAGCATAATTTCGCTCAGCGGAGGTCAATGATCGGGACGCAAATGCGACTGGCCTTTCCGAGCCATTTGGTAACTTGTGTGAAAGTACTGCTCCAATTCCATAAGGGGAAGCATCACAAGCTAGACAAAGAGGTAACGTTGGGTTGAAATGAGCCAACACTTCCTCAGAGGTAATCAACGCCTTGCTTCTGCGAAAGGCCTTCTTACAGTCCTCGCTCCACTTCCATGGTACTTCTTTCCGCAACAGAGCATTCAGCGGATGCAGCACCGTGGATAGATTTGGCAGGAACTTGTGGTAATAATTAATCAACCCCAGAAACGATCTCAACTGTGATACATTTTCCGGAGCGGGGGCCTTCACGACAGCTTCTATCTTGTCAGGTGACTTGTGCAGCCCCTCTTGGTCAATGACATGACCGCAGTACGAGATCCGTTTCTGGAAGAACTCACATTTCTGGTGATTAACTCGAAGGCCATATTCCTTCAACCTGGTGAGCACCAGTTTCAAATTTGCGAGGTGTTCCTCCTCGTCCTCTCCTGTAATCAGGATATCGTCCAAGTAACACTGAGTGCTTGGAATCCCCTGTAAGACCTGCTCCATGGCCCTCTGCCAAATTGCTGGAGCCGAAGCTACTCCAAAAACCAGTCTATTATAACGATACAAGCCTCTGTGTGTGTTGATTGTGAGATACTGGCGCGACTCTTCCTCGACTTCCATTTGTAAGTATGCTTGTGCCAGGTCTATCTTGGTGAAGTGTTTCCCGCCAGACAATGAAGCAAAGATATCCTCAATCCGCGGAAGCGGGTATTGTACCGTGTGAAGCACCGGATTAACTGTGATCTTGAAGTCTCCGCAGATGCGGACCTTTCCCGGTCCCCCTGGCTTGTTACTTGATGAAGACTTCATGACGGGAACAATGGGCGTGGCCCACTCACTCCAGTCCACCTTAGACAGTACCCCTGAATGTTCAAGCTCTTCCAGTTCTGCCTCCACAGCCGGTCGTATCGCATAAGGTACCGATCTGGCTTTGAAAAATTTTGGGCTTGCATGTTCCGCAATCTTGATTTTTGCCTTAATTCCTCTCAGTGTTCCCAGTCCTTGCTGAAATACCTCTTTAGCTTCATCCAATATTCTGGACAACCGTTCAGGTTTGACATCTTCCTTTCCGGAATCTACCGTCATTGTGTTTAGTGAGTGCCAGTCTATCTTTATTTTCCTGATCCACTCCCGTCCCAGAAGTGGTGGACCTCCCTCGGGCAGCACATACATGTCCATTTCTCGGTGATCTTTGCCCTTGTGTCTCACCTTGACTTTTATCTTTCCGATGGGGTATACTTTATGCCCTGTGTATGTCTGCAATACTATCTCCGTATCCCGTAGGGGAATATGTTTGAACAACTTTTTGTAATCTTGCTTATTCATGACCGTCAACGCCGATCCGGTGTCCACTTCCATTTTCACTTGGACTTTTGCAATCTGTAGTGTGACCCAGATAGTTTGTCGGTCAGCTTCTTTACTCACATTGTGAATCCTCAGACTACCCAGTTCCTTGCTGTTGGAGTCTGAATCCGAATTCTGTTCATCTGTACTCTTCCCAGTCACCTTATGTACCTTTCTGTACTTCTTCTGCGGTGACTTATTATTGCTGGTCTTCTTTCCTGACCGGCATACTTTAGTTATGTGACCAGGCTTGCCACATTTCCTACATTCCTGGTTTTTAAACCAGCATTGGCTCTGATCGTGTGTTGTCTTCCCACAACGATAACATTTCGTTGTACCCGAAGTCATTTGATCCATACTGAGTACCGCTGTCTTCCGCTGCATTTCTGCCGTGCCTCTCGCTGCGGCTTCGTGCGATGCTGCAATAAGGACAGCCTTCTCAAGTGTAAGATCGTTCTCTTCGAGCAGTCGTTTTTGTATTCCTTCCTTCGACATTCCGCACACGAACTTGTCTCTCAGTGCCTCTGACAGATTTACCCCAAACTGACAGTATTTTGCTAGTCTACGCAGTTCAACCAGGTACTCTGCGTTGCTTTCCTCTTTTAGTTGCGTTCTCACGTAAAATTTAGATCGTTCCGCTAACATCAGCGGTGCGGGGTTCAAATGATCCTTCAGGACAGCAACAATATAAGCGAAAGACTGATCCGCCGGTTTAGCTGGTGATAGAAGATGCTTCAATAACCCGTATGTCTTCGCACCTATTGAGTTTAGTAAGGTTAGAGCTTTGTCATAATTTGCTATCTTATTGACCTTACAATATATCTCGATGCGTTCTACATACGTGGCCCAATCTTCCACATCGGAATCGAAACCGTTGATGTTACTACGCTTAGGCATCTTCACCCTCTTCCTGAGAAACAACAACGAAATATTTCTTTAACTTTTTTTTTCCAAAATGGCGGTTTCCCGCGCTTGTCTTCTTTCCCCGCCCACTTTCAAAATGGCGGTTTCCCGCTTCTGTCTTCTTCCCCGCCTACTGGCGGCTTCCCGCGTTTCTTCCCCTGGCGGGAGGGGTAAGCTTTTCCCTCGGGCGACGACCGCTGGCTTTCGGGGTTCGCAGCCTGCGCGTCGGCTTCAGTGCGTTCCTTGTTCCCTTTTCTCGGCAGGGCAACCGGCGCTGGGTACAACCCGTTGATGGCGAACAGTTTCAGCCGCTGGGCTGGATCTTGCTCAGTCTCCCTCGCTCGGGCTCTGTCTCTCCCGCTCGCTCGGGCTCTGTCTCTCCCTCAGCGGCTTCCAATCGCGCCTCCCAGCCCTCTCGCAGTCCGATGCTTTCCTCCCCGGCTGCGGCTGAGTTCTCCGCGATTTATTTATTTTTATATCTTCCCGCGCCTTACGATCCCGGTCGCAGCGCTTCGTGGCCTCGGTCGCTGCCCGGCCTTTTTCACTCCAATCGCGCCTCCCAGCCCTCTCGCAGTCCGGTGCTTTCCTCCCCGGCTGCGGCTGAGTTCACCGCGGTTTATTTATTTTTATATCTTCCCGCGCCTTACGATCCCGGTTGCAGCGCTTCGTGGCCTCGGTCGCTGCCCGGCCTTTTTCGCTGGTCGCGGTCTAGCTGTCTCACGACGCCGTTGCGTCTCCCAGCCCGCTTGTACCGCGGCTTCCATGCTCCACGCTGCCCCAGTCTCAGCGCCTCTGGGCCCGACTTCTGTCCGGCTCCTTTCCCCCGACCGTGGTCGAGTTCACCGCCCTTATCCTCCGTTTATTTTTTATTTTCCCTTTACTCACAGTCACCGTGGCCGACTTGCTTCTCGTGCTGATCGGCTCACTCACCACCGTGGCAGAAGGGACAATCAGTGCCTGTTGCTGATGGAAGGCTTCGTGTCTGAATTCTTCCTTCTTCCTTGCTCTGCAGACTCGAGTTTTCTCTCAGCAGAACGACGAGGGCGGGTGCCTCTTCTCGACGCTCGTTAACTGCTTCGGAAGTATTGTTGCCGCAGGGTAAGATCGAACTCGTCGCCACTGTAAAGTCTGTAGGTATTATGGCGAATTAATACACAGACTACAAGAGTAACTTTAACAGGACTTTACTATTCGAAGGTCAGGGCGAATCTGCCCAATAAATCCTGACACAGCACTTATATACCGGTGTGGTCACCGTCGGTATTACAGTATACAGCAGCCAAGATAAAGTAGTGCCACACCTAAAATAGTTCTCTTAAAGGTGGACGGTTACATACAATAGTTCTCTTAAAGGTAGAACAGTTACATACACTACACTAGTAGTCGCACAATACATTGATAATGGAGTTGTTGACTAATCATAGCAATCAATCTCTATCAATGATTCTATAACAGACCCAGGCACAACCTGGGAAAACCCCCAGTGGTGGAAAGCTTTGGGAATCATAGGTCAAAAGTCACCTTTTTCCCATCGAGCATACAACACTTACCACATCCAGTCTCAGAATGTCACACCACGTGACTTTGAATTTGTGATGGAAATGTCTCAAGTCTCACATCCAACCTCAGGTACAGTTGAATGTGCAGCAAAGCGCCGTGTTAGGCCATTCTGATAGACCCCGGAAAGTACCACATTGTGACATATGAAGGCTCAATAACCGAAAGGAGTAAAATAGTTAAAACACATGTAAAGCAGCAGTGCTGTAATTCAGGTCACTAATGCTACAAACATTTTGAAACATTTCCTTTTGTAACATTTTTTACCTGCCATTATGGGCCTGGAATTTCCTGCATATTTTTGCGCAGACATACGCGAAATCGGGAAACAAAGTAAAGACGTGGCCTAAAAGGTCACGGAAATTTGGGCGTAAGTGAGTTACGCACGTAAGTACAATGCGCCCAAATCTCCTTGATCTTTTACGATCATCTATTGATCGCTCCTCCCGAACGTATCTTCGCCCATAATAATGACCCCTTCAACAGTTATACAATTTCCTTTTGAAAGTTATTATTGAATCTGCTTCCCACCACCCTTTCAAGCAATGCATTCCAGGTCATAATAACTCGATGCACAAAACATTTTTTCCTCATGTCACCTCTGGTTCTTTTGCCAATTACCATAAATCTGTGTCCTCTGGTTACTGACCCTTCTGCCACAGGAAACAGTTTCTCCCTGTTTACACTATCAAACTCTTCATGATTTTGAACACCTCTATTAAATCTCCCCTTAACCTTCTCTGCTCTAAGGAGAACAACCCCAGCTTCCCTAGTCTTTCATAGAAACATAGAAACATAGAAGATAGGAGCAGGAGTAGGCCATTCAGCCCCTCGAGCCTGCTCCACCATTCAATGCAATCATGGCTGATCATCCAAATTCAGTACGCGGTCCCTGCTTTCTCCCCATATCCCTCGATCCCTTTAGCCTTAAGAAATATATCCAACTCCTTCTTGAATATATTTAATGAATTGGCCTCTACTGCTTTCTGTGGTAGAGAATTCCACAGGTTCACCACTCTCTGGGTGAAGAAATTCCTCTTCATTTCTGTCCTAAATGGCTTACCCCTTATCCTTAGACTGTGACCCCTGGTTCTGGACTCCCCAACCATCGGGAACATCCTTCCTGCATCTAGTCTGTCCAGTCCTGTCAGAATTTTATAAGTTTCAATGAGATCCCCTCTCATTCTTCTAAACTCCAGCGAGTATAAGCCCAATCGACCCAATCTCTCCTCATACGTCATTCCTGCCATCCCAGGTATCAGCCTGGTGAATCTTCGCTGAACTCCTTCCATGGCAAGAACATCCTTCCTCAGATAAGACGACCAAAACTGCACACAATACTCAAGATGTGGTCTCACCAAGGCCCTGTATAACTGCAGCAAGACATCCTTGTTCCTGTACTCAAACCCTCTCGATACGAAGGCCAACATACCATTTGCCTTCTTAACTGCCTGCTGCACCTGCATGCTTACCTTCAGCGACTGGTGCACAAGGACACCCAGGTCTCGTTGCACTGCCCCTTCTCCCAATCTATTGCCATTCAGATAATGATCTGCCTTCCTGTTTTTGCCACCAGAGTGGATAACCTCACATTTATCCACGTTATATTGCATCTGCCATGCTTCTGCCCAATCACCCAACCTGTCCAAATCATCCTGGAGTTTCTCAGCATCCTCCTCACAGCACACATGCAAACCCAGCTTTGTGTCGTCTGCAAATTTGGAGATATTCCACATAACTGAAGTTACGTATCTCTAGTACTGTTCTAGTAAATCTCCACTGCACCCTGTCTAAGGCCTTGATATCCTTCCTAAAGCGTGGTGCCCATAATTAGATACAATACTTCAGCTGGGGCCAAACCAGTGATCTATAAAGGTTTAGTACAACTTCCTTGCTTTTGTACTCTATCCCTATGTATATAAAGTCAAGGATCACGTATGCTTTTTTAACAGCCTTCTCAACTTGTCCTGCCACCTTCAAATATTTGTGTATATATACCACCAGGTCCCTCTGTTCTTGCACCCCCTTAAAATTGCACCATTTAGTTCATATTGCCTCTCCTCATTCTTCCTACCAAAGTGCATCACTTCATGCTTCTTTGTGTGAAATTGAATCTGCTATATGTCTGCCCATTTTACTGGTCTGTCCCATGTCATCCTGACATCTGTTACTATCCTCCCTCAATGCTTATTACATTTCCAAGTTTCATGTCATAAGAACATAAGAACATAAGAAACAGGAGCAGGATGAGGCCATTTGGCCCCTCGAGCCTGCTCCGCCATTTAATGAGATCATGGCTGATCTGATCTTGGACTCAGCTCCATTTCCCTGCCCGCTCCCAATAACCCTTCACTCCCTTATTGTTCAAAAACCTGTCTATCGCCACCTTAAATATATTCAATGACCCAGCCTCCACAGCTCTCTGGGGCAGAGAACTCCACAGATGTACGACCCTCTGAGAGAAAAAATTCCTCCTCATCTCCGTTTTAAATGGGCGACCCCTTATTCTGAAACTATGCCCTCTAGTTCTAGATTCCCCCACGAGGGGAAACATCTTCTCTGCATTTACCCTGTCAAGCCCCCTCAGAATCTTGTTTCAATATGATCACCTCTCATTCTTCTAAACTCCAATGAGTATAGGCCCAACCTGCTCAAACTTTCTTCATATGTCAACCCCTTCATCTCAGGAATCAACCTAGTGAACCTTCTCTGAACTGCCTCCAATGCAAGTATATCCAATGTCATCTGCAAACTTTCAAATTATGCCCTGTATACCCAAGTCCAGGTCACTAATATAAATCAGAAAAAACAGTGGTCCTAAAACCGACCCCTGGGGGACAACACAGTGTAATGATCAGTAACCTGTCATTCTGGAATGGTACACTAGGTGGTGCTGTATGTATTTAAGAGTGTGCTACCCATGATGCACCAGGCTACCCACAAGGCAGCATTCAAGATGGATGCCTCTACAGATACTGTACCTAGTCCACATGTGCTCAATAAAGTGTCTAGCAAAAGCTAGCTGTTCTTAATAAAAATGACTAGTTATTACTGAACGTAACATGGTACCAGGATTGGTAAGATCTGCTGAATATTGTGCAACGTGACATGGAGAATTTGAAGCCACCAGAGTGTTTGAAACTCACAGGAAATATCGACTACAATTGGCAGATTTTAAACAACAATTCGAACTCTACATTGCTGCCATCGGGTACGGTACGAAGCCAGACGCTGGGAAAATAACATTGCTGCTCACGGTTGCAGGCCCACAGGCGATAGAGGTATTTAATACATTTGTATTTAATCCAGAGGAGAACAGAGAAAAATTAGACGATGTGCTAAAGAAGTTTGATACACATTGTTCTCCCAAAAAGAATGAAACCTATGAGATGTACATCTTCCGTTCTCGGACACAGCAGCAAAATGAGACTTTTGATAGCTTTATGACTGATCTGAAACTGAAAGCACAGACATGTAATTTCTCTGAGCTGAAAGCATCCATGATTCGTGACCAGATTGTGTTTCGTATTCATGATAAAAAAGTCAGGGAACGTCTGTTGAGAGAAACAGAACTAACATTGGAAATTGCTGTGAAAATATGCCAAGCCAGCGAGCTAGCTCGAAAGCACGCAAACACTTTCAGTGAAATCAATAATGATGCGATTGTAATGAGTGATAATGCTGCTGTCGGTGCTGTGTCCTACAAGGGGAAGAAACGTGGGCAGAACAGAAATGAAAAGCAATCGGAGGATGAAATTTTTAATTGTAAACGCTATGTTACAAACACCAGTTAAGACAATGTCCAGCGTTTGGAAAAATGTGCACAGGGTGTAATGGAAAGAATCACTTTGCCAAACAATGCTTTTCAAAAGTAAAGACAAAGAAAGGGCAACGAATTAATGTGATTGAGGACACTGATTTAAGTGAGACATGTTTTGTAGGAATGGTGTCATGTGACAATATCAAAAAGGATACAGAAAATGTGCAGCCCTCAGGAATTAACAATGCTGAACATAAAGTTACTGCAGTAAAAGAGGACAAATGGATGATCCCACTGCAGGTAAATGGAGCATTAGTTACATTGAAACTAGACACTGGGGCAAAAGCAAACTTAATCAGTATGAGTGACATTAACAATATGAAAGAAAAGCCCAACTTGCGACACTCACCTTCTTTGACCCAACAAAAATAATCAAAGTGTCAACGGATGCATCAAAAGATGGCCTAGGTGCGGTCTTGCTACAAGCAGAGGGTGAAGATTGGAAGCCTGTTGCCTATGCCTCCAGGTCTATGACTGATACTGATTGTCGATACGCCCAGATTGAAAAGGAATGTCTAGGCTTGGTAGTTGGACTAGAAAAGTTTCATGGCTACATAGATGGACTTCCCACCTTCACAGTTGAGACAGACCACAGCCTGTTGCCATCATAAAAAAAATCTGAATGAGATGTCTCCAAGGATTCAATGACTCATGATGAAGCTGCAAAGATATGACTTTGAACTGACCTACACACCAGGCAAATACATAGTGTTAGCAGATGCACTATCCCGAGCACCCACAATGAGTCATGTGAGCTCTACTGAAGAAGACGTGGATGTTCATGTGAGTATGGTCACTGCTGCGCTGCCCGTGTCAGACACAAAATCAAAGCAAATAGCAGAAGAAACAGTAAAAGATACAGTATTACAAACAGTAATAGAGAACATTCATCATGGTTGGCCAAAAGGTTCCTGTCCAAAATATTTTCACATAACGTCAGAATTGAGTGTCGCAAGTGGACTATTACTAAAACAGAACAGAATAGTCATTCCACAGGCTCTACGTCAAGACATGCTCAAAAGGATTCATGAGGGACACCTCGGAATTGAAAAATGCAAAAGGAGAGCAAGAGACACTGTTTATTGGCCTGGCATAAATAAGGACATTGAGAACATGATAGGCAAATGTGAGACATGTCAGGAACACCAAAACAAACAAGCAAAGGAACCAATGATAGTAGCTGACATACCAACAGCACCATGGCAAAAGGTTGGTATGGACCTTTTTCATTTAAATGGTAAAGACTATCTAATAGTGATTGAGTACTATTCTAACTATCCTGAGATGGCACTGCTCTCAAGCACCACAGCAAGCAGTGTCATAATGCATGTGAAATCCATCTTCGCCAGACATGGAATTCCCAGGATTGCCGTTAGCGACAATGGTCCGTGCTTCAACTGTAAGGAGTGGCAACAGTTTGCAGCACATTATGACTTTCAGCACATCACATCCAGTCCTTTGTATGCTCAGTCAAATGGTAAGGCAGAGAAAGGTGTTCAAGTTCTCAAGCAGCTACTGAAGAAAGCGACAGAAAGCAAGTCTGATCCTTATCTCGCCCTGCTGAGCTACCGAGCCTCACCTTTAGACTCTGGCTCTTCACCTGCTGAACTCCTAATGGGTCACAAGTTGCGTACCACGCTACCCCGCTGTGCAAAAGAAAAGCAGAGTAAGGAACTGAGACAGAGACTTCAACTGTTAAAGCTGAAACAGAAATCATACTATGCAAGTCATCCAAAACTCTGAAACCATTGACAAGGGATGATGTTGTCAGGATTGAAGATCCAGATGCATGGAACAGGAAAGCTACAGTTCTTGAGGAAGTAGGACCAAGGTCATACACTGTTAGAACTGAGGAAGGACAGATTCTCAGGAGGAACCGCCATTCCCTCCTAAAAATACAAGAGACTATCGAAGAGCAAATCGATGACAATGCCGCAACTGAATCTTGTCACTCACCACCAGAACAATCTAACACAAATACACATACAGGCTCTCATGAAAACACATCAGACTTACCTGTGCTGAGAAGATCCACACGTGAAGTAAAAAAGCCTGATAGACTTAATCTTTGAGTACAAAGAAAACTACATTGAAAATGTATTGACTGTGGAAGATGTTTATGTTGTTATGATTGATTTATATTGATTGATATTGATTTTGTTTAACCTCAAAGAAAGGGGGATGTAATGATCAGTAACCTGTCATTCTGTAATGGTACACTAGGTGGTGCTGTACGTATATAAGAGTGGGCTACCCATGATGCACCAGGCTACCCACAAGGCAGCAGTCAAGATGGATGCCTCTACAGATACTGTACCTAGTCCACATGTGCTCAATAAAGTGTTTAGCAAAAGCTAGCTGTTCTTAATAAAAACGACTAGTTATTAATGAACATAACACACAGTATACATCCCTCCTGTCTGAAAACAACCGTTCACCACTACTTGTTTTCTGTCTCTTAGCCAATTTTGTATCCATGCTGCCACTGCCCCTTTAATCCCATGGGCTTCAATTTCGCTAACAAGTCTATTATGTGGTACTTTATCAAATGCCTTTTTAAAGTCCATATATACAACATCAACCACACTCCCTTCCATCAACCCTTGCGAGTTTCATGCAATTGCGTTTGCTCAGTGACTCTTTTCAAATTATGACCAGATTTTCAGGTGCAGCAGGAAACAACATCATTTTTCTGCTGTCTTGTTGCAATTTCTTGAGCGTTTTTGTTTATTTATCCTCACTTAGACCGGCTCTGTATTTTTGATTTCTTTTAATGCATTTTTTTGGCATCAGTACAAGTCCCATTAAAAATTGAAATGCTTCCCTGATTGCAGGTTCCTAAACATGTGTACCTAATATGCATGAATAATGGTTAAATGAGTTGAAACTTTAATTTTCATACTTAAAAAAGAGAAATATATGGTACAAAAGCAAAATACTGCAGATGCTGGAAATCTGAAATAAAAACAGAGAATGCTGGAAATACTCAGCAGTTCAGGCAGCATCCGTGGAGCGAGAAACAGAGTTAACGTTTCAGCTCGATGACCTTTCATCAGAACTGGAAAAAGTTAGAGCTGTAACAGATTTTAAGCAAGTGCAGTGTTTGGGAAAGGGGGGAGGGGAGGAAAGAACAAAAGGGAAGGTCTGTGATAGGGTGGAAGGCAGGAGAGATTAAAAGACAAAAGGGATGATGGTGCGAGGTGAAAGGAGATGGCAATGGGACAAGTAAAAAAACCAAAAGATGAGTCTAGAAGAGGTGTAAATGGGAATGGCAGAATCATCAACAGCTGCCAGGTGGAAAAATAGGGGCAGAGGTTATGGTCTGAAATTGTTGAACTCTATGTTGTGTCCAGAAGGCTGTGAAGTGCCTAATTAAAAGATTAAATATATGGTGTGAGTTTGGCGCTTTCCTTGGGCCCTGATTGGTTGTGCTGATTTATGCCCATTTTACGTTCGGGCGTATTATGAGGCAGGAAATTTGACCGTAACTTGACATCCGCGAATGGGCACGGAAATGGACACATTTTCAGGTCTAACTTCTGGCTTATGCCCACGGAGGAAATTCCAGACCATAGTATTCATTTCAATGAGATAACTAACCCTTGCGCGAGCAAAGCACATCATTTGATTAAATTAATATTTAATATGCCATTAGAGTGAAACAGCTTTGCTTCTGGCTTTCGGGAAGCTGTCTTCTATTTGTCATTAGCTATAAAGTTTAGAAAAATCAACCTATGATAGCATTGAAAGCTCCATTCAATTAATGATCACCGCTTTAAGTCATGCTAAAACTGTCATGTATCAAAGAAGCGGTTAATCTGGCGGATTTGCTGTTTTGCTTATCTGCCTTTTTGTTGTGAGGTTAAAAATTGTTATGTAGTCACATTTAGGAGGTCACAATGCATGAAGGTACAGAAGTGCCATAATCACATGGTTTTCTGAGGGTGGGCAGAACATAATGCCTGATTACACAAGATACATTACTAATTATGGAACACTTCAAATAGCTAGCTACAAAAAAGAGGCAGAACGTGGGAGCTGCAGCAATAGGGGAGATTTGCAGTTGCTTATTATGTCAAATGGAAAAGATGAGTATTAGGAAAATAATAATTCCATCCCACATGAACAGGAGTAATGTGTGAAACCATGGCTGTTGGATCATGACTCAGATTTCTTCTGCGACACGCTAGACTCTTTTTGATATTAAACTTAATTTGTACCTTACAGAGAAGAAAGTGGGCCGGATTTTCCGATCGGAGGCTTCCTACGGGCGGATGCCTCCGGTCAGAAAAAATCTACGCACTGACCTGCTGGCTCCATAGGTCCCGAGACCTCCGATCCTGGGCCTCTGCTCTACGAAATGCGCAGAGGCCCAGGTATCCCCGGGGCGCAGGCAGTTCGCAAGTGTCCCTGGGATCACATGGGCCATGGGGAACCAATCAAAGATGGGAATCCCCCTTCACACTTTTGACAGGTATCTACGCACCGATCTGTCAAAAGTATGAATGGGGATCACATAAAAAACAGTTAAACATGAAATACATTTTGAAAAAAAATCACATATTTAATTACATTAAATTAAATGTTATAAACAAAAATTAAATTTTTTGAAAAGAATAATTATAGTTTGTTACGGGGCTAAAAATAATGTTAGCTTTTTTAAAAGTATTTTTAAATTATAAATGAGTGAACAAAATGTATTTTTTAAAACTCTTATGCTGGCAAAAGCAGGCCTTATACCTGCTTTTACCAGGCGTAAGATTTTTTAAGGTTTTCAGCGGGCGGAGGTTGTGCAGAGGTCCTTTTCCTGGGCAGGCAGAGGATTCTTGACAGATTGGAAGTGCCGGTTTTCAGCACATGTGCTTCGCACTCCTAAACCTGGCACTTGCAAAGCCCCTACGAGTGCATACACACCTCGTATGCAACTGTGGGGGTCGGAAAATCCGGCCCAATGTTTTTCATTACTCAACATCTCCAAAGTTAGTCTCTATTGCTTCGTCCAAGTTATTGATATATATGGTGAAAAGCTGAAGCCCCACTGCAGATCGTTGGGGAACACCACTTGTCATATTCCGCCAATCAAAGTACATTCCCTTTATTCCTACTCTCTGTCTCCTGCCGCCCAAACAATTAACAATCAATGTTACAAGATTACCTCCAATTCCATGTGCTCTCATTTTTGCTAACAATCTCTTGTGTGGAACATCATCAAATGCTATCTGGACTTCTATATCGGCAATATCCATAGACACTCCCCTGTCCACCTTGTTAGTGGCCTCTTAAAAAAAATTCAACTAGATTAGTAAGACATGAACTACCCTTCCCAAACCCTTATGGTTGGTATTTATTGCCCATCCATAATTGCCCTTGAAAAGGTGGTGGTGAACTGCTGCAGTCTGTGTGGTGAAGGTACTCTCGCAGTGCTGTTAGGGAGGGAGTTCAGGAATTTGACCCAGTGATGATGAAAGAATGGCGATATATTTCCAAGACAGGATGGTGTGTGACTTGGAGGGGAACTTGGAGATGGTGATGCTCCTAGGCACCTGCTGCCCTTGTCCTTCTAGATGGTAGAGGTCGCAGGTTTGGGATGTGCTGTTGAAGAAGCCTTGGTGAGTTGCTGCAGTGCACCTTGTAGATGGTAACACACTGCAGCCATGGTGCACCGGTGAAGGAGGAAGTGAATGCTTAAGGTGGTGGATGGGGTGCCAATCAAGCGAGTGTTCTTGGAGCTGCACTCATCCAGGCAAGTGAAGAGTATTGTAAGAAACATTCAATCCTAAAGAAAGTTGCAAGTTATAAAGTGTTTACTGATTCCGTAGGAAATAGATCTGCTAACCCACTGACTTATCACCCAGAATGAATTCCAATCACATCAGATAAGAACAGAGAGAGGCCTTAAGTCAACACAAAGTACAAGCAACAACAACAACTTGTATTTATAAAGCGCCTTTAACGTAATAAAATGTATCAAGGCGCTGCACAGGAGTATTTTAAGACAAAAAATTTACACCGATCCACATAAGGATAAATTAGGGCAGGTGACTAAAAGCTTGGTCAAAGAGGTAGGTTTTAAAGGAGGAAAGTGAGGTAGAGAGGCAGAGAGGTTTAGGGAGGGAATTCAATGCTTAGGGCCTAGGCAACAGAAGGCATGACCACCAAAGGTTGACTGATTATAATCAGGGATGCTCAAGAGGGCAGAATTAGAGGAGAGCAGATATCTCGGTGGGGGGGGGGGGGGGCGTTGTGGGGCTGAAGGAGATTACAGAGATAGGGAGGGGTGAGGCCATTGAGTAATTTGAAAACAAGGATGAGAATTTTGAAATCGAGGCGCTGCTTAACCGGGAGCCATGTAGATCAGTGAGCACAGGGGTGATGGGCGAACGGGACTTGGTGCGGGTTAGGACACGGGCAGCCGAGTTTTGGATGACCTCAAGGTTACGTAGGGTGAAATGTGGGAGGTCAGCCAGGAGTGCATTGGAATAGTCAAGTCTAGAGGTAACAAAGGCATGGGTGAGGGTTTCAGCAGCAGATGAGCTGAGGCAAGGGCGGAGACGGGCGATGTTACAGAGGTGGAAATAGGCGGTCTTTGTCATGCTGCGGATACATGGTCGGAAGCTTATTTCAGAGTCAAATATGACCCCAAGGTTGCGAACAGTGTGGTTCAGCTTCAGACAGATGTTAGGGAGAGGGATGGAGTCAGTGGCTAGGGAACGGAGTTTGTGGCAGGGACGGAAAACAATGGCTTTGGACTTCCCAACATTTAATTGGAGAAAATTTTTGCTCATCCAGAACTGTATGTCAGACAAGCATTCTGACACTTTCGATACCGTGGAGGGGTTGAGAGAAGAGTTAACGAGGTAGAGCTGGGTGTTGTCAGCGTCATGTGGAAACTGATGCTGTGTTTTCGGATGATGTCACCAAGAGGCAACATGTAGATGAGAAATAGGCAGGCCTCCTAAACAGACCTAGCAAGACTGATAAGGGGGACAGTAGGGAACCAGCCAGCCGAATAAGCAAAACATTCTTAACCATAATGAAACATTTAACACAAAAGATAAGTAATAACTGAATTCCAGTTCAGGAAATAAAATGGTCAGGAAGTACCTTTGCCCTGGTAATAAAAGTCATGAGGTGGATGAAAAATGATGGACATCTGTGATCTCAGCCCACCGAAATAAGATATTAAAATGGGCAACAGAGACAAAAACTAGCTTTTAAAAGAAAGGGCTTCCTTGGAGTGGATGAAATGCTAGCTTCGGCTAAACACTCTGATTAGGTTCGACCTCTCAGGTGGATATCCATGCTGGCTGACAGCCTAACACCTCCGACAACTTGAGTAGAGACCCAACAGAAGTGACCATTGTTGCAGACAAAGACATCCATCAAAATTCATAGACGTCCGTCCGCCCATCCACCGTCCATCTGACGTCTGTCCGGTCATTTTGTTCCGTCCGTTCCATCACGGGGCCTTAGATCGCTCTCATCTGTCACGGGTTGTATGTCTACTATATATATATCTATTTCACTTGCATGTAGTATCTGATTATGCTTAAACTGTATCTCTCTAATAAAAAGCCTTACAACTTCTAAGACCCTTTGGATAATCTTTGTGTGACCTGTGATCCAAATCTTACAGTATTCCATCACACTCCTAACTTGTGCCTTGTAGATGGTGGAAAGGCATTGGGGAGTCAGGAGGTGAGTCACTCGCCACAGAATAACCAACCTTTGACCTGCTCTTGTAGCCACAGTATTTATGTGGTTGGTCCAGTTACGTTTCTGGTCAATGGTGATCCCCCAGCATAGTGATGGTGGGGGATTCGACGATGGTAATGCCATTGAATGTTAAGGGGAGGTGGTTGGACTCTCTCTTGTTGGAGCTAGTCATTGCCTTACACTTGTGTGGCGCGAATGTTACTTGCCACTTATCAGCCCATGCCTGAATGTCATCCAGGTCTTGCTGCATGCAGGCATAGACTGTTTCATTGTCTGAAGAGTAGCGAATGGAACTGAACACTGTGCAATCATCAGCAAACATCCCCACTTCTGACCATACATTGGGGGGAAGATCATTCATGAAGCAGCTGAAGATGGTTGGGCCTAGGACATGGCCCCGAGGAACTCCTGCAGCAATGTCCTGGGGCTGTGATAATTGGCTTCCAATAACCAGCATCATCTTCCTTTGTGCTAGGTATGACGCCAGCCAGTGGAGCGCTTTCCCCCGATTCCCATTGACTTCAGTTTTACTAGGGCTCCTTTGATGCTGCACTTGGTCACATGCTGTCTTGATGTCAAGGGCAGTCATTCTCACCTCACCTCTGGAATTCAGCTCCTTTGTACATGTTTGGACCAAGGCTGTTAAGAGGTCTGGAGCCGAGTGGTCTTGGTGGAAACTTTACCTGTCTAGTATCCATCCTCTGGAATTCCCTCTTCTTCTCCAGCTCCCTCTCCCCCTTTGAGACACTCCCTAAAATCCATATCTTTGGCCAAGCATTGGGTCACCCCTCCTAATATTTCCTTCTTTGGCTCAGCATCAATCTTGCCTTGTTACGCTGTTGTGAAGCGCCCTGGAATGTTTTTCTATGTTAAAGGATCTGTATAAATGCAAGTAGTTTTTGTAGTATATTATGAATAAAAAACAGCAAAAAATATGTTTTGCCCTGTTCTGGTTAAGTTATTAAGTTAGATAATATTTATTTGACTGCAAGGTGAGCATGGCAGCTTTCAACACAGCAAGCTCTTGAGTGCATGTACGATACTTGTCAGAAAAAAGCAAGAGAACCAAAAACAACCAAGTGGTACATTTTGGTAGGAAGAATGAGGAGAGGCAATATGAACTCTGCTACAATTTTAAAGGGTGTGCAGGGACAGAGAGACCTGGGGGTTGAGAAGGCTGTTAATAAAGCATATGAGACCCTTGGCTTTATTAGTAAAGACATAAAGAACAAAAGAAAGGAAGTAATGCTAAACCTTTATAAAGCACTGGTTAGGCCGCAGCTGGAATATTGTGTTATATTCTGGACACCACACTTTATGAAGGATTTCAAGACATTGGAGAGGGTGCAGGAGGAATTTCCTAGAATGATACCAGAGATGAAGGACTTCAGTTATGTGGAGAGACTAGAGAAGCTGTAGTTGTTCTCCTTCGAGCAGAGCGGGTTAAGAGGAGATTTGATAAAGGTGTTCAAAACCATGAAGGGTTTCAATAGAGTGAATAAGGAGAAACTGTTTCCAGTGGCAGAAGGGGCGGTAACCAGAGGACACAGATTTAAGGTAATTGGCTAAAGAACCAGAGACGATATGAGGAAAAAAATGTATGCAATGAATTGTTATGATCTGAAATGCATTCCCTGAACGGATGGTGGAAGCCGATTCAACAGTAACATTCAAAAGAAAATTGGATAAAAACTTGAAGGGAAAAAATTTAAGAGGCTATGGGAAAGGAGCAGGGGAGTGGGATTAATTGAGTAGCTCCACCAAAGAGCTGGCAGACTCATGATTGGCCAAATGGCCTCCTTCTGTGCTGTATCATTCTATGATTCTATGAAATATCTTCTCAGAAGTCGTGCCTTTAGAAGAGAATTTAAATTAAATAAATCATAAAACAGTTAAAAAAACCAGCACATTGTTTATAGCAAGATCCTCTCTCATTTCTCTTCAGACAGATTATACTTGTCCCTGGCACTCTTGTAAATTTTTGACGCACATCTCTCTCTATTACTTCTTGAAAGTAACATTTCTCAGAACTATTGACGTGCTTGGGGGAAAAATTGGATTGGTTTGCACCTCTCATTAGGGTAACGGAGCGCAAACCCCCTAGCGCCCGGGTGCGGCACCGCTAATGCCTCCTGCAAAATTCAGCGGGAGGTTAGCGGTGATGGTAGCCGGTAGTGCCCCGCGGCGCTGCGCCGCCGGCGGTGACGTCATCGACGAGCGATTCAACCCCTTATTGCCCTGCCGCGGCTCCTTACCACCCCGTGGCAGAAATTCGGCTGCACCCCGCAAAGCTGCCGTGGGCAGTGTCAGCGACAGACATGCCGGTCGCGAACCGGGCCGACCTCCGCTTGTGAGGCGGTAATTAAAGGGGAAGCCCGGCTGCACCCCACATCGCCATTTCATTGTTTTGGCCGATCTCCAGGTCGGCCACTCGTGGTGGCCTTTGGCATGATCCGTGGCCGCCATCGCACAGCCCAGCACCACGTCTCGGTTTGCGCCACAGACACCGCCCCGAGAGGAAGTGGAGCGCTCGAGATAGCGCTCGGCTTCCTTGCCAGGGCAGTTAGCCCAATTTAGCGGCCGGGGCGGTACTCCCGTGCCTGGCGCTAATTGGCTGGCACAAATTCGATTACCGCCCCGAAACAGGGCATAACCGAAAGTTGTGTTTTACTATATTTTAGATTGTGCAGTGAATACTATTATGTCCGTGTATAATTGAGACACGGACTGCAGGAGTTGATTATAACAAGTCTTTACTGAATGGAGACAACCTGGAAACTGAAACTACAGAAGACTGCTAGGGCCTTTTATACGGGGGTGGTCACTGCCGGTACTGCAGTCTGAGACCAGTTATTCCCTTAAAGGTACATACACAACAATTCCTCCCCTTTTAGATAAACAGTACATAACATTCATTTAACAACTAAATAATAACTAATTACAATTACAATTACGGTTGCTAGATACATTGGTTGAAGTTAAGCAATTATAAGTTCAGTCTTTGAGGAGGCTTCCTGATTCTGTCTGGATAACGCCTCTTTGGGATATCAGGTTCTTCTGGCAAGGTTGCGTCGGGATCAATGTCGTTGTTTGGTTCGTCTGCTTCCAATATCACCGATTCTGCGGTAGATGCAATTGGTACTTCGGTTTCATCGCCAGGTGTATCAGATTGTAGTGTGGAGTTGACGTTTTCCAGTGACTCTAGAATCTGGTCAGCATGGCATCTTACAATGCTCTCTCCAATGTCCATGGTATATATTAGAGGTCCTTGCCGTGTACAGATCGTTCCTGGCTGCCATTTCTCTGTGCGGTAGTCCCGGGCCAAAACTGGTTGACCTATCTTAAAATTTCTGGTCGGCCTTTCATTCATATCCTGAAACTGCCTGTTCTCCACATCTCTTCTGACGTTTGGCTTAACCAAATCCAAGCGGCATCGTAGTCTTCGATTGAAGAACATCATGGCTGGAGTTTGGTTGGTAACCACATGTGTCGCATTCCGGTAGGCAAACAATAAGTTATCTACCTTGTGTTGTAGGGGTATATCTTCATTACACATTGCCTTGATAGCCTTCTTGAATGTTTGAACAAACCTCTCGGCCAATCCACTAGTGGCTGGATGATATGGGGCGGATGTGTAATGCTTAACACCATTGTTCTTTAAGAACCTCCGGAACTCTTCAGACACAAACTGTGGTCCATTGTCAGAGCAAATCTGTTCAGGCAGCCCATTCCTGGTGAATATGGTTCGTAAGACTGTGATAGTTTTTTCTGTGGTGGTTGAGGATATTTTTATTACCTCTGGCCACTTTGAATGTGCATCCACCGCAATTAAAAACATCGAGTCCATAAAGGGACCAGCAAAATCAATGTGCACCCTTTGCCATGGAGATGAGGGCCACTCCCATGGATGTAGAGGGGCTTGTGGTGGGGCGTTTTGGACCTTCTGGCATCCTGTACAGCTCTTGGTCATCTCTTCGATTTCTCTATCGATTCCCGGCCACCACACAAACGCTCTGGCTAAGTTCTTCAGTTTTACCCCTCCCAGATGACCCTCATGAAGCTCATTGAGCACTCTATCCTTCAATTTGGGTGGAATTACTACTCTGGATCCACACATCAAGGTTCCTCTGCACACTGACAGCTGTTCTCTTCTCGGCGAGAATGCTGGCAGCAGTGGTTCGCCATGTGCTGGCCATCCCTTCACCATTAAATCATAGACCCAGGAGAGTGTCGGGTCATTTCGTGTTTCCTTTTCTATGTTTGCATTCGTCACAGGGAGACATTCGACTATAGTCAAGTGGAATAACTCCACTGGATCCACTGCCAGTTCTTCTTCCATCGTCGGCAACGGTAGGCGCGACAATCCATCAGCATTCCCATGCTGTTTAGTTCCTTTGTACTCGATGTCATATTGGTGTGCACCTATGAAAAGGGACCACCTCTGTAGCCGTTGTGCCGTCATTATCGGTACGCCCTTCTGAGGGTTGAAAATGGAGACGAGAGGTTGATGATCAGTTAGTAGTGTAAATTTCTGACCGTGCAGGTAGTGATTGAACTTCTTCACCCCCCACACCTGGCTGAGGGCCTCTCTGTCAATCTGGGCGTAGTTACGCTCGGCTGAAGTTAACGAGCGTGACGCAAAAGCTATCGGCCTCTCTGAACCATCAAGGAATTTATATGACAGTACTGCCCCAATGCCGTAGGGAGACGCATCACACGCCAGTCTTATCATTAGTGATGGGTTGTAGTGAGCCAATACTTCTCTTGAAGTGATTAGGTCCTTACTCTTCTGAAAGGCCCGCTTACATTCATCGCTCCATTTCCATGCTACTCCCGTTCGTAGTAGGGTGTTCAGTGGATGCAGAATTGTGTACAAATTCAGCAAAAACTTATGGTAGTAATTCACCAATCCGAGGAATGACCTCAGTTGCGACACATTTTCAGGCGCTGGAGCCTTAACTACCGCTTCAATTTTGGCAGGGGACTTATGCAACCCCTCTTCATCAATCACGTGGCCACAATACGATATCTGTTTCTTAAAAAACTCGCACTTGGGGCAATTGGCTCGTAGCCCATGTTCACGTAGTCTAGTGAGCACCTGCTCTAGGTTGGCAAGGTGTTCACTGTCATCCTCACCTGTCACTAGGATGTCATCTAAGTAACACTGAGTCCCCGGAATCCCTTGCAGGACTTGTTCCATCGCTCTTTGCCATATCGCCGGAGCTGATGCTACTCCGAATACCAGTCGATTATACTGGTAAAGACCTTTGTGAGTGTTTATCGTGAGATACTTCCTAGAGGATTCTTCAACCTCCATCTGCAAATATGCTTGTGCTGGGTCAATTTTTGTAAAACGCTTCGCTCCAGATAGTGAGGCGAAGATATCTTCTATCCTTGGAAGAGGATATTGTACTGTGTGAAGGACTGGGTTCACCGTCACCTTGAAGTCCCCACAGATGCGAACCTTCCTTGGCTCCTCAGACTTATTGTTTAACGTTTTCTTCATGACAGGAACGATGGGTGTCGCCCACTCGCTCCAGTCTACCTTAGATAACACGCCTGCATTCTCCAGATTCTCCAGCTCTGCCTCGACGGCTGGGCAAATTGCATATGGTACCGGTCTTGCTTTGAAAAACTTGGGAATTGCATTCTCCTCTATTTTTATTGAGGCGGTTACGCCTTTAAGAGTGCCCAGTTCTTGTTTAAATACCTCTTTGGCGTCAGCTAAGATTGTTGACAATCGTCCAGGAGTGACGTCGTCATCCTTTTTACCAGCCACCATCAGTGCCTGAATGGAGTGCCAGTCTAAATTTATCTTTCTGATCCATTCACGTCCCAATAACGGTGGTCCACCATCTTGCAGAATGTAGAGATACAATTTCTGTATTTTCTTGCCGTTGTATTCGACAGGCACCCTTATTTTTCCTCTGGGGTATACTTTTTCCCCCGTATACATCCTCAAGACAATGGATGTCTCTCTCAAGGGTATGTGTGAGAATAGCCGCTCGTAGTCTCGTCGATTCATGACGGTTAGAGCTGATCCTGTATCCAATTCCATTTGGACTTGGGACCCTGCTATCGTGAGGGTGACCCAAATGGTTCGGTGATCCTCTTTTGCGATTACGTTGTGAAGTTTAAGACAGCTTAGTCTCTTGTTCCCGGATTCACTATCGCTCATCTGGTCTTCGGAACTACTGTCCGTCATCTTTTGTACTTTCCTGTATGGTTCCTTAGTAGCCTTTTTGTTGTCGTTGGTCTTCTTCCCAGACCTGCAAACTCGTGCAATGTGTCCCATCTTTCCGCATTGCCTGCATATTTTGTCCTTGGACCAGCAGTCCTTCTGGTCATGGTTTGTTCTGCCGCAGCGATAACATTTTGCAAATCCCCGTGTCATTTCGTGGGTGCCGTATTCCTGTGGCTTTTGTTGTATTTCCGCAGCTCCCCTTGCTGCTGCTTCATACGATACTGCCACACTGAAAGCCTTATCTAGCGTCAGCTCTTTCTCTGAGAGTAACCTCTTCTGGGTTCCTTCACTCAGGAGTCCACAGACAAATTTGTCCCGTAAGGTGTCTGCCAGTCCTGCTCTGAACTGGCAGTGCTTTGATAGCTTGCGTAGTTCCGTAAGGTAATCAGCATTGCTCTCATTTTTATGCTGATTTCTCCTGTGGAATTTAAATCTTTCTGCTATCAGCAGTGGTGTAGGATTTAGGTGTTCCTGTAGGATAGCAACAATTTCTTTAAAACTCTTCGCCTTCAGTTTGGCTGGAGTAATTAGGTCCCGCAATAGACCGTACGTTCTTGCGCCCATTAAATTTAGCAATATCGATGCCTTTTTCTCATCGGCTATTTTGTTTGCCTCGCAATATACCTCAACTCTTTCCACATACGTGGTCCAGTCTTCTATTGCATTATCGAAGGCAGTGATATCGCCAGTCTATGACATCTTGAAAATCTAAGATGGCGCCTCCCGCGCTTTGCCTTCGTCCACGATGGATCAAAATGGCGCCTCCCGCGCTTTTCCTTCTTCCCCGCCGAGTTAAGATGGCGCCTCCCGCGCTTTCCCGCCGCTGCCGCTGCTGCCTACGCCGCTCTCCGCGGTATTTTTATTTTTCTATCGCGCTTCAATATTTGCTCCGTTAATTGAAGAACCATTCCCGTCGTGGAGCGGACCCTCTGGGACACTTCCCTCCCTCTTCTTAGGTCCGAACGCTGCCCGGCTGCGAAGCACCGGCCACGCCCTGTGTGCTCCACCCTCTCTGTTTCTCTTTGCTTCCCGACTCACTGCCCGGCCCCGTTGCAGAGCCACCCGATCGAGCTCTAGCCCGCCGCAGCCCAGGAAGGATCAGTATACTACCTGCCACCAGCCCGATTAGCTGGGAAACCACAGGCTGGAGAACCAAGCCTGGCTCTCGACGGTCTCTCCTGCACTTTTCAATTCAATGATTTGGAGGGCGGTTGCCCACGGTCGACGCCCGTTTCTCGAGTTTCTTTGGTTTTTTCTTTCTTCTGGCTTCGACCTTCAATAACGTCGTCTGAGGTGCTGCCGAGTTGCAGGTAAGTTCGTTTCTTACTCGTCGCCAGTATTATGTCCGTGTATAATTGAGACACGGACTGCAGGAGTTGATTATAACAAGTCTTTACTGAATGGAGACAACCTGGAAACTGAAACTACCGAAGCCTGCTAGGGCCTTTTATACAGGGGTGGTCACTGCCGGTACTGCAGTCTGAGACCAGTTACATAGATACATAGAAGATAGGAGCAGGAGTAGGCCATTCGGCCCTTCGTGCCTGCTCCGCCATTCGATGAGATCATGGCTGATCCTTTAATTCAGTATCCCGTCCCCGCCTTCTCTCCGTAACCCTTAACCCCTTTTGCCCGTAGAAATATATCTAATTCCCTCTTAAATATATTTAATGAGCTGGCGTACACTGCCCTCTGTGGCAATGAGTTCCACAGGTTCACCACTCTCTGAGTGAAGAAATTCCCCCTCATCTCTGTCCTAAATGGTTTAGCCCTTATCCTTAAATTATGTCCTCTAGTTCTGTTCTCACCCGCCAAGGGAAACATTCCTTCTGCATCCAGTCTGTCTAGACCTGTCAGAATTTTATACACTTCTATGAGGTCCCCTCTCAATCTTCTAAACTCCAGTGTGTACATCCCTAAACTACATAGTCTCTCCTCATAGGTCATTCCCGCCATTCCTGGTATCAGCCTGGTGAATCGCCGCTGCACCCCCTCCATGGCAAGAACATCCTTCCTCAGATGAGGCGACCAAAACTGTACACAGTACTCGAGGTGTGGTCTCACCAGTGCCCTGTACAGCTGCAGCAAGGTATCCCTGTTCCTGTATTCTAACCCTTTTGCTATGAAGGCCAGCATACCGTTTGCCTTCTTGACCGCCTGTTGCACCTGCATGCTCGCCTTCAGTGACTGGTGTACAAGAACACCCAGGTCTCTCTGTACTTCCCCCTCTCCCAATCTATTGCCATTTAAATAATAATTTGCCCTCCCGTTCCTGCACCCAAGGTGGATAACTTCGCACTTGTCCACATTATAGTGCATCTGCCATTTATCCGCCCAATCGCCCAGTCTGTCCAAATCGCTCTGGAGCTTCCTGGTCTCTTCCTCTGAGCCCACCCCACCTCCTAGTTTAGTGTCGTCTGCAAATTTGGAAATGCTGCATCCGACTCCCTGATCCAGGTCATTAATGTAAATTGTGAACAGCTGGGGGCCCAGGACAGATCCCTGTGGTACCCCACTTGTTACTGCCTGCCATTCAGAAAATGAGCCGTTTATTCCAACTCTCTGTTTTCTATCTGACAGCCAGTTCCCTATCCACGCCAAAACTTTCCCCTTTATCCCATGAGCCTCAATTTTCCATGCTAATCTTTTATGTGGGACCTTATCGAAGGCCTTTTGGAAGTCCAGGTACACCACATCTACTGGCTCTCCCCCATCTATTCTACCAGTTACTCCCTCAAAAAATTCCAATAGATTAGTCAAGCACGATTTACCCTTTGTAAATCCATGTTGACTCTGTCCTATCCTGTCCCCATTTGCTAAGTGCTCCGCTATTTCATCCTTAATGATGGACTCCAGCATTTTGCCCACAACTGATGTAAGGCTTACAGGTCTGTAATTACCTGCTTTTTCCCTACCCCCCTTTTTGAATAGTGGGGTAACGTTAGCTACCCTCCAATCCATCGGCACTGTTCCCGAGTCTAATGAATTCTGAAAAATCATCCTTAGTGCATCCGCTATCTCTAGGGCCACCTCCTTCAGTACCCTAGGATGCATGTTATCAGGCCCTGGGGATTTGTCCACCTTCAATCCCTTTAGCTTCCTTAACACCATATCCTTAGAGATATTGATTTGCGTCAGTTCCTCCTTTGCCAATGTCCCTATTTTTCCCGATATCCCAGGGAGGTTTTTTGTGTCTTCCTTCGTAAAGACTGACCCAAAGTATGCATTTAGTTGATCTGCCATTTCCTTATTTCCCATTATATATTCCCCCGTATCTGACTGCAATGGACCAACTTTGGTTTTCACCAGTCTTTTCCTTTTGATATACTTATAAAAGCTTTTGGAGTTAGTTTTTATATTTTCCGCCAGCTTGTTTTCGTAAGCTATTTTGCCCCTCTTGATTATGCCCTTTGCCCTCCTTTGCTCTATCTTAAACTGTTCCCAATCTTCCGCTCTGGCGCTTTTTTTGGCTATTTTATACGCCCTATCTTTGGATTTTATGCTGTCTCTAATTTCCCCTGTTATCCACGGTTGAGTCACCTTTTTAGATTTCCTTTTATGCCAGATTGGTATAAACAATTTTTGCAATTTTGTCATTCTATCTTTAAATGTTTGCCATTGTTTATCTACCTCCAGTCCTCCCAGGAACGTTGTCCAATCAGACCTACTCAGTTCCCGTCTCATGGCATCATAATTCCCCTTGTTTAAATTCAGGACCTTAGTCTCTGAGTCAATTTCTTCGCTCTCCATTTCGAGTGAGAAATCGATCATGTTATGATCGCTCTGACCCAAGGGTCCCCGTACAACAAGATTACTGATTAGTCCCTTCTCATTGCACAGTACCCAGTCCAATATAGCCTGTTCCCGAGTTGGTTCCTCGACATATTGATCCAGATAACCATCCCTCAAACACTCAAGGAATTCCTCCTCCTCATTATTTTTACTGATTAGGCTAGTCCAATCTATATGTAAGTTAAAGTCACCTATGATGACAGCTGTGCTCTTATTGCACGCTTCTCTAATTTCCCTCGTGATGCCCTCCCTAACCTCTATTTTACTATTTGGAGGCCTATATACCACTCCTATTAATGTTTTTCGCCCCTCGCTATTTCTTAGCTCCACCCATATAGATTCTGTATTAACTGAGTTAATATCCTTCCTTTCAATTGCATTTATCCCCTCTTTTACTAGCAATGCTACCCCTCCTCCCTTTCTTTTTTGTCGATCCTTCCTAAATACTGAATACCCCTGTATGTTAAGCTCCCAGCCCTGCTCACCCTGCAACCATGTTTCCGTAATCCCAATTAGGTCATAATTATTAACCTCTATTTCCACAGCTAATTCATCTACCTTGTTCCTGATGCTTCTCGCATTAAGGTATAAAACCCTCAGGCTTTTTTTATGCTCACATTTTTTATGAATTAGTTTGGCCCTTTGTTTTTTGTTCCTCACCCTTTTATCATTTATTTCTGTCTGCCTTTCACTTTCCTCTATTTCACTACATAGGTTTCTAGCCCCCTGCCATACTAGTTTAAATGCTCCCGAACTGCTTTATCAAAAATTACCCCGAGAACATCAGTTCCATCTCTGCACAGGTGTAGACCGTCCCTTTTGTATAGGTCACACCTACCACAAAACTGGTTCCAATGCCTCAAAAATTTAAAACCCTCCCTCTTACACCACTGCTCAAGCCACGTATTTAGCCTAACTATCCTGTTCTCTGTACTCTTACTAGCACGTGGCACTGGTAGTAATCCAGAGATTACTACCTTCGAGGTCCTACTTTTTAGCTTGGCTCCTAACTCCCGAAATTCTACTTGTAGGACCTCTTCCCTTTTTTTAGCTACGTCGTTGGTACCAACATGTATCACGACAACTGGCTGTTCCCCCTCCCCCTCCAGAATGTTCTGCACCCGCGCCGAGACATCCTTGACCCTTGCACCAGGGAGGCAACATACCATCCTGGAGTCTCGGTCGCGACCACAGAAACCCCTATCTATTCCCCTTACAATCGAATCCCCTATTACTATAGCCCTGCCACTCTTTTTCCCTCCCTTCTTTGCAACAGAGCCAGTCATGGTGCCATGAGCCTGGCTGCTGGTGCCTTCCCCCGATGTGTCACCCCCCCCGACAACAGTACCTAAGGCGGTGAACCTGTTGCTAAGGGAGACAACCCCAGGGGATTTCTGCACTACCTTCCTGCCCTTGCTCTGCCTTTTGGTCACCCATGTACTGTCTACGCTGGCCTTAACCTGCGGTGTGACCAACTCACTAAATGTGCTATCCACACCCCTCTCAGAATCGTGGATGCTCCAAAGTGAGTCCATCTGCAGCTCAAGGGCCGTCATGCGGTCCCACATGAGCTGCAGCTGGACACACTTCCTGCACACATAGTCGTCAGGGACACAGGAAGCGTCCCTGATTTCCCACATGTTACAGGAGGAGCATGACACAGGTCCGAGCTCTACTGCCATGACTTAACCCTTATATTACTTTTAATTTTCTAGTTTTAGTTTATTTATCGACTTTTGTTTTCCCGAAGCTTACTTAGACCAATGTATACTGTACTCCTCTTATTCCTTTTTAAACTAACCAAATCCCACTAGTTTTGGTTTTACTTCCTAGGAAGGTTTGAGGAAAGTACTTACCAGTTAGTCTTACCTCCCTGGTCTTTCGCTGACTTCCCGGTCTTGTGTCCCCTTGGTCCTACGCCGACTTCCCGCTCCTCCCGGTTCCTGCCCTGCTGAAAAGAAACTGAGACCAAAAAATTTGTGACCTCTGTTTTTAGACAGCTGCTAAAAGACTACTAGGTTAGAGGAGGGGGGCGGTGGGGGCTCCTACTCTGTAGGAACTCGGGTTTAAGCCACCACCCTCCTTAAATACCTTTCACCTGGGTGCTTCCCACCAGGTCCGCTTCTGAAAAAAAGCTCAAGAGCTGGACTTCCGCCTCAGCTGTTTTTTAAATGGCCCCGAGTCTCGCCGACTGCTGCCTCTCCGCTGCTGCTCTCTCCCGACTGGTCTCGGGCCTCGCTGGTCGCCGGGTTTCCTGCCGAGCTCCTCCTCGCTGCTCCCGCTGGTCCCGACTGGTCTCGGGCCTCGCCTCTCTCCGGTTTTTATACCGGTCTCACACTGCTCCCGACTGGTCTCGGGCCTCGCTGGTCGCCGGGTTTCCTGCCGAGCTCCTCCTCGCTGCTCCCGCTGGTCCCGACTGGTCTCGGGCCTCGCCTCTCTCCGGTTTTTATACCGGTCTCACACTGCTCCCGACTGGTCTCGGGCCTCGCTGGTCGCCGGGTTTCCTGCCGAGCTCCTCCTCGCTGCTCCCGCTGGTCCCGACTGGTCTCGGGCCTCGCCTCTCTCCGGTTTTTATACCGGTCTCACACTGCTCCCGACTGGTCTCGGGCCTCGCTGGTCGCCGGGTTTCCTGCCGAGCTCCTCCTCGCTGCTCCCGCTGGTCCCGACTGGTCTCGGGCCTCGCCTCTCTCCGGTTTTTATACCGGTCTCACACTGCTCCCGACTGGTCTCGGGCCTCGCTGGTCGCCGGGTTTCCTGCCGAGCTCCTCCTCGCTGCTCCCGCTGGTCCCGACTGGTCTCGGGCCTCGCCTCTCTCCGGTTTTTATACCGGTCTCACACTGCTCCCGACTGGTCTCAGGCCTCGCTGGTCGCCGGGTTTCCTGCCGAGCTCCTCCTCGCTGCTCCCGCTGGTCCCGACTGGTCTCGGGCCTCGCCTCTCTCCGGTTTTTATACCGGTCTCACACTGCTCCCGACTGGTCTCGGGCCTCGCTGGTCGCCGGGTTTCCTGCCGAGCTCCTCCTCGCTGCTCCCGCTGGTCCCGACTGGTCTCGGGCCTCGCCTCTCTCCGGTTTTTATACCGGTCTCACACTGCTCCCGACTGGTCTCGGGCCTCGCTGGTCGCCGGGTTTCCTGCCGAGCTCCTCCTCGCTGCTCCCGCTGGTCCCGACTGGTCTCGGGCCTCGCCTCTCTCCGGTTTTTATACCGGTCTCACACTGCTCCCGACTGGTCTCGGGCCTCGGTAAGTTATTCCCTTAAAGGTACATACACAACAAATACATGTATCTGACTGGTTCATTTGATGGAATTTATTGCCAGTCAGATAATCCAAGCAGAGGATGAATAAATTAATTTCTATGTTTATTTTAATAAAAAACTATATTGTTTCTTCAGCTTGAAAGTCACTCTGTGTGCTCTTATCGGACAACTGCATTCGACACAAACAACAAGTTGCATTTATATAGCACCTTTAACTTAGGAAAACATCCCAAAGCACTTCACCGGAGCGTAATCAGGCAAAAATTGACACTGAATCAATAGGTGATTCAAGAGGTATTAGGAGGGGTGTCTAGAAGCTTGGTCAAATAGGTAGGTTTTCAGGAGGGTTTTAAAGGAGGACAGAGAGAAGTTTAGGGAGGGAATTCCAGAGCTTATTGCCCAGGCAGTTGACAGCACGGCCGTTGGGCGAAGGGAGCGTGGGATGCACGAGGCCAGAGCTGGAGGAATGTAGAGATCTTGGAGGGTTGTAGGGCTGGTTGAGATGACAGAGATAGGGAGGAGAGAGGTCAAGAAGGGATTTGAAAATACGGATGCGAACTTTAAATTTGAGGCATTGGTGGACCGGGTGCTGATGTAGGTCAGCAAGCATTGGGGTGAGGGGTGACCGTAACTTGGTGTGGATTAGGATACGGTCAGCAGAGTTTTGGATGTGCTCAAGTTTATGGATGGTGGAAGAAGGGAGAATGGCCATGAGAGCATTGGAATAGTCGAGTCTGGAGGTAATAAAAGCATGGATGAGAATTTTAGCAGCAGATGGGCTGAGGCAAGGTCGGAGGCTGGCGATGTTACGGAGGTGGAAGTACATGCTCTTTGTGATGCAGAGGATGTGGTGTCAGAGGCTCAACTCAGGGCCAAATAGGCCGGCGAGGTTGTGAACAGTTAGGTTTCAACATAAGACACTGGCCAGGGAAGGGGATAGAATTGAATGGCAGGGAACGGAGTTTGTGGTGGGGACCAAACACAATGGGACAAATTTTAACCCCCAAAAACAGGTGGGTTGGGGTCGGGTGACATGTAAAAATGTTATAAATCTCAAACCCGACTCCAACCTGCCAACTTCCAGGTTTAACGGAGGCGGGACAGGGGACGGGCGACCAACCTGCTCCCAGGAGGCGGGTTGGCCATTTAAATATTATAATGAGGCTGGCAGCCTCTGATTTAACCTCTCTTGCAAGTGTAACCCTGGCCAGCCGAGTTTCCTGGGCCTTGGGAAACCCAACAGATAAAGGGAGGCGAGGACCGCTTTGTGGAAACGGTAAGTGCCTTTATCGCAAGAGTGCTTACCCCTAGTCACCTAAGCTACCTTCTTCCCTGCCATCGGACCTCCCCCCACTCTCCGTATTCTGGCCTTCCACATCCAAGGACCTCCCACCCCCCCAGGATCGGACCTCCCCCGGTATCAGCCCCCCCTCTCCCCTGGAATCAGAACCCTCCCCCCACAACTGAATCCGCACCTCCCCCCCACCAAGGCTTCCACTAACGAAGCAGCAGGCTTCCTACCTGCTCTTGCGACTATGGCCTCCTCCAGAGTGTTCCCCGCCCAACAGGGAGCCAAGCCTGTCAATCAGGCTGGCTTCCAGGTGGAAGACACATGCTGTGGAGTTAACCTCACAGTGTGTGGGCTAGGGTTCCTGACTAAAACTCCTACCCCCGCTTATGCAACCTACCCCAGTCAATATAGGGGCCATTAGCTTCGGTCTTTCCAATGTTTAATTGGAGGAAATTCCAGCTCATCCAGGGTTGGATATCAAACAAGCAGTCTGCCCACACAGTGGCAGTGGAGGAGCCGAGAGAGGTGGAAGTGAGGTAGAGCTGGGAGACATTACCATACATGTTGCACCTGACAAAGTGTTTTCAATGATGTTGGCAAGGGGCAGCATGTAGCCGAGAAATATGAGGGGGCCAAGGATAGATCCTTGGTGGACTCCAGAGGTAACGGTGCAGGGGCAGGAGGAGAAGTCATTTGCAGGAGATTCTCTGGCTATGACTGGAAAGGTAAGAGTGGAACCAGGTGATGGCTGTCTCACTCAGCTAGATAATGGAGGAGAGGTGTTGGAGGAGGATGATGTGGTCAACCGTGTCAAAGACTGCAGACAGGTCGAGAAGGAAGATTAGATTAGAGATAGTGCACCACGGTCATAGTCTCATAGGATGCCATTTATGACTTTGATAAGGGCCATTTCATTGTTACGGCAGGGTCGGAAGCCTGATTGAAGAGGTTCAAGCATGGAGTTGCGGCAAAAATGGACACGGATTTGAGAGGCAACAACACGTTCAAAGACTTTGGAGAGGACATAAAAGTTGGAGATGGGGCAGTTGTTTGCAAGGGCAGAGGGATCAAGGGTGGATTTCTTTGTCTGCTATTTGAATGCAAGCATTAACTCATTTATTTTAAATGGGCTAATTCCTCTGTTAAAACATAGGAAGTTAATATAAATGTTAAGCACTCACAATGACATTGCACAGCAGAATTTCTAGTGTTGAGATTAGATTATCTCTGGTCTTTCCAATGACCAGGATTGAGTGCAAACCAATATGGTGGGTACATTGTGTTTAATCAGAGTTTAAGATGGAACATAACACACTAGTTATACAGCAAAAACATACGGCCATGACAAACATCTGGTAACAGTCCCAATTAAATGGCTAGCATGTGCGAACAGCTCCCATTCTCATATCATGTGTGTGTGAGTGTGTGTATCTCTCTCTCGCTCTCTCTCTCACTCCACCGTCTCTGCTCTGGGCTTTTCAGGTCTCTCTTTTATACTCTTTTTTAGGGGTGGACCTCGGCGGAATATTGACAAGACCATTTAACCTATAGAGGTTCCCCTTAAAACAAGGTGCTCAATGGTATGTTGAGTTCTTTGTTTAAGCCATGGAAAAAGGGTTAACCCTCTTGTTATCTTCCACCTCTCTGGGGTCCTTTTTAGCCATTACACATGGTTTCTGTACCTAGCCAATCATGGCCTTACAGCATGTTGAGGACTGTTTTTACCTTATCTCATCCGGCCCTTTCCTTCCAAAGCTAGAGTCTCTTATCTCATCCTGTCTGGTCCCCCCCCAGCCTGGAGTCAGCAACCAGACATACCAAGTTCAGCCTTCAGACTCCTTCAGTCAGAGGCCCCATTGTTGGAACTGCCTGTTATCAATTATTTATGTTCATGCAGCTGGCCATGCAAATTAACTATTTCATTTCATTATCAGACTATTGTACCATGAAATGAATCATTAAATTCCCAAAGATATCCTCTATTCTATGCCCTTATACTAATTAACTTCTACATATATTTGCAAGCAGTTCTGTTAAACAAACTCCAATTCCTACCTTAGCATTATAGTATGGTTATTAGTAATATTGGAAGAAACACAGGTTGGGCCTTAGTTGGGCAAATTAAAGTTAGATTAAACAAAGTCAAAATCCTAACTTACAAACAGCAGACAGCTAGCCTGGGAGGCAAGGCCATATGTGGGTGCCCCTGTGTGGGATGCTATGCATCTATCCATCTAATCTAATACCAGTCTGAAGACGCTTTGTCTCAAGCTTTAAAGTTTCCAGGAAAATGAAACTTAAGCAGTTCCAGTAAAACACAACTTATACATTAACCCCTTACTTGTCTTGAACTCAAATACAATAATTTAAACACAGTATTATTCGTGTCACAATTTCATTTGTGGAACCATATATTTTTTAGGTATCCCTAATTTCTAACACTAGGCCTATATTCTTTCTGTCAAAAATTGGCAAATGCTTGTAAACTTGTTGGCAATTCTACAGTCTAACAGCCCCAAGACCACTAAAAACCTGTCCTCATCATTTAGAGGTCTTAAATTTTCAAGGAAGGGGTTCTAACAATAATAATAAGTGATTATAATGATGATCATTTCTGTATTTTAATAATGAGGTTGCAGGGAGGTGCGTTGATCTTGATCGATTGATAATGGATCAGAGTTGGTGGATGATGGAAATCTGTCAGCTGGCCGTTTTCCAATAGTGGAATTCCTTCAAGTTTTTCTGGTCACCCAGTGACCAACAGGATAAATCGCATCAGACAAAGATTATGTTCTAGCTGTTTTGTCATCTGATATACACAAGGAAAGCCAAAGTCAAAGATGCACTTGGCTGAATAAGAACAGAAGTCTAAGGGCTTTGGGACAGGAAATGGATAAAACTGGTCAGACAGGTTCCTGAAACAGGTCCTGGAGGGCACAACAAGTTCATTGGCATGAATGGCCTTTTTTCCCTCATCCTGTATTCTCATGTTTTAATATTTATATGACTATATCAGAGAATTAAAGATAACTGGGATAAGGTTATAAAGACAACATCTAATAATCGGGGCATAATCAAAAATTAGAGCCAAAGAAGGAGATATTAGGAGAGGTAACCAAAAGCTTGGTCAAAGATGTGGGTTTTGAGGAGGGTCATAAAACAAGAGAAGGAGGTGGAGAGGCAGAGTGATTTAGGGAGGAAGTTCTGGAGCTTGGGGCATAGATGGCTGAAAGCATGGCAGACAATGATGGGGGTGAATTGAGGGGTGATGCACAAGAGGGTGGAGTCAGAGGAACAGAGTATTTCAGGAGGTATTGTAGGCTTGGAGGAGATTACCAAGATAGGAATGGGCGAGGCAATGAAGTGATTTCAACACAAGGATGAGAGTTTTAATTTTGAAGCATTGGGGACCTGGGTGATGGGTGAGCGGGACTTGGTATAGGATAGGATACAGGCAGCAGAGTTTTAGATGAACTGAAGTATATAGAGGGTGGAGGATGGGAAGCCAGCCAGGTAAACATAAAAACATAAGAAATAGGAGAAGAGTAGGCCATTCAGCTCCTTGAGCCTGCCCTGCCATTCAATAAGATTATGGCTGATCTGATCTTTGCCTCAATGCCACTTTCCCACCCGCTCCCCATAACCCTTGACTCCCCTGTAGCTCAAATATATGTCTATCTCCGCCTTGAATATATTCAATGACTCCGCCTCCACAGCTCTCTGTGGTAGAGAATTACAAAGATTCACGACCCTCTGATATCAGAAATTTCCTCCTCATCTCTGTTTTAAATGGGCGAACCCTTATCCACGAGGGGAAATATCCTCCCTGCATCTTCCCTGTCAAGCCCCCTCAGAATCTTGTTTCAATATGATCACCTTTCATTCTTCTAAACTCCAATGAGTATAGGCCCAACCTGCTCAACCTTTCTTCATAAGACAACCCTTCATCTCAGGAATTAACCTAGTGAGCCTTCTCGGAACTGCCTCCAATGCAAGTATATCCCTCCTTAAACAAGGAGACCAAAACTGCACGCAATACTCCAGGTGTGGTCTCACCAGCGTCCTGTACAGTTGTAACAGGACTTCCCTACTTTTATACTCCATCCCCCTTGCAATAAAGGCCAACATTTCATTAACCTTCCCAATTACTTGCTGTACCTGCATGCTAACTTTTTGTGTTTCATGTACGAAGACCCCCAGATCCCTCTGTACCGCAGCATTATGTAGTCTCTCTCCATTTAAATAATAATTTGCTTTTTTATTTTTCCTACCAAAGTGGATAACCTCACATTTTCCCACATTATACTCCATCTGCTAAATTTTTGACCACTCACTATATCCCTTTGCAGATTCTATGGGGCAATTTTCTAACATCCTTGCCGGTGACGGTTTTGCAGGGCGGGAAATGGTCCCGCCTCCAGCTGGCCAGTGTGCTTGTTAAGAGGCTTAAATGCTCATTAAGGGCCTCTCTAAGCCTATTTTCAGAGGCCCTCATGATTTTACGACCATTTCGGCATGTTCACAACCCTCCTAAACCACGCCAGCTAAACCTGGCGGGTTGACAAGTGGGTGGTCTCCTCACAGCTGTAGGTCCAACATTAAATCGTTTATTTCATCAGGGATTAGTTGCAGGTGGCAGATCTTTGCTTTAAAAAGTCTTTGAGCACTTTTAGAAGGCCTTCCGAAGTCGGAGGTGCTGTAGCTTGAATCTTTCAACTGTGGGACCTCCTTGGAAAACCCTCTCCCCGCTTGCAATGAGTGCTTCCCCAACAGAGGCATCTGCAATCAGCATGGGAACCATTTGTTTTCTTTCACCATGGACCTCAGATTCGGATGAGGAGCAGGCTGAGGAGGAGGAGGTTGAGGAGGAGCAGGAGGAGGTCAGAGCACCGGTGTATCGACCAGCAGCAGCGGCAGCACGTGAGCACATGGCTGCCTGGAATGCAAGGGATGAACTTATCCTGATCAGATTTGCATAGGTTGCCCAAGTTGGCATATGTCCTTGGCTCCATCCTAAGACATCATTGACAATGGACATGACTCTCTGGCCTCCTTTCACTCAGGCCACCAACTTGAGAATGCAAGTGTGGCAGAGCCCGCAATGTGGAGCTGCTTAAGGCAAAAGAACAGATGCCATAATGCCAACATTTTGGCATCAAATCATTTTAATGCTTTCCAACAGGGATGGCATTTCTTCAATGCACAGAAACATTCATCTAATCTGCAAACAGATCTGGAGGTTATATCCCTTGCAAGCTGTACCTACACAGCCTTGATTTCTTTGGGAGGCCTCTTCCTCCCAGATGAGTGGAAGCGCACCTCCCTGCTAGCTGTCACCCCCTCAAACAACATTTGCAGCGCCTCATCTGAGAGCCTCGGGGAGGCCCTTGCCTTGGAATTGGACATAGTGGTTTCTCAGAATATGTTGCAGGTGGTGCAGCATAGGCAGAAATCCTGTGGAATGATCCAAGGCAGCGAGAAGCCATAAAATCAAACTGGAAAAGCGATGTCAGCAGAGGTGGGTTTCAGTCCCGAACCATTAATTGACCAAGGGCATCCCACACCTCTGAAATCAAGTGGCCAATCAGGGGAAAATCGTAATTTTTTGAGAACTATCATTGGAGGCGGGTTTCAAACCCACCCAAACCAAAACCCGTCTCCATCCTGCCTCCAGTGGGAAAATCGCCCCCTATGTGTCCTCCTCACAACTTGCTTTCCCACCTATCTTTGTATCATCAGCAAATTTGGCTACAGTACACTCAGTCCATTCATCCAAGTCATTAATATAGATTGTAAACAGTTGAGGCCCCAGCACTGATCCCTGCGGCACCCCACTAGTTACAGTTTGCCAACCGAAAAATGACCCATTTATCCCGACTCTTTGTTTTCTGTTAGTTTGCCAATCCTCTATCCATGCTAATATATTACCCCCAACCCCTTGAGCTCTTTTCTTGTGTAGTAACCTTTTATGTGGCACCTTATCGAATGCCTTCTGGAAATCCAAATACACGACATCTACTGGTTCCCCTTTATCCACCCTACTCGTTATATCCTCAAAGAACTCTACGAAATTTGGCAAATACGATTTTCCTTTCATAAAACCATGTTGACTCTGCTTGATTATATGGGCCAGAAATTCAGGTCGGAGGCTTCCCACAGGTGCAAGCCCCCGACCTGCACTTACCTAGCGCACCGGCCGTTGTGCTGTGGGCCCGCGTGGGATTCCGATCCTAGGCCTGCTCCAACTGCCGGCGCGCAGTGCTTGCATATCCCAGGGGCGCAGTTAGTTCGAAACGTCCCCTGGGATCACGGCCATGGAGAGCCAATGGTAGCAGGGAATCTCTATTCATAGATTTGACAGGAAGACCTGTCAAATCTATGAATTAGAGATCGGCCCCAAAACATAACTAAAACTTCAAATAAATTTTTTAAAAATCACATTTTTAAAATAACTATAAATTACATAAAATAACTATTTTAAACATAATTTAAATTTTTGAAAAAATTAATTGCAGTTTTTAACGGGGCTAAAAATGAACTTACCTTTCTTTAAAGTATTTAAAAATAATAAACCTGTGGAAAAAATGTTTTAATTTTACTTAATTCACCACTTACCTTGTTAAAAGCAGGCCATGCGACTGCTTTTTAAAAGCGTAGCTGCTGGAGACTTACTCTCCTGGAGAAACCTGTAAAAATAACGGAAGTTCCAGGCGTATGCGCTGCCTCTCCGGTGCACGCATTCGACCTGTGAACCCCTTCCTTGAAGGGAACGGAAGTTCCGGTTTCCCGCGCATGCGCAGTGCATGCACGAAACCGGCACTTTCATTGGCCCTACGCGTGAGTACCCAACGCATACTCACCCATGGGGACCCGAATTTCTGGCCATTATGATTTTCTAAATGTCCTGCTATTACTTCCTTAATAATGGATTCCAGCATTTTCCCAATGACAAATGTTAGGCTAACTGGCCTATAGTTTCCAGCTTTTTGTCTCCCTCCCTTCTTGAATAGGGGCGTTACATTTGTGGTTTTCCAATCCGCTGGGACCTCTCCAGAATCCAGGGAATTTTGGTAGATTACAACCAATTAGAATAGTCAAGTCTGGAGTTGTCAAAGGCATTGAGGGTGTCAGCAGCAGATGGATTGAGTTAAACACGGAGACTGACAATGTTACGGTGGTGGATGTATGCAGACTTGTGATGGATCGGATATTGAGTTGGAAGTTCAGCTTGAGATCAAATAGGATGCCAAAATTGCAAACAGTCTGGTTCAGCTTCAGATAGTGGCTGGGGAGAGGAATGAATTGATGGCAAGGGTACAGAGTTTGTTGTGGAAGCCTAAGATGATGGCTTAATTCTTACCAATGTTTAACTGCAGGAAATTGGAGTTCATCCAAGACTGGATGTAAAACAAGCTGTCTGACAACACAGACACAGTGGTGAGGTCAAGACAGGCGGTGGAGCAGCAGACCTGGGTCTTGTCAGCATCCATGTGGAAGCTGACCTTATATCTGCATATAATGTCGTCAAGGAGCAACATATAGATAAGGAAAAGGAGGGGCCAAGGATAGATCCTTATTGGACTCTGAAGGCAACTGTGTGGAGGTGGGAAGAGAATCCAATGCTGGAGATGCTCTGGCTATAATCAGATAAGAGTGCAACCAAGCAAGGGCAGTCCCACTGAGCTGGACAAAGAAAGAAGGACCTTGCATTTATATAGCACCTTTCACAACCTCAGGACATCCCAAAGCGCTTTACAGCCAATGAAGTGTAGCCACGGTTGTAACCTAGGAAATATGACAGTCAATTTGTGCAAAGCTCCCACAACCAGATCATCTGTTTCACGTGTTGGTTGAGGGATAAATGTAGACCAGGACACCAGAAGCATGCCCTGCTCTTCTTCAAATAGTGCAGATGGAAACTCAGCTTAAGGTCTCATCTGAAAGACCGCACCTCTGATAGTGCAGCACTTCCTCAGTATTGCATTGAAGTGCCAGCCTAGATTATGCACTCAAGTTCCTGGAGTGGGGTTTGAACCACTGAAGAAAATCGGGTAAGGGTGAAGACCAATTTCACGCACACTCAGTCAGTTATACTTATGAAACAGAACATTTTTTCCTGAGAGTTTAAAAAAATCTGCAATATGGAAAGTTCTGATGAAAGTTCTCCATCCAAAACCCTTTTTTTTTCTGTGAATTTCCAACATTTTCTGTTCTAGCATCCATTGTTTTCATTGCAATGGTTGCATTCTCTGCATTTAATTTCTTCCACGAATACCAGCCTTCAACAGGTTCGATTCCTTGCTTCGTCATGATTTCCCTTTGTTCTTTGGTCCTCTTTACCACTGGTCTTGTCCATTTCCCTTTCTTTGTTGCCTTTATATTAGTTAAAGACCTGTTTTCACAGCCACATTGCAAGACAGAAATTGCGAGGCTCCAGTGCTGACACAGAGGCTGATAATTGCTGCCCTTTCATTTCTCAACAACCGTCTCGTGCTCTGACCCGTTCCCTGTGGATTCCAGCCGTAATCTCACCATTCCCCTTTCGTGTTCACTCATTAGCGTAGAAATTCCGATCTGGGAACTTCACGTACAAGCACTTAACGCCCTCGCAAGACATTCCTGCATGTGCTATTTTTACATAGGCATTCAATGGAATTTCTTAGAATCACACAGCAAAGAAGGAGGCCATTCAGCCCATCGTGCCTGTGCCAGCATGTTGAAGGAGCTATCCAATTAGTCACACTCCCCTGCTGTTTCCCCATTGCCCTACAAATTTTTCTGTTACAAGTATTTATACAATTCCCTTTTGAAAGTTATTATTGAATCTGCTTCCACTGTTAGGGAGGGAGTTCCAGGGTTTTGAGCCAACGACGATGAAGAATTGGTGATATACCTCTAAGTCAGGATGTTGTGTGACTTGGAGGTGGTGGTGTTCCCATGCGCCTGCTGCCCTTGTCTTTCTAGTTGGAAGAGGTCGCGGGTTTGGGAGGTGCTGCCGAAGAAGCCTTGGCAAGTTGCTGCAGTGCATCTTGTAGATGGTACGCCGGTGGTGGAGGGAGTGAATGTTTAAGGTGGTGGATGGGGTGCCATTCAAGCGGGCTGCTTTGTCCTGGATGGTGTCGAGCTTCTTAAGTGTTGTTGGAGCTGCACTCATCCAGGCTTGTTGTATGCACTCTCTCAATCTTTCCCACCAGCAGTATCAACTCAATCACATCGCATTTACCCTGCTCCTCAGTCTCACCTCCCTTATTTCTTGAGTTCTGACAAAGGGCCTCCTCCACTCTTATTAACCTGTGCTTTTCTCGGTTCCATTTTGAGACGCTGACAAACCTGCTGTGTACTTCCAGCATTTTTCTCTTTCATCCCAAGAGCCCATTAATGTCACCAATCTCAGGACCTGAGATCCGTTTCCCGGAGATAACAAGAGTTGCTCCCCTGGGCAATTGATTATTAATAAATCCACCCAGCAATCATTCCCTTTTAAAAAATATAACCTAATGAATTGTGAAGGTGGATTATTGAACGACTGTCTTCTGAGGTTCCCCCGTGTTATCATACATGGCGTGACTGACGTGTGGCAGGCCCCCTTTTCTGCATCGAGCTGGCAGCTCGGTGAGGCATTGCTTACAGCCGAGGTGAAGTGACAGCTCCAGCCACCCGATGAGAAGTTTATTAGGAGACAGAGTGCGCTCATCAGCCACAAATTAACCATCATGTGAGTAATCAGTCCAGATGTCAGAGCACGAGACAGAAAATGACAAACAGTGTGGCGCTCACTACTGTGGTAATTAAAATTACCTGCAGCTTCCTTACCCATGCTAAGATTCCAGAGCTGACACTGCATGGCATGCGTAGCTAATCAGGTCACAAACGCACGGGAGACACCAGCGGTATCTGCGATCCAAAACAATTGTGAGGCGACATTTAGCACTGCGGTAACTGCCTCTCAGCCGGTGCCTCATTTGAAGCCAGTATACACTGAAACGTCTGATACCATACACAGTGCTGTACCTCACTGAATGTGTCAGCTGCTTCTAGTCTACCTGCGCCACCGTTTAATAGACATTGGTGATTCAGTAATAGCTGCTCTCATTTTACAATATTGGTCGAATGGTGCATTTAGTTTTCAGTGCTGCTGCTGGCCCTCAATTTGGCATCAACACTGTCAGATAAATGTGATGGAAGTTGATACTACTGCCTTCAGAGGTGAAGAGAAAAGAAAGACTTGCATCATATAGCGCCTTTCACAACCTCAGGACGTCCCAAAGCACTTTACAGCCAGTGAAGTACTTTAAAAAAAAAAAGTGTAGTCACTGTTGTAATGTAGGAAATGCAGCAGCCAATTGCACACAGCAAGCTCCCACAAACAGCACTGAGACAAATGAGCACATATTCTGCTTTAGTGATGTTAGTTGAGGGATACATTATGGCCACGGCACCAGGAAGAACTCCCCTGCTCTTCTTCGAAATAGTGTCCTGGGATCTTTTATGTCCACCTCAGAGGGCAGACCGGGCCTCGGTTTAATGTCTCATCCGATAGATGGCACTTTCGACAGTGCAGCACTCCCTCAGTACTGCACTGGAGTGTGAGCCTAAATGTTGTGCTCAAGTCACTGGAGTGGGTCTTGAACCCAGACCTTCTGAGTCAGAGGCGAGAGTGCTACCAACTGAGCCACAGCTGACAGAAAGAGGAGCATTTCCCTGGTGCCTTCTAAGCAGTAACTGACAATATTTCCTGAGTACTTGGTCCTCAGTCTTGTGTCCGAAAAGAATTACAGCTTTCAAGCAACAGTACATGTTACCACTGGTGATTTGCGATCCACTCCATAGTATAAATGAGGCAATTGTATGCCAATCGTGTTGCCCATGCTACTGGCGGGGTAGGGTGTTGGTGGTGTACTGCTGGTGATGGGATAGGGAAAGAAAAATCATGAATACTGCCGACATTACTCCCGCCCAGCAACACTGGGGGTAATTTTCACCTTCACCACTTCAGCACTGGCGGAGCGGCTCAACTGCCTGTTATTGAACACACCCGATTTTAATTTCCTTTGAATTCTATGGAAATGAAAATCAGTCGGGTTCTATGCCAGGTGAGTGATCCATTATACCAGCTTATGGGTCAACAGTGAAGATGATAATTATCGCCAGTGTTAGAGCTTGGCTGATGATTGCACAGTGAAACTGCTGTGATATTCTTTAACACACCCCCTCCCGTCCTAACCAGTTGAAGTTAAGGTTCATTACAATAACATGGGCAGTGTAGTGGCGCTTCTTAGTTTCCAAACAGGCAGCCACTGAGCTGTGGGGTTCTTAACAACGAGTAGATGCGTGTCGAAATAAAACATTCCCAAACGTAGCTTTGTCTTTTAAACTGTTTACTATAACACTTAACAAACGGAATTACAAAGCAAACACGTATAAACGAACACGGTCAAAAACTGTACTGCTCCAAACCTCACAGCTTCTGCCTCCTTCAACCACGTGCAGTTTAAACTGTAAAATGGCTGCACCCATGTGTGGCTTAGGGACTGTTCCATTGTGGCAAGAATGAAGGGGGTGTCTCGGACTATACTACTGGAGCAAGAACATAGGGGGTTTCTTAATACAATAAGTCGGTCAGGTAAATTAACTGTATTATGCCATTTAACCACTATTTTAAAGTATTTTCTTAAGCTTTTATGGCTCTTACATTCCGGCCCCTAATTGACTAGGCACATGAAGCATATCAATTACTCAAACATTAAGAGTCATAAACTAATGAGTTCAACATATTTACAATATAAGTGTCCACTTTTTTCGTTCGGGAACCTTTCACGCTGCTTCTTGTAGCAGGCAGAGCTTTGTGATCGGTCTTTCCAGGGTACTGGTCTTGGTTTGCAAACAAACGCGACAAACGACGCCTCTGGAGTCTGGCATGGTCTTAATTATTTTTCCCATCAACCAAGAATTTCTAGGGGCTGAGTCATCCACAATTAAGACAATGTCTCCGACAATGAAGTTCCTCTTTATTTTGGACCATTTTTGACGCTCCTGTAGCAGAGGTAAGTATTCTCTTGTCCATCTGGTCCAGAAAAGGTCTGACATATACTGAACTTGCCTCCACTTCCGACGGGCATACAGATCTTCCTTTTTGAAGACTCCCGGGGGCATGGCTGGCTGTGTTTTCAACAACAACAGGTGGTTCGGAGTCAGGGCTTCGAGGTCATTGGGATCATCTGATGTCTTAGTTATCGGTCGGTCATTAATGATGGCTTCGACCTCGCACAGAACGGTTTGGAGTCCCTCGTCGTCAAGCACTTGCTGCTTCAGTACAGAACTGAGTAGTTTTCTTACGGTGCGTGTCTGTCTTTCCCAGACACCTCCGTGGTGGGATGCAGCCGGAGGATTGAAGATCCACTTAATTCCTGTTTGCATCATGGCTTCCTGTATTTTAAGCTGATTCCAACCTTCAATAGCTTCCCGTAGTTCTCTCTCCGCTCCGACGAAATTAGTGCCATTATCAGAACGCATAATGGACACCTGTCCTCTTCTACAGATGGTGTGGAGATGCCGGAGTTGGACTCAACCGAGATCTTGGGTTCATGTCATGCTACATGTAACCCCACCTGATGCAGGGTCATCCAGACTCGAGTCGACATTGGCTTGTTCTCTCTACACAGATGTGGCCGGACCTGCTGTGATTTCCAGCCAAAAAAAATGTTTTTTGTCTTGTTTTTTTGTTTTTCATACAGACCCCAGCATCTGCAATATTTGACCCCTTGTGACCCCACCTCATTGTTCTTTGATGTAATGTTTCCCTGACTGACCTGTTCGGACACCATTCACAGCTTTGACTGCTGTGATTACCTCTCTGCCGAGGTGTGATAAATGGCAGTTGGAAAGGTTACCTGTAAACATCTGACATGATTCTCTGACTATATAAGCTGTGTCTTTATGCATTTCTCCACTTCACCTGAAGAAGGAGCAGTGCTCCGAAAGCTTGTGATTTCAAATAAAGCTGTTGGACTATAACCTGGTGTTGTGTGACTTCTTACACTCTTCTACAGACAAAGCGCCGCAAGGCGTTAATACAGGAATCAGTGTCAAGCATGTGTGCCACCTCAATATGAACAGCTCTGATGGTCAAACAAGTGAAAAGCACACCATATCTCTTGACAAGGCTCCGTCCTCGCTTTACCTCGAAAGGCCCGAAATAGTCCACCCCTACGTTTGTAAATGGGGGCTTGTCTGGTAACAAACGGTCTTCAGGCAGGTCTGCCATTTTCTGCTCCCCAGCTCTAGCGTGTAACCATCTGCAAACAATGCATTCAGAGAGTATTTTTCTTATTACGGAATTAGCTCCTGGAATCCAGTATCTTTGTCTTAGCTTCGCAAGCACGTGATTCCTCCCACTGTGTCCAATACTCTGGTGTATATGCTGAAGAATGAGGGTAGCAACCCGGAGGTCCTTAGAAAGGATAGCAGGATGCTTGGCCTCCTCTGGCATAGCAGATTTGTTTAGTCTCCCTCCCACCCTCAGTACTCCATCTTGCAGTGTAGGGTCCAGCTTGTAGATATGACTACCTTTCTTGATTGGAGTATTTCGCTGTAGAGCTTCGATTTCTTCTGGGTATCTTTGTCTTTGACTGAAGCGAACTATCTCCTTCTCAGCCTTGGCCAAATCCTCCACGGTCAATGAATTCTTGCCCAATGTGGTCTTGTGATGATGCGTATACTGCTGTAGAAGCATTCTCTGCTTATCAGGGTTACTTTCAGACTGACTGGTAGTGGCTCGGTACTCTTTTCTCTTACCGCTCAGGTGTAGCAGCAACTCTTTCAACCTTAGAAACCATGCAACTGCTTTCCTCAACTGGTGCCATCCTGAGAAATGGTTAACAAGCTTGTTCACTGTGTCAAAGTTCTCTTTCGTATTTATGAGATTTACTGTGACTGATCTCTTGACTTCGACGTCGTCTTCAGCAATCTGACTTGGCATATCTGGTCTTTCTGGCCATGATCTCTCTGTTTCCAGCAGATAACTTGGGCCTTGTATCCAAGTTTCACTCCTCATGAAGTTTTCAGCCTTCAATCCTCGTGAGGCTTGATCTGCTGGGTTTAATGAGGTGTTTACGTACCTCCATTGAGATGGTTGTGTAGCTTCTCTAATGGATGAGATTCGGTTTGCTACGAAGGTCTTGAAGCGTATCTTCTCATTCTCTATATACTTCAGCACCGTCGTGCTATCCGTCCAGAAGACAGATTCTTCTAATGGGAGCTGTAACTCTTTCCGCATCACCTGGTCAACTTTAACTGCAACAACCGCTGCCGTCAATTCCAGTCTCGGGATGGTGACCTGCTTCAGCGGAGCCACCCTGGATTTCCCCATGAGGAAGGCACAATGTTTCTGGCCCTGTTGATTTGTCAGCAAGAGGTAAGTAGCCGTGCCATAGCCATCCTCACTGGCGTCTGAGAAATGATGTAGTTGAGCCGTCTTTGTAACTCCAAAATTCGCGGGCTTGATGCATCTACTGACGTTGAAACTAGAAAGTTGTTGCAAATCTGTCAACCATCTGTGCCATCTCTGAGCTTGACCTTCTGGGATATCTTCATCCCATCCTCTCTTGTCTCTACACAGCTCTCGTAGCATCAGCTTCACCGGCAGAATGAGTGGTGCCAGGAATCCAAGAGGGTCGTAGGTGGAACTGACCACGGAGAGAATCCCTCGTCTTGTGGATGGTCTTTCGTTCACCATTATCCTGAAGTTGAACGTGTCTGACTCGATGCACCATTGTACACCAAGAGCTCTCTCGATAGGAAGGACATCGTGGCTCAGGTCCAGAGTCTTTGACTTCAGTGGCTCTTTCCTTTTCTGGGATAGAAGCTAGAACTGCTCTGCTGTTGCTTATCCACTTAGTCAGATGGAATTCTCCATTTGAACACAGAGTTCTAAGGTCTCTTGACAGTGCGATGGCATCGTCTTCTGTTGACACGGACTTCAGACAGTCGTCGACATAAAAATTTCTGAAGATTGTCTCCACAGCCTCTGATGGTGCTTTGCCTTTGCCATCTTCTGCAGTTTTTCTGAGAGCGTAGCTTGCACAGCTGGGAGGTGATGTGGCTCCGGACAAGTGTACGGCCATTCTACATTCCACCATCGCTTGACTAGCGTCGCCATCTGGCCACCAAAGGAAGCGCAGAAGATCAGCATCTTCATCAGGGATTCTAACTTGGTAGAACATTGATTCTATGTCTGCCATCATGGCAACGAGCTCTTGTCTAAACCTAGTCAAGACGCCAATGAGGGTATTTGTAAGATCAGGACCTTGAAGCAGCTGGTCATTCAGTGAAGTTCCTCTGAATGAGGCGGCGCAGTCAAACACTACACGGATCTTTTTCTTCTTTGGGTGATACACCCCGTGATGAGGAATGTACCAGACCCTTCCATCGTCTCTGTTCAACTGTTCCTCGGGCACCTTTACAGCATAGCCTTTCGCTATGATGTTTCTCATGAAGTCTTTGTAGTCTGCGTGAAAGTCAGGGTTCTTGTTCAGCTTTCTCTTTAGACTGATGGCGCGTTGCTCTGCTATGCAGCGATTGTTCGACATCTTCGCGGTCTGTCTTCTCAGTGGCAAACCAATGTGATAGTGGCCATCAATGAACTGTGTAGACCTTGTCATCAAACCCATGAACTGATGGTCTTCTTGTGACATCTCTGTCTTTTCCTCACAGCTGCGTTCTGAGAAGTCTGCGTTGAACTGCTGTATCAACAGCTCTTCAATGCTTGCGATAGAGATGCGATTAACTGTGACGTTTTGTCGTTCCTCCTTGTTCGACTTGTGGCCATCATCTCTCCTTACCGGTCCATTGACTACCCATCCAAGGGCTGTCCTGACGGTGTAGGGTCCGTCATCCTTGCTGTTTATCACCTGCCATGGCTCCATAGTTTTGTAGGCATTGGTTCCAATTAATAGGCCAATTTCTGCTTCAATGTATGGGAGACGCACCTTTTCTAGGTAAGGCCATCTATCCACATCCTTCTGCAGGGCTAGGTTCCCTATTCTAACAGGAATCTCCCTCTGTGTGAAAACATTAGGCAGGTCTATGAAGTCCTTCTCTTCAAGTCCACACACTTCTAGGTCTGACAGGATATAACTTTGCATTGACTTCTCATGACCCATGGTGCGTAATAGGATTTCTGTTCTTCTGCCTCTAACGTTCAGCTGTCGCATGAGTGATTCTGTGCAGAATGTTGCTGAGCTACCTGGATCCATGAAGGCGTAAGTCTCCACAAGCTTCTCGCTCCTCTTAGACTTGATCTTTACTGGTACGATGGCAAGAATACAGTCACTGTCACCGGCCCCAGTGAGTCCACAAGTCTCTGGTTCTAGCGACACCAGAGCACTTGAAACAACCTTCTCGTCGGTATTGTTTTCTTCACTCTTCTTAGAGACTTGTTCTTCCTTATGGATATGCAGCAGACTGGGATGTTTCCGAGTGCACTCTCTGCATGTTGTTCTTTGCTTACAGTTTCTACTCAGGTGCCCCTGAGCGAGACATCCAAAGCATAGGCCGTTGCACTTCAGGAATTCGATTCTGTCCTTATGTGGCTGTGCTTTGATGTCGCTGCAGAAATCCAATGTATGATTCTTCTGGCAGAATAAGCATGGCTTCTGAAAGGCATTAGCAGACGTCACTGTGCTGCTCTTTTTGGGAGATGAGTTCTGGGGCCTTTCTTCCTCGGCCTGGGTGACGATAGTTGCAAAGCTGCTTCCCCTGGAACCACCTTTCCTGAGAGTCTTTGATTCAACGGGCTTGGCTTTCACTCTTCCATCGGTGGTCGGGCTGACGTCTTGGATGTTTCCAAACAATGGGTCCCTAGCAATTTTAGCCTGTTTGTCTATGAAGTTCACTAAGTCTGCAAACCTGGCTCTACCTTTCTGTCTCTCCATTATCTCAAAGGCTGTTCTTCTCCATTGTTCTCTCATCCTGTAAGGAAGCTTAGAGATGATGATTCTCATAGTCGTAGGATTGTCCATCTCTTCCATGAATTCAACATCCTCCATGGTGTTGCGACATCCTATGAGGAAAAGAACATATGCGTTCAATGCCTCTCCGTCCTCCGATCTGATCTGTGGCCACTTGGTAGCCTTTTCGATATATGCAGTGGCTATCTTCAGCTCGTTACCATAGTGCTCCTGCAGCAACTTCCTGGCTTCTATGTATCCCCGGTCCGGTCTCATGTGTTCACAGCTTCTGACCAGGTCTTGGGGCTTACCACTGGTGTACTGTCCCAGGTAGTACAACTTATCACTGCTGCTCTCTGTTTTGGAGTCAATGGCTTGTTCAAAGGATCTGATGAAGGGCTTATACTTGAGTGGGTCGCCTTGGAACACTGGTATGTCTCTTTGAGGGAGTCGAAACAGATTCTGTTGTTTTACAAGCATCTCTGTAATTTTGTTCTGACGTTGCATCACTCGGTATAGGCTTCTCCCTGTGTCTTCAGGCCTCTGGTGGTCATCAGCAGGGTCTAGTCTAGACCGTCTGACGTCTGGGGTAGCATCACGTGCTCCTGTTAGTGGAGAGGCCACTCTTCCACGCCGTAATGCCAGGGGATTGCCTTCGGGCTCTGTTGTAACTCTTGAAGGTGCCCTGGATCCAACTCTATGTGACGACATTGACTGGCAGTGGCTCCCGCCATCCCGTGAGCCTTCTTAATCTTCGTACGCACTCAACCTGGCGTCTGAGACCTCGATAGCTGTTTTTATCTCCAGCTGTTCTTTCTTTGCCTGCACCTGGGCCCGTTGGGCCTGCAGTTGGGCCTCTTGGACCTGCAGTTGGGCCTCTTCCCGTTCAAGAGCTTGCTTCTCCGCTAAAGAAGCTGCGCGCGCCATCAACGCCGCCCGTTCGGCCTCCGCTCTCATGCGTCGCGACGAGCTTGTGGTAGAAGCGACTGACCTGCGTCCAGAAACAGAGCTACCTTCTTTTCGATTTTTGCTCGGTCTGGCGGAAGTCTCTGAAATGCTATCGTCTGGTCCGACTTCATCGTCAACTTTATCTTTCTCTGCTGTATCAGCGTCTTGACGAATCTTTAACATCCACTCTTCCGTGGCCTTGATATAGTCCTTAATGCTGGTTGATTTAAGATCAAACCAGTTGTGCTGATCAGCATTTCCCTCTTCTTCAGGCAGAAGTGCTAATACATCTTCATTGAGTACATTAAATTCTTCATGCAGCTTGGAGAAATCGTAATACATCATGTCTTCAGCTTTCTTAATATTAGCATTATCTTCCATGAGACGATCGATTATCTTCATTTTTCCAGTTATCTGAGCTAATTTAGCCTTCCTTGCACCTATGCTTCTATGTAACTTCTCTTCCATTGCCTTTGGGGTGAGCTTTCTTTCCCTCTTTTGGCCAGCAATCTTTCTGGCTGATGGAAGCTCCTGGCTCCGTAAGGCCTCGGCCATTTTACCCGCAGCTCTTATTTAGCTTCTCAATAGAATGAACAAAGCAAGTAGCAGTCACTGTACCTTCGCTTTCTTATATTGTCGTCTGGCTCCGTGACCATTCGGGTATACGTTCGCCGACGATTCCGTCCCTTCCTTCTTAGGGAGCAAGTTTTTGACTAATGTAGTGGCGCTTCTTAGTTTCCAAACAGGCAGCCACTGAGCTGTGGGGTTTTTAACAACGAGTAGACGCGTGTCGAAATAAAACGTTCCCAAACGTAGCTTTGTCTTTTAAACTGTTTACTATAACACTTAACAAACGGAATTACAAAGCAAACACGTATAAACGAACACGGTCAAAAACTGTACTGCTCCAAACCTCACAGCTTCTGCCTCCTTCAACCACGTGCAGTTTAAACTGTAAAATGGCTGCACCCATGTGTGGCTTAGGGACTGTTCCATTGTGGCAAGAATGAAGGGGGTGTCTCGGACTATACTACTGGAGCAAGAACATAGGGGGTTTCTTAATACAATAAGTCGGTCAGGTAAATTAACTGTATTATGCCATTTAACCACTATTTTAAAGTATTTTCTTAAGCTTTTATGGCTCTTACAGGCAGCATATAGAATCATAGAATGGTTACAGCACAGAAGAAGGCCATTTGGCCCGTCGAGCCCGTGCCGACTCTCAGCTAGCCCCATTCCCCTGCCCTTTCCCCGTAGCCCTGCAATTTTTTTCCTTCAGATACTTATCTAAATCCCTTTTGAAAGATCAGATTGAATCTGCCTCCACCACCCTTTCAGGAAGTGCATTCCAGATCTTAACCACTCGCTGCATAAAAAAGATTTTTCTTACTTCGCCTTTGGTTCTTTTGCCAATCACCTTAAATCTGTGTCCTCTGGTTCTCGACCCTTCCGCCAATGGGAACAGTTTCTCTTTATCTTCTATGTAGTGACCCCCTCATGATTTTGAACACCTCTATCAAATCTCCTCTCAATCTTCTCTGCTCCAAGGAGAATATTCCCAGCTTCTCCAGTCTATCAACGTAACTGAAGCCCCTCATTCCTGGAATCATTCTCGTAAATCTTTTCTGCACCTTCTCCAAGGCCTTCACATCCTTCCTACAGTGCGGTGCCCAGAATTGGACACAGTACTCCAGTTGGAGCCGAACCAGTGTTTTATACAGATTCATCATAATTTCCAGACTTTTGTACTCTATACCTCTATTCATGAAGCCCAGGATCCCGTAAGCCTTTTTAACTGCTTTTTCAACCTGCCCTGCCACCTTCAACGATTTGTGCACACATACCCCCAGGTCTCTCTGTTCATGAACCCCCTTTAGGATTGTACCATTTAGTTTACATGTCCTCTCCCCATTCTTTCTACCAAAATGTATCACTAATTGGCCCCACCCCTCCTCTTACTGCCCTTTTGCTATTTATATGCCTATAGAAGACTTTTGGATTACCTTTTATGTTGGCTGCCGTACTCTCTCTTTGCCCCTCTTATTTTCTTTTTCACTTCTCCTCTGACCTTTCTATGTATAGCCTGATTCTTAGATGTATTTGCAATCTGACATCTGTCAAACGCGCTCTTTTTCTGCTTCAGCATAATCTCTGAACCCTTTGCCTTCAACTAAAATGGATCTTAAATTTGGACTGTATGGACCCTGTTCTGCACCTTGGCCCTCTGTTTGAATAATGGCAGTCTCACTTAGAGGGGGGAATTTTAACAGGAAAGAGTGAGTGGATTTGGGAATGGGTGGGCGGTTAAATGTGCTGAAATTGACAGCCCGTCAGGAAGCTGACTTCAACCCGCCAGCTTTCACATTTCACTCGAGCGCGTTTGGCTGCGAGCGAGACACCCCTCGAGAGAGAGAGACGGGTTACCAATTTAAAGTTTTTAAGAAATAATTAGGAGGCTATTAAGAGCGTTTTTACATGGGTTTTCAAGTTTAACAGTGTGTGCACGGGATTCCCAGGCTTCCAGGACCTCGCCAGTGAAAGCAGGTGAGAGCACAGCAGCAACTGAGGGGGCTGAACAAAGAGAGAAAGAAAGAAAGAAAGACTTGCATTTCTATAGCACCTTTCATGACCACCAGACGTCTCAAAGCGCTTTACAGCCAGTGAAGTACTTTTGAAGTGGAGTCACTGTTGTAATGAGAGGCAAAAAATCGCATAAGTACTGAGACCTTACTATCTTCCTTGCCTAAGAGAAAGGCTTTTGCTCACAACACTTTTTCTGAGAGTTTGCTTTCAGTACTTTGCAGGTGATTTGTACAACTTTGGAAGTCACTCTCACTACATTGGAAGACTCTGCATCTGATCTCCACTTTCCATCTGTCATATATCAATTCAGCGTGGGTGCCGCTTATGCTGTTTCACCTTGGACCTCAGATGAGGACTAAGATGAGCACCAGCAGCAACAACACCAGCAGGAGCAGCAGCAGCACCAGCCTTCTCCTCACTGACCTGCTGCTCCACAGGACAGAAGGGATGAGTACAGGGTTGCACCACACTGGATGCGATACCCCCAACACAGGGTATATAGGCAGAGGATCAGCTTCCTGGACATGACTGAACACCAGTGCCTCAGAAGGCTCAGGCTATCACGTCAGGTCGTGGCAGACATTTGTAGCTTGCTGGAAGAAGACCTGAAGCCAAGTGGACCTGGTGGACACGCGATACCAGTGGCTGTCAAAGTGACCACTGCCCTCAACTTCTTCACCTCAGGCTCCTGGGTGTGTGTGCTGTGAGGAGGATACCAAGAACTGCAGTATGATTTGGACAGGTTGGGTGATTTGGCAGAAGCATGGCAGATGCAATATAACATGGATAAATGCAAGGTTATCCACTTTGGTGTCAAAAACAGGAAGGCAGATTATTATCTGAATGGCAATAGATTGGGAGAAGGGGAAGTGCAACGAGAGCTGGGCGTCCTTGTGCACCAGTCGCTGAAAGTAAGCATGCAGGTGCAGCAGGTGGTTAAGAAGGCAAATGGTATGTTGGCCTTCGTAGCGAGAGGGTTTGAGTGCAGGAACAAGGATGTCTTGCTGCAGTTGTACAGGGCCTTGGTGAGACCACACCTGGAGTATTGTGTGCAGTTTTGGTCGCCTTATCTGAGGAAGGATGTCCTTGCCATGGACGGAGTGCAGCGAAGATTCACCAGGCTGATACCTGGGATGGCAGGAATGACTTATGAGGAGAGATTGGGCCGATTGGGCATGTACTCGCTGGAGTTTAGAAGAATGAGAGGGGATCTCATCGAAACTTATAAAATTCTAACAGGACTAGACAGACTAGATGCTGGAAGGATGTTCCCGATGGTCGGGGAGTCCAGAACCAGGGGTCACAGTCTAAGGATAAGGGGTAAGCCATTTAGGACAGAGATGAGGAGGAATTTCTTCACCCAGAGAGTCGTGAATCTGTGGAATTCTCTACCAAAGAAGGCAGTCGAGGCCAATTCATTAAATATATTCAAGAAGGAGTTGGATATATTACTTAAGGCTAGGGGGATCAAGGGATATGGAGAGAAGGCAAGAACAGGGTGCTGAATTTGGACGATCAGCCATGATCTCATTGAATGGCGGAGCAGGCTCGAGGGGCCGAATGGCCTACTCCTGCTCCTATCTTCTATGTTTCTATGTTTCCTTCCAGGGATCTGCAGGAGAAATTTGCAGGATCTCGCAGTGGGCCATAAATGCATCACCCAAGTGACTGATGCCATTTTTGCCAGGGAAGGCAGTTATGTAAAGTGCCACCGATGAAGCCAGTCAGAATGAGCGGACGCTGGGCTTTGCGGCTCTGGCTGGCTTCCCACAGGTGCAGGGCATCATCGACTGCACACATGTGGCAATCAAGGCATCCCCAGATCACCCTGGAGAGTTTGTGAACTGTAAGGGCTTCCACTCCATCAATGTGCAGCTTGTCTGCAACCACAAAAAGATCATCATGCATGTGTGTGGCAGATTCCCTGGGAGCTGTCATGATTCGTTTGTCCTGCGCCAGAACACCCTCCCCGCCCCCCCCCCCTCAGCTCTTCACACCTCCAACTAGACCAACTGGCTGGCTCCTTGCAGACAAGGAGTACCCACTGAAGATGTGGCTGATGACACCCTTGAGGAGCCCATCAATGAAGCCAAAGAGAACTACAAACAAAGCCAAATGACGTGAGATGTGTAATAGAGCAAGCAATCGGGATGCTGAAGATGCGCTTCAGATGCCTGGACAGATCTTAAGGAGCCCTTCAACATGCACCAGCCAGGATCTCCAGAATGATCGTGGTATGCTGCGCTCTGCACAACAAAGCGCAGCAGAGAGGATTGGAGCTGAAGGACAAGCAAGGCGTCGAGTGCAGAGACTCATCAGAGGAGGAGGAGGAGGAGGAGGAACAGGAGGAGGAGGAACGGAAGGAGGAGAGGAGGAACTTGATGTGGACATGGCACCAGCAGCGGCACATATTGCTGGCCCAGATGCCCAGGATGGCCTCATAATTGCCCGCTTTAGTTAGGTTGTACCAGTGCATCCATATGCTGAACTCAGTTGTTATCCGCCCCCCTCCGCCCCGCCAACCCCCAGCACAAGGCAGTCCTACAATGACCAAACCATTCCTTTCACAGACACCCATTGCACACAGTTAAGTCATGTTTTACAATTTATTAAAGTGACAAGGTCGCTTGCCAGGCAGCAGACAAAAATGGGCAAGGCAGGAAAGTAGTGCAAATAAATAATTTTATGTGCCTCAAAATTTAAACATAAACTTGACAGTGTAACTGGCTAACACATCTATGTGCAACTACTATTCTTTCATCTTCCCCTTCCTAGCACTGCTACATCATGCAACCCCTGTGGCTTCAGCAGAGGTAGAGCAGACTGCTCACTTCCCTGCTCTGACTGTTCAGATGCTCTTGATTGACGTCCTCTGGATCTTGGCGCCCAGGAGAGCCCCGCCAAAGACTGCTCCACCTGCACCTGTGCAGGGGCAGGCTCGGCCATTGGGACAGGAGGCAGCACGTGGGGCTCTGACTGGAGGGGTGGCGGGGGGCAGGCAACAGGTGAGAAGTGGAAGTGCTTTGAGCAGAGTCCCCACTACTATGTTCCCTTTCGCCATCATCCCTCTCATGGCCCACCCGAACTTCCCTGCGAGTAAGGAGCTGGAGAGCATCCTAGTTAAGGTGGCATTCAGAGTGTGCAAGCTATTGGTGAGAGCAAGCATGCACTCCTTTGACTGCTGTGTTTGATGCTTCATGCAGGTGACCACCCCTTCCATGGACGAACACATCATAGCTAAGGCCTGCGACATCATGCCAGTCATGCTTGAGACTCTTTCCAAACATACACATTGTGGCTGGAAATCCTGCCAGAGCCTCTCATATTTTTTAACTGCTCCTCTAGAATCAGCCTCTTTGTCGATGGCCCCTGAGGTTCAGCATCTGCGTCCAGCTGAGCAGAGCTTGGGGTGTCCTGAGCCGACGACAAGGATTCTCTGTTGCTGTCCCTGTCTCCACCATCTGCTCTTGCTCACGCGATCTGTGAGACATGAGGTGAGAACACAACTATCTCACTTGATGGTCCCACTGATGTATGTGTATCTGCGCTGGTGCATGGTGATGTAATAAAACTCACTCCGCACTTGGTTTGAGCATAAAGCAAGGCTTTAATCAACTTGTTTCAAAACATGGAGGTCTAGTTGTCCTTCACTAGTTCCTTGTCTTACAAAATGTCCCTGGCAAGCTGGGGCCGACACCCGAATATTTATACTCCTTGGATGGCGCCACCAGCTGGCCGTCCAGCGTTATTTCACGAGTAGTTTCTTGATGAATGATGAGATTTATAACACATGGTGTGCATGTGTTCTGTGACAGTGCACCCTCAGAGTTAGCGACCTCCTCTGAGGAGTCTTCCTCCTCCGGCTCCACCGCCTGTTGAATTAGATCTGTCATGGTAAGAATGTTTGAAGTGAACATTATGCACATGGTCATATTTCACTGGCTGCTGACCTCAAGTCAACATGAGTGACTTGTATGCCATGTGGCTGTGTAATATTTAATCCTGTTACCAGGTAGCTGGGAGCTCCCCGTCTCTCCATCTCCCACCGCCATCAACTCCGTTAATCTGCTGATCTCCAGCACCTCCTCCTCTGCAGCAGTCAGCGTGGCGATGACTGGAGGGCCTCCTCCAGTTCTCTGCCTCTCCCCGGTGCTCTGTGCTCTCTTCTCCTGCAAGGAGGGAAACAATGGAATGAGTGGAATGGATGGATGGGCAACATCTGTAGAAGGTGACTATAAGGGGTAGGCATGACATTGATGAAGGTGTCAGTGGTGGATGGGGATGTAAGGAAGTACATAGACAGAGAGGGACGGGTTCACCTACAAGGTACATTGGTATGAGGAGTGATGTGCAGGAGTAGGCTTGGGAAGGCAGATTGAGGGGATTGGGATGAGACACACATCGGGATGTAGTTGAATGTGACATTGTACTCACCTTTCCTGCCCTCATGAGGTCATTAAATCTTGTCCTGCATTGTATCCAGGAGTGTGGCACCACACCCCTGCTGCTCACCTCCTCCGCTATCTCCAGCCATACTGTTAGATCGCTTAATTCTAATGGAATGCTTCCAAATAAAATTTCGAGTCCGGTGGCAGTTTCCAGTAATCAGTTTATTGCAGCATGTTCTTGGCACTGTTCCAGTTCCTTGTTGTACGGGAATCAAAAACACCATTTCTAAATTTGCAGACAACGCCAAATTGGGGGGATATTCAATACTGAGGAGGACTGCAACAAATTACAGGAGGACATTAATAAACTTGCAGAATGGGCATATAATTGGCAAATAAAGTTCAACACCGATAAATGTGCGGCATTACATTTTGGTAGGAAGAATAGGGCGGTCATTACTTGGAGGGTGCGAGTCTAGGTGGGGTCAATGAACAAAGGGATCTAGGAGTACAAATACACAAATCACAAAGTTGCGACACAGATTAGCAAGGCCATAAAAAAAACAAGCACTAGGGTTTATTTCTAGAGGTATAGAATTGAAAAGCAGGGAAGTAATGCTAAACCTGTATCGAACCTTGGTTAGACCACACTTGGAGTACTGTGTGCAGTTCTGGTCATCATATTATAAAAAGGATATAAAGGCACTGGAGAGGGTGCAGAGAAGATTTATAATGATGATACCAGAAATGCGAGGGTATACATATCAAGAAAGGATGAACAGGCCGGGTTGCTTTTCTCTTGGCAAAAAGAAGGCTGAGGGGTGACCTAATAGAGGTCTTTAAAATTATGAATAATTTTGATAGAGTACAGGGAGACTGTTTCCACTTGTGGGGAAGAGCATAACTAGAGGCCATCAATATAAGATAGTCACCAAGAAATCCAATAGGGAATTCAGAAGAAGGTTCTATACCCAGAGAGTGGTGAGAATGTGGAACTTGCTACCACAGGGAGTGGTTGAAGCAAAAAGTATAGATGCATTGAAGGGGAGGCTAGACGAGCATATGATGGAGAAGGGAATAGAGGGTTATGCTGATAGAGTTAGATGAGGAAAGACGGGAGCAGGCTCGAGTGGAGCATAAATGCCGCCATGGACTGGTTGGGCCGAATGGCCTGTTTCTGTGCCGTATATCCTATGTAAAGCACATGTATAAAATGGCTGGTTTTATACAGCATCCGATTACAGCTCACAGCAAGCAAATGCACCCTCCCCTTTACTACCATTGGCTCAGTAGCCACACTGTGATTGGATCTCTGGTGCTGCCTATCATCCCTTTGTTCTCTTCAGCAAATGAAACCTGCTGCTCTACACATGCACAGAAAGTGAAACCAGGTGATCTGCACGTACACAATGGCCCAGTAATTCCTGTCACAATGCGTGAGTACGGACAGGGTACTCACGCGAGTGCCAGGAGGAATTGCCGGTTTTCAGCATGCACAGCGCAGGCGCTGAAAACCGGCATTTCCTGTCCTCTGACCCAAGGGGTTAAGAGGCTGAACGCATGCGCGGTATTGGGCAGCGCGTGCGAGTTGGATTTCCTGTATTTTTACAGATTTGCGCATGTGTAAAGGGCTCCGGTTTTTACGCATTGAAAAACCACACGTAAGTACTTAGTTTTACAGGTAAGTGGTCTTTTAGTACAATTTAGAATTTTTTTTTCCACAGGTTTATTATTTTTAAAGAATCTACAGTAAGGTAAGTTTAGTTTTAGACCCTATTTTTTAAAAATTTATTTTTTTCAGAAATTTGATTAATTGTTTAAAATAGTTTTTTAAAGTTATTCATAGTTAATTTAATTATTGGGATGCTTTTTAAAATTTTATTTAAAGTTTAAGTAGTGTTTTGGGGTGCCGTACTTTTCATGAGTTTGACAGTCTTTACTATCAAACTTATGAATGAAGTTTCCCCTCCCCTGATTGGCTGAACAGTGCTCACCTGATCCCAGCCGGCACATCGCACTAACTACGCCGCTGGGTTAGGTTAGCACAGCGCGCCGAGATCAGAACCGGGCCACTTACAGGAAATCCACTGCGGGCCAGGTTTCAGATGTCGGCGCGCAGGGTGAGCGCACATCGGGGGCTTGCACACGCGGCAAGCCCCCGACACCAAGTTCTGGGCCATTAAGGGAAACCAGATGATAGTGTTTTTTTTACTATCGCTTTCAGGTTACTTTAGGTAATTAGTTTAAACATATTAAAATCTATGTTAGCTTAAACCTATTAAAATCTATGTTATATTAAAATATATATCCCCTAATACATACCTTCTTCGTAATTGAGGCTAGCTTCTTGCTCCCGTCAGCAGGGAATAAGACCTCCCTGCGGCCCCTAACACCTCGCAGCAGGAGGTCCAGGAAGGCATCACATTTTTCGCTGTAAGCATTCTTCCTCCCACCTTCACAAACTTTCAACTGTCATCTTTGCCGTGTCCCTTTAAATACCGGAGCTGAACTGGACCAATGCATGTCATCATCACGCCTGCTAGCTGTGGTGTATGTAACCTGTTCCACCTTAAGAGATGTACTACTTTCTCTTGGCTGCTGTATACTGTAGTACCGGTGGTGACCACACCGGTATATAAGCGTTGTGTAATGATTTACTGGGCAGTTCAGCCCTGACCTCCGAATAGTAAAGACCTGTTAAAGTTATTCTTGTGGTCTGTGTCCAGTGATTTATAATAAGCATAACTGGGACACACAGACTTAACAGTGGCGACGAGTCCGATCTTACCCTGCGGCAGTTTTACATCCAAGGCAGCTTCGTCCTCAGAACGGGCGTCAAGAAGAGGCATCCGCCCTCATCATCCTGCTGAGCACCATCGCACGGGAGGCATCGAGAACCCGGGTTAAAAAGAAAAGAAAGATTATAAAAAGAAAGATTCTGACCACGAAGCCCTCCATCAGCGACAGGCAGTGATCACCCCTTCTACCACGGTGGTGGGTAAGCCGATCAGCGACACGAGCAGAAAGTCGGCCGCGTTGACTGTGGAGTGGGGGAGGGAAAACGGAGGAAAAAGGGCGGAGAACTCGACCACGGCCGGTGAAAAGGGCCGGGCTGCAATCGAGGCTGAGAGGCGCAGCGACTGGGGCAGCTTAAGGCACGAGAGCCGCGGAGAACTCAAACGCAGCCGGTGTAAAGGACCGGGCTGCATGCGGGGCTGAGAGGCGCAACAGCAGGGGAAGCGTGAATGCCCACGGGAACCGCGGGGGAGTAAAAGCAGCGTCGGGGAATTGAGAGCCGCTGGGGAGGCGAGAACGGCAGCAGCACGGTAATCGCCATTGCAGCCAGTGGGGGAAGAAGGCAAACGCGGGAATCCGCCATTGTAGTCGGTGGGGGAAGAAGACGAGCGCGGGAAAGACCGCCAAGCGCGGGAAGCCGCCATTTTAGTAGGCGGAGGGAAGTTGAAAACAAACAGTTCCAGCATATAAATAACAAGACCACTCGGAGTTTCGAAATAGGACAACCAGTGTTAGCCCGGGACTATAAAAACGAGAAATGGCAATCTGGAACAATTCGGGCCAGACAAGGACCCCTGATGTACACGGTAGATATTGGTGAAAATGTAATACGGCGTCATGCTGACCAACTGGTAGAATCGAGAACAAGGGTCGAACCCAGGGTTACGGCAGAGACAACCGTGGAAGAAGTTAGTGAACCTGAAGCATCTACCTCAGAAGTGAATGTACCTGATGATGATGTCCAATCCATAAGAGATCAACTAGATGAGTCACCCCAGCAACGAGAATCAGAGACCCCTGAAAGGCGTTATCCAACTCGAATCAGGAGGCCTCCTCAGAGACTGAATCTTTGAACTGTTTTGCATGAAGTTGTATATATATTTATCTATATGTTATTATGTTATGTTAAATGGGGATATAACTGTTAAGCTAAAAAGGGAGGATTGTGGTGTATGTAACCTGTTCCACCTTAAGAGATGTACTACTTTCTCTTGGCTGCTGTATACTGTAGTACCGGTGGTGACCACACCGGTATATAAGCGTTGTGTAGTGATTTACTGGGCAGTTCAGCCCTGACCTCCGAATAGTAAAGACCTGTTAAAGTTATTCTTGTGGTCTGTGTCCAGTGATTTATAATAAGCATAACTGGGACACACAGACTTAACACTAGCGTTATTTGGTTGGGAAACCCGGACGACAGATGCAAATGCAATAGCTTCATTAAAAAGCCACTGACAAACGCACTGCTGAAACATCTGTGTTCCCCACGTGCTCCAGGGCTCCCCTGCTGCCAACGCTTCGAACAGCGAAAATTCCAGAGAGTCCATAGGGCGGCTGATGTGCAGGCAGTATTCTTCTGCGATTGGAGCTGAAGCATTTTGTTTGGGCAGACTGATGGGATCTTCACTCTGCATCTGGATTTGTACTTTGCATCTTGCTGTGCTATATTTGACATGGCGATGCTGGCCACTGGGGGCCTGCGGCTTTTGTACATTGCAAATCCATTTTTCTCTGCAAGTAATCTGTCTCCCACCTCCACAAACCTTCAACTGTCATCTTTGCAGTGTTCCTTTAAATACCTCCCTGGGAAGCTGGCACACACCTGCGTGATGATCTTTTTTGTGGTTGCTGACTTGGGCCTGTGCATGACGTCATCGTGCCCGCTAGCGTTAATTGGTCGGGAAACCCGGAATTCAGATTCAAATACAATGGCTTGGTTCCATTCCTCAGCGCTAATATTCCTTATCCTGATGAGCAAAATTCAACAACAAAAAAATCGCATCTGGTCATGGCCCTGTCTCAATGTCTGCAGCAAATCTGTACAGACGGGTGATCTGAAAAACACATTTCCTTCCTGCATATCCAGGTTTGAGGTCAGCCTGCCCTTGGCCAGTGGACAATGGAGGTCAGCTGCCACTAGCAGCCGTTTACATTTGGCAATTGGAATTGTCTCCAGAGGCCCCTGAGGAAGCTACTTTATGAGACGGGTCTTGGTGCCTCCAAAAGCACTTCTACCACCTCATTTATACTGCAGAGCTCTGACACCAGGGATGCCCTCGGGCAGTGCTAAATATAAATGGGGTAAGAGCATAAGGGAGCTTTCTTACACACTGAAGTTTTAATATGATTTCAAATATTTTCTTGCCTTTAGTATTGTTGAAGTATTAATAGTTCAAGCTAAATTTTGAGAGCTTTCTGTAAAGATGCTCCACTGCCTTCTCTTTCTGCCCCTGTCTTCCTGTTTTGAACCCCTCACCATAGTGAACAATTTGTTGACTGACCGGCGATCTCTCTCTCACCTCTGGCTTCCAACCTTTTTCTCTGTAATCAATTTTTTTGCTTCACCTATTTTATCAACACTCTTAAAGCCAGTGTTCCTCTGTATTGTCCTTTCTAATTCCTTCCAAGCTCTTTTTGTACAGTTATAGAAGCTCTAAACAAATACTTTGGCCACGAATTCACCTACCAAGGCGACCCCGCTCCGGTTCCATCCTGTTGTGTGAGAAGAATTTTCCGTTGATTGGGCTTGTTAAACCCGCCCTGCGAGGCCATTCGATGACACGTCATCTGCCACCTTCTTTAAAGGAGCAGTTTGTCAAATTGAGTTTGACAGTTGTGCTGTCAGTGTTCTACAGCATCGAGGTGCTGTAAACACTGACAAGTACTGCACAGAGGTGCACGGCTGCACCCAGGCTCTCCCATGACTCCCTCCATATGCTTAGGGAGGGAGTCACAGCACACAGGGAGGTCCTCTTCCCTTCCAATGGGCGGAAGACACCTCCCCAGGAGACCAACGCAGCCTGGTTGCACATTGCACAGGAGGACACAAGCATGGATGTCGTCAGGAGGACCAGGCTGCAGTGGCGCAAACCTTTCAATGATCTCAGTAGATCATGAAACGTTACTGCCAAGCCACACTCAACCTCATCCTGCTGTGCCACTCATCACATCCCCATCACTCTGCCTTCCCTTTCCCTACTCCTGCACATCTTTACTCACACCAACATACCTTGCACCTCCACCTCTCTATCTACATTTTCACTTCCCCATCTCACGAGCCACCCCTCACACTTACCCTCATCCTAGTCCAATCTCCCAACTAACAACACACAAGGGTGATTTAGCCAATGTTCATGTGAAGTTTCTGGTAATGTGCTGTCAAACATTGAAATCTTTATTTTCCACACTTTACGTTCTTGGACAGATTTGTGTGCACCTTTGGAAGTGGCATAGTGAGTTGCAATGAATGAGGAGACATACCGGTACCTCCTGCAATGGTGATGAGTGTCAAAAGAATGGCTTGGACATTATAGGGATGCTTTATGGTGTTGGTGTGTTTCTATGGTGTGGGGTTGTGCCAACCTGGCGCATCATGTGGCAGCCAGGGTGTACAACGTCAAGTGAAGTAAATCTGGCCATGGTGAGGCCATCGCTGGCGTCCCGGGCAGCAATGTGGTCGGGTGTTGATGCCCTGTGCAGCATCAGGTGATTGCGGAGAAGGTTGGTGTTGTTGTTGGTGATGCTGGTGTGCCTGGTGCTGCTGGTGTTGGGACTGATCGTGGTGGTATTCTGAGGACCAAGGTGAGATTTTTTCAAGGGCACCGATGCTGCTGGAATAGATGGCAGCTGAAGTTGAGATGACAGGAGCAATCTGTCCATGCTGAGAGAGTTTACTCCAAACATTTCCAAACTGCATAAAGCTCAAAAGTGGGTTCCAAATCATGAAGGTTCCAGCTTCTAAGATTGGGAAGTGAACAGTTGTGAAATGGTAGGTTTTATACCACTTTTGCAGCTTTCACCTATTCACAGCAATGGAGAGTCATTGAGAACACAACATACTTACCTGAAATGATACCCACTCTCCGGGAACCTCATTAAAAACCTGGTAAAATCGTAAGTACATAGGAAAATGGTGCTTAACTACCTTTAAACAAGCTTTTAAGTATCTGAATTGGCCGTCAATCTTTGTGATTTTTACAGCGGACCCGCCTCCAAACCTGCACTCTGAGTGCCGGTGAAATACCGGCCTTTGTGTCTGTCTTCATGGAAGAAGACGCAAAAAACTTCCCGGAAATAGTGAAGAACCAAGGGTCTAGTGAGAATGAGGAACTGAAAGAAATTAGTATTAGTAAAAAAAAAGTACTGAAGAAATTAATGGGACTGAAAGCCGATAAATCCCCTAGACCTGATGGCCTACATCCTAGGGTTTTAAAAGAGGTGGCTCTTGAGATATTGGATGCATTGATTGTCATCTTCCAAAATTCCATAGATTCTAGAACAGTTCCTGCGGATTGGAAGGTAGCAAATGTAACCCCACTATTTAAGAAAGGAGGGAGAGAGAAAATGGGGAACTACAGAGCAGTTAGCCTGATATCAGTAGTATGGAAAATGCTAGAAGCTATTATTAAGGATGTGGTAACTGGGCACTTAGAAAATAATAATAGGACTGGGTAGAGTCAACACGGATTTATGAAAGGGAAATCATGTTTGACAAATCTGTTTTTTGAGGTTGAAACTAGCAGAAGAGATAAGGGGGAACCAGTGGATGTGGTATATTTGGATTTTCAGAAAGCATTCAATAAGGTGCCACACAAGAGGTTATTAAACAAAATTAGGGCTCATGGGATTGGGGGTAATATACTAGCATGGATTGAGGATTGGTTAATGGACAGAAAACAGAGTGGGAATAAACGGGTCATTTTCGGGTTGGCAGGCTGTAACTAATGGGGCACAGCAAGGATCAATGCTTGGGCCTCAGCTATTCACAATCTACATCAATGATTTTGATGAGGGGACCAAATGTAATGTATCCAAGTTTGCTGATGATACAAAGCTAGGTGGGAATGTAAGTTGTGAGGAGGATGCAAAGAGGCTTCAAGGGGATATAGACAGGCTAAGTGAGTGGGCAAGAACATGCTGAATGGAATATAAAGTAGAGAAATGAGAAGTTATTTTTTAAATGTTGAGAGATTGGGAAATGTTGGTGTTCAGAGGGACCTGGGTGTCCTTGTACATGAATCACTGAAAGTTAACAAGCAAGTACAGCAAGCAATTAGGAAAGCAAATGGTATTAAAACAGAAAATGCTGGAAATACTCAGCATGTCAGGCTGCATCTGTGGAGAGAGAAACAGAGTTAATGTTTCAGGTCGATGACCTTTCAGCAGAACTGGAAAAAACTGGAGATGGAACAGGTTTTTAAGCCAGTGCAGGGGCAGGGAAAGGGCGGAGGGGAGGAAAGAACAAAATGGGAGGTCTGTGATAGGATGGAAGGCAGGAGAGATTAAGAGACATTAAGAGAGATTAAGAGATGATGCAAGGCAAGAGGAAATGGTAATGGGACAAGTTAAGAAACAAAAGATGGTTCTGGATGAAGTGTAAATGGCACTGGCAGAATGGAAGACAGCTCCCATGTGGGAGAGAGAAAAAATATATATAAATAAATAAAATAAATGGAAAAAAAGGATGGGGCAGAGCAAATGGTATGTTGGTCTTTATTACAAGAGGATTTGAGTATAAGAGTAAAGACATCTTACTGTAATTATATAGGGCCTTGGTGAGACCACACCTGGAAAATTGTGTCCAGTTTTGGTCTCTTGACCTAAGGAAGGAAATACTTGCCATAGAGGGAGTGCAACGAAGATTCACCAGACTGGTTCCTGGGTTGGGGTATTGGGGTCCTATGAGGAGAGATTGAGTAGACTAGGCCTATGTTCTCTAGAGTTTAGAAGAATGAGAGGTGATTTCATTGAAACATACAAACTTCTTACAGGGCTTGACAGGGTAGATGCAGGGAGGATGTTTCCCCTGGCTGGGGAGTCTAGAACCAGGGGTCACAATCTCAGAATAAGGGGTCGGCCATTTAGGACTGAGATAAGGAGAAATTTCTTCACTCAGAGGGTGGTGAACCTTTGGAATTCTCTACCCCAGAGGGCTGTGGAGGCTCAGTCGTTGAGTATATTTAAGACAGAAATCAACAGATTTTTGGATATTAAGGGAATCAAGGGATATGGGGATAGTGCAGGAAAGAGGAGATGAGGTAGAAGATCTGCCATGATCTTATTGAATGGCAGAGCAGGCTCCAGGGGCAGAATGGCCTACTCCTGTTCCTATTTCTTATGTTCTTATGTTCTCTTCCTCCTCCTTACATCTTCACCATGTTGAAATCAAGACTCATTCCACTGCCACTTAATCTAATTACGTTTTTCCCAGCACCTTATAACTATTGAACATACACCTCCCTTGGCTTTTCCTTCCGCCTACTATCTTCAGACTGTTAAAACTCAAGCTTGACGTCATCTAATCAGTATGTCTCGAGTTAGTTCATAATGGCAAAAATGTACAGCACCCACATCCAAAACATATGAACCTGAAATGGGCGAAAATTCAGATTACATGGAAAGTTACTGTGCAATGGAGATGGTGATCTTTCGACTGATGTTATGATAGCGGGCGCTCTTTGAAAGCCCCTTGGTGCATTGCTAAATTTTCTTTTTTTGCATTTTGGAGATATTGGGCTGGATTTTGCTACGGGGGCGGGTTGGGGTCGTGTTCCCCACATTTCGTGTTTCCCACACGAATCCTGAACGATGTGGGAAATTGATGCAATTTTGATTTTATAGCCCAATTGATTCCCCACGTGTGGGAACCCCTAGCCAGTGAGCTTTTCAGGTGGGAAGCTCGCCTCCGATGACATCATCACTGCTGCTTCATTTAAGGGCTTCCACAAGCCTTGCTCACTTCAGCAGACTGCCAAGCTTCTGGCCCTGGCAGCTGCTGCTACCATCATCAATCATGGCGACACATCGGAGTAAGGCATCCCCCAGATTTAACGAGGCAGCCCTCCAGGCATTGGTGGAGGGAGCGACAGAGAGCAGGGAGGTGCTCTTCCCCTCCTCGGGGAGGAAGAAGCCACCCCAGCAAACCAAGGCTGTGTGGCTGAGGGTGGCAGAGCAGGTGAACGCCAGCTCGAATACCAGCAGAACATGGATCCAGTGTCGGAAACGCTTCCATGACCTTCTGCGCACTGGAAAAGTGAGTATGATGTTCCCATCACTCTTAATCTGATCCCCATTGCCTTTCCTCACCAGCTCTCAGCTTTACCAATCTCTTCCTCCACATCCCACTTGACACTGACATCCATGCACCCTTTCCCACTCCCTCTCTCTCTATGGTCACATTCACCTAACTAATAGACTATGCAGCCCTCACACTCCCTATCACTGTCATGCTATGAAAACAACTTACATCACATAGGGAGGGCCCTTGGTCTTGCCATCTCACTCCATCTTTCTCTCCTTCTAAGCATCTATGCCATCGATTCTCTACATTCACTCCTTCATTCTCGCTCAAACTCCACTTGTCTCCCCCATTGCAGGAAAAGAGAGCTCACAACCGAAAAGAGCGAGCCAGGACAGGGGGAGGGGCAGCCTCCTTAGCCCAGCTGACCCCATGGGAGGAGGCGATCCTGGAGATCGTCGGCATCCAGGACGACACACAAGTGGGGGACGGAGAGACCGGTGCAGCAGAGCAAGCTGGTGACAGAAGAGTTTTCCAACTCTCTCAATTGCATTGCATGACTCGCTGATAATGACTTGGAAGCTCTAGCAGATGGACCTCTGATCATCTGCAATAAGCACTGTGCAGGTAACCCTGGCCTCTCATCTCTGACACTTTCCTTTACTCCCCCACAGGACCATCGCAAGCTCCCGTCTCCAGGACGCAGGAGGAGGTTCAGCCTCAGCATCCAGACTCCTCAGAGGAAGCTGCAACCTCTGAGGGCGCAGCGTCAGCAGAAGGCAACGCACCCAGCACCAGCGCAGACACTTACACCTCGGTGGGACCTTCGGGACATAGAGTAGTGTTGTCACCTGGTGTATCACAGCTCACAAATGAGCCTCAGCAGATGGTGGAGACAGGGACAGCAGTGGAGAGTCCTAGTCGGAGGGCGCAGCACTCTCCCAGCTCGGCTCAGCTGCATGTCGACCCTCTGCCTCTGGGTCCATCCACAGTATCAGCGGTGATGGCACTCCAGGAAAATATGCAGGAGTCTCTGGCAGGTTTTGTCTCCAGGGTTGCTGAGAGTGTGGAGCGAATGGAGGAGTTCGTCGCTAACATGAGCAGAGCCTTTGTGGAGTCATTGGCGCATCAACGCATTACCACGGAAAGGATGGCAACCTCCGTGGAAAGGCTGGCTACGGCCATGGAGGAGATAAGTCGCGCGAGTGTTGAAAACATGGTGAGTGTTCAGACTAGACTGGCATCTCTGGAGGAGCGATGGGCAGCTATTGAACAGAGAAACCAGACCTTCATGGCAGTCCCTCTGAGAAGGACTGCCAGTCCTGACACGGGTCCCCATGGCTCCCCTGATGTGCAGCAAGGTGCTCTCTCGCCACTTGCAAGCTCTGAGGGGGACCTGACCCATGAGAGGGATGATGGTGGCAGAGAACAAGGAGGTGGGGGCTCCTCTCCAAGCGCTCAAACTTCCATGCCACTGACAAGTCCTAGGTCAGAGCCCCACCTGAGTCAGCACCCAAGTGAGATCGGCGTCTCAACCCCTGCACAGCCACAGGAGCAGCAGACTGTTGCGCAGCCCTTACAGGCTCGCAACCCCAGAGGACGCCCGCCAAAGGTGTCCAGGCAGGAGCAGCAAGGAAGTGAGCAAGGGGCCTCCACATCTGCTGATGCCACTGGGGAACCACTACGTAGGAGCACGCGTAAGAGAAAGAAACTGCACAAATAGTCACAAGCGTAGTCACTTGGGTGGAATTTAATGTGTTATGGTTGAAAGCCATCAGAATAATGTTAATAAATCATCTGTTGGCTACTGCTGTAGTTGTGGCGTGTGTCATTTCGCGAATGGGACTTTCACTTTGAGGTCAGTATGGTGGTCACATCGCTAGAAGTCAGCTGGTTCCTGGCTACTGTCAGTGCTCAGGTAAAAGGATGCGAGGCAATAGACCCTCATGGGCGAGGCTCAGCAAATCTGCCCAATATGAGCGCGTTCCTTGCATGCCGGCCACCAATGTTCTCGCGCACTGCTGCCGCTGGTTGATGAGCCTCTGCAAGATGTTCGTCTTCGCTCTCCTCCTCCCCCTCCTCCTCCTCCTCATCTGAGGAGGATATGTCAGGAGCCACTTGGTCCTCGGCCATCTGCAAGCCACGACACTGTGCCATGTTGTGAAGCACACAGCAAACCACAACGATTCTGGAGACCCTGGCTGCTGAGTATTGCAGGGCTCCACCTGATCTATCCAGGCATCTGAAGCGCATCTTCAGCAGACCAATGGTCTGCTCGATCATGGCTCTGGTGGAAAGGTGGCTGGAGTTGTAGTTCTCCTCAGCTGCGTTGGATGGGCTCCTCAGCGGCGTCAATAGCCACGTCCTCAAGGGATAGCCCTTGTCTCCAAGTAGCCATCCGTTAAGTTGGTGTGGCGGACTGAGTAGCGGAGGCACAGTAGACTGGCGCAGTATGAAGGAGTCATGGCAACTGCCAGGGTACTTGGCACAAACATGCAGAATTTCCTTCTTGTGGTCACACACCAGCTGAACGTTGAGGGAGTGGAAGCCCTTGCGGTTGACAAAAATACCAGGATTGCGATGGGGAGCCTTACGGGCCACATGTGTGCAATCAACGATGCCCTGCACCCTTGGAAAGCCTGCAAGATTAGCAAATCCAACCGCTCTCGCCATGACACTTGCTTGATCCTTGGTGAAATGGATATGATTGTGCGCGATGGCAAAGAGGGCATCGGTTACCCGCTTGATGCAGGTGTGTGCGGCCGCCTGGGAGATGCCGCTGATGTCTGCTGCTGATCCCTGGAATGAGCCTGAGGCAAATAAGTTGAGTGCGATGGTGACTTTGACGGCCACTGATAAGGGGTGTCCAGCTGCTCCTCTGGGCTCCAGGTCTTGCTGCAGCATTGCGCAGATGTCAGCCACTATCTCTCGCGAAAGTCAGAGCCGCCTTTGGCACTGCTGCTCAGACATGTTGAGGTAGCTGACCCTGCGTCTGTAGACCCTGTTTGGGGGGTATCTCCTGCGCCGACGGCCTTCCATGCGCTGGCCCCTTCTGGCCTGTGCATCCTCAGGTGGGGCAGCAGCAGCTTGGCGCAACTGTTGTTGCTGCTGCTGTTGGGCGGCCTCATGTAATATCCAGAAGGGCAGGACAAAAATGGCTCCCATGCTTCTGGTAGATGCCTCAGTTGAGGAAGCGCTCAGTGAAGGTGGCGAGAGGGGTTTCCCAGGAGGTCACGCTGGAGATGGTTGTCAGGCTGCAAACTTCCAGAGCTGTGGGTATGCCTTCTGAAAGATCCCCCAGACCTGAGAGAGCAAAGTTATGCCACCTGCAATTAAAGCCTGTTCAAATCTGCCATTTAATGGTTGAGCTGCAGCTGCTACTCCGCAAGCCAGTTGTGCTCCCGCCAGGTTTCAGATGTGTGTTTCCCACCAGGCGTGTTTCACGTGGGAAAATGAGTAAACTTGCAAGTGGTTAGGAAAATGGGATTATAGAGCCAATTGAGGGCTTGTTAAGGGCCTTAAGGGCCTATCCCGTCTCCTGGAGGCGGGATGGAGTCGGGACCAGCAGACACGAATTTAGGAAAATTGCGTGGAGGCGGGATGGAGGCGGGTTTGGGCCCGCACGCCAGTTTTGCGATTTTTATCCCCCACACGCCTCCAATCCCGCCTCCCCGGCCCTAGCAAAATCCAACCCATTATCTCTGTTAGTAAGATTTATATTTCTGTATACGAGTCACTTGAACATTTTAAATTAGATGATCTAACTATTATGTATCGACTAAACCATAAAGCTTCCTCCTTCCTAGTCTTCAACCAGCATCTCCCATCACCATACTTCTTCATGGTGTCCTGCACGCTGAGCTTTTAGCCATCATTTTGGTGTCTCAATAAAAGCATTGTCACCTTTTATCAGTCCCCTTCATAAATCTAGAAAACTTCAATTTGGTCATCTGAAAATCTCATCTTCTCCACTTATCACAACTCCTGTAACTTTTCGTCATAACTTACATTCTTGACATTCATAATCATTTTGTTTCCTGAAATATTAAAACTTGTCCTTTCTTTATAGGTACTGCCTGACCTTACGAGTGTTTCCAGCATTTTCTGTTTTCCAGCATCTGCAATATTTTGTTTGTTGTCCTTCTCTGGGCCACAGAGACAATAGCCTGGAAATTGCGGTCGGAGGCTTGCTGCCCGCGTATGCCTCTGAACTGAAAGAAAACTACCTACTTACCTGGTGCCTCTGGAGCGTCGGGCTCTTGCGGTCCTGGGCTTGCAGGCGTACGCCTGCGTAAAGGCCCACGGATCCCAGGGGCGTAAGTGGTTCGCAAACGTACCTGGGTTCACGTGGGCCAGACCAACCAATGATAAAGGGGGATTCTTATGATGCTTATGGGGATTCCATTTACGTACGAAATCCTCATAAGCCTATTAGAAATCAGCTAATAAATAAAATTTCACAACACTGAAATAAAAATAAATAATCACAGGTTGAAAATTCAATAAAATACCCATTAATTAAACATTTAAAATAAAAATTTAATTTTTGGAAAAATAAATTTAAACATTTTTAAATAGGACAACATTTATCTGAACTAATTTTAAATGTAAGTGAATGTCTAAATCATTAAAAAAAAATTATCTTAGCATTTATTTTAACCCTTACACTGGTAAAAGAAGGCCTTACGCCTGCTTTTACCAGGCGTAAGGGTTTCGTGGGTATTCGCTGGGCAGCAGTTGGGCAAATAGCCCAACTTTGCACCAGCAAAAGTGAATTTACAGCGGATGCGAAGGATCTGTCCAAGCAAAACTTGACAAATTGCAAGTTCCAGGTTTTTGCGCATGCGCATCGCACATGGAAACCTGGAACATACGGGGCCATTCACAGCACTTTTTTATTTTTTATTTATTCATTTATGGGATGTGGTCATTGCTGGCAAGGCCAGCATTTATTGCCCATCCCTAATTGCCCTTGAGAAGGTGGTGGTGAGCCGCCTTCTTGAACCGCTGCAGTCCGTGTGGTGAAGGTACTCCCACAGTGCTGTTAGGGAGGGAGTTCCAGAATTATGATGCCATACTCTGCATACGCCATCATAGGCCCCGCAAATTCCGGGCCATTGTGTGGCAAAGAAGCCTGCATTTCAGGAGGAAGTTAACATGATGGATAAGTCTGTTGGTAGACAAAGAGAAGTCTGAGCCTAATTTACTTCACCCTCAAGGGAGACGGAAGAATTATGGCGGCAAGAGATAATGGTTGATTCAAAGGAGGAACCTTTAGAAATAGTTTAGGAAATATATAAGTTAGATTATTATATTTTGAAGTTTGCAAGTGGCTTATATACAGATCAAAAAGTCAACTTTATTCACAAGGGCAACATTTCCAAAATGGGAAAGAGAAAAGTTTACGATGCATCAGGGTCTTTTAAAGAGTGCTAATGTTAGTCTAACGATTGCCAACCACATTGAACTGATTCACTTTGCAGACCTGGTGATGTCACACGGCTTTACGCTCATGAAACCTACAAGATGCTTCCATTATGAAAATTAGATTGAAAAATTGGATGCATTGCATTGTTTAAATTTAATATAATTTAGTGCTAATATACAATGCCTAGGCACTGATCTTCCTCTAATATTGGCCATTTCTTGTGTTTAATGTTGTGTATGTAACCGTTTACCTTTAAGGGAACTATAGAATGTAACCGTTCGCCTTTAAGAGCACTACTTTAGGGTGGCACTATTTATTGGCTCATGTATACTGTAATACCGATAGTGACCACACCAGTATATAAGGGTTGGAATACGTTAACTAGGGCAGAAATCGCCCAGACCTCTGAATAGTAAAGACCTGTTTTGTTTGTACTTCTAAAGTCTCTGAAGTTATTTACTGCACAACCTACAGACTTTACAGTGGCGACGAGTCCGATCGTACCCTGCGGCAAGACTAACCAGTAGCAGAGAGCTTCAAAAAGAAAACACGAGGCTCCGTCTACTAAAAGTATAGTACTTACTGGAAGCTGGAAGATTAACAGCAAAGCTGCGGCAGCAACAGGCACAGATTACCCTGCTACCACATCTTGAGCGAGCCAATCAGCCTAAAACAAGGCGGCCGAAGAGACTGTGAGTAGGAAAAAAAATTAAGACAAATAAATAAAAAAAACGGGGTAGAAGTATTTGGAGGAGAAGGGCAAAGCATTCGGGTCCAACGGCGTCGGGTGACAGCCGGACCACGGGCAGTGTGAGAAGCCGTGCAGCAACCGCTGCCACGAAGCGCTGAGCCTGCGAGTAGGCGCGGGAGTGTCAGAGCCGAGAGCCGCGCGAGCGGGGGAGCCAGAGCCGAGCGGGAGGCGTTGCAAGCCAGCGATCGCATCTCCAGATAAGGGCCGAGAGCCGCGAGAGCGATCGCATCTGCAGATAAGGGCCGGCAGCCGCTTCGCGATCCAGCGATCGCATTATAGATAAGGGCCGCACTCGGGCTGACAGACGGCGTCGGGGGACCGGGTGAAGACCGCCAAGCGCGGGAAAACCGCCATTGAAGTGGGCGGGGAGAGCGAGAAGCGCGGGAAAGCCGCCATTTTCGCGGGGAAACCGCTGAAGAAGAAGAAGACGGAAGCGGGAAACCGCCATCTTGGAAATTATTAAGAATTTTCAAAAATTAATAATAAGTAAAGAAATACTTGTGTTGTTCTCGAGAAGAGAAGAAGATGCCTAAACGAGGTAATATCACCAAATGCTATCGTTGTGGGAAGTCAACACACGACCAAAAGCAATGCTGGGGTAAAAACCAGGAATGCTGGAAATGTGGCAAGATCGGGCACATAGCTAAAGTGTGCCGGTCAGGAACGACGTGCAACAATAATGAGTCCTCACAAAAATGGGACAGAAAGGTACATGACGCAAATAGGAAGAGTCTGAAGGAACAGAAGTCGGACACACACGCCAAAGGCAGAGGACTGGATGGTCTAAGAATTCACAACGTGAGCAATGAAGCCGACCGTCAAACTATTTGGATAACGCTACCGATTGAAAAGGTCCCAGTAAAAATGGAAGTGGACACCGGATCGGCGTTGACGGTCATGAATAAGCATGACTATCAAAAGTTTTTCAAGCATATTCCACTACGGGATGCGGATCTGATACTGAAGACATACACGGGGCAAAAGGTATTCCCCATCGGGAAGATAGAGGTCAAGGTGAAATACAAAGATAAAGTTCACCACCGGTTGGAGCTGTATGTGTTGTCTGAGGGAGGCCCACCACTTCTGGGACGGGAGTGGATCCGGAAAATAAAGATGGATTGGCATGCACTAAACACCATGACGGTGGAGCCCGAAAAAGAGGACGTCAAACCTGAACGGTTGGCCAGAATATTAGGCGAAGCTAAAGAGGTATTCCAGCAAGGACTGGGAAAGCTACGAGGTATTAAAGCAAAGGTCAAGATTGCAGAACATGCAAGCCCAAAGTTTTGTAAGGCCAGGTCGGTACCGTATGCAATACGACCAGCAGTGGAGGCAGAACTAGAAGAACTTGAACGATCAGGGGTTCTGTCAAAAGTAGACCACAGTGAGTGGGCCACGGCCATTGTACCCGTCATGAAATCCTCACCAAGTAGTAAGCCAGGGGGACCGGGGAAGGTCCGTATCTGCGGGGATTTCAAGATCACAGTGAACCCGGTGCTTCAGTCGGTACAATACCCGCTGCCAAGGATTGAAGATATTTTCGCTTCGTTGGCTGGAGGAAAACACTTCACGAAGATAGACCTAGCTCAGGCATATTTACAGATGGAGGTTGAGGAAGAGTCACGCCAATACCTAACTATCAATACCCACAGAGGGTTGTACCGTTATAACAGACTGGTCTTTGGAGTGGCTTCGGCACCAGCAATTTGGCAGAGGGCCATGGAACAGGTGTTACAAGGAATTCCAAGCACGCAGTGCTATTTGGATGATATCCTAATCACGGGAATGGATGAAGAGGAACACCTCACGAATTTGAAACTGGTACTCACCAGGTTAAAGGAGTATGGCCTTAGGGTTAACCGCAATAAGTGTGAGTTTTTCCAAAAACGAATCTCATACTGCGGTCATATCATTGACCGCGAGGGACTACATAAATCACCGGAGAAGATAGAAGCAGTCGTGAAGGCTCCCGCTCCAGGGAACGTGTCACAGTTAAGATCATTCTTGGGGTTAATCAATTACTACCACAAGTTCCTACCAAATTTGTCCACGGTGCTGCATCCACTGAATGAGCTGTTGCGAAAGGAGACACCATGGAAGTGGAGTGAGGAGTGCAAAAAGGCTTTTCGCAGAAGCAAGGAGTTGATTACCTCTGAAGAAGTGTTGGCTCATTTCAACCCAGCATTACCCCTTCGGCTGGCGTGTGATGCTTCACCGTACGGAATTGGAGCAGTACTTTCGCACAGGCTACCAAATGGCTCGGAAAGGCCAGTGGCTTTTGCGTCCCGATCTTTGACACCCGCGGAGCGAAATTACGCCCAGATAGACAGGGAGGCCCTCAGTCTTGTGTGGGGCGTGAAGAAATTCAACCATTACTTGCAATGTAAGAGGTTCACATTGCTGACAGACCACCAGCCGTTGGTGTCCATATTTAACCCGAACAAGGCCGTGTCCAACATGACAGCACAAAGGCTACAAAGATGGTCAGTCTTACTTGGGGCACACCAGTATGATATTGAATACAAACGGTCCAAGCAACATGGAAACGCTGATGGGCTATCACGCTTGCCATTGCCAATGGTAGAAGAAGCGAGGACAGTAGACCCAGTAGAGTTGTTCCACTCATCAATAGTGGAGTGTTTGCCGATCACGAACTCAATGATCGAAAATGAGACAAGGAATGACCCGACTCTTTCACGAGTCTATGACTTAACGGTGGAGGGATGGCCAGCGCAGTGCGAACCAACACTGCAAGCATTCGCACAGAGGAAAGAACAACTGTCTGTGTGTCGTGGAACCCTGATGTGTGGGTCTAGAGTGGTGATTCCACCCAAACTCCAAAAGAAAATACTCAAGGAGCTGCACGAAGGACACCTGGGGGGCGTAAAGATGAAGAACCTAGCTAGGGCGTTTGTGTGGTGGCCAGGCATCGATGGGGACATAGAGGAGATAACGAAGAATTGCCTAGGATGTCAGAGGGTTCAGAACGCGCCACCACAGGCTCCTCTGCACCCATGGGAGTGGCCCTCATCTCCCTGGCAAAGAGTACACATCGACTTTGCGGGCCCTTTCATGGACTCGATGTTCTTAATAGCGGTAGATGCCCACTCCAAGTGGCCGGAAGTAATTAAGATGACCACCACCACGATGGAAAAAACCATTACGGTGCTAAGGACAATGTTTGCGCGGAATGGTCTGCCAGAACAGGTCTGTTCCGATAATGGGCCGCAATTTGTGTCTGAGGAATTTAAGAAATTTCTAAAAAGCAATGGGGTTAAACATTACACATCAGCCCCATACCATCCCGCCTCCAATGGACTGGCTGAAAGATTTGTCCAGACCTTCAAGAAGGCCATAAAGGCCATGAGTAATGAAGACATAAGTTTACAGCATAAGGTGGATAGTTTTTTGTTGGCCTATCGAAATGCAACACATGCGGTCACGAATCAAACTCCCGCAATGATGTTTTGCAATAGACGCCTAAGATGCCGGCTGGATTTGCTCAAACCAAACGTAAGAAGGGACGTAGAGAACCGGCAATTCCAGGGCATGAATGAAAGGGCCACCAGATCTTTCCAGATGGGACAACAAGTTTTGGCCCGGGACTACCGTACGGAGAAATGGCAGCCTGGAACTATTAAAAAAAGGCTAGGACCGTTGATGTACACGGTGGACATTGGGGACAAGGTAATAAGGCGCCATGTTGACCAGATCATAGGGTCCGCCACAAATGAGCAGCCGACTTCACCACCTTACCCGAGTAATGTTGAAACTGAAGTACCCAGAACACCTACTTCTGATCTAGTAATACTAGAATCAGATAAACCTGACACTGTTGTTCCAGCTGAATCGACTTTACCAGAGACACCTACTGGACCGCTGGGAATGACGACACCACTGCGGCGTTATCCGGACAGAATCCGGAAACCTCCACAGAGACTGAACCTGTAAACTGTTTCCACTAAGAGTATGTTGCAACTGTTCCTACGGAGACTGAATCTGTGATCTGTTTTGACATGAAGTTATATATGTTATTATGTTATGTTAAACATGAAGTTATATGACGTTGACTCCATCGAGAGTATATCTGTAAATTGTTATATGACGTTGACTCCATCGAGAGTATATCTGCAAACTGTCTATATAAGTTGAAGATTGTATGTTTAACGGGATTCTGTAAGTAATAAGCTAGAAAGGGAGGAGTGTTGTGTATGTAACCGTTTACCTTTAAGGGAACTATAGAATGTAACCGTTCGCCTTTAAGAGCACTACTTTAGGGTGGCACTATTTATTGGCTCATGTATACTGTAATACCGATAGTGACCACACCAGTATATAAGGGTTGGAATACGTTAACTAGGGCAGAAATCGCCCAGACCTCTGAATAGTAAAGACCTGTTTTGTTTGTACTTCTAAAGTCTCTGAAGTTATTTACTGCACAACCTACAGACTTTACATTTAAAATGTTCTGCCAATGTATTCCTGTAAGCTCAGTGTTACAAATTTTGGGTCTGCCTTAGAAATCCGCTTGGATTTGGCAGTGTTGGCCACTCCTGCAAGCAATCCCCCTTGTCTTATGTTCAGGATTGTGCCCCTACTGCCCAAAATCTAATCGTACAATAACGCAAACCAAAGTGTGCAGCGGTAATTCTCTCTTCTGGCCAGATATCGTGGAGGTGAATTTCCTCACAGTGATTTGCGCCACTGTAACAAAAATGAAAAAGATTTGTGCCCATCTGATGGCCTGGAGAGGTCGTTACACAAGTGTTTCTTGGATCAGCTCAACTTCATACCCTTTCGAGTAGTTAATTGTGTAGTCCTTGTGTAAAATGGATGTAATTTGCTGGAGTACAAGGAGACTGCGGTGCAGCCTTTAATAAGACAGTTCTGATTGTACGTTTCAGCAGCAGACTGGGACATAACAATTTAAATAAGAAAGAGCGCCATCCCACTGATCAGTAGGCCACTGAGGCAGGGCCCAATAGAAACATAGAAGATAGGAGCAGGAGTAGGCCATGGAATAGAGACAGATGGAGCCCGCCTGCCTGTCTCTCAGGACATCAGAACATGCCATGACAGGACTCTGGTGTTGCCCTCAGAGCACCATGCCAATGGAATTTGGGAAGTGTTACCAGGTTGTCCAGAAACAAGCTCCGGAGATGCAACTCCCCATCCATGAGCAAGTTGCCATGGGATAAGGGCTACCCGAATCTCATCGCCCTTTTGTAGAGCATGAACAACCAACCACAAAGTATAGGTCACAGAGAGTCATGTGTACACACTCAGGGAAGCACAGTGCTAGGAAAGAGTAGGTTGGATTGTGCACACTTTGGACTTCATTGGATTAAAGTACAGGAAACTTTCTGGTATCCGGCACTGATGGGACCGAGCTGTTGCCGTTCCATCAAAACTGCCAGAGAAACCAGCGCTAATGTTAAAACATACGGAGCTTCTGAGCTCCGTGTGAAGCAACAAACCCTGTTGCTTAGCAACAGCTCCAAAACAGTCGGCGTAGCTTGCAAGCATCTCTGTAGCTAAGCAACAGCTTCAGCTAGACCTTGCAGAGCCACGACTGGAGAAAAAAAGCAACGAGAAGTAAAAAAATTTATCTGAACCGACTCCTGAATTTTGCCGGTGGATAGAGCTTTCCGGACATTTAACCTCTGGTTAAATGAAAGTTTCCTGTACACTGTGCAGTATTATTCATGGAGGTTAGAGTCATACAGGAAAGGGTGCACTTATTCACTCAGATGTTGATTATTGGCATGCTCATGTAGGGGCTAAAGAAGGCTCATGTGTTGTCATGTAAAGAAAGAAAGACTTGCATTTATATAGCGCCTTTCATGGCCACCGGACATCTCAAAGCACTTTACAGCCAATTAAGTACTTTTGAAATGGAGTCACTATTGTAATGTGGGAAATGTGGCAGCCAATTTGCACACAGCAAGCTCCCACAAACAGCAATGTGAAAATGACCAGATAATCTGTTTTTGTTATGTTGGTTGAGGGAGAAATATTGGCCCGGACACCAGGGATAACTCCCCTACTCTTCGTCGAAATAGTGCCATGAGATCTTTTATGTCTACCTGAGAAAGCAGATGGGGCCTCGGTTTAACATCTCATCCGAAAGACGGCATCTCCGACAGTGCAGCGCTCCCTCAGCACTGCACTGGAGTGTCAGCCTAGTTTTATGTGGACAGGTCCCTGGAGTGGGACTTGAACCCACAACCTTCTGACTCAGAGACGAGTGTGCTACCAACTGAGCCACAGCTTACACTGTGCAGTAGGGATACAGTATATGAGTAATTTGAATCATGACATGTGGTAAGTGTAGTATGGTTGGGGGGGAAAAGGGTGACTTTGGACCGATGGTTCCCAAAGCTCTCCACCACTGGGGTTTTCCTTGTGCCATTTCTGAGTCTATTGTAGACTAATTGATAGAGATTGATTGCTATGATTAGTCAACAACCCCATTATCCTTGTATCATGTGACTACCAGGATGGTAGAAGACAAATTAGATAAACCTTGGTCTTTTTTTTGTCTAGCAATTCCTATGTACCTAAGAGTCAAAGGTTTCAGAGATAAGCTGAATTATTGGATCAATCATGGTGAAAGTGGCAGAACTATCAACTGTCCAAGTTTATAATTTTGATGGGAGCTTTTCATAGATGCCAATTTGAAGAGTTTTTACAGTCCAACCATGATATGGAAGCACCTGTTTAAACACTGCATTGTCTAAACTCATGAAAATGTACATTTTTTGGAAACACTTTACCTGCACTTTACTGCCTTGTTGGACACTGCTGAGCAGGGACCTTGCAAATAACCAGAATTTCAGCTGTTCCTTCTGATAATGCTTCTTTAATTTAACCCAGTGCACATTATCACCTCTTGACTCTGGGAATCTCAGGCAAGTTCACGCTGTGTTAAAAATGTAACTTGTGACTTACTGCTCTCTGCATGATATCAAACCACCAGCGACGGGCCACATGAACGCTGTCCATGCTTTTAATGCTGGATTCATTTTGGCAGTGAGAACCTCAGAGCCGATGCAGTTTAATCAAGCCGCAATTACTGTTTGTTGTTCACCGCATAAATTGTCAAGAATGGAGGGATAAGCTCAATAATAATTGGAAGGCATGTTACCTCTTAAACCTGAGTCACGCTGCAGCCCACATGGGATTAATGGCTGCTTTGTTCCTGCTGCTATCTAAGCGGAATGAGTTTGTGAAGCCTAAGCCCCGTTTCGAGGGACTGTGAGGCCCCCCAGCAAAAACTGATCCATAATTAAGGACTAACCAGCATAAGGGCTACTAGAATAGTTGGTGTGGAAATGAAAAATTCACACTTATGCATTGGGTAGCTGCCAATCTAAGGTAAGTGTTAAGGTATCTTGCCTAGCTTTGTGGTGTCGCATGTTGAGGGTTGGAGTTTACTTCAATAGCCTACCCAAAAATCAGGTTAGGATTGTGGCAAAAAATGGGGCAACTTAGGTGGCGAGGCCTCCCAACACCTCCCTGCTTCATTTCCCTTCTCACTGCCACCAGCCTCCCCTTCCCCACTGCATGTAAATGCTGGTCACGAGTGAGGGGCCCAGTTTCCTGGCCCATTTCCCTCCCATCCATCCCTCTTACTGTCATTCCCTGGGACCGCCCAGTGAAATGTGGCTGTGGCCCCAGAGTAGTGGTGGTGAAGGCCCCAAATTTTAGAAATGGAGAAAGAAGGCCTAGTAGATGCCTCCTTTCCCTCCATTTTGGCCGAAGTTCCTATCTGCTGAAGGCCTTAATTTTAGCCGAGGCCTTCAGTAAAATTGGTTTGCATTTTGAGGGCTCTTCTACCTCTTCAATACGTTGTGCTGCCGTGGCGTTCCCACTGCCAGGATTTCCCTGGTTGGCAGTAATGGTCTCTCTCTCTCTCTTGGTGGCGGGAGAACTGCCGTGAGTTTTAATCCCAAACCAGGATAATGGATAATAGGAACAGACGAACAAGATTCGGCCATTCAGGCCCTTGAGCCTGTTCCGTCGTTTCATTAGATCGTGGCTGATGTGGGTTGCGATGGGGTCAGTGGAGTGAATGGAAATTCTGACGTGCCATCGCCTGCTGCAAAGAGGGAAGTACACACTTCTCTGGCCTGTGGAATCTTGTTCCGCAGACAATGTCATCAGTTGGAACTCTTCTTGTGACAGTCTCTTTAATAGACACTAAACTGCATGTATGATAAATAAGTGAATTTAAATTTTAACTGCATGTATCGGTTTGAAATTCATTCATAATAAGTGAGCCATGGTATAAGTGGCTATGACAAGTTCATTTCACTGTATATTCTTAAAGCACAGAAATGCTTCAGTCTAGCCCCAGGCAACGTTGAGCGCACAAAACTATTGTAGAAATGTAAGTAGGTGTGGGAAATGTTATATTCTCCAGGACTAAAATACCTTGTGGACCTGGGGAGGGGTGGGGGAAGGTGGGGAAAGGGTGAAACCCCATAAATGGCAAAGGTTACTGATAACTTCAGACAAAAAGCTACCAGTGCAGCCATGGCAAAGATTTCCTCCACTGCTGTCTTCTGGTTCTGTATTGATTGGGAGCAAGCAGCGGCTGCGCAAGTTGACAGAACACTTTGGATATTACTGAATCAATCATCGGGCTCTTTCCCGCGGCGGCTAACATTTCTGTAATACGACACATAATTTCATGCACTCAACATTGCCCGGAGCCAGGATGAAGCATTTCTGTGTAGTGGGAATATGAAGAGCAAAGCGATTGTCGTACCAATTTATACCATAACCCACTTATTATAATTAATTTCAAAGCAGCAAGTCTTTCTTTAAAAAAAATTATATATCTTGTTATCATATAATTAGCTGTGTGCCATAATAGGACCCATTATAACAGAGTTTCACTGAGCCTTTCTGTACTTGGCAATATTGTACTGTTGTGATTTTGTGACTGATCATTCGCACAAGATAGATAGAGATGAAGAAGGCCATTCGGCCCATCCTAGCCTATTCATCCATGTAAAAAACCTACATCACAACATCCAACCATGACTTAACTGATTCCGAGGTTTTGTCTTCACTGTATTGTCCAGTAGTTCACTCCACGTTCCGATTATCCTTTGTAAGTCCAGGGTTCTCAAAATTCCCGCACTCCCCAAATTATGGATCAAGGGACCCTGTTTGGACAAGTTATTAGAAACAGGGTACCCAAAATGGCTTCTGTAACCTCGTGACCAAAACCGACAGGATTTTTAAAAGCAGGGCTCTGCAGACAGGCAGGCCCGGAGACAAAACTTAAAATGCAGGAATAACAACAGAAAATGCTGGAAAAACTCAGCAGGCCAGGCAACATCCATGGAGAGAAATTAGAGTCAACGTTTTGGGTCAAAACCCTTTATCAAGACTAAAGAGGCACAGGGAATGAAATAGATTAAGAGGCCGGGCGGGGAGAGAACAAAAGAGAAGAAGAGACATTGGGGGAGAAATTGGGTATAGCCCCGTTTGGGGCGTTAGAATTGGCGCTGTGCAAATTTTTTCGCCAGGCGCAACTTATCGCCACCTCGAGCGATATTGGGTTGCTGCGCCCCTAAAGGTGATTGCGGCATTGATTCAGGCATTGCACGGGAGTCTCAAGGCGCTAACCCGGCGGCGCTACTCAATATGTCGGCGGCTGGGTGCAGTGCAGGTGCTGTCAATAATCGATTACCCGAGACATGCTGGCGCCGGCCAGCTCTTAAAGGGGCGGGTCAATTAGGAGCAGCAGCCACACTCTGCGCCTTGTAGGCCTCAAAATCGGCGCTGTGCTTTCTGTGGCGTTCCAAACTTTGAACATATGGAGAGGGTGAGGCAGAGAGTGGAGCGCTTTACCGATGGGGCATTGGATGCTTTGGTTGGCGAAGTGGAGCGCCGGCGAGCTGTGCTGTACCCCAACAATGGCAGGAGGCCTCATCAGAACGAGTACCGCAGGGCTTGGAGGGAAGTTTGCCAAAGGGTCACCTCAACCAGCGTGGTGGCCAGGACTCCTGTGCAATGCAGGAAGAAGTTCAACGACCTCACTCGGGTCGTTAGGGTGAGTGCCTTTTTCGCCATCTTCTTCATCCCTCCATCTGCACCTGACATTATAGCCAGAGGGTGCGCGAAGCCCCAATGGCCATCTGTCAGCCAGCACCCATGGCCCTTTTTGGAAACACGCACGCACATTCAGCTCAGTGCATAATGTAAGGGCTATTCTACCATGGGGGGCATGTGATGTCAGCTCAATGCATAATGGAAGGGCTAATCTACCATGGGGGCCATGTGATGTCAGCTCAATGTATAATGGAAAGGCTAATCTACCATGGGGGGCATGTGATGTCAGCTCAATGCATAATGGAAGGGCGAATCTACCATGGGGGGCAAGTGATGTCAGCTCAGGCCAGCATGTTTCATCATTTCCCGTCCTTTCTCCTGCAGGCCAAGCTAGCCAGGAACCGGAGGGAGCAGCTTCGCACCAGAGGAGGCCCCCCTCAGCTGCAGACACTGACGGACCTGGAGGAACGAGTCCACCAGATTGTTGGAGACCAGATGAGTGGTCCTGTCACCACTGGAGCTGCCGACCCCCTTGTGCACAGCGATGGTAAGGTCATCACCTTTTTGAACTCTCTCCTTCCACTTCTTCCCTCCACCAGCATGCTTTTTCACTCTGGACCCATGTCAGAGCATTGCAGCACTCATGCATCCCTTGCTGCCACCCTGTCCTTTCACTAAAGCCACTCTTCAACCTCCCTGCTTTCAGATGCTGCATCACCAGCTCGGGAGCCGGGCCCTCAAGCTGCCACTGCCACTGACTCCGGAGGCGATGAGCAGGAGGAAGCTGGACCATCCCTGCCACCCTCAGGCGAGCCAGCCCCTCTGCAGACTGGGGAGACTACTTCCCTGGAGAGGAGCGGGGGGGAATGCTCTGAGGAGGAAGCAGTTCCAGGAACCAGCGGGCTGCAGCAACGCTAGGGGGGTAGGGAAGCTCGGGGGGCCGTCTCCCCGGAGGGCGAGTCAGGCCACGAGTACTGCTGCACAGAGCGCAGAAGAGGTGTGTTCCCTCGCAGAAATGAGCGCCCAGGCTCAGCTCAGGCACACTGAGCTCATGGCTGCAGTGGCAAGGATGCCTGAATCCATCGAAACACTGGCAAGGAGTGTGCAAGACTTTGGGGCAGCACAGGCAAGGAGTGCGCAGGACCTCGGGGCACCACAGGCAAAGAGTGCGCAGGACTTTGGGGCAGCACAGGCAAAGAGTGCGCAGGGCTTTGGGGCAGCACTGGAAAGGACTGTCCAGGACTTCACCGAAGCACTGGAAAGGACTGTCCAGGGCTTCACCGAAGCACTGGCACCTGCCACGCCAGTGCTGAGTGCTGCCACGCAGTCACTCGCTGGTCTCATGCAGACGCACATTGAGGCCACGTGACCAATTACTGCTGCCACCCTCGCTGGATCAGGCAGGATTACCCGGGGCCCTTGCAGCACCACAGCAGGGCCTCAATCTGTGGACCAGCCGGTTGGTGCGCATGCTGCGGTGCTGCCTCGTCAGAGTGCCAGTGTGTCGTTCGACCAGGGAGCTGCTGTCCGCTCTCAGGATGTCAGCATTCCTGATGCCACCTGTAGGGGTTGTTGGTTGGGTGGTCGGTTTGGCCCGGGCCTGACCCAGTGGACGTTTTCGAGGTGTCCCCACACTCCCGCTCAGTTCTGACACTGGGATCCTACCAGGCAGCTGATGCGCAGAATAACAAGCTCGAGACAGACAAGCAGGTGAAAGGTTCAAATAATAACGGTTTCATTGAGAGAAAAATAAAACAAAACAAGCAAGCAGAGAAATTAATTGGTTCAACGATACTAAACCAAGGCTACAGCTCTATACACTTCAAAAAGAGAAAAAAAAGGAATACTATATATTCAAAACAGAGGGCACGCGAGTGCGGGAAGGAGTACGACACATCGAGGGGTATCACACATTAACACTCCCCTTAGTCTTATCCCCACCTCCTACACTATGCCTAACCTAGGTCGAACTAAAGGGGGGTCAGACTCTCATGCTCACCCAACGCATTGGAACAAAGGCCTTTAGGTTGTCCTGGGACTGCAGCTTTAGTTGGTCTGGCTTGGTAAAGTTCAGTGTGCACTGGCCACACACTCTCCCGTCAGTCAGGTAGTGGATCTTCCTCCTTGGCTGGGCGAAAAGGCTTCCCTCCTGGGTCGGGCTGCGCCGTTTAGCGAGGCCCGCTCTGGGCTCCGGTCCGTACCGGGATGGTGAACTCCGTCCCGTGTCTTCCTGGTTCCACTCTGAATCCCTGCCTGAGGTGGTGGGCACGGGGGGTGGGGGGGAACAGTCAGGTTTAAATCGGGAGGCAGTACGGACCGGGAGCTTCGCCTGCTTACCAAATCATGGGCCTGCTGCGCATAGCCTTCCTTGTCTTGGAGACTGCTTCTCCCAGTAGAGTCCTCGAAGTTTCCCTTTTGCAGCGAAGTCCCAGGATGAAATCGAAGTGAAGTGTAGAAGCTGTCTCTCCCGAAGTGTGTTCCAAGTCGAAGTGTCTCGAACTGCTCTTTCTGTCTGCTTACTAAAAACAGTTATACTCTCTCGATCTGCCTTGCCTCCCCCAGATCGAGAGGTGTCCCAGGTTACTTCGTTAACTGTAAATGGCTGCAAAACGGCCGATTTCCCACTAACAGCCTTATCACCGGCCCTCATTGTTTTTGGTTTCAGTCACACAATGATGTCTCTGGTGCCTAGTCCTCTAAAACGGTTTCTGATATGATTGGATCTGTTAGGATGGGCCCGATGATGGTTTTAACTAGCTTAACCCTGATTGCAGTGCAACCAGGTTCATTGTTCTTACCGGCCTACTGGCAACTTGCTATTACATATTCAATTCCATGTCTGGCCTGGAATCCACATAGTGACTGTGGAATTCCAGGCCCTGTCTCCAGTCTTGTTGCTGGGGAGAAAAATGACTCACTTCCAGCAGTTTTCTGGTCACGTGTCCCAGAACTCCATTTTGTACGTTTAAAAAGTGGCCAACTTTGTTTGATTCGGAAAGCAGGCGCGGTGGGGGAATTTTGCAAACTCCCTACACACCGCTGGCACGTCTCCACTGTAGCTGCCACCACCTGCAGGACAGACTGCTTCCACCCATTCACAGTTGGAGCAGTCAGCATCCGGGCCCTCCAAGGCCAGGCGTCATCCAGGACGCCCCTCAGGGTCATCTGCGCTTTCCGACAGCCAGCAGGCCTCCCCCAGCCTTGATGTAGCCACTGGGGTCCCATTACGTAGGAGCTGCAGGGAGGGAAGGGGCCGATCTCGCAAGAGAAGTAGATCACCATCAAGGGGGAAAGAGTAGAAGGTGCAGCTGAGACGTCTTTTTTGTAGAAATCAAGGCCATGGATGCTGGTCTGAATGTTAGTAATGTTTTGGATAGTCTCCCGGGTGTGCGAGTTACTTATGTGTTTGTGTGTTACTTTTGCTTTCTGTTGGCATTGCTTTGTCATGTTGGAAGGTAGCACATTTCGCAAAATAAACAACTTTTTTTATTTACATTGGCCATGTCTGATATTTACATTCACTGCCCTTCATAGGCTTTGGGTTATCCGGACAGTTCCCTTCCTCCTCATCGAATGGCACCAAGCATTCCATCAGAGGGGCCTAGAAGCGGCTTGTTATCAGCCTCTGACGGACGGCCCTTCCAGTTTGTACCTCCCTCCCATCTTGGTCCTCCTCCTCCTCCTCCGCTGGTGCTTCAATGGCTGGTGGCATTGGCTGGGTGCGTAGGATGGCGAGGTTATGCAGCATACAACAGACTATGACGAAGTGGGAGACTCACTCTGGTGAGTACTACAAGGCACCTCCAGAATGGTCAAGACAGCGGAACCGCTGCTTCAGCACACCGATTGTGTGCTCCACAATGTTCCTCGTCGCCTGATGGCTCGCATTGAAGCGCTCTTCAGCAGGAGTGCTGGGCGAACGGAGCGGCGTCATCAGCCATGGGCACAGAGGGTAGCCCTTGTCACCGAGAAGCCAGCCTCCTGGGTGAGCCGGGGCCTCGAATAGGCCTGCAACTGAAGTCTGGCACAAGATGAAGGCGTCGTGGCTGCTGCCAGGGAACTGCGCATTGACTGCGAGGATCAGCTGTCGGTGGTCACAGACCAGCTGAACATTCAAGGAATGGAACCCCTTGCAGTTGCGGAACTCCTCCGGTTTCAAAACAGGCGCCCGCAAAGCCACGTGCGTGCAGTCAATGGCGCCCTGCACCATGGGGAAGTCCGCTATTGCTGCGAAGCCCTCTGCGCGCTCCCGCTGCTTCTCCAGTGTCATAGGGAAGGAGATGTACTGCCGCCTCCTTTTAAATAGGGCATCTGTTACTTGACGGATGCAGCAATGCACCGCAAACTGCGATATGTTAGCGATGTCCCCAGTTGCGGCCTGGAAGGGGCCGCTCGCATAGAAATTCAGGGCAACAGTCATTTTGACAGCCACCGACAGAGAGGTCCTGCACCTTATCTGAGGCTGCAGATCTGGCTGAAGCAGGTGGCACAGCTCAGTCACCACCTCCTTTCTGAAGCGCAGCCTTCTAAGACACTGCTCCTCTGACATGCTCAAGTAACAGAACTGCTGTCGGAAAACCCTGGCAGCATAAGGTCTGGTGTGGCGACGTCTGTTGGCCCTCCTCCGTCTGGCCATTCCTGGCCCTCTCTCCCTGCATCCCTGTGCCCTTTCCAGATGGTTCGGCAGCAGGACGTTCCCCTCCAATTCAGCCCCCATAGTAATAGCGCACAAGAAATTGCAAATGTTGTGAATGCTCACCAGCTGCAAGGTGATGGTCAGTAGGCTGAAGTTCCTCTGGCCAGCGCTGGCTCACTGGTGCAATGGCTCTCAGAGTGGAGCTCAGCAACTCTGAAAGTCTCGAGGAATTTGTGCTCCCAAAATGGCTGCCGCTTTTATACCAGTGCAGTCCCCTTTAAAGAGCACCCCCCTAGCCCGAGAGCGACTGGGGAACATTCCAGGTAAGCAGTCCTTATTAGCGCCAGGCGGAACGGAGGGGCGCAACACTGAATTTCCGGTCCGGGGTGCCCAAAAGGAGTTGCACACTGAAATGACGTTATGATCTGCCTGCGCCCGCGATCGGGCGCTAAGGTTTAGCGCCGGCACAAAATGCCCACTCAATATGGGAGGAGGCGCTGGGTTCACTGCGCCCGGCCGAAAATTGGCTACCGCCCCACTTCTCTGCCTCTTTAGGCACTAATTGGAGGCGCTGCCAACTGAATTTCTCCCCCATAAAGAGGTATTCAAAACGAGGCGAGATGGTGATAGGACTAGTGGAGACAAAAGACAGCTCTAGATTAGGTGTGGAATGAGCTGGCAGAATGGGAGACAGCTGCCATGTGGGAGAGAGAAAAAAAAGGAAAGGGGGGGAAGGCCAAAACAAAGGTGTGGATAAAATATATAAGTAAAAATGTAATAGGGGCCGAGGTTATGATCTGAAATTGTTGAACTCGATATTGAGTCCGGAAGGCTGTAAAGTGCCTAATCGGAAGATGAGGTGCTGTTCCTCGAGTTCTTCCGATTAGGCACTTTACAGACTTCCGGACTCAATATCGAGTTCAACAATTTCAGATCATAACCTCGGTCCCTATTACATTTTTACTTATATATTTTATCCACACCTTTGTTTTGGCCTTCCCCCCACCTTTCCTTTTTTTTTCTCTCTCCCACATGGCAGCTGTCTCCCATTCTGCCAGCGCATTTCACACCTAATCTAGAGCTGTCTTTTGTCTCCGCTAGTCCTATCACCATCTCGTCTCGTTTTGAATACCTCTTAATGTCTCTTCTCTTTTGTTCTCTCCCAGCCCGGCCTCTTAATCTATTTCATTCCCTGTGTCTCTTTAGTCTTGATAAAGGGTTTTGACCCGAAACGTTGACTCTAATTTCTCTCCACGGACGTTGCCTGGCCTGCTGAGTTTTTCCAGCATTTTCTGTTGTTATTTCGGATTTCCAGCATCTGCAGTATTTTGCTATCGTTAAAATGCAGGAATCTGTGAGAAGGATTCTGTGGAGACAGACAGCGAAAGTAAACACAGAATATGCATTCATTCAACTTGTAATAAATCAAGCTAGAATGGGCCTAAAATCATGGCCATTAGGTTTCTGCATATTTGATCGGTAACAGCTCACAGTAGCCATCAAGTCAGGATGGGGACAATTAAGTTTCATCCATGACAAACAACCAGGACATCGGGGCCATTAGACCCGGAGACAACCACTCCACAAGTCGTTAAAATAGATGGCTGTAATCAGTTTAAACGAGCCCGCCAAGAGTAAAACAAAGGACTGACCTGATTTGGCGCGCAGATAAGGAGTTGAAGAACGGGTATAATTGTAGGCCCATCAGTGGCAATCTCGCTCTTAGCTCTCTTATCTCTTGCTTGTGGCCTTGGCCTGTTGCCTCTCGTTCTCGTGCCCTGGCCTCGTGGCAGGCTCTCTTCTCACTCCCCGCGCTGCTCAACAACCAAGGACGCCCATTACACCGGGGTCAAATGCGGGAGGAGAACGAGACCCGAGTTCAAAGCCACACAGGACACACAGGCCACAAACGGGCAGACGAGACGAGACAAGACGAAGAAGAAGGTAAACCAGTAAAGGCAGAGAAGGGCAGCGGAAAAACGCATTTGGGGACAAACGCTCAGTTATAAGCTTATGGATCTGGGTGCAAATGTTCAAAGGGGTTTCCAGGGCAACACAGCAATCCATCAATCAGTTCTCCAACAGATTACTAGGATTGCTGAGGCATTGCCCTGGAGAGTGGCACTGGCTCCATGGAGTCTCTCACGATGACGGCATTCGTGCTCCCACCCCCCAGCTCCACCAGTGCCTTGCTGCAGGCCAGGCCAAGATGGTACAGTCTAAAGCTGGGCCTGCTAGACCTAGAGTTGCTTGAGGTTGTCCTCCATGGCCATCTGCAGTCTTCTCAATTGAAGGTCAGCAGCCTTCCACTATCCATGCTGCAGCCACTGGGGTAGCATCTCATAGGAGCACTAGGAGAGGCAAAGGCACATGGAAGACAGGCACTAAGAGAATGCACAAGGGTAGTTCATTTATTTTTGTATGCATTATGTCATTATTTAATTTATAAATTTGGATTGGAATGTGCATTTTCTGGTGGGCCTTTATTTTTGTGTTGTTGGAAAGAGGACGATATGATGGTCAGTGGTATAGGAAAGGTAAGGAGTGTGGGACTGTTGGTGAATGGGGAGGTGTGGTTAAGGTTACTGGTATCGCTCATGAATTATTTAATCATGTAGAGCCCTGGCAGAAAGGAGCTGTCTACATTGTATCCTCCCTTCCTCTTGGTGTTCCTCCATTTCCAGTTGCACTTCCTTCTCCTCCTCCTCCTCCTCCTCCTCCTCTTCCTCATGTTCCTGCTCCGCAGCTTCTTGCCAGATAGGTGGTGGCAAGGGCTGTTCCCTCATAATGGCCAGGTTGTGTAGCATGCATCATACTACCACAAATCTTGATAGCCGCTCAGCTGAGTACTGCAGGGCTCCTTCAGAACAGAAGCATTGCTTGAGGACACCAGTGTGTTTTAAAACACTCTTAAAGACGTGCTGTAACTAGTGGGGTACCGCAAGGATCAGTGCTTGGGCCTCAGCTATTCACAATCTACATCAATGATTTTGATGAGGGGACCAAATGTAATATATCCAAGTTTGCTGATGATACAAAGCTGGGTGGGAATGTAAGTTGTGAGGAGGATGCAAGGAGGTTTCAAGGGGATATAGACAGGCTAAGCAAGTGGGCAAAAACATGGCAAATGGAATATAATGTGGAGAAATGTGAAGTTATCCATTTTGGTAGGAAAAATAGAAAAGCAGAGTATTTTATAAATGGTGAGAGATTGGGAAATGTTGGTGTTCAGAGGGACCTGGGTGTCCTTGTACATGTATCACTGAAAGTTAACATGCAGGTACAGCAAGCAATTAGGAAAGCAAATGGTATGTTGGCCTTTATTACAAGAGGATTTGAGTAGAAGAGTAAAGACATCTTACTGCAATTAAATTGGGCCCTGGTGAGACCACACCTGGAGTATTGTTTACAGTTTTGGTCTCCTTACCTAAGGAAGGATATACTTGCCATAGAGGGAGTGCAATGAAGGTTCACCAGACTGATTCCTGGGGTTGGGGGATTGTCCGATGAGGAGAGATTGAGTAAAGTAGGCCTATATTCTCTAGAATTTAGAAGAATGAGAGGTGATCTCATTGAAACATACAAAATTCTTACAGAGCTCGACAAGGTAGACACAGGGAGGATATTTCCCCTGGCTGGGGAGTCTAGAACCAAGGGTCACAGTCTCAGAATAAGGGGTCGGCCATTTAGGACTGAGATGAGGAGAAATTTCTTCACTCAGAGGGTGGTGAATCTTTGGAATTCTCTACCCCAGAGGGCTGTGGAGGCTCAGTCGTTGAGTATATTCAAGACAGAGATCGATCGATTTTTGAATATTAAGGGAATCAAGGGATATGGGGATAGTGCAGGAAAGTGAAGATGAGGTAGACGATCAGCCATGATCTTATTGAATGGCGGAGCAGGCTCGAAGGGCCAAATGGCCTACTCCTGCTCCTATTTCTTATGTTCCTATGTGCCACTTATATTCAGTATCAGTCGTGTCCCCACCCAGTAGGGCTGACCAATTAACCTGTTTCAAGTCTTCTGCCATTTTATTAAAGTTAGCCCTTTTAAAATCCAGAACCTTCCTACATTACAACAGTGACTTCACTTCTAAAGTACTTCATTGGCTGTAATGGGCTTTGGGGCGTCCTGAGATCATGAAAGGCGCTATATAAATGCAAGTCTTTCTTTTAACTGTAGATTCGCAACACCCTTGGTTCTACTAGACAATTGAAACCTTAGAATATTATGGTCACTAATTCCCTGGTGTTCCCTCACATGAAGGTCTGATACTGAGTTGGCCCACCACTAAATATTAAATCTGGTGTATGATTACGCCTGATTTCCTCATTGACTGTTGTCAAGGCCCTGAGCTCTGCAATTCCCTGCCTAAAACAGTCTGCCTCTCTACTTCTATTTCCTCCTTTAAGACACTCCTTAAAACCTAGCTCTTTGACCAAGCTTTTGGTCACCTGCCCTAATTTCTCCTTATGTGGCTCGGTGTCAAATTTTTTGTCTTATAATACTCCTGTGCAGCGCCTTGGGACATTTTACTACATTAAAGGCGCTATATAAATACAAGTTGTTGTTGTTGACATATTACTTTTAACTCGAAGTGGTGTTTCAGATTTACCTTTTATTGATTCACAAGTGTCCCACTATCTAATGCATACTCCAGCAACTCCAGTCCAATTGGTAAGCTTGATTTTGGTTTTCCGTGTATAAGAGACGGCCTTAAAAGCTCCACAAGCAGAAAAAGTGATGTGTTAAATTCTATCACTAATATTATGTCCCAGTATTTTGGAATGCAATATAGAATGTTTTGTGTGTAGAAGTAGCTTCTTTTCATCCCAAGGTTCCCAAGGTGTACACATAGGAACATAGCAACAGGGGCAGGCCATACAGCCGCTCGAACCTGTTCCCCTACTCAATTAGATCATGGTGTGGAGATGCCGGAGTTGGACTGGGGTGGACAAATGTAAGAAGTCACACAACACCAGGTTATAGGCCAACAGCTTTATTTGAAGTCACAAGCTTTCGGAGCGCTGCTCCTTCGTCAGGTGAAGTGGAGCACCATATTACGACGACCGGCTCCTCGGTTTACGCACGGGCTCGGCGATTGGAACCCAGCAAACTCGCAGCCGCAAAGGCAGAGTTCACCGCAATGGAGCGGTTGGGGATTATTCGCCGGTCGAATAGGCCCTGGTCCTCACCACTCCATATTGTCCCTAAACCCGGTGGCGGATGCCGGCCCTGTGGTGACTACCGACGGCTCAACGAGGTCACAACTCCTGATCGGTATCCCATACCATGCATTTGGCCTGGAATTCGATTTTTTCCAAAGTCGACCTCGTCCGTGGGTACCATCAGGTGCCTGTGCACCCCCAAGACATCCCAAAGATAACGGTTATTACCCCTTTCGGCCTATTTGAGTTTCTCCAAATGCCATTCGAGCTCAAGAATGCGGCACAGGCGTTTCAGCGCCTTATGGATTCGGTACTGCGGGACCTTAAGTTTTTATTTGTGTACCTTGATGATATTCTAATCGCCAGCGCCACTAAAGAGGAACACATCGTTCATCTGCGCTTACTCTTTTGCCGCCTCCATCAGCATGGCCTGATAATCAACCCGGCCAAATGCCAGTTCGGGCTGCAGCAGTTGGACTTTTTGGGCCACCGCATCACTTCGGAGGGGGCGTTGCCACTTCTGTCAAAGGTGGAGATGATCGCAGCATTTCCACGGCCGCAGTCCGTCAAGGCCCTCCAGGATTTCCTGGGTATGGTGAATTTTTATCATCGGTTTGTGCCCAGGGCCACACAACTAATGCAGCCACTCTACGAGGCTCTCAGAGGAGAGGCGGGAAAGGGACCCGTGGTTTGGACGCTGGAGATGGATTGTGCCTTCGGGGACACGAAGGCTGCTCTCACGAACGCATCGATGCTGGCACACCCACTGCCTGGTGCCACCATCGCCCTCACGACCGACGCTTCTGATTTTGCGATAGGAGCCATGCAAGAGCAGTGGGTCAATGGTCCGTGGCAACCACTGGTGTTTTTTAGTCGCCAACTGCGTCGTAACGAGCGCAAGTATAGCACGTTCGACAGGGAGTTGTTGGCGTTGTTTCTGGCTATCCGCCATTTTCGTTTTCTTTTGGAAGGGCGCCATTTCACCGCGTTTGTGGACCACAAACCGCTGACGTTTGCTATGGCCAAGACTACCGAACCGTGGTCGGCTCGGCAGCAGCGGCAACTCACCTTTATTTCAGAGTTCACCACAGACATCCATCATGTGGCCAGAAAGGACAATGTGGTGGCCGATTGCCTCTCGCGTGCGGCCGTCCAGGCCATCCAGCTGGGAATAGATTATTCACACATGGCTGCCGACCAAGCAGCTGACCCCGAAACTCAAGCTTTCCGTACCGACTCCTCCTGCCTTCAGCCGACGGACGTACATTTCCACTCAGCGGGCACCTCTTTGCTCTGCGACGTCTCCATGGGGCCGCCCCACCCGATCGTTCCGGTTTCCTGGCGTCGCAAAGTTTTTGACGCCATACACGGACTTTCACATCCTGGCGTGAGGGCGTCTCAGAAGTTACTGGCATCCAAATTCGTCTGGAGAGGGATGCGACTGGGCTAATACCTGCGTCGTTTGCCAATGAGCCAAGGTGCAACGTCATGTTAAAGCCCCCTTGGCCACCTTCGAAGTGGCGGAACGCCGTTTCGACCACATCAACGTCGACCTCGTTGGGCCACTTCCACCGTCACATGGTTTCACTCACCTCTTGACCATGGTCGACCGCACTACGAGATGGCCGGAGGTGGTTCCGCTGATGTTCACTATCACCGTGGATGTGGCCAGGGCTTTTATTTCCTCGTGGGTGGCACGGTTCGGCGTCCCATCGGTTATTTCGTCCGACCGCGGCCCACAATTCACGTCCGAGCTTTGGAATGCTGTGGCTATCAGTTTGGGCACCAAGCTCCATCGCACCACGGCCTACCACCCGCAGGCCAACGGGTTATGTGAGTGCTTTCATCGGTCGTTGAAGGTGGCGCTCAGACCCAGCCTCCAGGGCACCGCATGGGTAGACAGGCTGCCTTGGGTTATGCTTGGTTTGCGTACGGCACCAAAAGAAGACCTGCAGTCGTCTGCCACGGAACTGGTGTACGGCCAGACACTCCGGGTGCCAGGCGAGTTCCTGCCGTCACCAACACAGCCGTGGTCTGCAACCGAGCAACTCGACGCCCACTGGGACGCTGCCCGGATGTTCCAGCCGATTCCAACGTCACATCACGGTCTTCCAGCCTCCCACATTCCAGTGGAGCTAATGCGGGCCAAGTTCGTTTTTGTTCATCACGATGCCCATCGCAGTCCACTCAAGCCTCCTTACGCGGGGCCTTTCCGAGTATTGCGGGCGGGTGCCAAGAGTTTTTTGGTCGACATCGGCGGCAAACCCGACCACATTTCAGTGGACCACCTCAAGCCCGCGCACCTGGACCTCGAACAGCCAGTCGAAACTGCACAGCCACCGCGTCGTGGTCGGCCGCCCGTTGCTGCCACGCCCGGCCAGATCGTTCCACCTGCCAGTTCATCAACTGCCCAGCACATTCTTCTCCGGGAATATAGGAGTCGTTCGAACAGGCTTGTCCGACCTCCTCTTCGATTGACTGCCGTGGTTAAGGACAATTCTGGGGGGGCGCATGTGGTAGAGCCACCAAGGGGTTCTTATATTGTTGTACATAATTGCCTGTAACAAAGTCAATAGGTATCTGTATTCGTTTGCTGCATGTTAACAGCGCAGTCTCTAAAGGGTTAAGACCAAGCGCGATGATGTCATCACGTGGGTCACGTGACGTTCCCAATGGCGGGAAACGTGATGACGTCATGACATCAGACTGAGGAGCCTCCCCTCTCAGTCCTCGTGGAGCCTGCTTTAAGCAAAGACCTGTGTTTGAGTTCGCCTGTGTTTTTGAATGTTACTTCCACCAGTTTGCATTAAACATCGTTTTGGTTAGCTGATTGCCTTGCTCTTAGTAATTTCGTCAGGAATTCACAAATTCCTACAACATCACATTTTTAAAATAACTATAAATTACATAAAATAACTATTTTAAACAATAATTTAAATATTTGAAAAAATTAATTACAGTTTTTAACGGGGCTAAAAATAAACTTACCTTTCTTTAAAGTATTTAAAAATAATAAACCTGTGGAAAAAATGTTTTAATTTTACTTAATTCACCACTTACCTTGTTAAAAGCAGGCCTTGCGACTGCTTTTTAAAAGCGTAGCTGCTGGAGACATACTCTCCCGGAGAAACCTGTAAAAAAAACAGAAGTTCCAGGCGTATGCGCTGCCTCTCTGGCGCATGCGTTCGACCTGTGAACCCCTTCCTTCAAGGGAATGGAAGTTCCGGTTTCCCGCGCATGCGCAATGCATGCACGAAACCGGCACTTTCGTTGGCCCTACGCATGAGTACCCAACGTGTACTCACCTGTGGGGACCCGAATATCTGTCCCATTAGCTCTAAAAACAGATTAACTGGTCAGCACTTTATGTGGGTCCTTGCTGCGGGTAAAATGGCTGGTATGTTTACCTACATAATATCAGTGACTGCAGTTCACATTAATTGATCATATGTGAGGCAATTAAGGATGTTTCTGAGAGATGTAATAAAGCATTATATAAATTCAAGTCGTTTCTTATCACGGTGAAACATAAATGATCTACAAACTCACAACCTGTTCCTTAATCTATGGAATTACTTAAAGTGTATTTTTTTCTGTTTAGAGAGTTAGTTAATGTTGGCAAGAGACTGCCACATCACAAACGAAAGAAAATAGGGCTCCTTCAGTTGAGTGGTAACTATGTATAATCGAATAACTAGGGAGGTAGATAGGGCTTTAAACTAAATAAAGTGGGGGGGGGGAGGGTCCCGGTGGAGAGAAATCTAGAATGTTAAAGGGAAAAGACAAGGAAGCAGTGCAGGAAAGTGATTTGGGGAAGGATAACCAGATTGTGTCAGGAAGGGACAGAGCGTACAAAGGAGTGCTCTAACAAATAGGGTCCAGGTAAGAAAAAATGGTAAGACAAATAGGGTCATAGTACAAAAAAATGTTAAGATGTCTAAAAATGTTAAAAAGACAAATCTAAAGGCACTGCATCTGAATGCACGAAGCATTTGTAATAAGTTGGATGAATTAACAGTGCAAATAGATGTAAACGGATACAAAATAATTGTGATTATGGAGACATGCCTGCAGGGTAACCAAGGCTGGGAGCTGAATATCCAAGGATATTCGATATTTAGGAAGGGCAGGTGGAAAGGAAAAAGAGGTGGGGTGGCGTTGTTAGTAAAGGATGAAATCAGAGCAATAGTGAGGAAGGATATTGGCTTAGAAAATCAAGATGTAGAATCAGTCTGGGTGGAGTTAAGAAACACCAAGGGGCAGAAACCATTGGTGGGAGTTGTCTATAGGCCTCCAAACAGCAATGGTAATGTAGGGGATGGCGTCAAACAGGAAATTAGAGATGCATGTAACAAGGTTACTACAGTAATCATGGGTGACTTTAATTTACATATAGACTGGCCAAACCAAATTAGCAATAATACTGTGGAGGATGAATTCCTGGAGTGTGTACGAGATGGTTTTTTAGACCAGTACGTTGAGGAACCAACTAGGAAACAGGCTATCCTAAATTGGGTATTGTGCAATAAGAAGGGGTTAATAAATAATCTTGTTGTGCGGGGTCCTTTAGGGAAGAGTGACCATAACATGATAGAATTCTTCATTAAAATGGAAAGTGAAGAGGTCCAATCCAAAACTAGCGTCCTAAATCTAAACAAAGGAAACTACGAAGGTATGAGGAGTGAGTTGGCTATGATAGATTGGGGAGCTTCATTAAAAGGCATGACGGTGGATAGGCAATGGCTAACATTTAAGGAACGAATGCATGAATTGCAACAGTTATATATTCCTTCCTGGCACAAAAACACAAAAGGAAAAGCGGCCCAGCCATGGCTAACAAAAGAAATTAAGGATAGTACTGGATCCAAAGAGGAGTCATATAAAGTTGCCAGAAAAAGTAGCAAGCCTGAGGATTGGGAGCAGTTTAGAGTTCAGCAAAAAAGGACCAAGAGATTGATTAAGAGGGGAAAAATAGAGTATGAGAGTAAACTTGCAAGGAACATAAAAGCAGATTGTAAAAGCTTCAACAAGTATGTAAAAAGAAAAAGATTAGTGAAGACAAATGTAGGTCCCTTACAGTCAGAAACGGGAGAATTTATAATGCGGAACAAGAAAATGTCAGAGCAATTAAACAAAAACTTTGGTTCTGTCTTCACGGAAGAGGACACAAATAACTTCCCAGAAATGCGAGGGAACCAAGGGTCTAGTGAGAAGGAGGAATTAAAGGAAATTAGTATTAGTAAAAAAATAGCGCTGGAGGAATTAATGGGACTGAAAGCTGATAAATCCCCAGGGCCTGATAATCTGCACCCCAGAGTACTGAAAGAGGTAGCCATGGAAATAGTGGATGCATTGGTTGTCATCTTCCAAAATTCTATAAATTATGGAACAGTTCCTACAGATTGGAGGGTGGCAAATGTAACCCCACTATTTAAAAAAGGAGGGAGAGAGAAAACAGGGAACTATAGACCGTTAGCCTAACATCTGTAGTCGGGAAAATGCTAGAGTCTATTATAAAGGATGTGATAACAGGACACTTAGAAAATATCAACGGGATTAGACAAAGTCAACATGGATTTATGAAAGGGAAATCGTGTTTGACAAACCTACTGGAGTTTTTTGAGGATGTAACTGATAGAATAGATAAGGGAGAACCACTGGATGTGGTGTATTTGGATTTTCAGAAGGCCTTTGATAAAGTCCCACATAAGAGGTTGGTGTGTAAAATTAAAGCACATGGGATTGCGGGTAATATACTGGCATGGATTGAAAATTGGTTAACAGACAGGAAACAGAGAGTAGGAATAAATAGGTCTTTTTCGGGGTAGCAGGCGGTGACTAGTGGGGTACCGCAGGGATCGGTGCTTGGGCCCCAGCTAGTCACAATATATATCAACGATTTGGATGAGGGAACCAAATGTAATATTTCCAAGTTTGCTGATGACACGAAACTAGGTGGGATTGTGAGTTGTGAGGAGGATGCAAAGAGGCTTCAAGGCAATTAGACAAGTTGAGTGAGTGGGCAAATACATGGCAGATGTAGTTTAACGTGGGTAAATGTGAAGTTATCCACTTCGATAGGAAAAACAGAAAGGTAGAGTATTATTTAAATGGTGATAGATTGGGAAATGTTGATGTACAAAGGGACTTGGGTGTCCTTGTACACCAGTCACTGAAAGCAAACATGCAGGTGCAGCAAGCAGTTAGGAAGGCAAATGGTATGTTGGCCTTCATTGCAAGAGGATTTGAGTACAGGAGCAAGGATGTCTTACTACAGTTCTCCAGGGCCTTGGTGAGACCACACCTGGAGTAGTGTGTGCAGTTTTGGTCTCCCTACCTAAGAAAGGATATACTTGCCATAGAGGGAGTACAGCGAAGGTTCACCAGACTGATTCCTGGGATGGCACGACTGTCGTATGAGGAGAGATTGGATCGATTAGGCCTGTATTCACTAGAGTTTAGAAGAATGAGAGGTGATCTCATTGAAACATACAAAATTCTGACAGGGCTAGACAGACTGGATGCAGGGAGGATGTTTCCCCTGGCTGGGTGGTCTAGAACGAGGGGTCACAGTCTCAGGATACGGGGTAGGACATTTAGGACTGAGATGAGGAGACATTTCTTCACTCAGAGGGTGTTGAACCTGTGGAATTCTATACCACAGAAGGCTGTGGAGGCCAAGTCACTGAATATATTTAAGAAGGAGATAGATAGATTTCTAGACACAAATGGCATGCAGGGGTATGGGGAGAGAGCGGGAATATGGTATTGAGATAGAGGATCAGCCATGTTCATCTTGAATGGCGGAGCAGGCTCGAAGGGCCAAATGGCCTACTCCTGCTCCTATTTTTCTGTGTTTCTATGTTTAATTACCACTCAAAACGTCTTAGTGTCAAAAGTCAGGGCAACTGCACATGAGATAATGGCCCAGAAATTCGGGTCCCCACGGGTCAGTACGCGCTGGGTACTCACGCATAGGCCCAACAAAAGTGCCGGTTTCGTGCATGCACATCGCATGTGTGGGAAACCGGAACTTCCGTTCCCTTAAAGGAAGGGGTTCACAGGTCGAATGCATGCACCGGAGAGGCAGCGCGTACGCCTGGAACTTCCATTTTTTTTGCAGCTTTCTCCGGGAAGGTAAGTCTCCAGGAGCTACGCTTGTAAAAAGCAGTCGCAAGGCCTGCTTTTAACAAGGTAAGTGATGAATTAAGTTAAATTAAAACATTTTGTCCACAGGTTTATTATTTTATAAATACTTTAAAGAAAGGTAAGTTTATTTTTAGCCCCGTTAGAAACTATAATTAATTTTTCAAAAATTTAAATTATTGTTTAAAAGTTATTTTATGTAATTTATAGTTATTTTATAAATGTGATTTTTGAAAAAAAATTATTTGAAGTTTTAGTGATGTTTTGGGGCTGAATTATATTCATAGATTTGACAGGTCTTCCTGTCAAATCTATGAATACAGATTCCCTGCTACCATTGGCTCTCCATGGCCCACGTGATCCCAGGGGACGCTTCGAATGAACTGCGCCCCTGGGCTATGCAAGCACTGCGTGCTGGCATTTGGAGCAGGCCCAGGATCGGAATCCCACGTGGGCCCACAGCACAACGGCCGGCGCGCTAGGTAAGTGCAGGTTGGAGGCTTGCACCCGCAGGAAGCCTCCGACCCAAATTTCTGGGCCCATTATGGGCTGTATATTCCGATGCCTACGGGTGCGTACGCGTTGTGTTCATACCCGTAGGGACATTGGAAATGCCGGTTTCAGGCATGCGAAGCACATGCGCTGAAAACCGACATTTCCGATCTGTCAAGAATGCTCTTGACAGCTCGGACGCCTGCCCTGGAGAAGGGCCTCTGCGGGGGGAGAGTTCCGCTTTCTGGAGAACCTCCGCCCGCAGAAAACCCTTAGAAATCTTATGCCTGGTAAAAGCAGGTGTAAGGCCGGCTTTTACCAGCATAAGAGTTGAAAAAAAGTTAAAAGGAATATTTTTTTTTCACTCATTTATCATTTAAAAATACTTTTAAAAAAGGTAAGTTTATTTTTAGCCCTGTAAAAACTTTAATTTTTTTTTACAAAAAATTAAATTTTTGTTTAAAATATTTAATTTATTGTAATTTCAACTCATTTTAAAAATGTGATGGTTTGTTTAAATTTATTTAATGTTTTACTATGTTTTTGGGGTGATCTCCATTCATATATTTGCCAGGTCTATCTGTCAAGTGTACGAAGGGAGATTCCCTTCTCCTATTGGTTCCCCATGGCCCACGTGATCCCAGGGACGCTTGCGAACCGCATGCGCCTCTGGGATACGTGGGCCCTGCGCATTTCGAGTTTGGAGAGGCCCAAGAACAGATGTATATGCACCTCGGGTGCCCTCAGGTAAGTTCATAGATTTTTTCCAGATCGAAGGCCTCCGCACGCAGGAAAATATGGGCCTTTATTTCAGTGTTCAAAGGGGAGTCCTATCATTTCTTCCCCAGGATTACTGCAACCTTCCCTTCCTCACTGTATTTTACCTCCTTACAGTGCACCTGTCTCCTCTCATTCCCTTTGATTAATGTTGGTTCTATTTCTATCCTACACTTGGTTTTGTAAACCTCCTTGATACCGCTGAATGTTTAATGTCATAAACGTAGCAGGCAAACTGTCTATGGAAATAAGAGAGGCCCACTTTATTCTGACTGCAGGCACCGCGAGCCAGAACACACACACATACTCTTTTCACTCCGATGCCAGTTCTATCACACTCATGCCATCAACACACGCTTTTGTATATCACAGCAGAATGTGAGGAAATGTTAGGGAGAAGCTCAATACTTGCTGCAAAATTGAACCTTTCACATTTTCTAGCCACACAAAAACTAAAATGAATATTGCTTTAACATCCATACTAAATTACAAAATACACCTTGCATACAGTAAGCTGTATCAATCCCACATCTTTGTGCACTTTACTCTTGAGCGAAAGCAGCATTCTGCAAACTGTCCAGAAGCCATGTTTGCACTGTGAATATTTGAGAAATAATTCAAATCCACACTTTGTAAGGAGTCTGTTAATTAAGTTCCACAACAACTTTGTAACCTTATGCTTGATAATAGGTACTCAATTCAAATAATAACTCAGATGGATATTTAATACTATGTAATGGTTCTGGGCAAGACTCACAAAATGACTGCTGAAGAGGGCAATGGAAAGCTTAGTAGGAATATAAGCTTACTAGCTATTGTATGAAGAGTGAAGTGGTTCTTTTGGGAATAATAGGAACATTTATCGGATGCAATATTATCTGAAGTGATGTCTATTAGGTGAAATGGGCAGCAAAACACCCCTGGTGTAGATTGAATGGGGTCAATTCCAGACAAGGAAAAGCTACTCTAAATGTGACAGATACAACAGCACACAAGAGAGGATAACCATCCTTGAAACAGCAGGTTTCCCACAAAACAATACATTGCTGACTGGAGCAAAAATCAGCAAAGCAAATAGAATGCTGAACTGCACTGCTAAATCAGTAGAGTATAAGTTGGAGGATGTCCTGCTGAAACTGTATTGTCCTGTTGTCAGATTGGCTTGAACCTTGTGCTGGAGTGCATGAAAATTAGAGGAGCCTTTAAAAAGACAGTTCTAGGATTACATAGGATATACGGCACAGAAACAGGCCATTCGGCCCAACCAGTCCATGCCGGCATTTAGGCTCCACTCGAGCCTCCTCCTGTCTTTCCTCATCTAACTCTATCAGCATAACCCTCTATTCCCTTCTCCCTCATATGCTTGTCTAGCCTCGCCTTAAATGCATCTATACTTTTCGCTTCAACCACTCCCTGTGGTAGCGAGTTCCACATTCTCACCACTCTTTGGGTAAAGAAGTTTCTTCTGAATTCCCTATTGGATTTCTTGGTGACTATCTTATATTGATGGCCTCCAGTTATGCTCTTCCCCACAAGTGGAAACACTCTCTCTGTATCCACTCTATCAAAACCTTTCATAATTTTAAAGACCTCTATTAGGTCACTCCTCAGCCTTCTCTTTTCAAGAGAAAAGAGACCCAGCCTGCTCATCCTTTCCTGATAGGTATAACCTCACATTTCTGGTATCATCCTTGTAAATCTTCTCTGCACCTTCTCCAGTGCCTCTATATCTTTTAATAATATGGCGACCAGAACTGTACGCAGTACTCTAAGTGTGGTCTAACCAAGGTTCGATACAGGTTTAGCATAACTTCCCTACTTTTCAATTCTATACCTCCAGAAATAAACCCTAGTGCTTGCTTTGTTTTTTTTATGGCCTTGCTAACCTGTGTCGCAACCTTTAGTGATTTGTGTATTTGTACTCTGAGATCTCTTTGTTCCTCTATCCCATCTAGACTCACACCCTCCAAGTAATAAGTGACCTCCCTATTCTTCCTACCAAAATGTAATACCTCACATTTGCCAATTATATACCCATTCTGCAAGTTTATTAATGTGCTTCTGTAATTTGTTGCAGTCCTCCTCAGTATTGACTATCCCTCCCAATTTGGTGTCATCCACAAATTTAGAAATTGTGTTTTTGATTCCAAAGTCTAAATCGTTAATATAAATTGTGAACAACAGTGGTCCCAGCACTGATCCTTGTGGAACACCACTACCCACCTTCTGCCACTCTGAATAGCTACCTTTTACCCATACTCTCTGTTTTCTGTCTTTAAGCCAGCTAGCTATCCATTCTGCTACTTGTCCCCTGACTCTGCATTCTCTGACCTTGTTCATCAGTCTATTATGGGGTAACTTATTGAAGGCCTTTTGAAAATCTAAATAAATTACATCTACTGCATTACCTTTGTCTTTTTTAAAATTCATTCATGGGATGTGGGCGTCACTGGCAAGGCCAGCATTTATTGCCCATCCCTAGTTGCCCTTGAGAAGGTGGTGGTCCAGTTAAGTTTCTGGTCAATGGCGACCCCCAAGATGTTGATGGTGGGGGATTTGACAATGGTAATGCCATTGAATGTCAAGGGGCGTTGGTTAGACTCTCGCTTGTTGGAGATAGTCATTGCCTGGCACTTCTGTGGCACGAATGTTACTTTCCACTTATCAGCTCAAGCCTGAATATCGTCCAGGTCTTGTTGCATGCGGGCATAGACTGCTTCATTATCTGAGGAGTTGTGAATGGTGCTGAACACTCTGCAGTCATCAGCAAACATCCACATTTCTGACCTTATGTTGGAGGGAAGGTCTTTGATGAAGCAGCTGAAGATGGTTGGGCCTAGGACTCGGCCCTGAGGAACTCCTGCAGCGATGTCCTGGGGCTGAGATGATTGACCTCCAACCAACACAACCATCTTTCTTTGTGCTAGGTACGGCTCCAGCCAGTGGAGAGTTCCCCCCCCCCCACCCCGATTCCCATTGACTTCAGTTTTACAAGGGCTCCTTGATGCCATACTTGGTCAAATGCTGCCTTGATGTCACCTCATCTCTGGAATTCAGCTCTTTTGTCCATGTTTGGACCAAGGTTGTAATGAGGTTTGGAGCTGAGTGGTCCTGACGGAACCCAAACTGGGTATCGGTGAGCAGGACATTGGCTAGTAAGTGCCGCTTGATAGCACTGTCGATGACACCTTCCATCAATTTGCTGATGATTGAGAGTAGACTGATGGGACGGTAATTGGCTGGATTGGATTTGTCCTGCTTTTTGTGGACAGGACATACCTGGGGATATTCATGGAGCCTCCTCCTCCGTTAGTTGTTTAATGACCGACCACCATTCACGACTGGATGTGGCAGGACTGCAGAGCTTTGATCTCATCTGTTGATTGTAGGATCGCTTAGCATGTCTATAGCATGCTGCTTCCGCTTTTTAGCATGCATATAGTCCTGAGATTGGCACTACATAGGTAAGCCTGGTGCTGCTTCTGGCATGCTCTTCTATACTCCTTGTCAGGCCTATGGAGTACTAGTCCAGTAACATTACCACTATGCTACCGTTCTACTCTCTCCGTTACCTCTTCAAAAAATTCAATGAGGTTGGTCAAGCATTCTTTCACTTTTGAAATCTATGTTGACTATTTATTGTTATGTTTTTGGTTTCTAGATGTTCTTCTATTTTCTCCTTTAGTAGGGATTCCATTATTTTTCCTACCACCGATGTTAAGCTGACTGGTCTATAATTCCCTGGACATGTTCTATCCCCCTTCTTAAATATAGGTATTATGTTAGCTATCCGCCAGTCCCCTGGCACTACACCTTTTTCTAACAAATTATTAAATATGATATTAATGCCTCTGCTATTTCTTCCCTAGATTCTTTTAAAATGCATGGATGCAATCCATCTGGACCAGGGGTTTTATCCTCTTTGAGTTTGATTAGTTTATTTAATATATCCCCTCTTTTTATTTTAAATACAATTATCTCATTACTAATCTCATCATCCAATGTCATGCCCACCTGTTCGATCTCCCTGGTAAATACTGAAGCAAAATAATGATTTAATATTTCTGCCATCTCTCTATTGTTAACTGTGTTATTGTCCTGTCTATTCCTTAATGACCTATATTCTCATCCCAACCTTCCTTTTTTTATTGATGTGCCTGTAAAATATTTTACTATTTTGTTTTATGTTCCTTGATAATTTAATTTCATAGTTCTTCCTTGCCTTCCTAATTGTTTTTTTGACTTCTCTCCTAATCTCTTTGTATTCTCCTTTATCATGCAGTCCCCTGGCTGAACACTACAACAACAACAGCAACTTGCATTTATATAGCACCTTTAATGCACTAAAACATTCTAAGGCCATTCACAGGAGCGTTATCGAACAAAATTTGACACCGAACCACATAAGGGGATATTAGGGCAGATGAAAGAGGCATGTTTTAAGGAGTGTCTTAAAGGAGGAAAGAGAGGTAGAGAGGTTTATGGAGGGAATTACAGAGCTTAGGGCCTCAACAGTTAAAGGCATGGCCACCGATGCTTGAGCGATTAAAATCAGGGATGCTCAAAAGTCCAGAAATGAGGAGTGCAGCTATCTCGAGGGTTGTAGCGCTGGAGGAGGTTACAGAGATAGGGAGGGGTGAGTCCATGGAAGGATTTGAAAACAAGGATGAGGTTTTTAAACTTGAGGTGTTGCTTAACCAGGAGCCAATGTAGGTCAGCGAGCACAGGGGTTATTGGTGAACGGGGCTTAGTGTGCGTTAGGATAGGGGCAATAGAGTTTTGGATGAGCTTAAATTTGTGGAGAGTGTAAGATGGGAGGCCAGCCATGAGAGCGTTGGAATAGTCAAGACGACAGGTAACAAAGGCATGGATGAGGGTTTCAGCAACAGATGAGCTGAGGCAAGGGTGGACTCGGGCGATGCTCCAGAAGTAGAAATAGGCGGTCTGACTGATGGCGTGGATATGTGGTCGGAAGCTCATCTCAGGGTCAAATACGACATCAAAGTTCTGAATGGTCTGGTTCAGCCTCTGACAGTTGCCAGGGTAAGGGATGAAGTCGGTGGCTAGGGAACGGAGGTTGTGGCGGTAACCAAAGACAATGGCTTCGATCTTCTGACTGGGGGACAAGTGGTGAGGAAGAAGCAGTGTTTGGCTCGCTCACTCATGTCTCAGATAACTGCAGTTCATGCCAAATCAAACTTTTTCTCATGCTTTTCAACAATGTTTACGACAAGAACTGCTGGAACAAGCAGCCCAACAAAGCAGCAGGGCATGGCAGACAGGCAGAAAAGAAGAGCCCAGAGTTTCATATGCTCAGATCTGGGAGGGCAGGCAATTAAAATTGGCTGTGGCACTCATCTGCCTACCCTCACCCATCAAACTCGCAGACTACAATTTTAACCTGCGGGGTCCTGCTTTGAATATGCAGATCGGGCACCGATGATGTCATAGGTGCTTGACTGCTATTTTAAGGTTTGGGTGGGGCTTTCCCATCAGGCCAACCTAGTGTGAAGAGTCGTCGGGCTAAGAAGCTCACACTCTTTACCTCCCTCAGATCTTCCTTACTTCCTTCTGCAATCTTTAAGCCTGTATGACTGAGTTTAGCATCACCTGCTCACTCCTTCCTGATTTACCTTGTGTTCTCTTTTATTCTTGTTAACCATGGTGGTGTCCGGCACTATGGACCTAGGCTCTGCACCTCGGTTTCTCAGCAAAAAACAAAGATCGCAACTGAGACCAATCCAGTCCGACATGGCATTCACACATGTGCACGTTTCAGCTGGGCTCATTTTCCACTCGCTAGCCAAAGATTACTTAGGCCAGTTGTAGCACCTTTACAATATCATAATATAGGCATGGATGAGAAGGTCCAATTTGATCTCATCTCTCCAAAATACCAGCCTTACCATCTTCCCATTATAGCTTTTTTTTTATTCATTCCTAGCATGTGAGCATCACTGGCAAGGTCAGCATTTATTGCCCATCCATAATGGGGACCTCAGGAGGAGGCCGAGATGGATCATCCACTCGGCACTTCTGGCTGAAGATGGTTGCAAATGCTTCAGCCTTGTCTTTTGCACTTGCGTGCTGGGCTCCGCTATCATTGAGGATGGGGATGTTCATTGGAGCCTCCTCCTTACATCAGTTGTTTAATGGTCCACCACCATTCACAACTGGATGTGGCAGGACTGCAAAGCTTTGATCTGATCCATTGATTGTGGGATCGTTTAGCCCTGTCTATCGCATGCTGCTTCCATTGTTTAGCATGCATGTAGTTCTGTGTTGCAGCTTCTCCAAGTTGGCACCTCATTTTTAGATACTAGGGCAGGTGCTGCTCCTGGCATGCTCTTCTACACTCTTCATTGAACCACAGTTGGTCGCTTGGCTTGATGTTGATGGTAGAGTGAGGGATATGCCGAGCTATGAGGTTACAGATTGTTGTGGAATACAATTCTACTCCTGCTGATGGCCCACAGCGCCTCATGGATGCCCAGTTTTGAGCTGTGTAGGGTTCTCAAAATTCCCACATTCCCCAAAGTTATTAATAAAGGGACCCTGAAGGACAAAGGTATTAATAAGGGTACCCTAAAGAAAATGGCTTCTGGACCTCATGGCAGAAGCCTGCAAGATTGGAAAGCAGGGCCCTGCAAAAACGGCTGGTCAAATAACATGCCTGGGCCTGTGAGAGCTGAAGCCAGACAATAGATAATGCAGAATACGCATTCTTCATTTGAAACAGATCAACTCAGGAAAGACTTAGGCCTAGAAATTGAGTATAGCCCCGCTTGGGGCGTTAGACTTGGCGCTGCGCAAAGTTTTGTGCCAGGCGCAATTTAGCGCTACCTAGCGCGATATTGGGTCGTAGCGCCCCTAAGGTGATCGCGGCGCTAAATCAGGCATTGCACGGTAGACTTAGGGCGCTAACATGGTGGCGCAACTCAATATCGGGGCGGCCGGGTGCAGCGCAGGTGCAGTCAATCATCGATGATCACGAGAGAGTCAGGAGCCGGCCAGCTCTTAAAGGGGTGGGTCCAGAAGGATCAGCAACCACACTCTGCGCCCTGCAGAACTGAATTTCGGCACTGTGTTTTGTTTGGCGCTAAAAACTTTCTGAGGATGGAGAGGGCAAGGCAAAGAGCAGAGCGCTTCATGGATGATGCATTGGATGCATTGGTAGGCGGAGTGGAGTGCCGTCGAGCGTTCCTGTACGCGGACAATGGCAGGAGGCCTAGTCAGCAGGATTACCGCAGAGCATGGAGGGCCATCACTCAGAGGGTGAACTCCAGCAGCCTGGTGGTCAGGACTCCATTGCAGTGCCGCAAGAAATTCAACGACCTCACTCGGGTCGTCAGGGTGAGTGATGTTTTTGCAGTCCTCTTCATGCCTTCATCTGCACCTGACTTTATGGCCAATGGGTGCGCCATGCCCCACTGGCCATCTGTCAGCACGCACCCATGGCCCTTTCTGGGAACACACTTACACATACAGCTGACGCCATGATGTCAGGGCTATTCCACCAAGGGGGGCATGACATGACAGATGAGGCCATGATGTCAGGGCTATTCCACCAAGCGGGGCATGACATGACAGATGACGCCATGATGTCAGGGCTATTCCACCAAGGGGGGCATGACATGACAGATGAGGCCATGATGTCTCATCATTTCCTGTCCTTTCTCCTGCAGTCCAAGCTGGCAAGGAACCGGCGAGAACAGCTCCGGACCGGTGGAGGACCTCCAAACCTCCAGAACCTGACGGACCTGGAGGAGCGAGTGCACCAGATTGTTGGCAGCCGCTTGACTGGTGCTGTCACCACTGGAGCAGCCGACCCCATTGTGCACGGCGATGGTAAGGTTATTACATTTTTGATCTGTGTCCTTCCACTTGTCACCCCCCACCGGCATGCTTTTTCACTGTGGACCCATGTCATAGCATTGCACCAATCTTGCATCCCTTGCTGCCACCCTCTCCTCTCGCTAAAGCCACTCTTCAACCTCCCTGCTTTTAGATGCTGCATTACCAGATCGGGAGCCGGGCCCTCAAGCTGCCAGTCCCACTGAGTCCAGAGGCGACCAGCTGGAGGAAGCAGGACCTTCCGTGCCAGCCTCAGGGGAGGCACGCCAGCTGCAGAGTGGGGATAGTTCTTCCCTGGAGGGGAGCGGGGGGGGGGTGCCTCTGATGAGGAACCAGCTCCAGGAACCAGCGGGCTGCACCAATGCAGGGGGGGAAGGGAAGCTCGGGGGCCGTCTCACCGGAGGCCGAGTCAGCCCACCATGACTGCTGCACAGAGCGCAGAGGAGGTTCGGTCCCTAGCTGAAATGAGCGCCCAGGCTCGGCTCAGGCTCAATGAGCTGATCGCTGCAGTGGCAAGGCTGCCTGAAGCCATTGACACACTGGCAGGGAGTCTCCAGGACTTCGGTGCAGCACAGGAAAGGAGTGCGCAGGCCTTCTCCGTAGAGGGAGCTTCGGAGACGGCGAGGATGAACATTTCAAGGCCCTCTACAGCTCTTGTGAATGATGGGGATGTGTTGGTTACTGTCGCGGGTTTGGCAGACATTAAAGTTGTATTTCCTTGCTGATGTGTTAAATCCTTAGTTATGTGTTAAGCCGTTACTTAAGTGTTACTTTGTTAGTTTTGCTTTCTGCTGCAATTGCTTTATGAAGTTGGAAGGCTCCACTTTTTTGAAAATAAAGAACATTTTTTATTTACACTGGACATCTAAACTATTTACACTTAATCTGTCCTTCATAGGCTTTGGGTGAACCGGACGGTCCCCTCCCAAACACACCAAGCAATCCGTCAGTGGGGCCTAGAAATGAGTCGTTATGAGCCTCTGACGAACGGCCCCTCCAGTTTCGGGAACCCTCCCGTCTTCCTCCTCCTCCTCCTCCTCCTCCTCTGCTGGTCCTTCAAGCTCGGCTGGCATTGGCTGGGTGCGTTGGATGGCGAGGTTGTGGAGCATGCATCAGACAATGACAATGTGGGCGACTCGCTCCGGCGAGTACTGCAGGGCGCCCCCCGAATGGTCGAGACTTCGAAACTGCTGCTTCAGCACGCCGATTGTGTACTCCACAGTGTTCCACATCGCCTGATGGCTGGAGTTGTAGTTCTCCTCTGCCTGGGTGCTGGGCGAACGTAGCGGGGTCATAAGCCATGGGCACAGAGGATAGCCCTTGTCTCCGAGAAGCCAGCCTCATGGGTGAGCCGGGGCCTCGAAAAGGTCTGCCGCTGTGGTTTGACGCAGAATGAAAGCGTCGTGGCTGCTGCCAGGGAATTGTGCATTGACCGCGAGGATCAGCAGCCGGCGGTCACACACCAGCTGTACATTAAGGGAGTGGAACCCCTTGCGGTTGCGGTAATCCTCGGGATTGTTCACAGGCGCCCGCAAAGCCACGTGTGTACAGTCAATGGCGCCCTGCACCATGGGGAAGCCAGCTATTGCCGCGAAGCCTTCTGCGCGCTCCTGCTGCTTCTCTGGTGTCAAAGGGAATGAAATAAATTGCCGCCTCCTGTTATATAGGGCATCTGTAACTTGGCGGATGCAGCAATGCACCGCAAACTGGGAAATGTTAGCTATGTCCCCAGTCGTGGCCTGAAAGGAGCTGCTGGCAAAGAAATTGAGGGCTACAGTAACCTTTACAGGCACCGACAGAGATGTCCTGCACTGTATGCGGGGCAGAAGATCATCCTGAAGCAGCTGGCACAGCTCAGTCACCACCTCCTTATGGAATCGCAGCCTTCTGACACACTGCTCCTCCGACATGTTGTGGTAGGAGAACTGCTGTCTGAAAACCCTCGCTGCGTAAGGTCTGGTGTGGCGACGTCTGTTGGCCCTCCTCCGTCTGGCCACTCCTGGCCCTGTCTCCCTCCGTCTCTGTGCCCTCTCAAGATGTTCTAGGAGCAGGATGTTCCCTTCCAGAGCAGCCCCCATAATAAGAGTGATCAAGGTAAAGGTTGTAAGCTCTTACCAGCAGCTAGGTAATGTTTACAGGGCTAAAGGTCCTCTGGCACCGCTGGTTGAATGGCAATAAGGCTCTAGCACTGCAGCTGCTCAACTGTATCAAACCAGCCAACAAGTTGCGTTCACAAAAGGGCTGACGTTTTCAGAACAGTGGTGTCCCCTTTAAACAGCGCCCCCTACTCCGAGAGTGCCTGGGGAACGTTCCAGTGAGCTGTCACTATTAGCGCCAGGCGCAACAGAGGCGGGCGCCACCCAATTTCCGGTCCGGGGCGCTAAAAAGGCGTTGCACCATGGAATGACTTCATGATCAGCCTGCGCCCGCGAGCGCGCGCTAAGATTTTGCGCCGGCGCTAAATGCATGGTCAACATGGGGCGAGGCGCTAGGTTCCCTGCGACCGCACAGAGATTGGCTATCGCCCCACTTTTCAGCCTCTTTAGGCGATAATCGGTGGTGCTAACAATCCAATTTCTCCCCCTTAATCTTGAACCCATCAAACCTTTTGCATAAATAATCGGTTACAGTTCGAAGTAGCCACCAAGCCAGGAAGATGCCGATTAAACATTATGAATAACAAACACCGAGGCAGTAAAGATCATTTAACAATGAGACAACCGCCCCAAAAAGGCAGTTAAGGTGAACGACCACAATCACTTTAACGAGCCCGCCAAAATTAGACAAAGAACTAACCCTGATTTGGCGCGCAGATAACGAACCTCCGAAATAGTATAATTGTAGGCCCACCAGTAACCTAAAACGCACAGGACACACGAGGCAGAAAGCGGGCAGGCTAGACGAGGTGACGGCAGGCCCCAAAGGACACCAGGAGCGTACCCCAAATCCATGCCGATTGTGGATGTCAGGTGATGGCAGGATTGGGTTTGGCTTTGATGGCTTCAACAATCAAATGACTGGACAGCACTCACTGTCAAGGCTCACACATGAATAATAGTCAATTCGGCATGGTGGTTTTCAATGTAATTAGCTAATTTGCCATTATTCCATGAGCTTTAATATTTTTTGAAAGCCTTATCTTTATTAATTGCCATCTGAAAACGCAAGTAAATTATATCCCAGGAATGCTCTCCTTTTCCAATGTAGTTAACTCTTCAAAGAATTCCAGTATATTCTACAGCTATGACTAATTGCTTCTATGTTGAAGGTGCTTGTCCCTCTTGCAACCCGTGCTCTTTTGATCAATGTCAATATTGCGAGACCGCCATCAAAAGGTAAGTTTAAAAAAAAGTATATAAATGGTTGCCGTGGTGCCAGGAGGAGCAGGAGTGCTCCCCAGACTCCACTGTATCCCGATCGCCTCCCCGCCGTTGCTGCTCCACAAACCCCTCTCCTGCGACTAAACCTTTGGGCTGCCGACGAGGCAAGTGCCCCGAATTTCATTTCTTCAAATGAGTGAGCTGCCTGTGGAGACAGGACAGGCAATGGCAGCTCACCCAATTAATATAAATGAGGCCCGCGTTTGTGTCATCAGCAAATTTGGCAGGCTTACATGTCGTCAACAACAACTTGCATTTACATAGCACCTTTGACGTAGTAAAACATCCCAAGGTGCTTTACGGGAGCGTTATCGGACAAAATTTTACACCGAGCTACATAAAGAGACATAAAGAAATATTAGGACAGGTGACCAAAAGCTTGGTCAAGGAGGTAGGTAAGTAGCGACTTTAGGAGGAGAGAGAGGCAGCAAGGTTTAAGGAGGGAATTCCAGAGCTTAAGGCCTAGGCAGCTGAAGGCACAGCCACCAATGGTGGAGCAAAAGAAATCGGGGATGCACAAGAGGGCAGAATTGGAGGAGCACAGATATCTCGGAGGATTAATATAGAAACATAGAAACATAGAAGATAGGAGCAGGAGTAGGCCATTCGGCCCTTCGAGCCTGCTCCGCCATTCAATGAGATCATGGCTGATCATACAAATTCAGTACCCTGTCCTTGCTTTCTCCCCATATCCCTTGATCCCTTTAGCCTCAAAAAATATATCCAACTCTTTCTTGAATATATTTAATGAACTGGCCTCCACCGCCCTCTGTGGCAGAGAATTCCATAGGTTCACCACTCTCTGGGTGAAGAAATTCCTCCTCATTTCAGTCCTAAATGGCTTACCCCTTATCCTTAGACTATGACCCCTGGTTCTGGACTCCCCGGCCATCAGAAACATATTTTCTGCATCTAGTCTGTCCAGACCTGACAGGATTTTATAGGTTTCGATGAGATCCCCTCTCAATCTTCTAAACTCCAGTGAGTACAAGCCCAATTGACACAATCTCTCCTCGTACGTCATTCCTGCCATCCCAGGTATCAGCCTGGTGAATCTTTGCTGCACTCCCTCCATGGCAAGAACGTCCTTCCTCAGGTAAGGTGACCAAAACTGCACACAATACTCAAGGTGCGGTCTCACCAAGGCCCTGTACAACTGCAGCAAGACATCCTTGTTCCTGTACTCGAACCCTGTCGCTACGAAGGCCAACATACCATTTGCCTTCTTAACCGCCTGCTGCACCTGCATGCTTACCTTCAGCGACTGGTGCGCAAGGATACCCAGGTCTCGTTGCACTTCCCCTTCTCCCAATCTTTTGCCGTTCAGATAATAATCTGCCTTCCTGTTTTTGCCGCCAAAGTGGAAATAGGGTGAACAAGGGGGAAAAAGAGTGGGAGAGAAACATAGAAACATAGAGATAGGAACAGGAGTAGGCCATTCGGCCCTTCGAGCCTGCTCCGCCATTCAATGAGATCATGGCTGATCTTCGTCTGAGATCATAGCTGATCTTACCAGTTCAGTACCCCGTCCCCGCCTTTTCTCCGTAACCCTTAATCCCCTTAGCCTTCAGAAATATATCCAATTCTCTCTTGAAAATATTTATTGAATTAGCCTTCACAGCCCTCTGTGGCAGGGAATTCCACAGGCTCACCACTCTTTGAGTGAAGAAATTCTTCCTCATCTCTGTTTTAAATGATTTGCCCGCTATTTTTAGACTGTGGCCCCTGGTTCTGTGCTTCCCGGCCATTGGAAACATTCTCTCTGAATTCAGCCTGTCCAGGCCTGCCATAATTTTATATGTTTCGATGAGATCCCCTCTCAATCTTCTAAACTCCAGTGAGTACAAGCCCAAACTATTTAATCTCTCTTCGTAGGTCATTCCCGCCATTCCAGGTATCAGCCTGGTGAATCGCCGTTGCACTCTTTCCATGGCAAGAACATCCTTCCGCAGATGGGGCGACCAAAACTGTACACAATACTCCAGATGCGGTCTCACCAGCACCTTGTACAGCTGTAGTAAGGTATCCCTATTCCTATACTCGAACCCCCTTGATATGAAGGCCAACATACCATTTGCCTTCTTAATCGCCTGTTGCACCTGCATGCTCTCCTTCAGTGACTGGTGCACAAGAACACCCAGGTCCCTCTGCACTTCCCCATCTCCCAATCTATTGCCATTTAGAGAATAATCTACCCTCCTGTTTTTACCCCCAAAGTGGATAACCTCGCATTTATCCACATTATAGTGCATCTGCCACGTATCCGCCCATTCCCCCAACCTGTCCAAATCGCACTGTAGCCTCCTGACATCCTCATCAGAGCCCACCCCTCCTCCTAGTTTAGTGTCGTCAGCGAATTTGGAAATATTGCATCCAATTCCCTGATCCAGATCATTTATATATATTGTGAACAGCTGGGGTCCCAGGACAGATCCTTGCGGCACCCCGCTGGTCACTGCCTGCCACTCCGAAAACGAGCCGTTTATTCCAACTCTCTGTTTTCTATCCGCCAGCCAGAGCAATAGTGGTAGGGGATTCTATAGTAAGGGGAACAGATAGGCGTTTCTGTGGCCGTAGACGTGAATCCAGGATGGTTTGTTGCCTCCCTGGTGCCAGGGTCAAGGATATCACTGAGCGGCTGCAGGGCATTCTGGAGGGGGAGGGTGAACAGCCAGAGGTCGTGGTCCACATTGGTACCAACGACATAGGTAAAAAGAGGGATGAGGTCCTGCAGCAAGAATTTAGGGAGCTAGGTGAAGGATTAAAGAGTAGGACCTCAAAGGTTGTAATCTCTGGATTACTCCCGGTGCCACATGCTAGTGGGTATAGGAATAGGAAGATAGAACAGATGAATGCGTGGCTAAAGGGATGGTGCAGGGGGGAGGGCTTTAGTTTCCTGGATCACTGGGTCTGCTTCTGGGAAAGGTGGGACTTGTACAAGTCGGACGGTTTACACCTGAACCAGAGGGGAACCAATATCCTTGCGGGGAGGTTTGCTAGCACTGCTGGGGGGGGTTGAAACTAACTTGGCAGGGGGATGGGGTACAGAGTGGAGCTATAGTAGGGGGTGATTTACAGCCAAATACAGAGGAAAAAACAAGTCAGCTGGGAAGGCAGAGCAAATATGTGAAGGCAAAAGGGAATATGGCAGGGCTGGAAGGCATTTATTTTAATGCAAGGAGTCTTGCAAATAAGGTGGATGAACTGAAGTTGTTGTTGAACACATGGGAGTACGATATTGTTGCTATCACGGAGACATGGTTGAGGGAGGGTCAGGACTGGCAGCTCAATATTCCGGGGTATAGAATCTTCAGGCGAGACAGAGGGGGGTGTAAAAGGGGAGGGGGTGTTGCAATATTAATTAAGGAGTCAATTACTGCTGTAAGGAGGGATGATATATTAGCGGGTTCCTCTAATGAGGCCATATGGGTAGAACTTAAAAACAAAAAGGGGGCAAGCACTTGCTGGGAGTGTACTATAGGCCCCCAAACAGTCAGGGGGAGATAGAGGAACAGATATGTAGGCAAATCTCAGAGAAGTGCGAAAATAATAGGGTAATAATAGTGGGGGATTTCAACTTCCCCAATATAAATTGGGATAGTCAGAGTGTGAAAGGCTTAGAGGGTGCAAAATTCTTAAAGTGCATCCAGGAGAGCTTTTTGAGCCAACATGTAGAAAGTCCTACAAGAGAGGGGGCGGTACTGGACCTAATTCTGGGGAATGTAGCCGGGCAAGTGGTGGAAGTATCAGTAGGAGAGCATTTTGGCGACAGTGACCGTAATTCGGTGAGATTTAAGGTGGTCATGGAAAAAGACAAAGACGGCCCGGAAATAAGGGTTCTAAATTGGGGGAAGGCCGATTTTAATATGATAAGGCAGGATCTGGCCAAAGTGGACTGGGAGCAGCTACTTATAGGAAAATCCACATCAAAACAGTGGGAGACTTTCAGAAGGGAAATAGAGAGAGTACAATGCCAACATGTTCCTGTAAAGGTCAAGGGTGGGACCAACAAGCAAAGGGAACCTTGGATGACAAGGGATATACAAAAATGCATTAGAAATAAAAGGGGGGCTTTTGGCAGTTACAAAAGACTAAAGACGGAAGAAGCCCTAGAGGAGTATAAAAAGTGCAGGGGCATACTTAAAAAAGAAATTAGGAGGGCGAGGAGGGGCCATGAGATAACACTGGCGAGCAAAATAAAGGAAAATCCTAAGATGTTTTATAAGTATATTAAGGGCAAGAGGATAACCAGGGAAAGGGTAGGGCCCATTAGGGACCAAAGTGGCAATCTGTGTGTAGAGCCAGATGATGTAGGCGGGGTTTTAAATGAATTTTTTGCATCTGTGTTCACTATGGAGAAAGACGATGCAGACATAGAAATCGGGCAAGGGGACTGTGACATACTTGAACATATTAGCATCGAGAGGGAGGAGGTGCTAGCGGTTTTAGCAGGCCAAAAAGTGGATAAATCCCCAGGCCCGGACGAGATGTATCCCAGGCTGCTGTGGGAGGCAAAGGAGGAGATTGCAGGGGCTCTGAGACAAATTTTCAGAACCTCTCTGGCCACAGGGGATGTACCAGAGGACTGGAGAACAGCTAATGTAGTACCATTATACAAGAAGGGTAGCAGGGATAAACCAGGGAATTACAGGCCAGTGAGCCTAACATCTGTGGTAGGGAAATTATTGGAAAAAATTCTGAGGGACAAAATTAGTCTCCACTTGGAGAGGCAAGGATTAATCGGGGATAGTCAGCATGGCTTTGTCAAGGGTAAATCATGTCTGACAAATCTGGTTGAATTTTTCGAGGGGGTGACTGGGGGGGTGGATGAGGGAAATGCTGTGGATGCGGTTTACATGGACTTCAGTAAAGCTTTTGACAAAGTCCCGCATAGGAGACTGGTCAAGAAGGTAAGAGCCCATGGGATCCAGGGTGCCTTGGCGCGTTGGATCCTAAACTGGCTGAGTGGCAGGAGGCAGAGGGTGATGGTCGAAGGTTGCTTTTGTGACTGGAAGCCTGTGTCCAGTGGGGTACCTCAGGGATCGGTGCTGGGTCCCTTGTTGTTTGTGATCTACATAAATGATTTGGATGAGAATGTAAAAGGTATGATCAGTAAGTTCGCAGATGACACGAAAATTGGTGGGGTGGTAAATTGCGAGGAGGAAAGCCTCAGGCTACAGGACGATATAAACGGGTTGGTCAGATGGGCGGAAAAGTGGCAAATGGAATTTAACCCTGAAAAGTGCGAGGTGATGCATTTTGGACGGACAAATAAGGCAAGGGAATACACAATGAGTGGTAGGACCCTAGGAAGTACAGAGGGTCAGAGGGACCTTGGTGTACATGTACATAGATCCCTGAAGGCAGCGGAACAGGTAGATAAGGTGGTTAAAAAGGCATATGGGATACTTGCCTTCATTAGCCGAGGCATAGAATATAAGAGCAGGGAAGTTATGATGGAGCTGTACAAAACGCTGGTGAGGCCACAGCTGGAGTACTGTGTGCAGTTCTGGTCGCCTCACTATAGGAAGGATGTGATTGCTTTGGAGAGGGTGCAGAGAAGATTCACCAGGATGTTACCTGGGATGGAGTGCCTCAGCTATGTAGAAAGACTAAACAGGCTGGGGTTGTTTTCCTTGGAGCAAAGAAGGCTGAGGGGGGACCTGATTGAGGTGTACAAAATGATGAGGGGCATAGATAGGGTAGACAAAGAGGAACTTTTCCCCTTAGTAGGGGGGTCAATAACAAGGGGGCATAGATTCAAGGTAAGGGGCAGGAGATTTAGAGGGGATTTGAGGAGGAACTTTTTCACCCAGAGGGAGGTTGGAATGTGGAACTCAATGCTTAAAAGGGTGGTAGAGGCAGGAACCCTCACAACATTCAAGAAGCATTTGGATGAGCACTTGAAATGCCATTGCATACAAAGCTATGGACCAAATGCTGGAAAATAGGATTAGACTGGACAGGGATGGATGGGCGGCGCAGACACGATGGGCCGAAGGGCCTCTTTCTGTGCTGTAAAACTCTATGACTCTATGACTCTATGACAAATCAGGTAAGAGAGGAAAAGAAAGATTGTATTAAGAGAGAGATAAAAGAGACAGAAAGGAAAAGTAAGAAAATAATTTAAAGTTTGAAATTTTTTAAATCGCTAACAACAATTTACGACAACAACAACAATAACAACCTGTATTTATATAGCGCCTTTAAGGTAGTAAAACGTCCCAGGTTGCTTCACAGGAGTGCTAATAAACCAAATTTGACACCAAGCCGCAGAAGGAGCTATTAGGGAAGATGACCAAAAGCTTGGTTGAAGAGGTAGGTTTTTAGGAGCGTCTTAAAGGAGGAAAGAGTGGTAGAGAGGCAGAGAGGCTTAGGGAGGAAATTCCAGAACTTCGGGCCTTGGCAGCTAAAGGTACGGCCGCCAATGGTGGAGCGATGAAAATCCAGGTTGTGCAAGAGGCCAGAATTAGAGGAGAGCAGATATCTCGGGGGGTTGTCAGGCTGGAGGGGATTACAGAGATAGGGAGGGGCGAGGCCATGGAGGGATTGGAAAACAAGGATGAGAATTTTAAAATCAAGGCGCTGCTTAACTGGGAGTCAATGTAGGTCAGCGAGCACAGGGGTGATGGGTGAACGGGACTTGGTGCGACTTAGGACACTGGCGTCAAGTTTTGCAGGGTAGAATGTGGGAGGCCAGCCAGGAGTACATTGGAATAGTCAAGTCGAGAGACGGCAAAGGCAAAGTAATCTCACCCCAGATGGGACTCAAACCCACAATCCCTGGAGGTCAGCGCCTTATCCATTCGGCCACTGGGGCTACTCACATGGAGGCATGAGACTGAACAGTTTAAGCTATTCCCTTTCTGGACTGGAAAGGTTGACTGGCATTACATTAACAATTATGATGTTGTTAAAAATGTACTTACGCTGTTAAGTTCCAACCCTAACTTTCTGCGGCGAATTTAATGGACAATTACTGTACAAATCCAGCAAATTTTAAAAAAATAACGGGAAGGCTAAGGGCGAGATGCTGTTTGTGCGAAGCAAACAGCAGAGCGACGTAAATCGACCAGCAAGTTCTGGAAATTCACAACTTATGGTGTATCTCTTCATCCCCTGACCTTGCTAGCCAATTTGTGCATCAGTAACGGCATGCGTCGTTAGCACGCTGTTATTTTAAAAAATTTCCAGGAAGATTTGGCCCAATTAATTTTTAATATACAAAGACTTACCTTGTGGAACTGTCAAATATTTAGTGGAGAAAGTTAAAAACACATGTTTGAAAAATTAAGGTGCTGGTTAAGTGGATAAGGATTGGAATAAGGACTTTACAAACATAAAAGGCCATTTTGACTTTGTGCGCTAGTGTAAAATGGGTGCTAGCGAATCGAATTGGCAGCCAGTTTTACATCTCTCGCCATTTTTATTTCCTTTGACTTTAACAGAAATAAAAATAAGGACAGATGTAAAGCAGGCTGCTGTTTGTTATCACCTGTTTTGCGTTATCGCACAAAGTGATTATCTACCCCATAGACTGAAAAGACGTACTCATGCAGTTAAATGGGCACTCTCTTGTATGATCTGCCATTTACAAACCAATATGATAGCAGATTTTAAAAGATAAGAAAAAAATGAGAACATTGTTTCTGATACCAAATTGACTCAATTAGGACAACTTGGATGGAGTTTTAGTTTACTAAATTTTGCTCAGTTCTGGGCAATTTGGAACATCGTTGAAATCTTTGGCTGGAGCAAGTACTGTGACTGGTGCTGCACCAGGTGTCTGAGCACTGTGTTCAAGCTGCAGCACCCTGTGCCACCAAGCGGTAGGAGCGCAGGTTAACAAACAGTGAATTTCTGCTGTCCACTTTTTTATCCTGGGAGGCATCAAGCAGAGGTCGAGGGCTGGATTTTGCCAATGGGGAGCTTTTGGAGGCGGGACTCCCACTTGTCAGGTTTTCAGTCCCGCCTCCATTGTGAAGGAATAAGCCAAATAACCTGTTCAGAAAAATATACCATTCTATGAAAGAAGTCTGGCCTTATTAAAACTGGGTCTGGAAATCTAGAAACCTAACAATGAAAAAGCTGTAATAGCATTCTGGCTATTGAGATCAAATAAATTGTTGACACTGAATCAATAACCTTATTGAAACAGAAGGTTAAAGGCTCCTGACAGTCTGAATCCTTTGGAACAAGACAATAGTTACCCAGTACAAGGTGTTCTAATTTACACCTCATAAAGGAGCATAAAAGTAACAAACATCTGCCTTCATAAAAATGATACCAAGTAAAGCGCACCTGCTGATTACACCATTTTTTATGATAAGCTTAGCACACCTAGAGGAGAGACATGGTTCTGTAGTGCTACAAGCTGAGGTGGCTGTAAGAACTGCAGGGGTCAGCAGAAAAATGACTAGAGATAATTAGCTTACATCAGCAGAAAACCTTAAAGGAAATATTACTGGAAAAGGGTATAAATATTGAACTCTCAAATGGGATAATAGACTCACTTAAAGGGGCAAAGCGATTCTTGGCTTCAGAGCTAGCTCTGTAAATCTACAACTCAGGGATCAAAGTACTGTATTTGATTTTGGTGGATATCCTGAATAAACTTTAAGAACTGTAAAACTGTAGCAAAGTTAAGATTTGAGAGTAGGTTCTCTGCTAATAAGAATTGTAAAGCTTTCTCTTTTTGGAACTGTTAATGTTGCGATTGACTCACCAGCAGTAAATTATATGTCGGTTCTTTAATAAATCTATATATTTTTAGAATTGTCTCACTTAACACTTCTGTATCAAACTCACAAACTCAATTTCTGTACACTCTTTGGTGAGGAGTTGCAGAATTCTGGGGGAGTTTTTCATCCCTCATAATATCTGGAATGTTACAGTCTAGCTAAACTTATTAAAAGTGCTAGCTGGAGGATGGTAACATTTACAGGTTGTTCCTTTCCTTTAGGGAGAGATAGTCCAGACCTTTAGACCCAATTAAGCGTCTTTAGGATTCGGCTACCTCAAACTTTATTTGAAAGTGAACGGCTGAGGAATACGCCTGATCCGGGGTAGCCCTAAAGGGGCTAGGACTAG